>NC_142503.1:647500-1290000 GCF_057876585.1 Rhinolophus sinicus
AGCTCAGAACAACAGGGTTGCTGGTTCAATTCCCGCATGGGATAGTGGACTGCGCCCCCTGCAACTAAGATTGAAAGCGGCGACTAGACTTGGAGCTGGGCTGTGCCCTGCACAGCTAGATTGAAGGACAACGACTTGGAGCTGATGGGCCCTGGAGAAACACAGTGTTCCTCAATATTCCCCAATAAAAGTTAAAAAAAAAAAAAAAGAAAGAAACCTGACAGGTGATTCGGTGCCTCAAAAGTCACCTCCACCCACCCCCACCTCTCCCACTCCGCAGCCCATCCTGCCCTGTATACAAAGAAGCCACATTGAACATTAAGCAGCAAAGAAGAGCAACAAAGGACGTGCCTCCAAGCGCTTTCTGTAAGAAATCACCACGGCGAGAATTCTCGGGCATCAGAGTGACCAGACCCTTGGGTGTTCTGGATGGCTGCTCCGGCTGCTCCGTGAGGCGACTCACAGATTAACAAGCGGCCGTGCTCCATAAAATATTTAAGGGAATGAAAACGGAGCCTGCACGCCTGGGGGCTCCCCGACACCAGAGCCGCCTCCTGCCTGGCAGCGGAGAAGAAACCCTGCCCAGAAGAACCTGCCTCCAGCACACACCCGTGACGGACTGTCACGAAGTTGTGTAGAAAGCACAGATGCACCATCTGGGCAAGGGTGGGGGGTGGGTGTTCCGGGGGGTCCACAGACCCTCTGAGGGCCTGTCACAGAGTGTGACGTGGGGAGCCAGCTGGCCCTTCGTCCCCCCACTGCACCCCTATTTGCGTGTCTACTCCACACCCTCAGCTGTGGAGCTGGAGACTGAGGTGCCCACGCTGCCCAGCGACGGCAGTGCCTGACCAGGCCAGCCCCTCGGCTCCCGCTGCCCAAGTGGACAGGCTGCCCGGTCCTCGTGTGCCCTTGGCCAATGCAGATAGCCTCTGCTGGCTCTATCAGCCCAGAGGGTGCCTCCTCACAGACACCCCCATGGAAGTGGCAGGCTGCTGTCCACCGACCCTGAGCCACAGGCCCCTACCACTGCCCTGCTGACTTCCAGAACCTTCCACTCAGAGTCTGCTTCAGGTCCAGCCCATCCGACACGAGGGAGACACAAGAAGGCGGAGGGGAGTCTGGCTCCTGGGGAGTCAAGCTGACCTCAGTGCAGTGTGGCCCTAGGGGGGAATCACTAGAGAAGGGGGTGAGTAAGTGTGTGTCCCTTGGGCCGCCTCCCCCCCACGGCCTTGAGCTGGCTGTGACCCTCCCCAAATGTCCTCAGGGCAGCCTCGTGCAGGCTCTCCAGCTGAGGGCGAGGGGGAAACATGTCCATCGCATGTCTTGATTCTGGATCTGGGAACCCTCTGACAATCCCGCGAAGGAACTGCATGGGGGCTCCCGCCAGCACCCCTTTACTGGGAATAAGCAGAGAACGATGGTTCAGTCTTGCTCACCTGGAACCCCCGCAAACCATGTGAGAGCTTTCCAGCCCCACTGCAGTGCAGCCAGACCTTTCCTGGGAGACCAGAATGCTCTGTGGTCCCCTCACTCGTCCTGTCCTGTTCCTGCCCTAGGCTTGGGGCTCACAGGATGCAACCACATTGCGGGCGGGCAGGGAGTCACACCTGGCGCTCGCTCGGACACAGGCATCCTGTCCCAGCACAGACTCCCCGCCCCCGCTCTCGCACTGGGCAAACCGCAACGGCTCAGCACACTGTGGTGACCTGAGGGTGTGTGCTGGGCTCTCACGGGACCCCTTGGGAACCTTAGCTGAGCCACGCACAGGGACGGGACAGGGATGCAGAGCTGGGCTCCCGTCCTGCCACCACAGCATGCTCTCGCACGCACGCACGCACGCACGCACTGGAGGGAGCTGGTCTGGGGGCAAAGTCAGATGGCAACTGTGGTTCCCACTGCAGGCTGGACGCTGCAGGGAGGCACCGGGGACCCGCACGGAGTTAGGAGCCTGTGAGCTCCAAGGATTAGAAGTTCCCTCCATCACCACCCCACACACACACCTGGAAGTGAACTTGAACCAGTGCCCACAGCACTCCACTTCCTGGCTAGGACCGAGGCTGCCAATAAAGCCTGTTTCCTTTTTTAAACTTAGTGTCAGCGTCTAAGTGAAATGTCGAATAATAGGGCTTTTGTTCTCACATAGTGGGCACAACACAAAATCATTAGATTGACCACTGGCTGGAACGCCTGCACCCTGGAGCCCAAGGTCTATTGGCAAAGGCTGGCCAACCAAGCGTGGGCAGGCAGTGGCCACAGGCTCAGCACAGTTTCCAAAGTTTAGGGCTGAAGTGGGGCAACAGCCAGGGTGGCCAGCCCCACCTGGGTCCTCAGCCCCTGAGGGTGGCGGTGGGGAGGGAGGGAGGCCTGCCCCCGAGACAGCAGCCCACAGGGAGCAATGAAGGTGGGTGTGGGCGAATTCGAGGGCCCAGTGGGATCCCCTGGCCCCAAACACATTGAGGACTCGGGCAGCACCCTTCTTCCACCAGCCTAATGGTGAAAATCTCAGCAGCCCCATGGACAGTGGAAAGACCTGAGCATGTCTCCTGGCACCAGACGCTTCCCCAGGGGCTCAGGCCAGCGTGCTGGGTGCCGAGGGCCAGCAAGGCAGACGAGGCCTGAAAGTGGGTGCACTGTAGGAGGGTCAGCTGACCCAGGGCCGCACCCCATGATGGGACAGTGCCCACTGGGAGTCCATCTTCCAGCCCAGAGGAAGGCCAAGGCCCCAGTCCCTGTGGGGAGAGCGCGGGAGCTGAGCACGCCCCATGCTGGAGTCAGCAGGGAACCGGACTATCGCCTTCAGGGTCCGAGGGGCAGGGAGTGTGGGCCCAGCTCTGCCGCCCAGGAGAACCAGCTCCTCTCACAGAGCAACCCCGTCAGGAAGCCCTCACCCAGGCTCTCATGTGGGTCTTTCTCTCCCTGGAATCTCCACTCACCCCCTTCATCAAAGCCGTTTCACTCAGAATAGGCTGGGGGTCGTAAGAGGTAGAGAGATGATCTGATCTGATCGGGCTCTGATTTATTCTAATCAATGACCTGCGGAGTCACCTGCTCGCAGAGTGAAACAAAGGACGGTGTCCCTGGGTGAGCAGGAGCAGGAGACAGCTCAGCTCCGTCTGCAGGGCACCCTCCCTCCGCCTCACCCACAGTGCTGTTGCAGGGGTGCGGTGGAGAGGGCCTGCCTGCTCTGGGGTTGAGGCCACAGGTGCACAGCAGGTGCCATATGCCCCTCCTGGAGCTGAAGGAATGATTGGCAGGGTTAGAGGGTGACGGGGAGGGAGCAGGACCTAAGAACCAGCTGCCACCAGGATGACAAGAGTCCTGTCCACACGTCCACAGCTGACCTAGAGCTCAGAGCACAACGGGACCTACCCGCATATCCCCATCTGTGCCAATGGTGCTGTTGTAGAGAGCAGGAGGCTGTGACACACACACCTACACCTGCACACACACGCACATCAGGAGGCCCCTGCTCACCTGGGGAGGCTCCGCTCAGGTGTCACCATGGTGCTGAAGCATTTCCCAGTAACTCAACGGAAGGCCTTAAGCAAGCATCTGAAACCTCAGCCCTCTCGCGCAGAGCCCTCACTGTGTGCACACACGACACCCACACACACTGAGTTTCCCAGGGGAGGCCCTTCTGCCTGAAGAGCTGCCTACCTCCCCACAGCTGACCTGCAGGGCCCACTGGGCACTGGAGAAGCTGCAGGTGGCTGGGACAAACATCAGCCCAGAAGTAGCCAAGGTCTGGAGGGCAAGCGAGCGCCCTCCCAAGGGCTGTCTGCCCGGGTAGCAGGTGGGGTGAGGCCAAGCCCCTGGGCAGGCCTCGGTCCTGAGCACCTCTGTCCCAGGCAGGGGTCAGTGCTCTGGGCTCTCAGGAGGGAGAGGAACGGCACTGGAGGGACAGGCTCAAGCAGCCTTTCAGATTCAGTCAAGCCCTGCTCCTGAGGAGCCCTGTCACCAGAAACCAGGCTTGGCCGTGTCCCGACACGTCCCCACCCTCCCCTCCCAGGGCTGTGGGTGCCACGCCTCAGTGAGCAGTGAGTGGCCAGGAGGAACACACTCTGTACATCCCCCCACAGAGGGACCGTCCTGGCTGCCAACACTTCCGTCAAGTCCAAAGGTCCACAAAGGCAGACGTTAGGTGGTTACAGGCAGGTGAGGTCACTGAGGGAAGATCACAAACCCAGCGACTGACCAGAGGGGCTGTCCTTATTATAAAAGCACAGCTCTGACAGGAGGCCTCAGGACCCTGGGGCGGTGGCATTAGAGGGACAGGAGGCCAGCAGAGCACTTCCTTCTCAGTCTCCAAGGCCTCTCTCTACACACCCCTTACACACCTGCGGTTGCGACTTGGGCCGGCGCTCTGTGCTCCAGGAGCCAGGACATTAGAGGGCCTGGGAGCTGTCACCAGCCAATGCCCTAGGACAATGCCCCGGCATTCCCCGCACCAGGCCCCCGGACAGGGCAGACTGCAGGCGGAGGTGGGGCTGCGGTCAAGGCTTCGGAGGGGAGCGCTATGGATGCACCACACCGGCTCAACCCAGCGCTGACCACAAGCGACACGCGTGTCTCCAAGGCCAGCGCCTCTGCAGCTCTCCCGCCCCTGCCACCCGCCACCCGCCCGTGACTCTACCGACCTCGCCCGCCCAGCAGGGAGCCGCGGCGCGGGCCAACGCCTGCACTTCCCCGAGGGGACGTCCCCGTCCGGCAGCACCTACCGTAGCGGCTTGGCTCGCGGCCGTAACTCAGGATGGGCAGCGCATCCACGCACGGCGGTTCTGGGGCGGCTGCCGGGCCGGGGTCCCCCGCCCCGCCTACCGCGGGGGTCACCACGAAGCGCTGGGACATGGTGGCCTCCGGTCCCCGGGTGCCGCGAAGGCTGCGCGACGCGTGCCGGGCCTGTGCGGCCGCGGGCGGGGCTGGAGGTGAGCGGAAGAGGGCGGGGTGGGGGCGGGGCGCGGCTGGTGGGGCGGGGCTGGCACCGGGGAGGAGGCCGGAGGATGGACCCTGCGCGGTCAGGGACCCGGGAGGAGCCAGGAGCGCGGTCGGACGCACGGGAACCCGGGAGGGGGCGTCGGGACGCCAGGTCGGACGTGGTCGCCCACCGTCGCCGAAGATCCTTGTTCGCTGTGCGACACTAAAGCTTTGATAGCGAAGCCAGTCGTGTCCCTCCCAAACAGCAAGACCTCGGGGGTCGCGCTGCAAGACCTGGGAGACCCCGTCGCACCTCAGGCGGTCAGGGGTCGGCGCGCCAGGGCCCGGTCCTGGGGACGCTTAGGCCAAGGGACGCCCGGGATCTCTGGTCCCGGATGGATTGCCATCACCCCTAGCGCCAGGACAGGTGGCCAGGACAGGTGGCCGGGGCGACCGACCACGCCCACTGAGGGCCGGTAGCAAAGCTCCAGGAGGGAGGGAAGGTGGAGGCTGCTAGTCCGTGGGGCTTGAGGGACAGACGCCCCAAGACTCACCCGGGAGAGTGGAAGGCGGGAAAGAGAAGGTGAGGCAGGGAGTCGGGGGTGGGGACCGACGCACCCGGAAACCTGGTGAGAACCAGCCACTCTGTGCACTCGTCCTGCAACGCCTGCGGCAGCCACAGGCTCATATTATGGTACTACGCTGCCACTTTGCACTTATCCCTGTAAAGCTACAATATGCAACGTGCTTTGCACATTTACTCATTCAACGAATATTTCTTAGCGCCTAGCTATGCCAGGCCCGGTGGACGACATAAGGAGGCAGAAATCCCTGCCGTTTTTGAAGCACACATTCTAGAGTGGAGGTAGAGATAAGAGCCCCGATTAAAAAGCAGACGAGAAAGGGTCTGGAAGGGGTGAAATTGTGAATGAGTGTCCAGGAGGGCCCCAGGGGAAGAGGACACTGGCACAATGACTGAAAGGAGGTCAGTGGTCAGCTGTGTCTGCTTCCATTCACTCACCCCATAGCCCCTGATGGCTGTCCCTGGTCCAGCCATCACATTTGTATTCTAATAGGGGAGGGAGGAAACGGGAAGGTAATTAGCCCCCTCCCAAGAACACAACCCAGAAGCTGCACACAACACCTCTGCTGGACCCACTAGCTAGAACTTAGTCATGTGACCACACCTGCCCATGAAGAAGGCTGGGAGGGGCCAGCCCGGTGGCTCAGGCAGTTAGAGCTCCGTGCTCCTAACACCGAAGGCTGCCAGTTCCATTCCCACATAAGCCAGTCGGTTCTCAACCGCAAGGTTGCCAGTTCGACTCCTGCAAAGGATGGTGGGCTGCGTCCCTTGCGAATAACAATGGCAACTGGACCTGGAGCTGAGCTGCTCCCTCCATAACTAAGATTGAAAGGACACCATTTGACTTGGAAAAAGTCCTGGAAGTACACACTGTTCCCCAATGAAGTCCTGTTCCCCTTCCCCAATAAAATCTAAAAAAAAAAAAAAAAAAAATTACACAAGCATTGAAAAAAAAAAGAAGGCTGGGAAATGTGCCCGCTAATGTTTGGGGACTCTGTTAATGAAGACGAAGGAGAGGTTAGGTGTTAAGGACACATTGAATGCGGCAGGAAAGATCCAGGGGGGCTGCTTTCTTTCACCCACCTTCTCATTACCTCCCCCACCTCCGCTCACCATCTGCAGAGGTCGGCCAGGGTCCAAGTTCTCACACTCGGCCACACATGGCCACTCCCACCCTCTTCCTGCACAGCCTTCATGGGCTCTTCTTGGTGCTCAGGAGCCACTCCTGTCCCCACCCCACCCCCACCCCACCCCCAGATTTCGGTCTGTGACACACAGGGACCGGGACAGCAGCCCTGCCCCTCCCACCCCCATTCTCCTTCAGTATTTTCTAGGCCATTCTTGCGCACTGATACTATTGTGTGTTTTTCCTCAAGATAAATATTTGAATCATTTTGGAAAGTTACACACACACACACACTGGATTGGAAATCCAATCTGTAAACAAATTTGCTGAGAACTGACATCTTTACAGTGTTGGACCTTTCACCCAGGTCCTGTGCAAGTTAATTCACGCGTACCCACCATTTCTTGTTACTGCTGTAATGCATCTTGCAACTATGCTGATATGTGAAAACAAAAGCAAGACAAAGCAAAACATTACTGGCTTCTGTGTATTTCTTTTGTAATCTGCCACCTCACAGAATTCTAAATTCCATTATTCAATTGTTTTTTCCAGTCCAACTTCTTAGGTTTTTGCAAGGGAATCTTTACCTACAAAGAATGACAGCTTTGTCTTTCCTCATGGTTTTTGCTGTTTCTGTTTTCTTTTCCCCCTTTCGCTCTTGTTGTGGAATTTTGTGGAAATTCCAGGGCAATATGAAATACGCTTGCTACAGCTCCTTGTACGGGCTGAACTGGAATGGCAACAGTCCTGCGATCTCCCCATAAGGCCTGGTGCTGACAGAGGCCTGGGGTGGCTGCATCTGCCCTGCTGCACTCCACTGGGTGGCCCTGGTGGCCACCATCAGTCACCAGGAGCCAGCAGCCTCTCTTGAGACTGGAGACAGCAGGGAGGCCTGGAATGGAGCTGCAGAGAGCGGTTCCAAGACTGACAGTCTGCCCCTCAGCCTTCTCTTCCCACCGTTTAGGGTCTGCAGGAGGACAGTCTGTCTCCAGCTTTCTCTGCAAAATGCTCAAACCTGCTCGGTCCAGCCACAGCCTCGATGGAACCGGCTTTCTGCCCACCCAGTCAGCACTGGCTGTCCTAGAAACCTGAAGACACTGGAGCTGCACAGAAACCACTGGCCGCACGACCTCAGCCTGGATGAACAGGCCACCGCAGCCCCCAGCCTCTGGCCCATGTGGACAGAGGTCACATCGCCTAACCTGGGAGCTCCTCGGCGAGTGCCTCTGGGTGCCTTACATCGCTCTGCCTGTCGTGTTGGGGGTGGATGGGACCCCCTGGGAGAAGCCCAAGGGGCCTCTGGTCATTGCTACCCACCTGCAAGAGAAAAAGATGTAGAACCTCTTATTTCTTCAAAGTGTTGAAACCGGAAAAATGCAGATTGGTTCACATACGTTCTCGATATACCTGGTAAAGTAAGATGCGAATGATGGAAGGTGGTGAATGCAGGGTGACAGGGGCGGGAAGGAGGAACTCACGGGTGCCAGAAAATGACACTGAGGGACAGGAGACATGAAACAGCCTTCAGGCGGGGAGGGTGTGGAGCCGGGGGCTGGAACGTCCTGCCTCCCTTTTCTCCCCTTCATTGAATTCTGCTTTTGTCTTCACTGTTTCTTCTATTCACTCTTTCTTTCTACCATCTTGATCTGAATACTCAGTTTAAAAAGCAATCTTCAATCTTCATCATGTCTTGGTAAATAAAACACCGAAGACGATGCATTTGCCCCTGAAAATAGCTTCGGCCTCATCTCTCAGGCCGAGCTTCTGTGGGTGTTCCCTCAATGGCATTTTTTTCTACACAGCCTACAATTATAGCGTTAATCTCTTCAGCTAAAAAACTTGCTATAGCCTCAACTGTTTAAATTTATTTATGTATACATGCATGTGTTTGTTGATTTGTTGTTAGTTGATGTCTAATGTGCCAACAGTAGGAATCACCATCTCTCCAGAGGGTTCCACGGGTCCTGACAAGCTTGAACAGCAGGACACAGAGCACTACTGACACCGCTGCTCGCAGTCCCTGGAAGCGCCCGTCAGTCTCCTTGCCTTCTTCTCCAGCACGTCCCCTAAGTGGCATCCATTGAACAGCATGTAGCATTTTGAGTCTTAGCCTAGAAAAACCTCAGGCCGATGTTCAAAGTGCCAGCCCTGCTATAAAAACATCCCAGGAAAGCACTCATACAAAGTCTAGCTGTCGGGACAAAGCACAGGCTCCCCTGGACCCCAGAAGTCACAGCCTGGGAGTCATCTAGTCGACAGCAGAGGGCACATGTGTGTCAGGGTGGGGGCTCTGGGGGTCAGCGGGCAATCGGCACACCCACAGGCAGCAAAGCAGGTGGGCGCCGCAGGCCTCTGTCATCAGACGGACACGTACAGGAGCTCTCACTGTCCCCGCTGCGGACCTGGCACCCACAGACACTCCAGGGGTCCTGGCCCCTTAGCCTCTCAGACAGGAGCAGCTGCCCTGGCAGTCCCACCTGGCCATCCACAGGGTCAAGGCCCAGGAGGACCCCTGCAGGCTGCAGTCCACACCGCCCAGAGGGCCCTCCTCTGCCTCAAGCCGCCCCTGGTCAGAGGAGGCCTGCGGGGCAAGGCCCCGGGAGGGACACGGGACCGCTAAGCAGAACCACTGCCGACGAGTCCACAGTTCGGACGGTGGGGAGACTTGGGGCGCTGTGTCCCCTCAGCTAATGTGGTGCTGCGGGGGCAGGGACACTGACAACCTGGAGCCTGGAGCCTCACTTTGGAGCCGTCTTGGATGACTCCCCAACCAGGGCGACCCCCACTCTCTCTTTCTCTCACACACACACTGTCTCTCACACTCACAGTCTCTTGCACACACTCACACTCAGTGTCTTACACACACACACCGTTGCTCTCACACACACATCTAGGGCAGCATGAAGCCTGCCTGCCGGCTCCCTGAATCTGCCCCGTGGCCCCACTATGAACCACAGGACAGACAGGCCTCATGGACGTGCAGGCTGATGGGACACCAGCGCTGCATCCCCAGTCGGGCTGAGCTGGGTCGGGGTCGGGGCCACTGCAGGAGGCCTGAGCCTCCTGCCCTGTTCTGTATCTCAGGGTCTGATCTGATGCCCACCCCACCTGTGCTGTTGTGAGCAATAGCCCTGCCAGCATTCGGGTCCCCTCATTAATAAAGCTCAGTCTTCCCTTTCCCCCTGCACAACAATCCTGGACCTTCCTGGGGGCTCAGACGCCACCTGGGTTTCACGTGTCACCTCTGTGAGAAAGTCACCATCTTCTTGTGAGAGCAGGAGAGGCCACACCTCAATCCTGCAGAGGGCCAGAGGGGAAGGAGGCCTGAGCCAGCTCTGCGGCCTCACACTCAGTGCCTTCAAAATGAAAGTCCCCTCTGTGCTTAGGTGTCTGGTTTAATGCTGCCGGCAGCTGCATCCTGGGACCACGACAAGGGTGCTGAGCATGGGGTTTGGGCTGGGGTGTCACCGCCTCGGGGCCGGGAAAATGTTGAGTCTCACACGCCTCACGGTTGTTTAGGAAGGAGACAGGCTTCCTTTCTAGCTCCAGGCTTCCAGGAGGTACCCACCTTGTTTGCTAAAGCCACTTCACCTGGCTGCTCACAGGTGGGGTGACTTGGTGGAAGACAGCCTGCCCCCACCCCACCCATCCCACCCAGAGGGACAGGCTGCGGGTTGAGTGTGTTACGGTAACACTCTGCCCTCAGGGAAAAGGGGCCCCTCCTGGACGCACAGCACAAAGCCCTGCTGGGGGTGTGGGTGCCCCCCAAACCAGGGTGGGGGCCTCTGCTGACTGGCCCCCTCCTACTTCAGCACTGCCTCCCCTCAGACCCACAGCAGCCACCCTGTTCCCAGCCCTGGGGTTCCGGATATCCCCTGGGTCCTGGGGACAGGGCCCTCTGTGGCTGGCCATCAGGAGTCCAAGGGAGGGGTGCCATGAGAAGGGGTTGGGGTGAGGCTGGGGGTGGGGTGTGATGGGAGGTGCTGGACATGTGCTGGGCTCCTGGACGTCGTCCCGCGAGTGACGCACACTGACACTGACAATGTCCATCCTCACTCACATGTCCGCGGGGCCGCGGGGGGTGGAATGGGAGGCTCAGGAGGGGGTCAGGGAGGCCCTGCCCCTGCTCCCTCTGAAAGATGCTTCCCGGATGGAGGTCCTCACTGTGCTGAGAAGGGGAAGCAGGACTGGGCCCCGGGTGCTTCCCAGGGTCTACAGGACAACTCACGGGGGTGTTAGTTTTCCTTTGGTGCCACCCACCCCCACTTTTAGATTGTTCTCCTCCAGCCCTGAACCAGCACCCACCAAGAGGTCCCCTGTGTGCCCACTGATGGTTCCCTCCAGTCCATCACACCCCTCTTGGAGAAAGGCAGCTGCCTGTGGCCCTCAATTCTCCTGGGGGACCCTTCTGTGTTATTTCCTGCATTGCTCCAGCACCCAGGACAGTGTGCAGTGCCCCTGACGTTCATAAATTAATGTGGAATGGTGGGTGGGTGGGTGGGTGGATGGATGGGTGATGGATAGATAATAAATGGATGGATGATGGGTGGATGGGTAAATGCCTGGAACTCTCCTTACTGTGCAGTTGACACTCAGAAAATCACTTTCTCTTCTTCTGGAAAGTGTCAGAATGATATTATTTGCTCTGGACCCCCATGGCTATTTGGCTTAAATTCTATGTCTCTACCTTGAGTTGTGTGCTGAGGTAGGATAGTGTAACTACCCTGAGAAGTTCAGTGTAGAGGAGGCGGGGAGAAAGAGGAAGCTAAGGAGCCAGGCACATGGGAGGGTGGAACGTAGCAGGTTCGAGCTGAGGGAGATGCCAGGACTGGCCCCAGTGGTGGGCTGGCTGGAAAGCAAAGCCAGGGGCTGGGGAAGACCACGCAGGACCACAGGAGGCAGGCTGTGGCAGGTGCAGGGCAGCCCCATTGCCTTTCATCCTCTCGTGTCATTCTGCTCTGCTGGGGAAGCCCCGCTTTGCCAGGTGGCCCCCACTCTCAGGAAGGCTTCCAGCAGGTGCTGACACTTTGTACCCATCTCTGTAGCCCCGCTGCTTTTCTTTTGCTGGGTTTAGGTGTGGGCAGGTGATAAGGGTCTGGCCAATGAGCCGTGAGGGTAGGTGTGAGGGAAAAGGATGAGGAAGAAGGGGGCATATCTGGGAATTACTCCTGCAGGGCCAGGCAAGGAGGGCCAAGTCAGACGTCAGTCTCCTCCGCAGCATGTGGCAGGGGTGTGGGACCCCTGTGCCTGGGTATGTGGTCCATCAGCTGTACCCCGTGGCCAGTGCAGTGGGAGGTGGTGGGAGGTGGCCCTGATCCTCATTAGCAAAATGTCTGGCACAGTGAGGGTCTGTTCAGCCCCACACAGGACTGACCTGGATCTGAGATCAATCTCAGGGAATCGCAGGGTCAGGACACTCAGAAACCCAGGGTAGACCCGTTGTGTCTCTCCTGCCTGGAGCCCCAGTCCCAACCCTGGCCATGTTGCTCCCAGGCATAGGGTCAGCCCTTAGCCATGGACCCCTCCCTGCCACGCGACCTGCCCCGCTTTGGACGTGTAAACATGGAAACTTGGGCCATCTGACCCGCGGCCTCGCTCAGCACAGCGACATGATCCCTTGGGCTCCTCTGGCCCCTGGCTCCCCTGGGAGTTCGGGTTCCTGGGCTGGGCATCTCAGCCTGCTGTAGTGAGGGGTGCCCCAGGGGACCCTGGCCCTGAATCTTCCCAAGGTGCCTCCCGTGGCTTGGGGAGCATGTTTATCAGAGCCTGTGACTCTCAAGCCTCTAGGGGCTGCCAACCCGTCAGCTCTGCCTCCTGTGCTGGGGGGCGTGGGCACTGCCCACATGTAGGCAGTCTGAATCTTGAAGGCTCCTCCTAGCAGACAGCCTGCTCTTTGAGACAGTCTAAGACAGAATATATCCAGTACATGCAATCTACTTCCCGTCACCCATTCGCCCGTCCATCCATCATCCAACCACCCACCCATGCATCCATCCATCCATCCATCTGTCCATCCTTCCACCCATTTGTCCATCCATCCATCCGTCCGTCTGTCCGTCCGTCCGTCCGTCCGTCCATCCATCCATCCATCCATTCTTCCATCTATTTCCATCTATCGTCCATCTTCCATCCACCACCCATCGCTATCCATCCATCATCCCTCCCCCATCCATCCATTATCCATCATCCATCCACCATCCACTACCCATCCTTCCATCCTTCCATCCATCTTGAAGCTCCCTGTGTGGTTCTCCTGAGGTGCCTGCTCTCAGGCGTGAGGTAAGGAGCCAAGGGCAAGTGTAAGGAGCCGGGACAAGGGCAGTCCTGTGGGCAGCGCTGGGGAGGGAGAGTGGGGCTCATGGTGGGGCCTGCGTTGCCCGTCAGGCCAGAGACGGGGGCTCAGAGAGGTCAGGAAGAAGAGGCAGGTGTTCATGCAGAGAGGCCCAGGCTGCAGGCAGGGTGCAGAGTGAAGACAGGCCACGGTCACTTCTGCTCCCAGCTTCCGGCCATGGGTTACCTAGTGGGCTCCTAAGCCAAAGTGGCCTCTTTCTCTCATTGTTCTCAGGGTATTTTGAACTTATGCGCCTGTCGCTTACAGTCCAGAGTGTGATAGTGAAAATAACTGACATCTCCTCCTTGGTCAAGGGGCTTCCTTTGTCCTCTATGAAGGCTGCCCTCCAGCTAAAACCTTCAGGGTTCCGTTACCAGCTCAACCTGTGGCTTTCAGGGTTCCTCGTGGTTCCTGCCTCTCTCCACACCCATCTTAGTCTCCTCCCCCCCCTCTGAATAGCCTGCTGGATGGAGCCCACTGGCCTTGCTCCTGAGGTGGCCTCATTTGCCCCTAGAGCTGATCATCCCTCTAGGTTGGTGTTCCCCACCTCCCCGCAACCTGCCCTCTCGGGGCCATCTCCTGTTGCGTCCCAGGGCCCTGCATTGCCTGTCTGGGCGCGTCCTGACCTCCAGGCCCGGCTCAACCGTGCCCAGAGACATGTCCACTTGCACAGGGCCCAGTTCAGAGCTGAGCAGATGCTCGCAGCTGAGGATGGACATACCTGGGCACACTGAGACAGGGCAGGTGCGGCCCAGGTGCAATTTAAGGCAAGAACAGAGCTTTCTGTCAGAAATGTCTGTCCTGCATAGCCTCCCGAGCAGACCCGAGCAGCATGGGACATGCTTGCCTTCCTGGGGGCACTCTCCAGCTCAGAGGTGGGAGGGCTGGGGACCCTTGAACTCTTTTTGATGTAGATTTTATTTCCGATAATGTGCTCATAACTGTTCAGTTCAGAGTTTAGACAACTGTGTGTCCCTGTACAACCACCATCCAGAACAAGACGCAGAGCTGCCCATCACCCGGAAGGTTCTCTCCTGGCCCTTGCTGTCACCCCCACCCTCACCCCAGGTAACCACTGCCGGATCTGCCTGCTCTGGAGCTCAGAGTAGACAGGACCATGCAGCGTGTGCTCCTCTGTCACTTGCTGGTGGCTCAGAACTCTTCCTGTGCCGACAAACCACAGTTGGCTTATCCATTTCTTTTGATGCCGGATTCTGGTCGTTTCCGGTGGGGCTGTCAGGAATAAAGTGCTGTGGACCTTTGTGCACAAGTGTCCCTGTGGGCACGTGTTCACTTCCCCTCGGAGTGGAAAGCCCACCCCATGGAGTAGATACATGTTTAAATGTGCCAAACATTTTTTTCCAAGGCGGTAGTGCCATTTTACAGGGTGGGCAGGACTGGGGCTGCCCAAGGTGGGAGCGCCCAAACGCCCCTGGGCCGAGGGCTGCATCCGCACCCAGCAGCCTGAGTGAGCCAGCCACACTCATCTCCTTTAACAGGAGGGCACCCATCTCCCCCGTGTGCCCCCACCCCGGGCAGGAGACTTAGTCAACATCCTGCTGGGGCCCTGCACCCACGCTGTTTCCTCAGTAGGTGTCTGGTGCCAGACGGACCCACCCTCACCCTGTCCACAGGAGGGTTTCTCACTCAACCTCTGTACCCTCGGTCTTCTTACCTGCAAAGTGGGGTCTCCCACTTCTCCCTGAGTGTCTGTTGTCTCTGTCTCTGTCTCTTTGCTGCCCATTGAAGGACGAACCTCATGCTCAAGTGCTGAGCACACACAAGCTGCGACCTGTGCTGGGAGGGTCATCCCCTTCTGTCCCTGCAAGAAAACCTGCAGCCCCTCCTCACCTCACCTGATGAGAGCTCACCCTATTTCGGGGAAAGCAGCGGGCGCCCCTGCAGGCCGCTGCCGGTCTCACAGCCGGGAGAGAGGCTGCAGAGGGTATGCTACCACCCCAAACCTTACCAGGACCACTCCACCGCTATGATCACCCCAACCTCCGTGCGCACAGACCAGAGGTGCCAGAGGCCTGTGGGAAAGGGCACGGCCGCCCCCTAGCGCCTACGGACTGAGCCCAGTCTGGATGGTCCGTGCCCGCGGTGGGAGGCGGACACGCGCCTCCAGGGATGGGGCCTGCCCAGTGAGGCCCCACGGGTCCCCGTCAGGTGAATGGATAGGGTCCCCAGTCCGCGACCCCGGGAGTGACCCGATCAGGACGCACAGCCCTCCCCTTGGCGTTGCCCACGCCCCCCTACCTGTTTGCTCTTCCCCTCTGCTCTGGGGCCCCCAGGTACAGTGGATGCAAATCCCTTCTGGGCTCAGTGCTCTGCTCACCCCTAAAAATAGGGAACCCAAAATGCTTCAAGGAAATCTGGGCTCCTGGGACAACTGAACCCCACCCGCAGCGGCACCCCCTCCCCATCTTGCTGACATCCCTGAGCCAGGATCCATTTCGTGCTCAGCTGTACCCAGGAAGAAACTGAGGCACAGAGAGAAGGGAACGACCTGCCCAGGGACCCCCGGAGACAGAGGGGAGCCGGGGTGCGTGGGGGTGAATGGGGGTATCCCAGGATGAGCCGAGGTGAGCAAGGGTGTGCCAGGGTGCTGGGCCGCCCCACGTCCGCGCAGTCTTACTGAGACGCTGCCCGCCCGATGCAGATACCGCCGGCCGCCGCCCGAGCGCGCATCCCGGCCCGGGGGCGCCCCCTGCCGGCCAGCATTGCCAGCGTCTGCTCTCCAGGTGAAGTGCTTTGTTTGATTTGTCAAAATAGGGATTGTATTGCGCACCTGGTTTGCATTCGGCTTCCCCCGACTTGACCTAATATACTGAACATGTCCTTGCCAGTGAACGCTCTTTGTGTATCCGGCGTTTATGAGTCACGTTCATGTGGTGTTCGGTGTCCCGTCACTTACCTGATCCTTCCTCTCTGAGTAGACATGTGCGTTGGTGCCAGTTTTTGTTCTATAAATAATGCAGTGTGAAGCATATCTAATGTGCCTCGGGATGGATGGCTGACCTGGGCTCTTTTCAAGGCTCCTGATACTGGTCGTACAAAACTGGGCGAGGGGCAAGATTCTGGGCTGGGGGCTGCCTGCGAGAGGTTCTGCAGTCGCCACCCTCACCAGCTCTCCCTGCTCCCCAATTACGCACCCTCTCAGCAGGGGAGCTGGGACTGGATGGCCCTTGGGGGGCCTCCCACATCCTGGTTGCACCGCCCTGGTTTCCCCAGCCCCGGGACCCAGGTTTGTGGGGGAAGCTGGTGGGTGGAGAGGGGGTGTGGAGAGCAGTGCATACAGACAGCAGCCCTCCCGGTCACTGGAGGGGTGATCCCTTCCCCTCAATGAAATCGTCAGACCAAGATCATTAACTCATTCGTGCAGTAGGAAGGCGCCCTACTTCCTCACCCCTGCCCATACCCCTGAGAGGCCCGCTGCCCACTCCTGGGAGCACCAAGGGTCTGCAGGCCCAAGACTCAGGTGCTGGATCAAGCCTGCCCTGAAGGCGGCCCAGAACCAGCTCCTCCGCACCCACCTTTGCAAGTTGTGCGGGGCAGGCACTTCAGCGGGGCTCCCTTCCCCTCGGGTGATCTGGGTCTGGAAGGAGGCGGCCCACAGCCCACCCCACCCACTCCCGAGAGTGGTTAGGACGCGGGAGACCCCGCCACTCACAGGCCAGCGTCCTCCCGCAGGTTCTCCTGATTAAAGGGAATAATCACAGCATTGGGCGCTCACTCCGGGGCTGCCCGCTACATAGACCAAAGACCGGGTGGACCGCACGCCCACCATTGATTTACATGCGGCGGAGAAAGAAGAAATGTTACGAAACACCCCCTCCACCCTGTGGACCGTAGGAGGCGTCAGCAGCATCAGGTAAGCGTCTTACAGGAGCAGGTGCGCATCTCAGCGCCTGCGCAGTGCGGCAGGGGTGCGCTCTGACGCTGACCCCCCCATCACTGCTGCAGGTGACGGCGCCACCGTGCAGGAAGACCCCGCTGGGGAAAAGGAGGACGCCCTCTGCTCCCTGACTGGGGTCCCAAGTCCTGTCCGCCATCGGATCTCTGGGTGACATCCCCTCACCTGTCCCAGGCCCGCCTTGGACTAAAGACTCTATGCTGAGATGCACTGCGAGAGAGACAGGCGGGACAAGTAACTGAGCAGAGATCCCCAGGGAGGCCGTCAGGCGTCTGCAGACGCTTGTCCTCCCGCAGCAGCGCCACCTGGGCACCACCTGGCTTCTGCAATATTCTTCTTCCTCTGCTGGCCACCCTGCTCCTGACGCGTCAGAGCTCAGCTGCACAAGGTCCTGACCTGGCAGGTGACCCATTTGTTCCTCATTCCTGAGCAGTCTCGACCGGTTGGGGTCCTGCCTGCATTAGCTGCTGAAACTTTCTCGTAAGGTCCCCCTGGAAGTGCTAAGAGGCACCTCAGAGAACACCTGGGTGCACACAGACTCCTTGCTGTGGACTGAGTTGTGTCCCCCAAATGCATATACCTGGAGCCTGACCCCCAGTGTGTTTGTATTTGAAAATGGGGCCTATAAGGTGGTAATCAGGGTTAAATGAGGTCACAAGGGGGGGGCCCTGATCTGACCAGATTCTTCTCCTTGTAAGAAGACATGCCAGAAAGCTCTGTCTCTGCCCTGTGAGGACACAGGAAAAGGTGGCATCCACAGGCCAGGAAGAGTCCCCCCTCAGGCCAGCACCCTGACCTGGGACATCCAGTCTCCAGAACTATGAGAACAAATGTCTGTTAAAGTCGACGGTGTGCAGCATTTTGTGATGGCACCTGAGCAGCCTGACAGTCTCCTCCCCTCTGGTGTCCTTGGAGCAATGGCTCCAGCCAGCTGCTATGTGGTTCGGAGGCAGGGCAGCCAAGAGGCCCACTGCCGTGCCAGGGGGACCTGCCAGCGTCCCTGCAGGGTGTTCTCTCTCCCAGAGCTTCAGGGATGGGGACGTCTGCCACGGGGCACCAGAAGCAGTGCTCTCGGTGGCACCTGCAGACAGAGACACATCCCCACGCCTTCACTGGACTTGTCCGTTTTATTAGAGCCCCTCTTTTGTCCACACCTGGCCCCCTCTTTTGAAACTTCCTAGGGCTGGTGTCGCTCAGAGCAATCTCCCTTGTGAAGCTTCCTTTCCCAGTAGGAAATTCCTGGCCTTCCACCCCAACCCCCGCCCTCCCCACCCACCCACCACCTGTCTCAACTGGACCCCTGCTATGGCCCCACACCTGCTTACTGTGGGCTTGGAGGGACCATCCCTGCAAAGGGAACTGGTGTCTTGTCAGCACTCACACAAGAGTAGGGGCAGGGGTCAGGGGGATCCCTGGAGGGCCCCTCCCTGGCCCATCGAATCTGCCCTTAGGGTGGCAGGGGCCCTGGGTCATCTGCCTCAGGGTTTGCAGTTTCCTGAGCTGGGCGTGGAGGGGGAGACTGGGGCTCAGAATTATGGTGGCAGCGAGGGGAGATAGGCCTCATTCTGGGGCTAAGTATGGATGAAAAAAAGGGGTTCTATGGAAAGTCACCTCACAGGGTGATCTGAGTATAAACCCCTCGCTGGACCAGTCAAGGTAATGGTGGGTCTGGGCCATCACACCCAGGCCTGTAAATTCTTCAATAAAAGGCTCATCTTGGCTGTAGGCAGCCCTGCCCATGTTTCTGTGCATCTAGGAGACCACACCTTTGAAATAAGTGTGTCCACCCTCAGCAGAGCACAGAATCTCCTGAACTCCCGTAATCCATCCCACCTTGCTTCCCCACCTCTGTGTCCTCTTGCTCACGTCCCCTCCTCAAGCCCAGATGCATAGAAGAAACTGCAAACCGCCATTCTCTGGAGTGTCTGAGATCTCGCTCCCAGAGGCAGTTTGGCTCAAATACATGTTTATACAAATTCTCTACAGGCTTGGACGTTTCTTACATCAATATGGGGCAGGTTGGAGGGGAGGGGAGGGGGGGGCAGGGACAGGGTCCTGACCGGGAGAAAAGTGGGCGCATACTCACTCGCACACCACCTGCTCAGGCTGAGCTGAGACCTGGAGGGAGGGGCCCCCATGCTGTTACCCTCCAGCCCCTCCCCCACAGCACCTCAGGGTGGGGGTTCTGCGGGCTCCCCCACCATCCACAGACCTGCCTTTTCCAATCCACATCTCCTGCAGCCCCTCCTTCCTCTGACCTCTGACCCAGGTCCCTCCTCTGAAGACTCTGGTCAGGTCTCCACCCTGCTCCTCCCTGTGCTCTGCTGACTCAAGCCTCAGACCATGACCTGTGACCTTGCAAGTGAACCACCTTGCAAGGGACCTTGGCCCTATCCACGACCACACCTGGCCTGTCACTCCCCGAGCCAAGCCTCTGCCCAGTGTCCCCTCAGACCCCCAGCCCGTGTGCTGCCTGCCTGGAATCCAGGCTTGTGCTGCGGCCTGGCCTAGTCACCGCCCAGGACTCTGGGCCCCCTGCCCCAGGCTGGTCTGGGAGCCCCGGGAACCAGAACAGCCTCCCTGACAACCTGGGCCTCCCACCTCAGGCCCCACAGCCTGGGCTGGGCTCACCATGACCCTTGACCTTGCCTCACTGCCCTTCCCTGTCCTTGAAACTGGAGGCCAAATGCATTCCAGGAGCCAGACTGGAGCCGGGCCATGGAACAAGCATTTACTATCAGAGCACCGTTGGTCTGAGAGGGCAGCGAGTTGACACCTCCTAGCACTGCCTTCACAGTCTCAGGCTGGCTTGGGGTTTCTAAGGGAACACCTGGGTGTGCCTCCACCAGGGGTCCGCAGGGAGCCTTCCCTGAGGCCACGTGAGATGCCCTGGGCTCAGCAACCCAGGAGCAATGATGGGAGGAGCCTAGTAGACCATTGAGATTGTGATCAATAAGCCTAGAGTATCAATCGGAAGTTTCAGGGTAACTTTCTGTGCTCGCTTGGGCAGCACAGACACAAAAAAAGGTAGCTTTCTGAAACAGGGAAATGGGTGGGACCGGGACATTCTGAGCTCAAGCCCCAGGGGGTTGATCTATTGTTAAGCTATAGGTAGGTCAAGGAAAGGCCAGGCCCAGAGAGACCTCTATTATGGGGGTGCCAACCGGGCCCTGTTTCATCCCCACTCTCTGGAACCTTCTCCTGAGCACCACTCTCAGACCAGGGGAGCTGGGCTGCGGCCTTCACATCCCCTTCCTCCAAATTTCCTGAGTTCTCTCCAGGCCAGCCCAAGTCTCCCCCCACCCCCATCGTTCTCTCCGAGTTACCAGGAGCTTGGGGGTCCTGCTTAAATCCCTTCTCCTCCCCCATCTCAGCCTCTCAGTAGGTCCACACCCCTGACCTCCAGCCTGACCATCTACTGGGGAGTCTAGATCCTGTGTATGTGCCCTCCCCTCCTCTATCCCCCTCCGCTCCGCACCCTACTCCCCCTCCAGCTAGGGCTGCTGGAGAGTCAGGTGGGAGAGCTGAGTTTACACGTGTGCTTGGCTGGTACCTGTTCCTCCTTCCCAACCCTGCGGTTCTTCTGAAGGAATTAACACTGTTTAAGCGAGTTCTTGGAATATACATACGTGGTTTCATTCGGGAAGTGACATTCTGCTCAGAACGTCCTTCTCTTTACTCCTTTCACCCAATTGTTTTTGTAAGGTCCACTCTTGGCTCCTAACTGCCAGCAGCCCTACGGTCTCCCATCACCCCACCCAGGTGCCTCCAGCTCTGCGTGCCTGGGGAACCCGCAGTGGGACACCTCACACTCATGCAAGGCAAGGGGGCTTCTCCGCAGCCTGTGCTCCTTGGTCTTCCTGTTACCCGAGAGTGAGTCCTTCCAGGCGCCATGTCAGGTTCTTGGTGTCTCGAGCAAAGAATTGAACGAGACATGGAAATAAAGTGGTGAGAGACTAGTTTAATGGAAGAGATAGACACTCCAAAGAAATAGGAGCCAGGGGCGGCCGGATGGCTCAGTTGGTTAGAACATGAGCTCTAAACAACAGGGTTGCCGGTTCGATTCCCACATGGGCCAGAGAGCTGCGCCCTCTGCAACTAAGATTGAAAATGGCGACTGGACTTGGAGCTGAGCTGCACCCTCCACAACTAGACTGAAGGACAACAATTTGGAGCTGATGGGCCCTGGAAAAACAGCATTGTTCCCCCAATAGTCCCCAATAAAGTTTTTTTAAAAAATAAAAGAAATAGGAGTGGTCTGAGCAGCAGAGAATGGCTCAAGGGCCGAAGGTGGCATTATTAGGAGAAAAAGTACACTCCAAAGAGTTTGGAGCCCCGAGCAAAGGCAAAGCTCAGGAGGTTCAAAGGGCTCGGACTGGCAGGGACTTGGAGTTTTTATCGTTTTTTTCTCTAGAATGGGCTGTTCCTTTCCGGGTATTGACACCTGTGATTGACAAGAGGCTATTACCTCATCATTTTAGATTGCACATGTTACTTCTCAGAATTCAGTCTGTTATGATGATATAATGAACTTCTGGGCGTCTGCATGATATTATAATGATGGTATAATGAGGCCCAGGTGAAATGAAGGTCGTTGTGGCCTTTACTGCACAGGTGTGTGACTGGTTTAATCTAGTTGGGTATTTTGTACCTATTTGTTCCTCATAGGGGTAGATAATTACAATGAAAAGGGGAAGTTTTGGGTGGAGAGGGGAGGTCTTTTTGGTGGTTGAATACTATGGGTTATGCAAGAATGCAGAGACCCGATGCCTGTCTCTAACTGCCTGCCTTGTTTTCCCCTTAAGAGACACGATCCCCATAAAATATCTATGGGAAGCTGAGGGACAGAAGATCTTTTCTTCTGTATCTGCTTCCTGCTGGGCAGGGGCGTAGAGCTGTCCCTACCTAGTGGGGGATTCGTGTAACTCTCGCCCTATCTGACCTCAGATGAGAGGAAGGGGTCCCGAGATCCGCCTGGAAGACCATGTTGGCTTCTTTGGTTGCAAATGGCAATCTTGCTGGGGTGTCCACTGTATCCCCAAGGCCCCTGAATGAGGAAAAATAGATTTTAATTAATAGATATAAAAGTGTTGTCTTAATGAGCAGAGCTCAAAGCTATCGATGCGGGGTGGCTACATGATGGAAAGTCTGCCCGCCCTATAGAGCCTGTGGCCACTTAACCGGCTATTCAGGTGTTAATTGTCCAGGAGTTACGCAGGTCGGTAGGAGAGAACATTAGCCTTCAATGATTACAACCAACGAGCATAAATCACAAGTCTCAGGGCAATTATCCAGAGCAGGGTCAGGAGATTTCTATGATTCAGGTTAAAAACAATCTATTATTTATGATCAAGAAACCAATGGACTTAAAACACTGAAGAAAGAAAACGTAGCGTTTCCGTCATGAGAAGCCCTTTCGTTTGGCCCGCATCAGCAGCCTGCGTTTATGACTTATTACAACCCCTCTTTTGTCCGCACACAGCTCCCACAGCCAGCGGGGCTTTGCTCCCAAGAGGGCGCTGCTGGGGCCACCTTGCTCAGGGTGCAGCACAAAATGCCAGGTTTGGGACCCCCTTCAACAGGCGGACCCCTTTGGACATGCTCTGTGTAATGTGTGCACCTCAGATCTCCTCTGAAACCCAGACTGGGTGATTGTGAAGTGGGGAGCCCAACCCCAACCATGGAGGGTCCAGGGGCCCCAATAAGGAGGGTGCGTGGAAGAGGGCAGCCCCAGGGCTAGGCTGGACTCATCCTGGGAGGCCTGAGGAAGGATTTTGAGCAACACAAAGGAGCTGGGACCCAGGAAGCACTTGGCTTTTGGGGGGCTGGGAAGACGCCCAGCATTGAGGCTGTGGCTGGCCAGGGGTGAGCCTCGGAGGGGCCAGGAGGTTTGGGGAGAAGGGGCCTGGACTGGGAGAAGCAGGGTGTCCCGTGGGGTGCTGCGTGGAGGCCTCTAAAGGAGCTGCAAGTGCAAAGGCTGGGTTCCCAGACCTGTCTGCCCGCCAAGGCTCCTTGCCAGCCCGCCCCCACCCGCAGGGACACAGGGGAGAGTGGGGTGAACGGCCTCTTGGAAAAGTACCTGGGAGTATGCTAAGAAGTGACTTCCTCAGGCTGAGGCTTAATCACGTTCAGTCGGCTTGAAAACAGTTGGAATCGTTTCTGGGAACGCCTGGAGCAGGGAGGAGCCAGAGACAGCGGTGCCAGGGTGGGGGGACGCGGCCAGGGCGCCCTCTGCCCTCTGTGATCACAGTCCTGGGGAGGGCGGGCCTAGGCAGGCCGGGTCAGGTAGACGGATGACAGCCACCCCCACACACTCACCTGTACCTGAGACCCCAGCCCCGTGCTTGCCCCGCCTCTGGGCTGCAGACAGCCGGTGGACTTGGAGCCCCACCTGCCAGCAGCTCTGTCACCAAGCAGCCCCGCCCTCCCGGGACAGGCCACCAGGGGCCCTGCAGCCCCCAGGGGGAAGGTGTCCTAGCCCTTAGGAGAGGCCAGCAGAAGTGCTTATCCCTGGTGGGGGGACAGGCAGGCAGGGCCCTGGGTCAGCAGCAGGGAGAAGGGGGACGTGTCTGGTCCCCTCCCACCTCACCCCTGCCCCCCCACACACTGCCTGGGTGGGCCTCAGGTCAGAAGGACTCAGTTTCCTGTCTGCACTGGAGGGGTTGGTCCAGCTGCCCTCCCCAGAGGCCCCACAGAGGGTCCCCCGCCAACGCCCCACCCCGACATCTCACACACTTAGATTGAACTTCCTCTCCAAGCTTGATTTGAACAGAGTTCCAGAAGCTGCTGTAGCAGTGGGTGGGACCCCTAGTCCTCCTTGACGTTGGGCTCAGCAGGGGACCCGTCACAGGCCACACTGCCTCATTGGGTGTGCCGAGTCTCTCAGTTCAGCTTCATTCCTTCAACCTAAGAAGCCACTTCCAGAAAACTCTGTCTCAGGAGTCCAGACATAGGGAAAAAGGTTTTTGAACAACAATATTTACAGTAACAAAACTGGGATGACATAGCTGCCCAACAATAGAAAAAGTGGGTAAGCACCCCAAGGGGTCCTACCTAAGGGTGACTGTGCAGCGTGGGTTTCATGGAGTGAGAAACAGTATGTTAAGTGGAAAATGGAAACAACACCAATGATAATATATGCAATATGCACGTATATATGCATATAGATACATAGGAAAAATGCTAAATTAACTGTTTACAATCATCTATGGATGGTGAAATTATGAATGCTTTTTACTCGTTTCTTTGTTCTACGTTTCGAAGTATGTTACAAAAATGTGTTACTTTTATAATGGCAAAAGTTATAAAAATATAAATTTGCGTATGTTACTAATTATCTGACAAAACGACCTAAGACCCTTCACCCAATGCCTTGTCCACTTTTTCCAAGCTTGTAAAATAAAGGGGAGTGCCCAGGCAGATGTCCCCTCTTCCCAGGCCTCCTGGGGACCATTCAGGGGATGTGGGACCCTAGGTACCACATGTGCTCCGCCCACTGCTACCAGCTGGGCTCCGGAACAGCTGTTATCACAGCACTGGCAGTCACGCTGCATCCTGTCCCAGCTTATCTCTGGGTTATTTCCTCAAAGACCCAGGCTATTAACAATCGGTTCATTTGACAACCCAGCAGTAAACAAACACGTAGGAATGGGACTCCAGGTGAGTCTGGCCACACTCAAGCGGGGTGGGGAGATTACAAACCAGCATCCCTGGGTGCCAGCTCCACTCTGGGCAGGGCTCCCATGCCGCTGAGCATGCATTTGGGGCATGGAGCCTTCTGGGAATGCAGTGGCTGTCACCTTGGACCCCTGCTAGGGCCACCAGGTGCAGGGGGCAGGACAGCTGGACCCCCACTCTCTTTTTCCCTTCCCCTCTCTTCCTCTTTTGTCCTCTTTTCCCAATCTCTCTTGCCCCGCCCCACCCCAGCCCCTGTGCAAACAGCTCTGCTCCCTCTTCCCCTTGGGAAGACAAAGGCAGAGAGAATACAGATGAAAGACCAGAGCTGACTGCCCTGTGGCTTACCTCTGGGCCCAGCAGGCAATGAATGCAGGCCTTGAGGGTGGGGGTGGAGCCCCAGCAGCATGGTCCCATGACTTCTGGGGCTACTACTCAGTAACTTGGCCTTGTAAACACGCTTCTTCATGAAAACAGCCCCCCTTTAAAACAAAGGTTAACGACTGCAGATCACGAGCTGCCCGGCCCGGCCCTCCCTCACCACCTGTGGCTCAGTAATGAAGGCTGACAGGCTGGGCTTGTGCTGTGGCAGGGCTGGCAGCAATCACTAATAACCAAGTCCCTCCAGTGCCTTGCCATCCTAGGGCTTGGGGCATGTCCTATCCTGTAGTCTGTCTGTCTAGGGGACGTCCCAGGAGCAGGCCCAAGCACAGGAGGGGGTCACAACTTCTCCACACACTTCCCCTTGATTTGAAAGGTGTGGCATCCTCACCGGAGGGTAACTGATAGTATCTAAAGCTGAGAATGGGCCCCTTGCAATAAAATGTGAGAGACAAACGCGGAACCAAATCCACTTCATAAGGGTTTCGGTGAGCTCTCTGCTTCATTCAAACTGCATTTTCAAAACTTATGAAATTAGCAAAGATCTTAAAATAATATCTCTTGTTGGAGGAAGTGCAGGGAGTGGATGATTCTTGCTTCCTGCTGGTGAGACTAAAACTCAGCCTTTCTAGAGAGCAGTGTGTGACCTACATTTACTCTGGAGACAGGAGCGGCCCCCACTCCTGCAACCAGTCACCTACGCACGCACGTGGTCCAGGAACACAGGTGTGAAAACTCCATGTGTGTGGAAAACCCAGTGATGCATAAACTATGCATTGTGGACAACTGGGGTTATTCCAGGTTGTTTCTTTCTTTTTTCTTTTTTTTTTATTGGTGAACAGTGTGCTTTTTCCAGGATGTCAAGCCATTGTTTTTCAATCTGGTTGTGGAGGACGCAGCTCACTGGCCCACGTGGGACTGAAACCGGCGACCCTGGTGTTATGAGCACTGGGCTCCAACAACTGAGCCAACCAGTCACCCTATTCCAGGATGTTTCATGTTTAAAAATCTTTTATCACCACATTAAGAGAAAAAAGGAGAACAAGTTTATAATAATCTCAAAAATGTAGAAAGCATTTCACAACTTTTATCCCCATTCGTAATAAAAGAGGAACACGGGGGGGGGGGGGTGATGGCTAAAGGGTACAGATTTCTTTTGGAGGTGGTGAGAACTTTCTAGAATTGGTTGTAGTGATGGTTGTATGAAGCTGTGAATAAACTAAAAAGAGAGTAAATTGTACACTTTAAATGAGTAAATTCATATTGTTATAATTAGATCTTAATAAATACAGAGGGTGCCAAAAAACGTATACACATTTTAAGAAAGGAAAAAATTGTATTAATTGTAATACTCAATATATACCGATAACAAACGATGAATACAAGTCACGTTTGACGTCTGCAATTACAAGAGGTGCTCAAAGTGGTTACCATCAGCGTCCAGCCACTTCTGATTTATGGCGAACTACTGCTTGAGCATAGATAATATCTCTTAAAATGTGTATACATTTTTTTGGCACCCCCGCTAAGTACCAGAAAAATGAAACAACCTCTTAGTGCACAGAGAATAGAAGGAACATTCCTTAATCTGATTAAGGGTTTGTACAAAAATCTCCATCATCCTCAATGGTTCTGATGGTGAAATACTGAAAGCTTCTCACAGGACGGCAAATGAGGCCAGAATGCATCCTGTTACCGATTTTATCCAGTATTGTGTTGGACACAATGTAATAAGGTTAAAAAAATAAAAAGAGGGCCGGCCCGGTAGCTGAGGCGGTTGGAACTCCGTGCTCCTAACTCCGAAGGCTGCCAGTTCGATTCCCACCTGGGCCAGTGGGCTCTCAGCCACAAGGTTGCCAGTTCAATTCCTCGAGTCCTGCAAGGGATGGTGGGCAGCTCCCCCTGCAACTAACAACGGCAACTGGACCTGGAGCTGGGCTGCTCCCTCCACAACTAAGATCGAAAGGACAATAACTTGACTTGGAAAAAAATCCTGGAAGTACACACTGTTCCCCAATAAAGTCCTGTCTCCCTTCCCCAATAAAATCTTTTAAAAAAAGAAAAGAAGAAGAAAGAATAAAAGGTAAAAGGTTGGGGATGAATTACGCTGTAATTATCAGTTGGCATAATTTTGTATTGAAAATATATTTTAAATTAGTGGTTAAGGAGGCTGTCAGGCTAGAACGTCAGGAAAAGGCTAAAGATTAGGTCGCAGGAAAAGAAAAACTGAAGCCATGTTTCGAAGATCCGTAGCACAGGTGTTTCATTAGTTTGTAAGGCGTGAGTCTGAAGCAGCTGTCAGCTTGGTTCTTGAAAGATCCCTGAATCGCATGCAGTTACTGGGGCGAGTGGGTCAGGACCCTGACATGACACAGGTGGAAGGGAAAAACCCCGTCACAGTATTTTCTCTAGCGACAAATGGGATGTGGAAATCCGGAGACAAAGAAGCATACCAGATGGGGGATATCAGTCAAAAGACAAAGGGGCACAGACTTTCAGTGCCTGACAGGCCTCAGAGATGCAGCATGCTAGTGTGTGAAAAAGGGGTCTCGAATTTATGTGGAAGGAAAAGTAGATGATGGTGAATACACAGATAAAAATAATGTGAGGCGGCAAGCAACAACCATCATAGCTGATAACATTCTATTTCTGAGTGACCAGACAAAAGAGAAGGCATATAGCGGACGATGCGTCTTTGGGCAGTGTTTGGTACAGTCTCATTTCCAAATCACGTATAGTCTTTATGGTTTCTAAGGACAAGAATTAAAATATTCTTTTATATATATAAAAATCAATGGCTAAAGGTACTAGAAAAAGATTTCAATATAAGGTCTATCTGCAAAAATTAATTATATTGTTATAAGTGCCAGCAATACACAATTAGAAGATAGACATTAAAAAACAATACCATTCAAATAGCATCAAAAATGATTGAATATCTAAGAATAAATGTTACGAAATATCAAGACCTCCACACAAAAAAACTTATAAAACGTTATTGAGCAAAAGAAGGCGGGAGTTAATGGGGGCGTTCCTGTGTGTGTGATTTACAGCATTGATAAGATTCCATCTACATTGATCTAGAAATCTATAGATTTAATGCACTTTGATGGAAGTTCAGCACGTTTTCTGTGGACACTTACGAGCTTATTCTAAAACACGTGTTCTGAAGAACACAATTGGAAGACACGTACCATCAGATGGAAAGACCTGTTGTAAAGCAACAGGCATGAAGCTGGTGCCTGTGGCAGGTGGGGAACGAGAGGTGAAGAGATAGCCCGGCTGGAACAATAGATTCCTGAGAAAAGCGGCTGAGCGGCAGAGTGGGGCACGGGTGGGGTTTTGAGTACACAGAACTGGTCATTTGAATAAAAAAAAAGGAATCTTCACTTGATGGCTTTGTGACCCACAACATAAAAACCAATTCCAAGTAATTGCAAGTGAACTGTTACTTAAATGCCTAAGGCAGAACCATCAAATAAAACCTGCAGGAACATCTCCATCCCCTGGAGGCAGGCAAAGCCTTTTTTAAAGGGTCAGTGACTGGCCAACAGTATAATGAGAGCTTCTGTTCACCCATGACATCTTTGAGAGGTGGGGGAAGGCGGGTGGCTCAGTGGGGAAGGTGTTTGTGAAGTACTGGATTCTAGAATGTAGTAAAATAGCCTGAAAATTACTAAGAAGGGTCAGCATCCCAAGAGGAAAGGGCATTTGAAAGGGGGGATTGCCGATGGCCGGTCAGTTCTAAGGATGAAGCTGGAGGTCACAGGCTGTCAGGGAAATGCAAGTTACAACCACAAGGTGATTATTAGCCTGACACAATGGTCACGGAGGAAAGGGGCCAGGACACGAGCTGGCGAGGGAGTGGCACCCCGGGGGATGCTGGGTAACGGGCTCCACCCCTGCCGAGGCCCCGCAGGGTCCTTTCAAGTCGCTGTGCAGGCCCAGGAGGCAGCCGTCCCACAGGACACAGGCCTGAGCATACAACACAGTGGCTCGTGAGAACAGCGTACTCTGGACTCTGTCCGCAGCAGCAAGATGATAAGTGAGCTGTGACACGTTACACCTGGGGCCCTGCACGTGATGACGGGAGAGCGGGAGGCTGCTGGACCTCACAGCTACACAGAGGCCAGGGAGCCGGGCACACAGCAGGATGACACCCAGCTGTGCTGCGAGATCCGGACAGGGGCTTCCTCTGGGACAACAGACAGTGCCTGGAGGGAGCAGGGGCCTCTGGGGTTCTGGAACATTCTCTCCTGTCCTGGGGATGGGCCCGCCTTATGGAAATTGTCAACCTGTAGAACAGCAGCAGAAAGACGCATACTCAAATACCCAGCCGGTCACAGTGACAGTGGTATTTGCAAGGGGACAGGCTGAAGCTGGCAGAGCACCTCGCCAGCAAGATTGTCTCTACTGAATGTGGTGTGTCCAGCACGGTGCTTTCGTGTTCCACATTGACAACGGCACTTGAGAGAAAATTTTCATTAAAGATTAATAAGCAAACATTTAAATTTGATTAAAAAATTAAAGTTATATAAGAAAATTCTCAAGACATAATGTTAAGTGAAAATCATGCCCAGACAGTACAATTCCACACGCACACACGTGCACATGCACACACACACATATAAAAGCCCAGAACAATGAGAAAATGGTTTGTGTTTGCCTCCAGGTACAGCCAGGTCTGGCTGGAGGGTGGCCAGGTCACAGTCGTGGCATGAAATAGTCCCTCCTCGGGGCCACGGCGTCCAATGCCCACCGGCCATCTGGGGAGGGCACGGCCAGCCTCCAGCTCCTGGCCGACATCCACCCAGCGCTGCCCAGGTGTCAGGCACGTCCAAGGAGCGCTGTCAGTGAACAGGCGGCGAAGACCCGTCTGTGGGTCCCACATGCAGGGCACAGAGAAGTGACCAAGTAAGGGCATCTCCTGCACGGGTGTCAGGAACAAAAGCAGAGCTGAGTGGAATGTGGAGTGCCGACGGGGGAGCAAGCTCAGGCTGCCATGTCAGCGGGTGACCCAGCAACCTGGGGCGGCAACCAACAGCGTGGGAAGGCGGCTCCAGGCAAGGGGAGCAGGCATGGACCTGGGGTGCAAGGAGCAGCCACCGACGGGGCTTAGCAGTCACGCCATTCAGGTGGAACACAGCAAGCCCCCTGGGGACTTTCCCCTTGGAGACATGTGGGCGCACGGAAGGTTCTGAGCAGGACAGACAGGGCTGCCAGGCTGAGAGTTCTCTGCCCGCCTCCTACCCAGCACTTCTCTGCACCCTGCACCCCAAATGCTGAGCCCAAGGAGACGGCCTGCAGCTCTGCGAACGCACGGCGCCACGGCAGAGGTGTCCCCCACCCTCCGCATGGCCCAGGTCCCCAGCCAGGCCTGTGGGGAAGGACCAGGCAAGTCTGGGACTTTGGCTGAGTGGGGTCCTGGTGGCAGCCCCCTTCACGCTCGTCAGGGAGACCCCGAGGCCCCGCGCTCAGGCTCAGCACAGGGCACCTGGCCTCTGTCTGCCAGGCACCGCCTCCGGAATTTCCCAGGAAAACCACCTGTTCTACAGCCTAGGGGAGGGGCTGAGGACTAAGCAAAGTGGCTGAGCTTAGGGGGCTGGTGGCCTAGGAATGTGGGTCCTAGTGCAGTTTCCCCTCCTGGCTTCCTCTGCAGAAGCTTCCAGAAGGAGTGGCCAGAGGCCCAGACATCAGCCCTGACCCCCAACACCTGGAATCCACGCTTTTGTCTCCTGTGGGGGGCTCATACTGGACACGCCCAGGACAGGACCCCAAACCACCTCGTTGGCCCATGGGGTCCAGGCAACACCTCCTCCCACCTCCACACAGTCGGACACCACCCAGCCTGGGCCAGCCCGGCCTCTCCTGCCCCCCAGTCCCTCTGTCTCTGTGTCTCTGCAGTGGCCTCCACCCAGCTGGCCCTGCCCTCCAGGCTGCCCCTGTCTCAGCAGCCAGATGTCCTGAAGCAAACCTGATCCCTTCCTTCCGGTCGACCCCTCCGCCTGCCATCCTGGGGTCAAAGGTCAGGCTCCTGACCTCACTCCTGCCTGAGCGACCTCCACCCACCTTCCTGGATTGTCCCCTGAACTCAGTGCAAACCCATCTAGTGGGGTCGGGTCAGGTAGCCAGGCCCGGCCGCCCAGACGTCACCGCTCAGCGGCACAGACCACTGATGAAGTATTTACACAGACAGAATGGCAGGGCCCATCCTCAGGGAAGGCCAGGGGGCTGGGCGAGCAGGTGGGGGGGAGGGCAGGGCACTCTGCAGAGAGCTGACCGGGAGGCTGGACAGAGGCTGGTAGGAAGGGCGTTCTGAGGGAAAGGCCCAGTAGTGGGATGGGTGTGGATGGTCACTGGCCAGAGGGAAGGTGTCTGTAGGGGAGGGGTGTGGCTGAGTTGAGGTCAGGGCAGGGCACACCCCACCCCACTCCCTGCCCAGAAATTGCACTGAAAGTCCCCACTTTACCTTGAGTCTCAGCCTAGACATAGCTTTGGTGGGGGCCTCCCCTTGCCCCCCCAACCACCCCTCAGCCCGGAGGTCGCCAGGTGGGGACCACATTGCTCTTTGGATGTGCCCTGTGTCTCCCAGCTTGACTGCCCGCTCTGGGGGGCAGGGACCCACTCAGTCTGTTCCATGCACAGCACTTGGTAGAAGACAGAAGTCCTGCAGCCTGGGAGAGACCTGGAGGCTGCTGCGTGCAGCTTGGGGACAGTCCACCCAGGGATAGCCCATGGGGACGAAGCAGCTCTGGCCACCCCAGTGCTGGCGGGACCCAGGCTCTCCTAGGAGCTATTCAGTGCCCAGAGCTCAGGCCGGGAGGGGTCCAGATGGCTCCGAGCTAAATGTGAACAGGGCCGTGTGCTGCTCCCTGGGCCCAGGGCTCCAACTCGAGTCCCTAGACTGGGGTGGGGGCAGGGGTACCCCAGCACCCGGCCTGTTGGCAGAGAGCTGGAGAGAGAGACCCCTCCTGGCCCCCTCCTCCAAGTGGGAGCATGTGGCTGGAGGGGGTGGCAGGGGGCTGTGAGGGTCCTGGGGACTAGCATCCTACAGAGCCAGGCAGGGCCCTCCACATGGCCATTTTGCCCCGGGTCGCACCTCCCCGGGAGCCTGGCTGTCTGAGTGCACTTGGGGGTGGGGGCGGCTTACCTGTGCCCATGACGTCTGCGTTTGCACAGGGGGAGGGCCGGCCAGCGCCTGCAGATAAGGCATTAACAGTCTGTGCCCTCCAGATCTGCTGACACTTCCTCTCGGCCCAGGTGCTTGGGGTGAGGTGCCAAAGGTTCCCTATAAAAGTGCTGGGGCTCTGTCTGTGTCCACTCACCCGTCAGCACCGGGCCTGTGGTGCTGAGAGGACCAACCCCCACCGCCACCATGGTGAGGCTCGTGCTGCCCAACCCGGGCCTGGAGGACCGAATCCCGTCCCTGAGCGAGCTGGACGTCATTGAGAAGGAGGAGGCCAGCTCGCGGCCCAAGTGGGACAACAAGGCTCAGTACATGCTCACCTGCGTGGGCTTCTGCGTGGGCCTGGGCAACGTGTGGCGCTTCCCCTACCTGTGCCAGAGCCACGGAGGAGGTAGGCTGGGGCGGGGTGGGCAGAGGCCAGGGCAAACGAATGATGGCCCCCAGGGCCAGGCACCCCACTCACCGAGGGGAGGAATTTGGAGGGTAAGGGGCTGTGGGCAGGACAGCACGCGCTCGCGCCCTCCAGCTCTCGCCTGCCCACTTGAGCCCCCCGAGGGCAGGGCTGGAGAATGGTCACTCTGCTCCTGGTTCACCCAGTGCCCAGTCCCACACGTCCAAGTGCCTGGGTGTCGGGGAGGCCACTGTGCTCCAGGATCCAGGAGCCCTGCCCTGTTCCCAGAGGACAGATGTGATCTGGTCATGGCAGGACAGAGAGGGAATGGCTGCTTCTCTGGGCAGGGGCCCTCCTCTGAGAGAGGAAGGTGCCAGCATGAGGGGCAGTAAGAGCGGGGACAAGTCCCAAGCACACAGGGGGCCCAGGGCCCTGAGGCACAGAGGAGGGAGCTGGGCCAGGAGTGGTTGATTCACAGAGAGACAGGTGGCAGGCTCTTGACCGATGGGCACACACCAGAGATGGGAAAGCCACATCCCCCACCAAACATGGCCTGTCCTGCTGCCTCCAGAGGCCTCTGGGAGCCTTGGCTGGAGCCCAGGAGTCTCCTTCCCCAGGGCTGAGGCTGTCCCCTCTCTCCCAGCCTCAGAGCCTCCACTGGGGGGCAGGTGCTGGGTCTCAGTCCCCATGATCTTACCCCTTCACCACCTTCCAGGTGCCAACGAGGGCACACCCTCAGCCTAGTTCCCTCAGCCCCACACCTCTTCATGGCTTCTGCCCCCCAGCGCCCCAGACTTGAAAGGGGGTCTGGGAGAGGCTGCAGAGCTGGCTGGATGCCCTGGGGACGGGCTTGTTTCTGGTTCTGTGGGCTGTGGAATAACCTCCTTTGAAAGAACAAGGCTCTAGGGATGTGAGTTAGTTTCAACCTTTGTGACAGAAAAGTAAGAAAGCAGACGTGGTCGTCCCTGGGTCACCTTTGTGACACCCCCATGGCTAAGGACTCGAGTTTCTGAATGGCTCGGAGGGTCTGTCTTAACACAGTTCTGTTCTAGCTGCAGCCACTTCTGTGCCAGTGGGGGTGGGCAGGGGATTCTAGGGGCCCGGTGAGGTCACCCAGCAGTAGAGTAACAGACAGTCCCTGAGGCCAGGCTGCCCCTTCCCTCTGGAAGGTCCAGGTCACCTTCCCCACCCCATCAGGGCCTCTCTGGGGCCAGGGTGCCAGCATTTACTTCCTTCCAAAGGGAAGCTCAGTTGAGCAAAAGGGAGGCTATCGCAGCCCAGCCCTTACCCCGCCCCTGCCCCCCCACACTGGGCCCTGGTGGGTTGGGAGGGATGCCCAGGACCTCACTGAAATCCACTTTAAAGTCTTCAGCATGAGTGACTAGAGCAAAAACGGAGATCTAAAGTTTCCAGACAGCTGGGGGCCCTCGGGCTGAGATGTGTTCGCCCATAGGAAATGGGGGCTTTCAGGGTGCAGCCACACACTTGCTGTGAGGCTGAGAGGCAGCGGGGGGAGGCTGCCTCCAGACACTGATGAAGGGAGAGGTCCCCACATCACCCCTGAGTCCTGAGGAACGGACAGCAGAGCCCGGGTCCGACCTGCGTCAGCTCTGGGAGGCGAGAGCACATGTGCAGCCCTAACTCCCAGGCGGGGCTGCCGCCAAGCACGCCCCACCTCTAGCCGGCTCCGGCCCCTCCAATGTGCTCCCTCCCACCTGGAGGGCCTTTCCCTGTTCTCCAGCTCTGATCAGAGCTGAGCACCTGGCCTCCAAGCCCAGGAGACAATGGTGAGGACAATGGAAAGGCTTGGCGGGGACTCTTCAGGAGTGACATTTCCCACCCCTGCACCCCCACCGATGGGGGAGGGAGTGACCGAGTAACTTGGAGAGAGTGATGGATCTGAGGACTGATGACCACTCCTGATTTGGTGAAAATTTAATTTGCCTTCAATTATTTGCAGGAGTTCTGGGTAATTTGAAAAGTAAGACAAATCATCACTTACTTTGTGTTTAGCTTTGTACTGTGACAAGAAGAAAATGCAGAAAAGTAGAGAGAACTACAGAGAAGCCTTGCCCCCAGGACAGAGGAGCTGTCAGCAGCATTTTGCTGTGTTTGGTGTGGGGGTGCTGGTGGGGCGTGTGCACACACAAACTCCTGCGTGTTGCATGCCATTGAGCGATGTGTTGTCACAAGAAGGCCCCACTTTCTGGGTCTCAGGTGGGGCATCTTTGTGACCAGGGGTGGCCCCAGGTGCCCTCTGCCTGCATCACCTCTGCCTGCCTCGGGTTTGTGTGTTTGCCTTTGGCAAACAGCAGAGCACAGTAACCTCGGGCAGAATCTGTCGCTGGGCCACACGAGAGGAGACATGCACATATTTATCATGGGCACAGGTGTCATGTGATGGCGTCCATTTGGACTGCGTGTGGCAGAGACAGCCCAGGCAAGGGGCGAGCGTTGTCCATGTCCAGCTTTCAGGGAACAAGAAAGGGACTAAGGGACACACGGCCCCTGCGTGATTGTGGGGAGACGTGGGCTCACAGGGCCCTTTTTCTGAAGAAGGGCCTTTCAGAAGCTGAGTTGGGATCAGAGCCCACGTCTTGCCCCAGCCCTCTCACCTGTGCACCTTCTGGGTTCAGTGTCCCTCCCGCCTGTGAAATGGAAGGTGATGCAGAGTTGTGAGCTGAGGGCTGTACCACCAGCCCTGCTGTCCAGCTCACAGACAGGGAAGGGGGCTGTGTGCAAAAGACTGAAACCCAGGAGGCTAGGTAGAGGCAGGACTCTCCCCGCTGAGGGAGGCGGCCATACAACAGCCAGGTCCTGGTGACTGGACGGTCCCCGGCCAAGAGTTCTGGACCAGCACCTGGCAAAGTGCGTTCATGGCGCGTCTGCCCAGGACCTCTCCATATGTGCCCACCGCCCCGTCTGCTCAGTGACACCACCCCGACGCATGGCGTCCCCTTAACCCCATCTCACCCCCACTTCTGAGCCACAGCACACGCAGGAGAGATGGTGTGCGGGCTGGGGGAGCCGCAGGCGGCAGCGCTGCCCCCTCAGCACAGCGCTGCCCATGGCCTCCCCAGCCTGGTCCCTGGGGCCACATTCTTCTCCGGGTCCTGGCCCTGCAGCCACATAGTCAGCACACCTTCCTGGAGCCTTTGCTCTGTGCCACACACGGCCCATGCAGGAGAGACTGTGGACAGAAGGCTCAGACTTGCCCTCCTCCCCGCCTCCTCCCCACCTTGTTTCCTGAATCCTCAGAGAAAAAGAAAGAGAGCTACGTTTCCATGCAAGTGCATCGTTCTCCTGCGGGTTCTGTCCACCTGTGTCTGCATGTGTGTCCATCGGTGTGCAAACGCACACGAGCACACCCATGCAGACAGGAGCCCTGTCAGGCGCCACCTTGTCTACCTGGCAGGCACGTGGCAGTCGTCCCTCGCTGGGGCCTGCAGCCCTGCCTCCTCTGTGCCCCCCCCACACCTCCCACAGTGACAAGTAGCTGGGGTTTGAAGAAGGAAGCTTCATATCCCAGGGGCTCTACTTGTAAAGAAAAGCAAGAAAGCAGACATGGCAGAAAAGTAAGGCATTGCTTGGGTCTCTTGAGGGAGAAAAAGGCTAAGACCCTGCTCATCCTTGCAAAGAACAAGACATGAATGCATGTCCCATGCCAGGTGCTGCCCTGGGCTTCAGGTGCCAAGCACACAGACCCCACTGGCCCCACAGGATGGCCCCACAACATGGGGACACGGGAGGGCTCACTGAGCCCAGGCCCATTTTGGGGGGTGCAGTGGGCATGTGCTGGTCCCACCATCCCACCCTCTCTCATCACTGGCTGTGGTGCCTGCTCAGAGCTCAGCCTGACACTCGGCAGCAGAGGCTTCCGGGAGCAGCGGCTGTCCAAGCGGGGTTTTCAAGGATGATGAAGAGTTTCCTGGTGGAGGAGGGGCCGGGGGACCTGCGGGTAAAAGTGACATCACGGGGGCAGGGGAAGGATACAAGGACATTTGGGAACCACAGATTTGATTTCTTCTTGGTAGTTTTGCCCCAACGATTTTCACATCAAGCTCCTGAGAAAACGTTAGAGGCAAATCTTTCCTTATTTTAACTCTACCCTCCCTGACACCGTGACCCCTATTGGGCCCTGCCCATGACCCTGCAGCCCCAGCTGGACCCTCGGTGCAGGGCAGCTCCCCATTCCCCCTCCCCAGGGGATCCAGCTGCTTGCTTTTCATGTCATTGTCACCTTGGGTTCCCCATCCCCTGTGAGTGAAGATTCCACTGCTGTCCCTGCCTCCCCGGCTGGATTTCAAGCCCACAGTGAAGTCGCCACAGCCTGTGCCCAGTGCGTGGACACCCTCCCTAATCCCCAGAAGCAGGCTTGGTCTTGGGAGGACAGCAGACAAACTGACCGCGGTCCTAAGCAGCAGAAAAAGTCCCCCATAAAACAGTGTCGATGGCTGTCACGGGTGGTGGCGGCGTGTCCGTGACGGTGTCCTAAGTTTGTATTTGTGACAGAATTCTTCAGGTATTTCCTACCAGCACTTGTGTCCCCAGAGGGGGCCTCCTGCTGTGTGCCTGCCCTGCATGACGCCCTGCTGCTTCTCCCTGCCAGGAGCGTTCATGATCCCTTTCCTCATCCTGCTGGTCTTGGAGGGCGTCCCCTTGCTCTACCTGGAGTTTGCCATCGGGCAGCGGCTGCGCAAAGGCAGCGTGGGCGTCTGGAGCTCCATCCACCCAACCCTGAAGGGCGTAGGTGTGTATCTGGGCCCACGCGGGGGGACCCTGCCTGCGTCTGCTGTGGGAGCAGCGTGCTCTCCCCTTCTCGCCTGCCTCTGTTTCCGGGGGGCTAACTGCCCCCAGCCTTCTGCAAACTCTTCCTTGTAATATCAGGGAGGTGGCAGTGGCAGGGTCCAGGCTGGGGCTACTCTTGGCATCCAGGGACCAGCTGGGCAGCCGAGGCTGTCCCCCGATGGATGCCCAGAGCCTGGGAGGCTGTAGACATGGGGAGAATAGCGTCCCCCCATTGCTGCTCATTGCAGGGCTCAGCGAGCGCCTGAGGGATCACCCTCCTGCTCTCTAGGACGCTCCGTCCACTGGTCCACTGGCTCCCCCAGTCGGCCCCCAGCAGTGCCCCTCCCCCAGCGTACCCCCAGTGATGCCCGAGCCCGACAGCCCCCACTGCTGTGTCGTTGCCCCAGGCATTGCGTCCATGTTCGTGTCCTTCATGGTGGGTCTCTACTACAACACCATCATCGCCTGGGTCATGTGGTACTTCTTCAACTCCTTCCAGGACCCCCTGCCATGGAGCGAGTGTCCGCTCAATGCCAACCGGACAGGTGAGCCCGGGCGGGGCGGGGCGGGGCCGCCGGCTGTGTGAGCGCCACTGCACCTTTGAGCTGCACACCGATACTTCATAAATGGTCGCTCTCCGATGTCCCCAAATGCAGATGGTTGTGGCTCAGGTTGGAAAAACCAGAGCACATTTAAGGCAATAGGGAATTGAAAAAGAAAAAAATGATCATGCCAGAGAAAAGCCCTTAAGGCAGGTGCTTCTGCCTCCGTAGGAACGGTGCTGGCTGAGGTCGGGTGAAGGAAAGGCGGGAGCAGCCCTCTGGGAAGCAGGCTGTGGGCGGCCCTGACGTCACCCAGGGCGGTGGCCTGACCCCCATTGTCCTCCCCACCGAATCCCCCGGGGTCTCCTTCTCTGCAGTCACCAGTGTGTGACTGCCAGTGCAGGCTGTGTGTGTGTGTGTGTGTGTGTGTGTGTGTGCTCGCTCATGTGCACATGTCAGGCTGTGTGTCTGTGTGTGTGCGTGTGTGCCTTATGGGTATGCACATATATGTGCCGTGTACACACACACGTGTCAGGGTGTATGCACGTGAGTGTGCATGTGTGCCTTATGGGTATGCACATATATGTGCCGTGTACACACACACGTGTCAGGGTGTATGCACGTGAGTGTGCATGTGTGCCTTATGGGTATGCACATATATGTGCCGTGTACACACACACGTGTCAGGGTGTGTGCACGTGAGTGTGCATGTGTGCCTTATGGGTATGCACATATATGTGCCGTGTACACACACACGTGTCAGGGTGTATGCACGTGAGTGTGCATGTGTGCCTTATGGGTATGCACATATATGTGCCGTGTACACACACACGTGTCAGGGTGTGTGCACGTGAGTGTGCATGTGTGCCTTATGGGTATGCACATATATGTGCCGTGTACACACACACACGTGTCAGGGTGTGTGCACGTGAGTGTGCATGTGTGCCTTATGGGTATGCACATATATGTGCCATGTACACACACGTGTCAGGGTGTGCACACGTGAGTGTGCATGTGTGCCTTATGGGTGTGCACATATATGTGCCGTGTACACACACACGTGTCAGGTGTGTGCACGTGAGTGTGCATGTGTGCCTTATGGGTATGCACACATATGTGACATGTACATGCACACGTGTCTGTGGGTGTGTGCCCGTGGGTGTGCAGGTTCACCTGTGTAGGTGTGTGCATACATGTCTGTGTGCCTGTGTGTGCCCATGTGCACGTGTGCACTATTGTCCCTGGTGTCAGTGAGTCGGGAGCACGGCCCCTATTTCCTGCAGCTGTGCTGTCTGTCCCCTCCTTGGGCCCCATGCTCTGTGACCCAGACTGACATGTGAGAGCACCCCCTGCAGGCTACGTGGAGGAGTGCACCCTCAGCACGCCAGTGGACTACTTCTGGTACCGGGAGACCCTCAACATCTCTGACGCCATCAGCAACTCGGGCTCCGTGCAGTGGTGGGTCCTGCTCTGCCTGACCTGCGCGTGGAGCGTCCTGTACGTGTGTGTCATCCGCGGCATAGAGACCACGGGCAAGGTGCGGGCCAGGCTGAGGGGCTTGCGGGGCATAGGTGCGTGTCCGGGCCCTGAGCTGGCTGCCCCTTCATCAGCTCGCAGGGTCACGTTCCCATGTGCCGTCTGTCTGGGAAGGGCCTCTGCTGGCACCAGCTTGGCTCCAGGGACTCGTGCGGGCTCTCAAACATGCGATTAGAAAGCTGCATGCTGGACTGGTCCACAGTCGCCTAATGGAGGCAACTGAATAACCATCATTACAAACACAACAGTGGGAAACTGGGGGCTGCCTCTCCCTGCCTGGGAAGCTGCGTGACCAGCCCTGGCTCCTCGTGAGCCCTGTCGCCCCTTCATCTCACACCGCCCTGTCCCCAGGCCGTGTACATCACATCAACGCTGCCTTATGTCGTCCTGACCATCTTCCTCATCCGAGGCCTGACACTGAAGGGAGCCACCAATGGTATCGTCTTCCTGTTCACGCCCAATGTGAGTCTCCCGCTGTCCACCCCCAGGTGTCAGGCTCCCTGCCCAAGCCCAGCCTGGCCAGTCCCAGGGCCCCTGGACGCATGCATGCGGGGCCTGCAGGGACTGCGTGTGGCCTGAGGGCAGCCGCGTCCGCGTCGTCAGCGGCCACCTTCAGCAGCTGTTGTCTTGCCTGACCACCCACCCAGCAGCTCTCGTGTCTCCCTTGGACCAGTGCCGTGTCCCTGGGGCACGTGGCTGAGGGTCTGTGTTCTGCCGCAGGTCACGGAGCTGGCCAACCCGGTGACCTGGCTGGACGCGGGGGCCCAGGTCTTCTACTCCTTCTCACTGGCCTTTGGGGGGCTCATCTCCTTTTCCAGCTACAACTCCGTGCAGTGAGTGCGGGCGGGGGTCCTGGGCGGGGTCCTGGGCGGGGTCCTGGGCGGGGCACCGGGCTCCGCGCTGAGGCCGACGGGGGTCTGGGCCGTGTTACATGCCAGGTGCCTTGGTCCTGGCGATGGGGGCTCCGGTGTGCCCCTTGCCCCCTCCCCCTCCCCGGTTACCCCTCGCAATCCAGGACCCCAGGTGCCCAGCCCCCACGATCCACCCAGACCAACACCCACATGGAAAGGGCCCCCAGGGCCTCAGAGGAACGCAGTGATGTCGGTCCATCTCTGCGAACATTATGGAGCACCTACTGTGTGCCCTGCCTGCCGCACGATGATCTGTCCTCCTGGGGCCTGTGGCTGTGGCCTGGCTGGGACACAAGCAAGTGGACTAAGCGGGAGACGAGGGGATGGGGCCCGGCGGGCCCCTCGGGCAGGGTGGGCAGGTCCAGGAGGTGCAATGTGAGCAAAGACTCGCACATGGAGGGTGAGTCAGATGCCCTTCTGGCTGCTGGCCGTGGGGGACTGATTTCTCCACGTCCTCGGGACACTTGTTAATATCTGACTTTTTCGATTCTGGCCATCCTGGTGGGTGGCATATGGAGTCTGCTGTGATTTGATTTGAGTTTCCCCGAGGGCTAAGGGACTGGGCTTCTGCTGGAAGCATCTGGAAGGGTGGTGTTAGTTTTAATAGTGGGGCGGGTGGGAGAGCTGCCAGGCCGGGTTGGGGACATCAGGGATTGTGTTCTGGACACGCTGAGCTGGGGAAGCCTTTGAACTCCAGGAGAAGGCAGGGAGCCCTCAGCTGGGAGGAGACAGGCCCCTCAGGGGGTCAGAGGACGTACAGTGGGGCAGGGGAGGGGCATGGCCAGGTAGGGTGGGGACCTGGCCAGCTGAGGCTGAGGACTCGCTCACTGGGCCCAGAGCAGCTGCCAGCCAAGCAAATGTGCACACAGGGCACTCCCAGCCCACCTTTGGGGGTTGAAGGCTGCTCTAGGGGTCCACAGAGTTTTGGGTGGTCTCTTCACAGCTGGCATTGTGAAGTGGTGAGAAGGGCAGGAGTGAGGACCACTGACTGTGGGCACAGGGCTTGGGGACAGCTCTCTGGTCACCTCTTGCTGGGTGCCAGTCGGGATGGACAGGTGGGCTGCCTGTACCCCAGCAGCCCAGGCTCAGTCCTGTGCTGACCCGGCCGGGCTGGTGGACACAGCGTCCCTGGCCTGTGGTGACCTGAAGCCGTGTTTGTCCGCAGCAACAATTGTGAGATGGATGCGATAATCGTGTCCGTCATCAATGGCTTCACGTCCGTGTACGCAGCCACCGTGGTCTACTCCATCATCGGCTTCCGTGCCACCGAGCGCTTTGATGACTGCTTCAGCAAGTAAGTCCCGGCCCAGCCCACACCCTCCTCCAAGGAGCCTACCGGGCCTGCACCACCCAGGGCATCAGCCTCGCTGTCTTTCCAGGAATATCCTGACGCTCATCAATGGGTTCGACCTGCCCGAGGGCAACGTCACCCAGGAGAACTTCGCGGAAATGCAGCAGTGGTACAATGCCACCGACCCCATCACCTTTGCGACACTCAAGTTCCAGACCTGTGACATGACCTCCTTTCTGTCGGAGGTGAGTCCCTCCGGGGCGGCACAGGCACGGAGGGAAGACCCCATTGGGTGCCGAGCTCCCCAGGAGCCCAGTTCCCACAGGCCTGTCCCCTCCCCCGCAGGCCTGCCCGCCTCTCACCCTCCTGCCCCTGGGGGTCCTGGGCGCCTGGGCTGGGGTACCAGCATCTACCTGGCCACAACACCCCACGTCCAGATCCCAAGTGAAGGCCAGGCGGGGACGGGGGCTGTCGCCAGCCTGGCCGCCTCCATGGCCTCATGTCAAACGCACGAGGACGCCCCACGGTCCATTGTTAACATAATTCCTCCCGTGAAAAACTCAGAGTCATTGTGACTGTACTTTTGAAATGACTTGGGACCTGGTGGCACACTTTATGTCAGGCTGGCTGACGTGCGGCATTGTCACAGTGCCAAGGAACATGTAACCTACACACCATCGTCTGAGGCACGAATGCTTTTGAACACCAGCTCTAAGGGTTAGTGATGCTTACAAACCACGGCGCTCGACAGACCAGCGTTTACTAATTTTTGTTGTGCAATTTCCTTATTTGGAGCCATCCAGTACTTGGGGCATGTTAAGCGGTCTAGGGCCTGACGCCGTTTTTCCAGTGGCCATAATAACGCAGCCACACCAGGAGCGAGGTTCAGAGAAGCCATCGAAGGGTTCTCTGAGCACCACCTTCCCGCCGCCGTGCAGGTTGGAAGGGCAGGCGGCCGACACACAGGGTGTACAGTTCGAATCCCTTTCATATCGAGGTACAAGCACATTCCTTGCTCAGGGCAGTTTGCTGAGGGTCATAAGTGAGCAATTCTGTGCAGCATCCAGAAGTTTCCAGCAGCAGTCAGGCCCCGCCTCCCGGCCCCCCAGGCCACTACTCAGCTGCTCCTGTCCCCATGGTTGTGCCTTCTCTAGATGTTTCATGAAAAGAGGGCCATGCCCTTGGTGGCCTGTGCTGCCCTCCCTCGGCCTCGCCACTGCAGATTGCTAAGGTGTTGTGTGGTCAGCCCCTCACTCCTCTGTGAGGCGGCCATTCTTGTGTGGGCCCCGCTGTTTTTCACATGTCCTCTTCAAGTCCCCACGGGCCTGCACAGAGCTCAGTCCGTGAGTGGAAGGGGTGGACACTTTTGTAAATGCTGTGACATGGCCTTGGGGCCCCTGACTTCTATGGAACCCCAACCTCCCAGGTCAAAGCGGGAGACCACTTCCCCTCAGACTTCCTCTCCAGAGGGGAACACTGGCTGCCAGGAGGGGACCTGGTGCTGGAGGTCACTGACACTTGTGGGCTGGATAAAGTGGCCCGGGGTCAGCCCTGGGGCTGATGTCCTGTGAGCCCGTCTGCCACACGCCTGCCCTATGGCCCACTGTGACACACGAATGGGCCGCATGCCCAGGGCAGCCACCAAGGGCACTCACTCTGACCCTACTGAAGTCACTTAGCGCTCCGAGCCTGGCCACGTGGGTGCAACTCAAGAATCGTCCTGGGGTCTGAGCAGCGTGTGCTGCTGGCCTGTGTGACTGTAAAACAGCTCAGCTTTTAAAAGTACAGTTCGGTCTCAAAGACAAGATCTGGTTATTTCGCAAAATGACTCAAATGAGCCAGACGCCTGAAGGTGTGGGCAAGACGTGGCGAGCCGACCGAGGCCGGGGGCCCTGGCAGCGTGTGCTGTGCGTGGCTGACACGTGTGCTTGCTGCGCAGGGTGTGGAGGGCACGGGGCTGGCGTTCATCGTCTTCACGGAGGCCATCACCAAGATGCCGGTGTCCCCGCTGTGGGCCGTGCTCTTCTTCATCATGCTGTTCTGCCTGGGCCTGTCCTCCATGTTTGGGAACATGGAGGGTGTGGTCGTGCCCCTGCAGGACCTCAAAGTCATCCCCAAAAAGTGGCCCAAGGAGGTGCTCACAGGTAGGTGGGCGCGGCCGGGTGGGCAGGCGGCGAGGACGGGCGTCAGGGGCCCTGGGGGAGGCGCCGCCCGGAGCCCGGTCCACACCAGCTGCCCCTCTGCCCGTCCGCAGGCCTCATCTGCTTGGGGTGCTACTTTCTTGCCTTCATCTTCACGTTGAACTCTGGCCAGTACTGGCTCTCGCTGCTGGACAACTATGCCGGCTCCATTCCCCTGCTTGTCATTGCCTTCTGTGAGATGTTTGCTGTGGTCTACGTGTACGGTGTGGACAGGTAGGGGGAGGCTGAGGCCCAGGCGGGAGGGAGACCGGGGTGGACAGGTAGCGGGGAGGCTGAGGCCCAGGCGGGAGGGAGACCGGGGTGGACAGGTAGGGGGAGGCTGAGGCCCAGGCGGGAGGGAGACCGGGGTGGACAGGTAGGGGGGAGGCTGAGGCCCAGGCGGGAGGGAGACCGGGGTGGACAGGTAGGGGGGAGGCTGAGGCCCAGGCGGAAGGGAGACCGGGGTGGACAGGTAGCGGGGAGGCTGAGGCCCAGGCGGGAGGGAGACCGGGGTGGACAGGTAGGGGGGAGGCTGAGGCCCAGGCGGGAGGGAGACCGGGGCACGCAGCCGCTCCAACTGCTCCGGGAAACTGCCACGCTGGGATTAGCCGTGCCATGTCTGGGCCGGGGCGGAGGACAGGTGCGCTGACGTAGGCGGTTGGGAGTATTTCCCTTGTTTGGACGGCAGGGGTGGGTGCGGGTCGGGCGCCTGGATGGACGCTGTGGAGAGAACATGGATCCCGGAAGGATGCCCATCCAGAGCACCCCAGATGCTCCCCCTCCGGCTTCTAGATGCTTCCAGATGCAGCACCCAGATTAAGCTCAGACATAAGAAGACTGCATAGTCTCAGGGCAGGAGAACAAAATCAGCACCACAAGTGAAATTACAGCCACCTCTGATCTGATCGCATGATTTAAAAAAAGTTATAGCCAAAGTGTCATAAGCAGAGTCAAAAGAGCAGTGAACTAGAAGGACAGTGGTAGTGCGAGGAGGTGAAGCACTCGTGCACCAAGAGGCGCTCGGCGGACAGACAGGGACCAGACATGAGCAGAAGGCCCAGGAGCACCCTGGGCTGGGGAGTGGGCAGGAGAGGCGCGGGCCAGGAGTGACGGGTGGGGGCGTGAGCTGTGGGCAGGGGGAGCTGGGTGCTTTTTGTCAACATGGGTCCATACCCGGGGAGCCCTGTGGTGGGGACGCTCTGGGCCTTTCTAAGGGGCGAACGGCCCTGCAGCCAGAGACTCAGATGAGGACAGGGGGGACCCTTTTCAGCGTCCCCTCGGCCAAACTCTCAGGGCATTGCCCGTTGTCAAGATGGGGGTCCAGAAAATGGCACCGTGTCCTTGGCAGGAGCTGGACGTGCCACAACCTCAGGAATAACGCCGGTGCCGTTACCATGAGACATGCCTGCGCCCTCAGCCCACCCTGTTCTGTGTCACCAAGACACACATGTGCAAGGGCCACACGGCGTGAACAGCTGAGATGGCAGCTGTAGGCAGACCCCCTGGCCGTGACACCAGCTGATGTTGCCCTGTGCCTGGTGGTGGGTGTGAAGCAGATGTGACCGTCCTAATGAGTGCAGGTCCATCTGTGAACGGGACACTTGCTACTGGGGTTCCCATGTAACGCTGCCTCAAGGAGGTTACATGAGTGGGAGGTGGAGAGCCAGGAGTGGCCGCGAGCAGAAGACACTCATCACCACGCTCCCAGGACTTGCTGGGGACAAAGCCTGGGCACCTCTACTTTTCCCGAGTGTCCTCAGGGCTCACCAGCGGTCCTGGACAGCTCATGTTTACATTCTGGCCACTCCGTTCTGATTTCTACAGACAGTAAACTCATTTGTGCAGAAGAGAGTCTGGTACAGGATGACAGGACGTGGTGGGGCCTCCAAGGTCAGGGCTGCTGACCCCTGTTTGCTCCCAGGTCGGAGCGCTGGGCTGGGGCTGAGGGGCGAGGCTTCCAGAGGCTTGTGCTGTGGCCACGGGCCTTCCCAGGGGAGGCGCGTCTTTGTCCAGAAGGACGGCTAGCACTGAGATGACAGAAAGCCAGGGTGCCGTGTTGCAGGGCAGCGACTGTCCGATGCGGAATGGTTGGCCCACCTTCCGCCTTGATGGGATGAAAGGCCCGTGTTCCCACCGGGTGACGGCTCCCTTCTGGCCTCTGCTTCCAGGTTCAATAAGGACATCGAGTTTATGATTGGCCACAAGCCCAACATCTTCTGGCAGATCACGTGGAGAGTGGTCAGCCCGCTGCTCATGTTGGTCATCCTGCTGTTCTTCCTCGTGGTGCAGGTCAACCAGAAGCTCATGTACAGCGTCTGGGACCCCGCCTATGTGAGTGTGCGGGGCCGCCGCATGGGGAGGGTGGGTCGTGCCCCTGGGAGGAGGTGTGTGGGGCTGGGGAACCTGGGCTCTCCCTCCCCTCCCCCACAAGGCCAGGAGGTGAGCATCTAGGCAGAAAGGGGCATTGTGCCCCCTGAAAGAGACCCCTCTGGCTGCATTTGTGTCTGTTCAGCCTGCGGTCACTCTCTCCCCAGGAGGAATTTCCCAAATCCCATAAGGTTTCGTACCCAGACTGGGCATATGGCGTGGTGGTCATCGTGGCTGGGGTGCCGTGCCTCACCATCCCCGGCTTCGCCATCTACAAGTTCCTCAGGAACCGCCTCCAGAAGCCAGAACAGCAGCAGGGGCTGGTCAGCACACTGTCCACAGCCTCCGTGAACGGGGACCTGAAGTACTGAGCAGCTCTGCCCACGGCTGCTCGTGTGCATGTATATACACAAGTGTGAGCGTGAGTGTGCACTGGGTGAGTGTACATGTGAGAGCATATGTGCACGCTGGTGAGTGTGTATATACCTGAGGGCGTGTACAAGTGTGCACTGACATGTGTGAGCGTGTGTGATTGTGCACGTGGGTGTGTATATGCATGTGTGAATGTGCATGTGTGTATACATGTGTGCATACATACGTCTGCATGCATGTTATATATATACATGCAAGTTATATGTGCATGTATGTGTACACATGAGTGTATTGTGTATACTATATGCTTGCACATGTGTGTACATGTCCTTGTGTGCACATGCATACAGGCATATGTGAACACCTGTGTATACATGCATGTCTGTATACACATGTCTGTGTGTATATACACGGGTGCGGGTATGTGTATTTATAAATGCATATGCATGTGTATACATGTGTCGTGTGGTATATACATGTGTGTATGTATGTGTGTGCATGTGTCATGCTCATGTGTATTTATGTACACATGTGTATGGAATGTACGTGTATGCACATGTGTGTGCACATGTGTATGCATGTGCATATGCATGTTACCCACAGCACACGCCTGCCACCTGGGGGCTGGCTGCCCCCTTGCTGTGCTGGGTCATGTGCTCCGGTCTTGCCGTGCCCTCCGGGGAGCAGTCAGAAGCTACAGCAGGAAGGCGACAGCTGCCGTGCTCGTCCCGTGGAGAGGGGAGCACTGTGTTGTGCTGGCTCCTTGGACCAGTCCGCTGCTCCCCAGCCCTCCCTCTCGCTGGTGAGCCCTTGACCTAGGAACTTCTGCTGGTTGCATCAGGCGTCTGACCCCACGAGGAGAAGCCCCATCTACAAGAGGCCACAAGCCCCTCGGCCGCTGACCTGGGAAAGCCTGGCCAGTCCTGGGCCCTGCCGTCCACCAGCGGCAGGTTCCCCAGTCTTGGCAGTGGTCTGGATTAATGACTGCTAACCCGTTTAATCATTGCTTCTGGCTGCCACAAATAGATGACAGTTAAATAAAACTCAACTTGGCATAATTTAAGGCTGAAACACCCTTTGTGTTTTTTTGAAGAAGGCATTAACTGTGTGAATTTTTAGCCAGATGTTGGAAAAGACAAGTTATAGGGTAACTCAGCCTTGGTCAGTGGGGTGGAGGACAGTCCATGTGTACTGAGCGATGTTGGGGACTGAGAAAGCCCTGGATGACCTCCACTGGGTGACACTCAGTGATGGCCGGTGTCAGCTCTTCTGCTGTCACAGGAAGGGTCACTTCCTGGGAGGCAACACCAACCTCAGCCAGTTACTTGGCACTTGGGGTGTTTATTTCAATGAACTGGTCACCTCCACAGTCCATGGCAACATCTACAAGTTTTAGTTACACTGGGCTTTCTGCGAATTCTCCCGGCAGGGATGGGAGACCCGAGTGGAGGTGGGGTCCTGGCACCACATCTGTCTGTCCACATGTAGACACCACACCACACTCTCCCCTCGCCCCGTACCTACCTCCCATCCAACGGTGCGCACAGACCTCAGCCCCAAAGCCCTCGGCGTGTCTAGAGTGCGTTTCCATTGCCCACTGGTCACCTGGATGCCGTGATGGGCAGAAACCTCTGAAGACAGAGTGGGAGGCGGCATACAGCCCTCCCCCTGGGGCCATGACCACCTGTCCACACCCAGCATGCCCAGAGACCCCACACTGCTCTGGCCTCCACGTGCCGGACGCCAACGGCTTCCGTGGGACCCCACCTCCTTGTGTCCCCAAAGCCTCCTGACCCGGGTTAGGGGAGCGCTGATGGCTCTCCCATGGGCACACTGCCCCACGCAGGGGCACAGAGAGAGGGACTGGCGGGGCCGCCTCCCGCCCCTGCCCTCCTCGCCCCTCCTCCTCTCTCTTCACCCCTCCCCTCCTCTGCATCTTTGCTTCTCCCCTTTGTCACTTATCCCTCTCACCCAAAAAAGAATTTCTTAAAACTGTGTCCACGAGGCCCACACTTCCAGGACCCACATATCTGGGGGTCGTGGCCACACTGCTGAGAGACGCAGTGTCCAGGGAAAGTGAGAATTGCAGGTCTGGGGCCCCGGCCTGTCCTGGTGGAAGCACCAGCAGGGGGTGGTCTCCATGTCCCGGAGCCCCCAGAAGGAGCGCCAGGCTCCATCCACCCCATGTCAGCTCATCTCCTCTTCCTCGAGGGCAGGTCCCACGTGTCCCCCAAGCCGGCTGAGCCCACCCCTCCCTTGCACAGTGGGTGTCACCCTGTCCCACCTGCCCGCTGCTTGACAGTGGCAGTGGACACTGAGGATGGGGCAGAAGCTCCAGGGCCCAGAGGAGGAAGACACTCCCATCCCCGCCCCCACGGCTGACCCAAAGGTCACACTGTGTGACCCCATTTGTGTAACGTTGTGAAATGACAACTGTAAATAGGAAAGTGTGGGGGGGGAGGGGGGGCAGGCGGGAAGGGAGGTGGGTGTGGCCATGAAAGGGGCCAAGAGGGACCATGGGGGGGAAGGTCCTGAATTGACACATGGATGCCAGCAGCGCCCTGTGACCTCGACACAAGGTCTGCAGGATGCTGCCATCAGGGGAGCTGGGCTCACGGGCTGCCTGCAGAATGGGACGAGGATGTGTGAGTCAACGATTATCTCACAAAGTAGCTGCATGTGCCCTGGACTTGGGGCCCGAGAGTCCCTGGAAGGGACCGGTTCCTTGGTGGTGGCACCCGCAGGCTGTCAGAACAATGCGGGTAGGGGCCGGAGGGGTTCAGGGAGGGATGAGGCCCCAGAGCTCGGGCCTGGCCCTGGTTACCAATTAACGGGCCCCACGGTTTTACTTTAAATGACGGGGCCTGCACTTGAAGGGGGAACTGCCAGGGCTTCCGCGGCTCCTCAGTACTGGAGAGCGGGCATGGCGTGTGCCCCAGGACCAGACCCACCAGTGGGCGGCAGCGGGGACCAGAGGCCCAAGTGGGACAGCAAGCTACAGTACCTCCTCAGCTGCGTGGGCTTTGCTGTGGGCCTGGGCAACCTCTGGAGATTTCCCTACCTGTGCCAGAGCCACGGCGGAGGTGAGCCTGCATGGGCCCAGGGGACAGCGGCCGCCAGTCCCCACCCTGGGAATTAGAGATACACCACCACCCAGGGAGAAACCTGGCCCTTTGGGGACAGGGCACCAGGGCCTTTGGGACTCAGAGGAACCCTCCAAACGCTGCTTCTGTTCAGCCTGGCCTTGGCGTTGCTGTGCTACCTGCCAGGCTGGCACCCCTGTTCGTGTCACAGGGGCTCTGGTTTCACCCACAAGCTTCCCTAAGACGGCAGGTCCACAGGGGGCCACGGGTGGTGGGAAAACAGCCTGCAGTCACTTCTCCAGACACTTGTCTGTCTTCGTGCAGCAGAAATGTCACTTTCCACCCATAGTGCTGGGGACGTGAGGGTACCGACAGCATCCATCCTCGGGACCTGACATGATGTCACTCGGGTCTGTCCCCAGACGCGATGGGTGGGGGACTTTGCAGGCCAGGTTCCCCCTTTTCTGGGGTCCCACCTCGTAGGGGCCGTTTTGGGCTCAGTGCCAGCTTCCTTCTGCACCTGTGACATCTGAGGGCTCCCAAGTTCCCTGGTGGTGGTCACCTGGCTCCATGGGGTCTCCGCTTGGAGATGCGAGTGGCCTCTCCCTTGAATGGTCACTCTGGCCTCCTGCCTGCCCGGGAAATGGGGGTGCTGGGTTCTCATGCCTCGTTTTCTGGTCGGGGCATCATCCTTCCCTTCTCAAAGACAGACAGGTGACTCTCTTGGCCGTGTGGCAGGGGGACGGGGCAGGAGGGCTCTGCAGAGCGAAGCGGACAGAAGCAGGGTCTGACTGAGGGGCCTGCCTGTCACTGCCGCCCGATGGGTGTCAGAGCCTTTCTGGGGTTGGTGGCAGGACGGCCCCTCAGGAAGCTACATGGCCCTGATGCCCCAGGGGCCCTCTGATGCCCTTTGCATCAGAAAGGAGTGTGACGGGGCGTGGGCGGGAAGCGAGGCCCGACACACCGGCGTCACCAACGTCTGACGCTTCACTCACCGTAAGTGGTTATCCATGTCCAGGGTACATGGGCCCGGAGTGTCCGAGGACTAACCTCCCAAGTCCTCGTCACCGCAGGCCTGGGCTGCGGCTGACCAGGGCGAGGCCGTGTCGCCGTGGTGGCCTGTGTCCCCAGGGCCGTGTCGCCGCGGTGGCCTGTGTCCCCAGGGCTACCAGGGACAACACAGTGCCTGTCACCACCTGAACCCCTAGTCCTTGGCAAAGGGGGGTCCCCCATTTTTGAAATAGTCCTTTAGCCTCCATTTACAGATGTGAAACACTTGGTAAAATGTCATGAAATATTTAAATTTCTTTAACTCTCTCTTTTCCTACAAACGTACCCCCATGTGTGCAAAGGCCATTTTTGTACCACTTTGACCACGGTGACTGTTGGGAGACAGGATGTAAGTGGCAAGCAGGCGATGGCAATGTGCCACACTTTCAATCTGCATCACACGGGGGTGACAAGTGTTTTCTGTCACATTCGTGATCACTCAGCTTTGTAAATTTCCTCTTCAAATGTAAGAATCAGGCAACATTGTAACAGAATTGGCAATGACTGTCACATAAACACCGTTGTACTCTGTGGTGACAGTGACACCCGGCTGCTGGGGACTCTGTTCTCCTGACACATGGCAGTGCCCACCGGAGGGAGCTGCCGGTCCTAATGGCGCTGGGTCCCCACGTCTGTGGGCTGTGGGCTCCGGGAGGGGCCAGGGCCCCGCTCAGTGCTGGGGGCCAAGCGATTTTTCTTTTCTTTTGTTTTTTTAAAGATTTTATTGGGGATGGGGAACAAGACTTTATTGGGGAACAGTGTGTACTTCCAGGACTTTTCCAAGTCAAGTTGTTGTCCTTTCAGTCTTAGTTGTGGAGGGCGCAGCTCAGCTCCAGGTCCAGTTGCCGTTGTTAGTTGCAGGGGGCGCAGCCCACCATCCCCTGTGGGAGTCGAACCGGCAACCTTGTGGTTGAGAGGACGTGCTCCAGCCAACTGAGCCATCAGGCCACCTGGGAACTGAGTGGCAGCTCATTGACTTCATTCTAGTTGTGGAGGGCGCAGCTCGCTGTCCTAGGTGGGAATCGAACTGGCAGCCCCGTTGCCCAGAGCTCGCGCTCTAACCAACTGAGCCACCCATCGACCCCATGGGACCAAGCGTTTTGTTCTCTTCCTTCCACTCTGGGCACCGTGGGGCCCTCACCCTGCTGTGCTGTGTGGCCCACCTCCTGGCACCTGGGCAGGCGTGTGGGCGAGGCTGCAGGTAAGAGGCCGTGGGGACACAGGTCCCAGCCAGCTCAGGGAGAAGCTGCAGAGGTCAGTGAGCCCAGCTCCCGGCCCCGGTCCTGGGGTGTCCGTGGGAGCAGAACAGCCCACCTGTTGTTGAAGCAGCGCACGGGTCCTGTCCCCTCAGGGGTTCGCAGTGCTTGTGTGCGCTGCGCTCTGTCCATCCACTGCTGACCGCCGCGTCCTTGCAGGGGCCTTCCTCGTCCCCTACTTCATTGCCCTGGTCTTGGAGGGGATCCCACTCTTCCACGCTGAGCTGGCCATCGGGCAGCGTCTGCGCAGAGGCAGTGTCGGGGTCTGGATGGCCATCTCGCCCTACCTGGGCGGAGTCGGTATGCAGCCTGCTGCCCCCTGCCCACCAGTGCTCGGGAGGCCAGGGTGGGGGCTGCGGGTTTGCTCGTCACGTGGGCACGATGCCAGCGGCCTGGAGCCTGCAGAGTAGGAGGTGCCCTGATGTGAGGGGCAGGGAGACCCGAGACCAGGCAGCAGCGTCCCCGTCACGCTCTGTGGAGGCCTCATTTGGTCCCCTGACAAACGACTTGGGTGGGGGGTGCTGTGGGGTGAGCTCAGGGTGCAAGAGGAGGACACAGTCGTGGGCCGTGTCCTCAGTCACTGCGGGCTGTGCACATCAGGCCAGCACGGCCCAGGAGCTGGTGGGCATGGGGACGGGGTGGGCAGAGGGTCACAAGAGGAGGCATTGCCCCTCAGGCAGTGTGGCCAGAGGCAGGCCAGCTGTGGGCAGTGGGCATGGCCCGGGGGCAGGCGTCAGGCCGCTGCAGCGGGAGGTGGTGACGGCGGCCTGCCTGCAGGGCTGGGCTGCCTCTCCGTGTCCTTCCTGATCAGCCTCTACTACAACATGGTCCTGACCTGGGTGCTGTGGTACCTCCTCAACTCCTTCCAGCAGCCACTGCCCTGGGCCACCTGCCCGCTGGACCTCAACCGCACAGGTGACGCAGGGCCGGGACGTCGCACTCGCCTTGCCCGAGCCTGCGCGGCTGCTCTGAAGCCACGCATTTCAGCTCCAGTTCTCTTCGCCCCGTGTGTCTGTTCACTGCTGGACCCGGGGCCCACGTATGCCCTGTTATTCACAGTGCAGCTTGTGGGGCTGGCGGCCGTGCTCGGCCACGGTGCTGAGAGGGAGGGGGCTGCTTTCCTGAGCTAGGTCTTTAGGTCCCGACCCCACCGGGGTCCTGCCAGCAGGCCCCGCGCCCCCAGAGTGGCTCCTGGAGGGGGGGCTGCAAAGCCTGAGTCCTGCCGGCATCCTGTGGCCAGCGCATGACGGGACTGCCTGGTTCCAGGGTTCGTGGAGGAGTGCCAGGCCACGAGCACCGTGAGCTACTTCTGGTACCGGCAGACGCTGAATGTCTCAGCTGCCATTGAGCACAGCGGCTCCGTGCAGTGGCGGCTGCTGGCCTGCTTGGCTGCCTGCTGGGCGGTCGTGTACCTCTGCGTCATCAGAGGCATCGAGTCCACGGGGAAGGTGAGAGTCTGCGGCCGGCCCCACGCCTCAGCTCCTGCAGCTGCAGAGGTCTCCCGGTGCCACCAGGGATGACACGGTTTACAGGCCCTGCTGGGAGGGCCGTGGGCGGCAGGACGGTGGTGTCTCCAGGAGAACACTAGCCCTTTTCACTAGGAAGGGACCATCCTGACCCTGGTCCTGGCCTTCATTCTGAAGTCACCTGACGTGTTAAAATAGCCACCTGCCATCTTTGACCATGTCCACGTCGTATGTTCTTGTTCTTTTAATGTGTCAGGGCCTCTGGGTTTAAAGTGTGCTTCTTGTTGACAGCGTGCTCTGGGGTCTTGTGTTTTGCCCTGATCTGCTGATTCCTGCCTTTGGTTCGGGGTATTCAGAGTGTCTACGTTTAGTGCGATGACCGATGTGGCTGGTTCAAGTTCTCTTGTGTTGGTTTTCTCCTTGTCCCTGTTTCTTTGTTGGCTCTTTTCCACGGCCGCGCTCTGCAAGCTTTGCTGGCCCGTTAGCGATAGCGCTTTCGTTTGTCTTCGTGCGTCAGCCCATGGCGGCCCCCTGAGCAGCGCGGCAGGTAGAAGGAGGCCCTCCCTGCGTCACACCTGCATCTCCCTCCCTGCTTTCATGCTGCAGTCATACACCTTATTGCACGTTGCAACAGGAAGTGCATTGTTACATTTTTGTTTGAAACAATTGACTGTCTTTTAAAGAGAAAGACATAGTGAAGAAAAACCTACTGTGTGGCTTCCACACAGAAAGGACCAGGAGGGCCTGCCGGCCCGCTCGCAAGCCTGCCTTTCCAGGGGCCCAGCTCAGGGCCGCACCCTGGGTCACTGCCATCCACACCCCTCCCAGCACAGCCTGTAGACCCGCGTGGGCAAGTCCAGTGGACACAGCAGCCGCGTGCAGTCCAGGCGCCTCTGAGTCCCGGCTGCCGTGGAAGGCTGTGCAGCTCTCCACGGACCCAGTGCGCACAAGTCACTGTCACTCCCATGTGAGGGTCATCATGCTTGAGAGGATTGCAATTCTGAGGCAGAGCAGGGACCCCAGGAGGCCCCACAAGCCAGCCAAAAATTCCACATAACACTGCTACAGACGTCCCTAAAGATGGGTCTGGGTGACCCCCAAGTCAGTCTTTATTTGAGGCTTGGGGGCAGTGAGGGAAGGCGTCCACTTGTGGGTTTATTTTGCATGGACACTGGTGTACAGACCCCTGCCCAAACCTGACTGAGAACTGGGAACTGTCCTGCTCTGGGGGGGAGGGTGTGGGCAGGTGTGCAGCCCCAGGGCTCTGTGAGCAGCCAGCTGGGGGCTGGGGGGAGAGCGAGAGCTGAGGGCCTGCAGTGTGGACGACGGAGGCCACCACCAGGGGGTCAGTGCCCACCTCAGGTGACCCGCGGGCACAAGGCATACGCGAGTCCAAGGCGACCATGGCCGTGAACCGCAAGCCCCCCGAGCGTCACTGGAGTCCACCCCCACTCCCACCCCTACAGTGCCCTCTGCCCCAACCCAGCTGGAGTCCTAGACACGTGATGGGTCACTGGCCCACGAGGCGGTGCCGCACGCCTGCTTCTCTGAAGGTTTTTATATGGAACAGATGTCACTGAAAAGTCTCACAATCTGGCCTTTTTACAGGCGATTTACTTCACAGCCTCGTTCCCTTACCTGGTCCTGACGATCCTCCTGATCAGAGGACTCACCCTGCCCGGGGCGGTCGAAGGGCTGATCTACTTGTTCACCCCCAACGTAAGTGGCCATCCAGTGAAGTCCAGGCTCCAGAGGACACTGCCATCAGGGCCACAGCCCAGCCCACTTGTCCCATGCCCTGGCCATGGGGTGGGGGTGGGGGTGAGGTGGTCAGGGTTGGAGCGGAGGGGGGAGGACGCCGTTTAGGACATGCAGACTCTGGTGCCTGCCTGTGGGGTGTTGGGGGCCCGGGGGTCAGTGGAGAGGCAGGCTGGGGACCAGTGTCCTGCTGTAGGGCCCTGGGCTGCACACCTCTGGGAGCTCGTCCAATGGCCAGCCCCAGCAGGCGAGCGCCCACAGGACAAGGCGCTTGCCCACCAGAGCCCACAGCCCTTCTAGACCACCCCACATTCTCCAGACCCCAGGCCCCCAGGCAGTGCCCCGTCCCAGGGGAAGGGAAGGGGCACCTGTGTGTGGAGGTAGGTTTCCCCGGGGCCCCCGGCGGCAGAAACATCAGGCACCGTGTGCAGATGGACCCCCCGAGGGCCCTCCAGTTGCCCAGTCCAGCAGGTCTGAGGAGCAGAATAAACACATCCAGGCTCAGGTCGCCCAGACCCATTCCCGGCCCTGAGGTCTGCCACCAAGTTCTCACACCCACACGTCCATGTGGACGTGAGCCGTGGGTTATCTGAGATGCCACAGGACTTGAGGCCGAGTTTGCTGTGCTAACTGCCTTTCCAAGGTCCTTGGCCGGTCTACTGCTGTCCCGGGACCTAAGCAGGTGACAGCATTAATGACAGCCACCCTGGAGGAAGCCCTGGCACCATTCTGGGACAGCAGGTGCCCGGGCCATGGTGGCTTATCTGTGGCACAACAAGGCTCTCCTGTCCCCTGTCCCCTCCAGATGCACACCCTCCAGAACCCCCGCGTGTGGCTGGACGCAGCCACCCAGATATTCTTCTCTCTGTCCTTGGCAATAGGAGGAAACATCGCGTTTGCAAGTTACAACCTGCCCAGGTAGGGTGGGGCTCGGGTGGCACCCATCCCCACACTCAGCACATCTTTATTGGGACTCACTGCCTGGGACGGAGGGTGACCTAGGGTGAACTTGAGATAAGACCAGACCTGGGGATTCTAGCAATTACTGAGTCATCCCCTGAGGGCTGGACGTCAGGGCCTCTATGGCAGCTTCTGGTCCGTTTCGGAGCCAGGCAGTCAAACCCAGGAACAAGGTCATCACTGGGGGCTGACACCGACCCCGCGAGCCCCGCGTGTGACGCACGAGGTCGCAGAGCAGAAATGCAGTGTGTGCTCCTCTGTGGTCCCTGGAGCAGGCTCAGCCTCCGCTCCGTAGGGAGCCAGAGCGGGACCTCGAGGCGGCATCGTGAGCTGCACAGCGAGAGCTGGTGCAGGCAGCTGGGCCAGGAGGTGCGGGGCGGGGACAAGGTGGGCCGGGGCTTCACTCTCAGCATTGACAAGTTACCGCCTCAGCTGTCACTCGAAATAGCTGTGTGCAGGCTACCCACCACCAGCCTCCAGGAATGCCCAGAAAAGCCCTCTGTCCCTGTGCCCGAGGCCCTGGGGCCGTGGAGGCAGGGCCGTCCTGAGACCCCAGGAGCAGAGCGGGGGGCGTCCCGGTGGGGGCGCTGAGGTGCAGGCACCACGTTCCTCCCCGAGGAGCCTCACCACAGAGCCGCCTGTGCCTACCTATGTCGGCCCAGGAACGACTGTGAGAAGGACGCACTGACCATCGCCCTGGTCAATAGCATGACCTCCCTCTACGCCTCCATCACCGTCTTCTCTGTCCTGGGGTTTAAGGCGGCCAAAGACCTCGGGCGCTGCCTGGATGGGTGAGTGCCATGCCCTAAGGCCACCGATAGGGGCTGCTGCCCGGGAGTCCCACACCCTGACCCTCTATTTCCTTAGGGGAGTGTCCCCCAAAGGGCACGTCCACCGGAACCTAGAACATGACCTGATTTGGAAATGGGGTTTTTGCAGATAGTGTGGGTAAGGATGAGGTCACACTGGAGAGGGCGCCCCAAATGCATGAGCACGTCCCTATACGTACGAGACCGAAAAGGACACACAGACACACAGGGAAGGGCCACATGACAGGGAGGCAGAGGTTGGAGTGACGCTGCTGCAAGCCTAGGAAGGCCTAGAGCACCAGGACCTGGAAGAGGCAGGAGGGACCCCCGCTAAGAGTCCCCAGAGGGCGACCCGGCCATGTCCATGTCTATGGTGACACATGTCCCAACTGGGCTGTGCCAGCAGAGGGAGGAAGAAAAGGACAGATGCGGCCGCTCCCAGGATGGGGCGCTCTGGGAGCCGCTGAGGGTGTGCACCTCCTGGAAGGTTCTGGAGAGGCTGCGGGCCGCACCTTGGTGAACAGCATGGTCCCCACTCAGCTCTGCCAGCCGCTTCCACCAAGACGCCTGGGAACTCAAGCTGTTAATCCATGAACTGCTCCTGGATGTGTGTCCTGGGAGGCCCTTAGGACAGCATGGCCGTGCTGCGCTTGAGAGTTTGAAACACCAGAATCACCACCGACAGCAGACAGAATGTGAAAGCCGAGGCCTCAGCGAGGCTGTGTCAAGGACAGTGCCCACAGTGGTGGGGCAACAAGAAAGCATCGCACAGCCAGCCGACCTCGGCGGGACGCGCCACTCCAGGCGGCTGCGTCCCCAAGTAACCGCAGAAGAGCTGCGGGTGTGAATTCCAAGGTTACAAATAAGTTTAAGGAGTGGGCAAATTTGCAAATGCTGAAACATCCGCTGGGGCTGCCACCCTTACTGCAACCCTTAGGGAGTGCTGTGCCCAGTGCCCACGGGGGACCCACAGGTCCAGGAGGCAGGGCTGCCACCGTCTAGTCGTGCCCACAAGGGAGACTCCCCTGCAGGCCTGGGCCCCCTCTGGGCTGAGAACAGTCTTCCTTCCCCACCGTGTGCATGAGGTAAATGATCAGCAGCCCCGCTGTGGCCACAGGTGTTCTCTCTGTCCCTGCAGAAACGTCCTCCGCCTCATCAATGAGTTTGATTTCCCTGAGCACAGCATCTCCCGGGACAACTATGCCACCGTCCTCACACACCTGAATTCCACCCAGCCCGAGAGGGTGGCCGGGCTGTACCTGGAGACCTGCCGCCTGCAAGACTTTCTGGATAAGGTACTGAGGGGCCTGGCCTCGCTGCAGGTGGCTGACGGGGGAGTGGGCGTTACTGATGCGCAGAGCCAGGCCACACCGGAGCTGGGCAGCCACAAAAACGGCGCGCTGAGTCCTGGGCACCAGGGCGGCAGGCTGGGGTGGGCATTCAGGAGGCGGCTCCTGGGGCAGAGGTGGGATGGGGGCCTGAGCCCAAGGCGCCTGGGTCCCACATCACCTGTTGGCTAAAGGCTGTCAGAGGACGAAGGTTCCTTTCCCTCACGTGCTTGTGTGTCTTGTCCCTGCACAGCCCAGACAGCAAGGGACCCCGCCTCCGCCCTGAGGCCAGGAAGCATGTTGGTGCATGTGTGTGTCATGTGTACGACACGTTGGTGTGTGTGTCCCCGGTGCCGCGTGTGTGTGTCCCAGCGTACTGCGTGTGTGTCCCAGCGTGCTGCGTGTGTGTCCCAGCGTGCTGCGTCTGTGTGTTGCAGAGTGCCTCAGGCACAGGCCTGGCCTTCATCGTCTTCACAGAGGCCATCCTGCACATGCCGGGTTCGCCCGTGTGGGCCGTGCTCTTCTTCTCCATGCTGTTCACCTTGGGGCTGTCATCCATGTTTGGGTACATGGAAAGCATCATCACACCGCTCCTGGATGTGGGGGTATTGCCCACATGGGTCCCCAAGGAGGTCCTAACTGGTGAGTGGCCAGATGCCCTCCTCCACGAGGGCTCAGGAGCTGGGCTGCAGCCCCAGTGGAGGGCTGGTCCTCTCGGGGCTTGTCCTGGTGGCCCTGTGCTGACTGGATGTCCCCGAGTATGTCACCGGGGAGCAGAGGGTCAGGGTGCAGGGAGCAGAGAGCCCTCCCGCGCCCACACTGCACGCTCAGGCCAACCCCAGTGTCCTCCTGCCCCTGGGAACAGCGCAGGTGGCGGTGGGGATGAGCAGACGGGAGAGCAGGTGCGAGGAGCTGGGAGGGCCGCCGGCGACCTGCCTGCGCGGTGTCGTGTGTGTGCAGGGGCGGCCTGCCTGGCCTGCTTCCTCTCGGCCACCTGCTTCACGCTGCAGTCCGGGAGCTACTGGCTCGAGGTCTTCGACAGCCACGCCGCCTCCCTGAACCTCATCCTTTTCGCCTTCTTCGAGGTGGTCGGCATCGCCTACGTGTACGGGCTGGACCGGTGAGTTTCATGCCCCTCGGCTCCCGCCCCTCTGCTCCCGGCATCCACGTATGCGACGCCTGGGCATCGTGGAGCTGGTCTCCGGGGCAGCTACGGGGATGGGGACGGGGATGAGACGGAGCCACCTGAGGCCCCTCCCTGGGATCCACAGAAGCACCCACACAACCCGCCAGCCTGGCCGTGCTGGCCTCCCAGTCTGTGGGGAGGCGAGTGACAAACGGCCACCAGCCATGCAGGGTGGACTCCTCAAGTCCAAGGACAGGTGGACAGTAGGACACTGGGAGATCCACCTTCCTGGATGCCCACCTGGATTCCTGCCTGGAGGCCTGTGAGAAGGCCCGGCACTGATCCTGCCCATCCCCACCTGGCTTGGGCCTGCTACACACTTGTCACTCACACCTGTCACACCTGTACTCACACCTGTCACTCATACATATATTCACACCTGTAGTCACACTTGTCACTCACACCTGTCACACCTGTACTCACACCTGTCACTCATACGTATATTCACACCTGTAGTCACACTTGTCACTCACACCTGTCACACCTGTACTCACACCTGTCACTCATACGCATATTCACACCTGTAGTCACACTTGTCACTCACACCTGTCACATCTGTACTCACATCTGTCACTTGTTACTCACCTGTACTCACACCTACACCACACCTGTCAATCATACTTGTACTCACACCTGCCACACCTGCACTCACACCTGTTGCTCTCACCTGTACTCACACTTGTCACTCACACCTGTCACACCTGTACTCCCACCTGTCACTCACACCCATACTCACACCTGCCACCCCTGACCACAGCTTTGCATGAGTGGCCCTAGAGGTTGTGCTCTCTGTCCTTGGCTCCAAGGGGTCCTGGGAGACAATGAATGTCAGGGCCTTCATCTGTTCTGTGGGCCCAGGGGCCAGTGCGTTTGTCCCGAGGTGGACACTGACCACACGGAGAGATGGAAGAGAGAGGCAGCTGTCTGGTGGGGGCCTGACCTGGTGTGTGGGACGAACAGTGAGCCCTGGACTCCGACCAGCCTTGGGTCTCAGGAGACACTCAGGCACCGTCTGGAGTGGAGCTGGGTGGGGGGGTGGGGGGATCGGGAGGGGAGCAAGCAGGGGAGGGGCCGCGAGGAGGTGCCTGTCTTCCAGTCGGATCCTGGGCATCACTGATGCTGCAGCTGCTGCACTTCCTGGGTCACCTCTGTCCCCACCCTTGCGCCAGAGTGGCTCAAAGGTGGCTTCTCCACCCTGTGCACTGAGGGCACCAGGTCAGGTGCCAGCTTCCCTCCCACAGCTGGGCTAGCAGGAGCTTCGCTGCTTCTCACCTGGTCGCTGAGCCTCCTGGGGTGAAACCTACAGGTCCAGTCCATTGGCACCTCACCCAGGTGCTGGGCTGGGGCCGGGCTGACCGCCTCCCTGCTGCCTGGCTGCCCCTGGTCAGCGCTGTCCCTTGGCAGGACTGACCTGCTCACTCAGGCCTTTTTCCCATGTCGGCCAGGGGGTTGAGCCCTCGTCGGGATCTGTGAGTGCTGCCCATTGGCGGCTGCTCAGGAAGGCATGGGGCAAAGGATGGAGTGGAGGTGGGGACAGCCCCACAGGCCATGTCTTGGTGACACTGGATGAAGCTGTAGGCTGAGTGGGTGGGCAGACCGGCAGGGCACTGGCGGGAGGGCCTGAACCCAGTGTCTGTGTGGCAGGTTCTGTGATGACATAGAATGGATGACCGGGAGGTGGCCGGGCCTCTACTGGCGGGTGACCTGGAAGGTCATCAGTCCCCTGCTCCTGCTGACCATTTTTGTGGCCTACTTCGCGCTCCTGACCCAGACGCCGCTGAGCTACAGAGCCTGGAACCCCCAATACGTAGGTCCTTCAGAGGGACCCAGAATCCCTGAGACCCACTGCGGGTCTGGCCTGGCCTTGGTGCCAACCAGCGCCCAGATGACCCTCATGGTGGACAACTGTACCCTGAGTGACCATGTGGCTGACTCTATGGGAACTCCAGTGGCCTCTGGGGGCATCAGAGGCCACTCTGGCAGCCCAGGGAACCTTGGGCAAGGTCCTTGGCCAGTGGCGGGAGGTCAGGAGAGATTCCAGACTCTGTCAACATCACAGGTCCCAGTAGCCTTACGTACAGGGACATGGCCTCCAGCTGCACGTCCCAAGTGCTGTGGGGACAGGCACTGCACACTGCCCACCCCTGGTCTGAGACAAGAGAAGGGGTACACAGCACGTGTCCTAGAACTGCCACCAAGCCCTGTCAGGGAGGGTGCGCAGGCCGCACTCTGGCCCAGCCCTCGCCCGCCGGGCTGTGCTCAGCCACCTGTCACCCAGCTGTCTGCTCTGAAACTCACTGTGCCCCTTGTCGGGAGCGTGGGAGTAATTCGTTCCAAATTGCCCTTAGAAAGGGATGCTGTCCCAGACACCAAGGCAGGAGCAGCAGGAGTGGCACTGCGCTTCTCAAAGCATTTCCGTGACTGTCATCCTGTTAGAGACACAGCCGTGCCTTGTGGACCTCTCAAGGGGGTCGCAAGTCGTGGGAGGTGTTGCCCCCCTCGTAGAGGAGAGAAGGGAGCGTGGGGTCCGACGATGCCCAGGGGATCAGGCTGAGGTGGGGCCCCTCGGGGTGGTCAGGGCACCTTTTCCATCCCTCCACCTGCTGGTTTGTTTCAGGAACAGAGGGAGTGAAGCTGCCCGTACAACCCAGGTCCACGTAGCCAAGGGTCTGCCTCGCTCCGCCCTGGGAGGTGGGGGTGGGGGTGGGGGCTGATGCTGTCCACTTCCCGGTGCTCACTGTGGCCTCGCGTCCTTCAGGAGCAGTTCCCCTTGAAGCAGGAGAAGTCCTACCCGGGCTGGGTGTGGGCCATCTGCGTGCTGCTGTCCTTGCTTCCTGCACTGTGGGTCCCAGGGGTGGCGCTGGCCCAGCTGCTCGCCCAGCGCCGGCGGAAGCAGGAGGATACGCGGCAGGACACACGCCTGGAGCTGCAGGACAGTGGGGTGTGCTGAGGGCGGGGGCGGCAGGAGGGCCCAGCTGTGTGCCTCCATTATATTCATCCTGACCCGACACCTGTGCTTGTGCCACGGACACCCACATGCCCTCCAGCCTCGCTCGGGCAGCCCAGCCCCTCATCACAGTCCATGCTGTTTGCCCAGCAGCGGCAGAGTGTGGTCCAGCTCCCTGGGCCCTGCAGTCTGGGGTCCTGCACGGCACCGTCTGGGTGGCCACAGGCTGTGCTCGGCAAAGCCCCTGGCAAGACGGGGAGAGGATCCATTGCCAAACAGGCCACACCCATTGCAGTCCCGGGAACATCTGCGTCATGGGGAGGGTCTGTCATGACTGAGCATGTGAGGGACCCATGCGGGCAGCAGGAGCGTGGGCCTGTCTCAGGGGAGGTGGGCAGCCTGACGCAGAGAACTGTCCCAGGGAACCCATGGCCGCCCACTTGCCCCAGGACCCACGATGGACCCTCCTCAAGGGCCGACTGGTGACTCCTGAGGTCACATCACAGACACTGCCTGTTGTCCTTTTAAACTTTCTCAAAGACCACATGTGTCGAGAAGGTAGAAAAAGGCCGATTATCATTCAGGCTCCTACTGTGTCCACTCACCCCCAGTCACCCCGTGGTGCCCGCCCTGCAGCCGACGCCATGACCTGCCCTTCCGGAGCCCTTGGGACAGCGCCTCTCCCCCAACCCCACTGTGCTCCCGCTCCGCCTGCCTCCCACCAGCACCGCCGGCCAGGGAGCAGGTCTCAGGCTCTGGGCCTCACACAGGCTGGCTACTGACCTGCCACATGGACACCATTGGGTCCGTGGCTCCGCGCTGCTGGGAACAGCCCATGGGAAGACCCAGCACACCCCTCTCTAAGCACCTTTTAAACAAGTCCCTGGGCGGACTAACGCTGTCCAGGGTGCTGAAAAATCCCCAGATGGTGGGTTGTAAATAGCCTGTGTCGGGTGTGCTTCTAGGAGCCATCAGCGCCCACAGCCAGCCCAGACCCGGGCAAACTACTGCTGCCTATGAGCCCCTGGATCTTAAAATGGACAGCACTGCAGGGTGCCCCGAAGTCTGTCCAAAGCCCCCCCGTGGGCGAGTCCTGCCCACTGCCCTCATGCTGCCACCCTTGCCCCACCTCTGCTGAAAAACCAGCAATGGCCGCTGAGTCTGTCATGCAGCATCTGACACCATCGCCTCAGCCTCCTTCTTGCACTTGCACGGACCGTGATGACACTGCTCCTGCCGGGTAATTCAGGTGTGGCTTCCAGTCCAGTCAGCTGAGTAGTTACCTGATTCCCCCTCTGCAATGTCAGGTTTTGGGGTTAGGGCTTGGGCGTCTTTGGGAGTCACTGCTCTGCCTCCCACAAGTGCCTGGGGGGTTCTGAGCCCAGCCAGGTTTGGGAGCCCTTCACAGCCAGGCACCCAGCACGCACGGCGGGCGAGGGGCAGGAACGTGGGACTGGGGGGTAACCACAGCACTTTGAGGGGTGCTGTGGGGGCATTGTCGGCTTTCACTCTTGCTTCCTTTCCACTCCTTTCTGCGTCTTGGTTCCACTCGCTCCATACATGTGTGGGATGAGTGAGCAAATGGGCTTCTGTACATGCAGTTTAGATCTAGGGAAGCCCAAAAATCTGCGTTTTTTTCTTTGCTTTGTAAAATTTTATTATTCCCACGTTTCACCCTGAGGAGATTTGGCTGTCGGCATAGTGCTCTTGACAGGAGATAAATCAGAAAGTTCTTAGTGAAGCCTGGTGAAAACGTGTGCCCTTCTCAAGGGCTTAACACTTGGGTAGTGCACGTGAGAGCCTGAGGAAACCTGCCGCAAAATGCTTCTCCTAGACAAGACTGTGCAGCTTGTAGGAGACACCTGAGCGGTGACCGACCGCCTGGGCTGGCTGTGCCAGAAACGCCAAGGGGCGCCGTGAGCCTGCAGTGGGGTCCGACCTGCCCTGAGCATCCTCCCCCCGGGGCGGTGGGTCAGTTTGCCCGTTTATGATGGCGAGGGCACCGCAGGCCAGCACATGGGGTGGGGCTTGGCCCCTTAGTGCTCAGCTCACTGGTGATTTACGACATGTTCCATGGACTTGGGTCCCCATAAATGCGTCGCCCGGCCATTCGGAGTTCTCTGAAGCAGCAGAGTGAGGCAATATCCATAAAACTCACCACAGCACACACTCATGCCCGGACATCGGGCTGCATTAGCACTGACCCCGTCCAAAGTACTCAGTGGCACCTGTTACATTATGTCCCCACCAAGGACATTGGAAGGAAGCCTCGGAATTGCTCACTGCTGTCCACATGCCATCTCCTGGCTTGGCACCACCCCAGGGCACAGGGCAGAATACCAGCTCCTCTGGTGGGGTCTGTTTCTTCAGATGACACCCCTTTGAGCTGCCCCTCCTGTTCTTTGAGTGACTCTTCCGGCTCTGTTCAAGGTCGTCTGTCCAGAGCTCCGCGCCGCCCACCTGCACACAGCACACCCGCAGACACAGGCAGGCCGGCTCGCCCACCTGATGCCTGCAGCTCTGTGGACGAGGCCTTCCCGCAGTGGGGCTCCTCACAGGGCCCAGGCTGGGGAGCACTCAGAAGGTGGGGCGCTGACCAGGGATGGTGTCTGGGGGGCTGCGGTGAGGGCTGCCCTTGCCTGTCACCAAGGCCCAGAACCCCTCGTACAAGCCCCTCCACGACCTGTCACTTCTCCCCGGTGGCCTCATCTACATCTCCCGTACCTTGCCCTCCATATACCTCCAAACTTCGGACCCTGAGCCACTGTCTGCTCCGTGGTTGTGTGTGGGCCCCACCCGCCCCCCTCACCAGGCAGCAGCAGCAGGAATTGTTAAAAGTGCAAACTCCCAGGCCTACACAAGACCTGCTGCACTGGAAATTTGGGGGGCAGCCCCCTTAGCTGTGTGGTTTCAGGCCCAGAGGACCCAGAGCTCAGGTTGAAACCTGCTACCTCACCTCACAGGTCACCCCCAAGCTGGCCGGTCAGCTACAGGCAGGGCTGCCCCTGCCCCTTCCCATCTGCCCACCTCCTGCTCAGCCCAGGAAACCCCTCCACTCACCCCAGGCCAGGACCCATGCACACCACACCCCGTCACACCCAGGCTCACGTGCTTATAATTAGAGATAACACCACCTTCGTAGTATTTTAATACAAACATCAGAAACACTCAGCACTTTGAAAACAATACACAGGCTTGGTTTCTTCTTTCTGCGGCTCTCCCCTCCCATCACTGGGGGCGGCTGTGTAGGAGGGGCCATGGGAGGCTGACTGCTGAGCAGGAACCAGCAGAACAGTCCGGAAGTGGGGGTGCTGGACAGATGGGGTGTGCAGGACACTTGGCTCCAGGAGGCCCGGGCAGGGCGCAGGGACGGATGAGATGAGAGGCGTGGGTGTGGCCACACGCAAGGGCTGCAACAGCTGACAGGGTCCTTTGCTTCCAGGAGGCGCCCTGAGGTGCGGACTTTGGATGCACTTTGGAGGTGGCTGGGGGGTCAGCCGGCGGGTGGGGTGCCACTCCAGGTGGGTGTGGGCAGCTTGTTTTGGGCGTTGCACGTGTCAGAGAAGGAGCCACAGCTGCCACACGTGGGCCATGGGCTGTTGCTCTAGACTGGGGTGACCCACAGCAAAGGGGGTGACAAAGGTCACTGATACGCCCCTTCCAGACGCCAACGCCCCGGTCAGGCTCTCCCAGCTGCCTCCTCCTGGCGGCTGGTAGTTGAAGGGTGGAACGTGACCAGAAAGTGGGGCTGGGGCACGGGCCCTGCTTCCCCGCTGGCTAAGCCCCTTCCGGGTGCAGCCATCCAGCAACACATGTCCTGGGGTCTCGGGGGCAGGGGCCAGACGCTCTGGGTGGATACAGCTGGGAAGGGGTCAAGGGCCCAAGCCCAGCCCAACCATCAGTCCAAGATGGTCTTGAAGTCTGTGGTCAGGGCCGGGTCGGCCGCTGTCTGCAGGGTGGCCAGTGTCGCCCGTGGGAGCCGGAGGCAGAGCTGCAATTGGGCTGCGGGGAGATGACCGATATCAGCCTTCCTCTGGGTAGAAACCCGAGCTTGCATGTCATGCCAGCCTCCTGGACCCACTGAGGCGGCAGGTGGGACAGCTGTGCACTGAGCACCTACTGTGTGCAGGCCAGGCTCCAGGTGCTGGGAACCTCAGCAAGAGGCATGTACCCACGAGGCCGGGGAGCAGGCAGGCCCTGGTGTGGGAGGGAGCGGGGACGTGCACGGAAGGGAGGCGCTAAGGACCTCACGTTGCTGTTGGGGGGTCGCCAGGGCAGAACTCAAGCACAGGCCACGGTGCAGGGAAGGGCACGCAGGCCAGCGGGACTGGAGGAGGCGGAGGGACCAGGGCGGAGGCGGAGCAACAGGGTGGGCGTGCACGCAGGTCACCTGGGGGCTCCTGCACCCACCTGCCCGGGACTGAGACACGCAGGCCGACACTCAGGACGAGGACGTGGCTGCACCTGCACAAAGGGGCACCTTGGGGCTGGGCCCGTGTGCCTCGCTTACCTTCCCGGAGTGGCCCCAGGAGACACTTGTAGGTGACGTTGTGACGAGACAACTTCAGCAGGAAAGCGTGCAGGCACAGCCACCTCACGGCTTCGGAAGGAAATGGGCCGGTGGCACCCTTGGCCCCCAGCAACGTCCCTGGGGGACACAGGGGAGGCTGAGGTCCCAGGTCTCCTCCCAGGAGACCATGTGCTCCAGACACCAGGGGTCCTGGTCAGGCTGAGCGCAGGAGCGGGGGACAAATGGGTGACTTAATTTCAGGGGCCCCCCAACAAAAGCACCGTGGAATTCTGACAACTGAAATGTTTTTTCAACCTCTCCAGAGAAACTTCTACGAAATAGAAAGTCTGTTAACCTCAGGGCCACGGAGACACAGCATGGCCTGACCCATGCACGAGGCCTGACCCACACACGAGGCCTGACCCACACACAAGGCCTAACTCATGCACGAGGCCTGACCCATGCACGAGGCCGTGGGAAGGGCCAGGCCCTGAGGCAGGGGCGGCTACAGGGGGCTCAGGGCCCCACCTGTTCGTGCAAGCATCCCCAGCACCAGGGAGAGGTCCCGTCGCCCGTTCACAAATGTCCCATCATGTTCCAGTCGTGCAGGTTGCCTGCCCACCCAGCAGGCAGGTGACATGAGGTCAGTACAAGAAGTGACAAGAGCCCCGACTCCATCTCCGGCCTCCGCAACACCAGGGCCTGGTGCTCATGGAACACAACAGCTCCATGTTGGAAGTGTGAAGTCAGCAGCCCACGTTCGCCAGCACCATGGTGACCCCGACACCTGCCAGCCCAGCCCTGGGTCACCTGCACGCACCTGTGTTCTTGGCTTTCAGAAGGGCATAGCAGCGGGACGCCATGTCCGAGATGACACGCAGGAAAAACGAGGGGTTCTTCCAAACTCGCTGATTGAACGGGAGCTGGAGCACACACGCGTGGAACCTGAGGGGCCAAGTTTATCAGGAAAGCCTCCTGGCCGCAATATGCATGCGCGCGTGTGCATGTGCTGGCGTGTCTATATGTAGGCGTGCACACACCCACATGTCCACGTTCTGTGTGTGCACGTGGGCACAGGGCACATGACAAGCCCCCGCCAGGGTCCCATACTCCTGCTCTCACCAACTGCCCAGGGCCCTTTCTGGAAGAACGTACATGCATCCATCCAGCCAGCAGTCTGACCTCGCACTCAGTCACCCTCGTGAGGCGGGAGGTGTCGCCCCCACTTACAGCCGAGGGGAGACAGGTCTGGAAACACGCACGTTAGTTACGGGCCTGGTCCCGGGACGGGGCTGCACCGCCCGCCTGGGAGGAGCACGCGACCCGCAGGTGGAGCACCTTCCCCCCAGGGACGGACAGAGCTCGGTGCGGGTGGGCGTTCCATCTCCCAACAGCCCCAGCCCGGAGCCCACACTCGGCCGAGACCAGAGCTGAGCCTGGGGGCCCGAGGCAGACAGTGCCTGGCGTGTCTTGCTCCCTGTGTCAGGCACATGGCCCGGCCTCGCCTGCCGCAATCTTGGCCGCCGTGACCATCATACTCCAGCTTCATGTCCCCCTCCCGCCGCGGAGGGCACACAGACCTCCTGGGACCCTAACCGTCCAAGTCTGGAAGCAGCTCACATTTATGCCAGTGGGTGGGGACACCTGTCCTGAACCCAGGTGTCTACAACGTCCCCTGGCAGGCAGGTGTCCGGGGCCAGGGCCCCACCGAGCAAGGGGACCCACTGGTGGGGACACAGAGCCAGGCTGGGCTGAACACGAGCACAGCTGTCAGCGGGCGAGGTGACGTGGCCTCCAGGGACTGGGGCTGAGGCCCCAAGAACCAAGGTGTGTCACAGCCACTTCGTCCTTAGCCGCAAGTGGCCTGCCTGGCAGCCTGCGCAGGAGTACAGGTCCAGGGAGGACGATGCAGGTCGAGGCAGACACGTGACACGGAAAGCAGGGGGCGCTGAGCACTGGGCCCTGGCCTGAGCCCGCGGACTCTGCACCTTTGGGACACCAATGGGACAACGGAAGGGCACACATGGCCCGTGTGGCGGAAGCACAGGGCACGGGCCCCCGGGGCTGAAAGGCGTTTCCTGGTGTGACATGCAACAGGTGTGACCTCCGAGAGCGCCACCCAGCCCCTGAGACATGACCGTGTGTCACATGGGCACCGGGTAACACGGACTCAGAGGCTCCCTGTCACCTGGGTGACGGCCGCGGACCCTTGTCCGCCCACCACTCAGCCACCGCCCGACTTGGACTCTGGGCAGAACACTTTCCCAGGACAGATGGGCAGGTAGCCCCCCACCCCGTGAGCTGCCCGGGGCTGGTCTCCCTGGAAAACACTGAGTGAAGCCTGCTCTGGGTCCTGAGGCCAATGGCTAGGTGACTGGGGTCCTGTCCGTCTTCCCGACAGCACAGCCTGCGGTGGAACTGTCCTCCCCACAGACACAGGCACAACCAGTGAAGCCACCGCCAGTTCCCGCTCAGCAGGTGGCCGCAGAACCCTGGCACAGGGAATGTTCCAGAAGCACAGCTGGGCCTCAGCATGGGCCAGCGGATGGGGCAGGAGTGCTGGCTGGGCCCGCGCCCCACCACCCCTTCTGGGGACACGGGAGGGATTGGGGCCGCGGACGGCTGTCTGGTCTCTGGGTTCCCTCAGGCGTGTACCTCCCACCCCCGCATGCGGCTGCCCTCCTCATGCTCTGCAGCCCCCTCCCCCTGCAGGACGGGCCAGGACACAGGGACGAGGGGACACCCGGGCCACGCTGGCCTTCCTGGTGACTGGGAAGACACCAGCACAACCAACATGAACGCGCACGAGAAGCAGTTTTGTCACCACCCAGGAGCTGGGGTGTGGGGTATGGGGATGGTCCCCACAGCATGAAGCCCACCTGTAGGCCTGCAGCAGGAATACCTTGTGAACGTTTGTGCAAACCGTCTGAAGGCGATTCACCTGGAGACACAGGAAAGCGAATGCTGGGAACACGTCTGCAGGTTCAATCCCCAGCTTTGCTTTACCCTCTCAAATGGAGTGAGGCCCACTGATGAGCAGCCATTGTCCCTCCAGTGAGGTCCCCTGTGCAGCCCCTCACTGCCTTGGGTAGTCGGGACTCTGCTGGTGCCACCAGAGGGAAGGGAGGCAGGAAGGGAAGAGCAGGTGCGTCCAGCCCAGCCAGGCCGATGTCCTGGGGCCCTGAGGCTCTGGAGCCAGCACCCACCGAGGTCTCGATGCCCACACCCTGTGAGGAGAGCCCCAGGGCGAAGATGGGTCCTGAGGGGCATGAGGGCAGGGGGCCCTGGATGCACATGCATTGCACAGTTGCACACAATACACAACAGAGCTATGACCACGCAGGCCCCACAGGTGGGCTGAGCCACAAGGCGTCCGAGCTCTGAGTTCTGCAGGCCACCTGCCGGCCACATGCTCACCTGCAGGTCCAGGAACAGACTGTGACACTTCAGCCCCAAGACCCTGAAGAGCTTGCGACGCATGCTGTGTCCGGCCTTGAAGCCCGGGCTGAAGGTGAGGCTGGTTCTGATGGAGGTCCGCGCATAACTGTAACACAACAGGGTCCGGTGACGCACCCGTGTCCACCTCACGCCTCCACCTGAGCCCGTGCTGTCTACACGCTCTGATCACACCTCACACGCATGTCCATCCACACAACCTGCGGGCTTCTCCCCGGAGGGGATGCCCCTCAGACACGCTGTCAGCGCAACCCAGCAAACTCCCAAGGAGCCTCTGGGGACAGGACCAGGGCAGACCCAGGGCATCCACGCACAACAGCTGGGACTTCCAACACGAGGAAAAGGGACCCCCGCCTCCGCACTTTGCAGTCTGTGTTTTTCATTCACGAAGCAGCCATGCCTGCTGAGTCTGTCCACATCTGTGCTGAGCCTGGGGCTGGGCTACGAGCTCTTAGGTTCAGAGGAAACAGCCAGCTAGGGCTGAACTGTGCCCCCCAGATTCTCCCCGTGTGACTGTTTGGGGACAGGGCCTTCAAGAAGGTAACTGAGGTTACATGAGGCCATGAGGCCGGGAGCCTGATCCAATGTGACTGGTGTCCTTCTCAGAAGAGACTCACACCAGAGATGCTTGGAAGGCAGCGGGACAGCCGTGCAAGGACACGGGAGGGGACAGCCATCTACAGGCCAAGCAGAGGAGGCCTCAGAAGAACCAGCCCTGCCCACACCTGGATCTCGGATTCCAGCCTCCAGGACGGGAGAGAACGGACGCCTGTGGTTTCAGCTGCCCTGTCTCTGGCGGTCTTCATGGCAGCCCGGCTAGACAGGCACTCACGGAGCCACTGTCCTGCTCCCCGACCGATCAGAGGTGGCCATGAACCCATGACGTCCAGTGAGGCCGCGGACGAGCACTGAGGCGTGAGCCCGTGTAGTAAAGACATCCGAGTCCAGCAGAACCTGAAACCTCTGGGCTGACCTGCGCTGCCTCCCCGTGGGCTGGGCCCTGAGCCCGCACACAGCTTCCTCTCCCCAAATGCCCCCAACAGCTGCTCACCTGGCGAGTCCACCAAGCCTGGCCTTTCGGGGCCGCAGTCGCCTGCACATGGAAGGAAGCAGGCGCAGGCGGACGGGCCGTGTCCCCGCGGGCTTACCTGGAGTAGTCACAGAGCACCTCCAGTGAGCGTGTGTCCAGCAGCAGGCCACACCAGGGGAACAGGCAGTGGGCCGGCAGCTGCAGGGGGCCCTCGCCGCCCGGGCTGCCGACCTCCACGGGGAAGTTCACCACCGTCTTCCGCAGGTTTGCCACGCAGCCGTACTCGGGCACACCCCTGACCAGGGTCCTGAAGCACAGGCCCACGTCAGTGCCAGGCAGATACACAGATGACGAGGCAACGCTTAGAGACCAGGGTGGCGCCAGGGGAGGGCAGCATGGAACCCCCAGGGACAGGCTGAATCCCGAGGCCGGGTGGATGCTGGTGACCCTGTCCCATAGGTGGGACAGGTGAGCAGTGAGCTCAGGCACCAGGCTGAGAACTGGGACAGGCAGGGCGAGCCCAAGGATGACATCCTGTCTGCAACAGCCAGGTGTGCCCACTTGGCAAGGCCACGGTCCCCAGGCTGGCGGGGTGTTGTGCAGAGGAGGTCGGCTTTAAAAGCTGCCTTCCATAGCAGGGTGGGCGCAGCCGTCGGTGGAAGGGCCCAGACCCCAGAACCCGGTGTCCCGAGCTTGGAGACAGCCTTTCCGGGCACTGCCGCCTCCGCTCCTGCCTACCCGGCTGCTGCCCCACGGGTTGCAGACTTGCCTCGCCAGCCTCCACTGCCACATGGCTGACTCCTTGCGATAACTGTTTACCTGTCCCCAATGGTCCACTCTGAGCCACCTCCCCGCCCAACACCTTCTCAGGAGTGGTGCCCCCAGACTTCGAGACGGGGCCACACTCCCTGTCTGCGCTGTCCCCTCTGGCAATCAGTGGCCACATAGCCTCTGAGGTCTATGAACGCAGCTGGTGCCCGAGGACCCGGGAGGCATTTAACTTTGGTGAACTGACATTTGCACAGTGTCCTGTATCAGGGCCACTGTGTGCCAGCAGGAAGACCGTGTACCCTGTGAGCCCCAAGGACCCCCAGGGGATGTGGGCTCCCGGGATGCCATGTAGATGGGTTCTCCCAAGACAGCCCAGAGACCAAAGCGAATTGTCCCTCGGGTGCCACTACCGAGGCTTCGGTTTTATAACCTTCTCCCTTGGAAAACCAACTTTAAAACAAGCCCGACTCCTGGGGCCCCAGGGGGAGCGGCGCCCCACGGGCCACACTGAGGCAAGGACCCCCGCTGGTCTGCTTTCACCTTGGACAACATGGACGTTACAACCAGAACCCCACAGACACTGTACTTCTTCACGTCCTCGGTCCTCCCTGTGACCCCCGTGACTGGTGACCCGTGACCGCCACAGAGAAAAGTGATGGTGGAGGCACACATGGCGCACTCCTGGGCTCCCCTTTGTGGTCACAGCCTCCTGGGGGTGTCACCGCCCCTCCACTGGCGCCCAGTCACTCGCTCCCTCTGGGCAGCCCGTGTGCTGACGGCTCCACAGAGCTCGGCTGCCCTCCAGGGACCGGAGGCGGGACTGCACTCGGGTTCTCAGCAGCACGACTGCTACGTGCCCTCACCAGAGCACGAACGGAGGTGACAGCTGTTACCCGGGTAACGTCAGTTGTGCGTGGCCACAGAAGAGCCCGCAGACACACGCGCATGGGCCCTCACCTGAGAAAGACCTTCGCATGTGTCAGGTGAGGGGTGACCAGCAAGAAGTCGTCCACCAGACGCAGGAGCAGCCTAGTGTGGAGACACATGGGCGGGGCACTCATACCTGAGGTCACACCTGCACGGCCAGTGCCGACCTCAGTCTCTGTGGGATCCGCACTGGCCGGGGACGGAGGGCAGGGGCCGGCGCTCAGGCAGCGCAGCCACACGCGCCAGGGTGCTGGGCCACTCAGTCCACGCTCAGGGACCTCCCGTGAAGATGGGCCGCCCTGCCCGTGTCGGGGTCCAGAGTGTGAGACGGGGAGGAAGCGGTCACAGCACCAAGGCGGGGGACCCCTACCCGTCCTGCTGGATCCCGGGGAACACCTTGCTCTCCATGTCCCCGTAGCACAGGCTGCACAGCATGGAGGACAGGACGGAGCCCTGGGGGACACCCTGACACTGGACGTAGGACCTGGGGGCAAGACAAGGGCGGAAGGGCGGGGCACATGCTCACATCACACACACACACCACCGCCCACACGCGGCACAGCCCCTTCCCACGGGGGGGCAGCAGGTGGCCCTGACTCACTTGCCCCCAATCCTGATGACGTGGCTGTGCACCAGGCGCTGGAAGAAATCCAAAAGGCTGCTGCCGGCCTCGTTCAGGGAGCAGCTCTGCAACAGCAGCAGGGGTGTGGGGGAGGGTGTGGGGGAGGGGGTGGGGGAGGGGTGTGGGGGAGGGGTGGGGGAGGGGTGTGAGGGAGGGGGGCCGTGGGCGAGCAGGGGTGAGCAGGGGGAGCTGCGTGGGGGGTACCACCAGGCGTGTGTATGGGGGCCAGGCACTTCTGTAGCTCTGGCTGGGCTCCCAGGCCCAGACACCTGCACCACACACTGTGACTCTGGCATGTGGGGGCCCCTGGTGGCCAAAGGAAAGGGGTCTGGAGGTCTCAGAGCTTCACTTGGTGGACCAGCCTGACCCTAAAACTAGTTCTGTGAACAGCCATGGACGCAGGACCCGTCTCTGCTCATGAGCGAGAGAAACGGGTTTCACACCGCGGGGTCCATCTGAGGGGGCCCACAAGGTGAATAGCAACGCGTTCTCCTAAAGGACGTTTTTTTGGCCTCAAGATCAAAATTACGGGAGAAGATGTCTCTCACAAACCTCAGTGAAAAGGCTGGACGGCAGCACAGAATTAGATGAGGAGGCAGAGAGAAATGCGGCTGAAGGCAGAAGCAAGTCCCCTGCAGCCTTGGGGGGTGGCCCCACCATGTTCACACCCCCCCAGGTGGTGAGCCGAGCGCCTGTCCACACTGACCTGCTCGATGACCACGGCGTCCCTCAGCGAGCTCGTCTCCTGCAGGTGCCGTACGAACTGTCTCATGTAAGGCTGGAGGTCCGTGAGGGTGGACACCTGCTGACGAGAGGACAGGGCGTGCGGCAGGCAGACGCCACCCTCCCTGTGCCCGGGCTGTGCACCACCAAGCGGAGTCACATCACGGAAGGTGGAGCAAGGGAGGCCCTGCCGTGCAGCATGTTTGGGACAACAGAGGTGCAGGGAGCAGGACAGTGTGACAAAACCACAGGGGACGGCACCTGCCGTCACTTCCCCAATGACTGCTATGCCTGACAAAAGGCAGATGAAACTGCGTGGGGTGCTGGCGAGGCAGGACACAGCCGGACGTGCGGTCCAGCCCGGGGCGCACCCCACATTCAGCCTGACTTCCCCGAGGCCTATCGAGCCCACTGTGGGAGGCGCCGCCTGAGCAGAAATCGGGCTACGACCGAAGACAGTCAGGGTTCAGGGCCACCAAAGCAGCTGGGATTGAGGGGTGGGTCCTGGGGGGACGGGGCGGCACAGAAAGGGCCCAAACTGAGGGATTCCTCCTCTGGTGCTTGTCAGCTACCTGGGGCGAGGGCTGCGGGGAGCCAGGCCCACAGAGGGCACACCTGCCCTCAGGTGAGACGGCAGAGGGCCACAGCCAGGGAAGGGAAAGTGACGGAGACCAGCCCCTGCGCAGTCTAAAGACAACTGTCCTCGGATCAAGGTCACCCACCACTCTAAGTGTCAGAAGAATACTGTCCTCTCTGGAAGCAAACATTGTGCAAAACCTATGCTTTAAATGCTTTTATTTAAAAGCCAGGCAACTCATGAGAAAAACAGCAAGCCATGCTGAAGAACAGGCCTGCATGACCAAACCTCAAGTAAACAGCAAAAGCATGACAGGAACCCACCGTGGCCGAGACGGCTACTGAATTACTGAATTTAAAAATCAATAAAGATGGCAGAACCAATAAAATAATGGAGACGGACAGTTTTACCAGAGACCTGGAATCCATGAGAAAACTTACACGGGATTCTAGAACTGAAAAACAGAAGAGCTGGACTTGAGAATTCAGTAAGTGAGTTTAGCAAAGGATTAGAGACAGAAAAAGAGAAGATTAGTGCACTGGAAAGCAGGCTCGCTTGAAATCAGATATAAGCAGACACAGAGCAGGTTAAAAATACCACAAGAAAATTAATTCAGAAAGGACCCAGACCTGAATGCAAAAGCTAAAGCCATAAACATTCTAAAAGAAAACAGGAGAACCGTGTCATGACTTGGGGGCAGGTGTTTTACAAACAACACAGTGTGAGCCATACATTATGGAAAAGTGGACTTCTTTAAAATTAAAAACTGTTCATCAAGAGTCCACTTGCGACTGAAAAGGTGAGACAAACCAAGAAGACATTTGCAAGACGCACACGTGACGGATGACATAAGCCCAGAAAACACGTGGGAGGCAACTTGAAACGGCATTTGTGAGAGAAACGTCTGCGTGAAAGGTGCTCGACTCGAGGATTTTCACACGTGCCCTTCCCAAGAATCCCCCGGCCTCCCCGACGGCACTGTGCTGAGAGCTGGTGCCTCACACTCCCGATGACTGAGAGCTGGGTGCCTCACACTCCCGATGACTGAGAGCTGGGTGCCTCACACTCCCGATGACTGAGAGCTGGGTGCCTCACACTCCCGATGACTGAGAGCTGGGTGCCTCACACTCCCGATGACTGAGAGCTGGGTGCCTCACACTCCCGATGACTGAGAGCTGGGTGCCTCACACTCCCGATGACTGAGAGCTGGGTGCCTCACACTCCCGATGACTGAGAGCTGGGTGCCTCACACTCCCGATGACTGCTCGGGGACCCCCACACGCTGACTGGGCCTCAGGCACAACCTGAAGCCCCGGGGTCCTTTCCCAGCATCACTGAGGCCTGAGGCCCCTGGCCACTGTGAGGAGGGGCGGCCAGTGAGGCACCGGCCATCGAGCACGCAGCCCACGGTGCGGCCACCGGCCAGGTGTGCTCCTGGGGGAGCGGCCACTGGGATGCCCCTGAAACACACGCCCGGCTTTGTGGCCACGCGTGTCCCTCCTCTGCCCAAACCCGTGTGCAGTCCCAGGGGCCCTGTGACGGGAGAGCAGGCAGGAGCGGCGTGAAGAGACGCCTGAGTGTGACGTGAGCATAATGAGCACCTGCAGCACAGGAAGCGCCGCTCAGGGCCGTGGGGAGGGGCCAGGCTGAGGGACAGACGCCCCGCCAGGGACGCACCCGCGGGCCTTACGTGTCTCTTGAAGGCCTTGCGCACGCGCCCGCAGGCCGCCCTCTGCACCACGGCGTACTGGCGCATGCAGTAGGTGTGCTCTGGGGACCCCATCACGTTGGCCACGAGCTGCAGCAGCCTGTCCTGAGGGAGGGTGTCGTACGCCCCCGTCACATCCACCTACATGAACGGAGGTGCCGTTTACAGGCTGCTCACGGACTCACCTCGGCCCCCCACGTCCCAGGTCCTACCTGTTCTGCCCTGTCGAGCGAGGCCCCGACCTGCCCTTAGCAAACCTGGGGTGACTAGGCCACAGCAGGACCGGGGCGCCATGCCCACAGCCCACATGCCTGCCCTGCTGTGGGGCTCTCACTGAGATGCACGCATGTCCCCCAGACTGACACCCCATGTCTTCTAGGCTGTGACACCCACCCAGTGTCACCTGGTGCCACCTCATGATCAGCAGGCCCCCTGGTTTGTGACCAGGTTCCAGGGCACCTGGGCTTTGTGAGCTGAGCAGGTGGCAGTGTCACCCTCCCCCACAAAGAGTAGCCCCATGGAGTCAGGGTTCAGAGTCACTGAGGCCACACCAGCCAGGATGGTTCACAGCTTCTGCCCTCGGGAGCCAGGTGCCCCAATGGAGACGGCCCCTCCCTGCTCCCAGGGATGTCACCCAGGTAGACACGTGGCCTGAAGAAGGCAGCCACACCCCAACCAGGGCCCCGAGGTGGGGACACCGAGGTCCCTGTGAGTAGCTGGCTCCCTGGGTGGGGGTGGGAGGGGCGGAGGGACCGGTGCCCACCTTGACGAAGTACAGCTGGGGAGCGGGGTCCTGGGCCCGCACGCGCTGTGCGAAGGCACGCCAGGCCCGGTAGATGTCGTCCAGGCCCATCACAGAGGCGCCCAGGAGCCCAGGCCGCCGCACCCGCTCGTAGTTCAGCATGGCGAACAGCGTCTTGATTTGCGAGGTGACATGCTGTACCTGGAGGGCCGGCCCAGGATGGCACAGCGTCAGGAGATGCTCCCAGCCCAGGGACCTGGGGTCCGACTGCCCGCCCTGGCCTCCGGGGCCAGGGCCAGGCACAGCTCCGCCTCTGCCTCCCACCACCCAGCTCCCCTGACACCAGAAGGGCCAGATGGCTGACCTGCCCACGTCCACCCCAGACTTAGGGGCCCCCAGGGACCCAACATGGAATCCCACGCAACTATCTACACGCAGGACCCATGTCTCCCACCCGGCCCTCACCCCCACCAGAGGGGGGGGGCACTGCCTCCTGGGGACCCCTCCCCCACCAGATGGGGGTTCATCTTTACTCATAGACCACACCAGGTCCCTAATCCACAGCTTCACTTTCTTGTTTGGGGCACCAGTAATGACAAAATCACCCCCAAATGCTAGAGAGACACTCAGAAAGGGTCAGACACAGACGTGTCCTACGAGGGAGGGGTGCTGACCACGGGGTGAGTCCCTACGGGGTCTGGGAACCCAGTGGCTGAACGGCCTGGCTCTTTCTGCCCCCGGATTCTGAGAGCACACCCCCTCCCCACCCTGTGCCACAGCAGGACCCCAGGCACCATGTGGGTCCCTCGGGTCACCAGTCCGTGTCCCTGGGTTCCTGGAGCCTGTTTTGCAGCTTCTAGGGCTGGCCCTCCTGCGAGCACAGCCCGTTCACGGTGCACCGTGGGCCGCCCCACGTGGCCTCCAGGCTGTGTCCAACACACTGCTTAAATAATGAACCAGAGGCGGTGACCTTCTTGTCCCTGCGCGAGGTCCCAGCACCCATGACGTAACGCATGTTCACGATGGGCCGCAGGCCGCTGGGCTTGGGGACGAAGCGGAGCCGGGACTGCAGCAGAGCCGGGCCAGCTGCCCGGAGTCGCTGGACCTCCTTGTCCGATACTTCTCGAAGCCGTACCCTATTGAAGTGCTGTCTGCAACAGAGAACCGCGTGGGACGGGGCTCAGGGCCATGCAGCAACCCAGGCGGGTCACCTGTGAGGGTGGCACTGACATGCAGCCCCGATGCCACTGGGCTGCCCTCCCCGGGGGCCCAGGACACAGGTTCCCTCTGCTACAGAGCCCTGCATAGTGCAGGCTGGGACCGGAAGGGACCCCTGGGCGAAAGGCCCCCCATTCTGACACGTGGAGTGAGCAGGGAACTACTAGGTACAGCCGAGAGGAGGAGAACCATCTCCCCGGGACCCCAGCTCCCTGCCGGCCTTTCCTGAGGCCACCACAGGGAGGGGTAGGGCTGAGGACGCTCCTGGGCCGAGGTCCCAGCAGCAAAGGCAAGTCAGAGTGCCACCCATCGTGGGACACGATCGTCCACCAGGGAGGGTGATGGTCCCCACAGCCCCACAGTGAGTCTGAACGGCAGCTTTGGATCACACACCATGAATTCGGTCATTAGAGCGCACTGGGTATCAACTCAGACACACAAAAAAGGCCTCCAATCCTGTCCTGGACACAGGAGGACACAGGCCCCAGCACCCCGGGCTCAGGTTCGACCCAAGTCTGCAGGAGGTCCTGCCCTGGCCACTTCAGGGTGTCCCCAAGCCGAGGACACAGGGCGCCTCAGCCAGGCCAGCCCGAGAGAGGAAGGCTTGTCTGTTGGCCATCACGTCCCTACCCAGACCGGGTCCCACCCAGCTGACACCCACCAGTCATTCACGACAACCCAAAACAGCAGCTGGGCAGCTGAGACAAATGCACTCGGAAGCAAGTCAACATTCTGGAAGCTTCTGCCTCAGGGTTCCACAGTGAGTGGTCAAGTGGGCGGGTTTCATCGTCTTGTGACACAAGCCTCACTCATTCTGCACAAATTAAAATAGAATCTGACCATTCGACCATGGGCAGGGCCAGACCAGTGGTTTGGTGGCACCACTGTTCCCGCTCTCAAGACCCTAGAGGTCCCCTAGCTCAAACCCGATGCTGCAGGTAAGGAAACGGGGGCTCCAGGAGTGGTGCCAGGGTAGGCCACGGGCAAAGATGGCCGCGTGGTGGGGCGCTGGGCTCTGCAGCCAGGGTGGGAGGCAGGGCGTGTCTAAGGCAGAAGGAACCCAGCGGCGCCAGGCTCCACCGGCCACACCTGATGCCGATGCTTTGCAGCTGGCTCCAGACGCGCTTCCGGAAGAAGAAGAGCCGGTTCTTCTGAAACGTGGTCTCCGTGACGTAAAAGAATGACCTCAGCAGCTCGACAACGTACGTGCCCATCAGCCAGCACAGGAACTTGGCCAGCAGCGACTCCCTCCGACGGTGCTCGGCGGCCGGGACACAGCGACCCCCTGGGAGCAGAGGGGCAGCGCTCAGCTCAGTCCCGCCCAGCCGGCTGCCGCAGGCGCCTGGCACGTGCATGTCGGGACCAGACCGGCTGCTGGCGCCCACGTGCAGCATCTCCGTGACACGCAGGGAGGACGGGTTGTGATGCGTCTGCTGACTGTTCAAGTGGAGAACATCTTGGGTACGTGGGGCTTTAGGAAAATATCCTGTTGATCAGTTTCATTGTTTTTCACTTTTTTATCGTGCCCACTAGAACATTATAAATACACATGTGCCCCTTCTTATACTTCTAGACAGCAATGGCGTGGCCTGTCACCATCTGTCCTGGTTGACACGTAGGACAGAGGGCATAGACATGCTGCACGCCGGGACACACACTGGGTGCTGTTCTCTATGATTTCAGGTCCCCAAACACCTGGGGTTCTCCAGGCTCAACAACCCGGTGAGAGGAGGCGGTGACACAGCAGCTAAGGGACGCCCCATGCTGTGGGCCAAGACTGCTGTCATCCTTGGAGGTCCTCTGCATTTTAATCTTACACTTGGAAACACCATGGCACAAGGTCCACGGGTGTCATGAGGCTGCCACGGGGCCATGGCAGACAGAAGCAGGGAAAGAAGAAAGGGGACCCAGAGGCAGGTTGGGGGACAGAAGATAGACTGGGAACAAAGACGACGGGGTAAAGCTAAGTAAGCAATGACCAACAGAAACACACTGGTGTTTAATAGGGACGTGAGCAGGTCAGTGGGGAACAGCACACAGGCCGGAAAGGCAACCAGGTTAAAGCATGCGAAGGGCTTTACGTTATCCAGAAGAAGGGAGCCACTCAGGAAAGAGAGTGGAGAATATAAATTCTAACTGCTCGGAGGCAAAACCAGGGGAATGCACAGTAGGAGCTGCACACAACCAGTCAGGAAACGAGGAATAAGGACATGGCAGAGGCAGGCACACTGGACAGACAGACAGAAGAGAAGCACGCAGACACGTCTATAATCACAGAGCGATGCAAACAAGTCCGTCTCGAGGAAAGTGGCAAAGACTGACACTTGACTGAAAATGAAACGTCAGCTATCTGGATAGGAAAAGGTTAAAGATAAAAGTTAAAGGACAAAAAATGGTACAAGAGGTAAACATAACCGCAAGAAAGGCAGTGCGGCCATCCTGTGAGCATCAAACAGGCTTTAAGGTGGAAAGAATCACTAGACACTCGTCAGGAAGCTACAACCTGCATGCACCTCATAAAACCATGTGAACATGTCAGGACAGGGGGAGCTGGACGGACACGGAGCGAGACGCCCAGCACTCGGCACCCGGCACCCGGCACCCAGCACCACAACAAGCCTGATGTGGTGACAGAGCCGCCACCCCGGGCCTCCAGGACACAAGGAACGTTGGTGAAGACTCTCCACACAGGAGATCACAGAGCAAGTCTGCATGTTTCAGATGACCACACTACTGAGATGGAAATCAGTAACAAAAAGGTAACTTAAAACATCCATGCATTTGGAAAATGAAAGTCACATGTCCAAGGAACTCACTGATTAAAGAAATGATAGAAGAAACTACAAACACTAAAACGCAGTCCATATCAAACTGTGAGCCACACATCAGAGCACGGGGGTCGCTGAGCAGGACGGAGGACAACGCACAGCCAGAGGTCCACCTGAGAGGTCAGAGGACAGAACAGACAAAGGATACAACCATCAAAGAAACGGCCGGAATTCAAAACAAAGCCCCACTAAAAGACTCTGCAGGTCCAGGTGGCCTGGGCAGGAGGGACACCGTATGGGATGTGAGGCAGAGCACAGCATGCGCCAGCGCAGTGCATGCCCAGGTTCGGGGACAGGGGTCGCTACCGGCCCAAGGATGGCCGGGGGGAAGCAGCTCCTGAGTTCCCATCAGGAATCTGGCTTGCCAAGTTTCTAGTGACACTTGCCAGCAGATGCGGTCGGCCCGACAGTCTGGTGTTCAGGATTGGGGACTGGGGAGCCGGCGGGGGTCGATGGGCAGCTTGGTAGGCAGGACAATAGTCAAGGATGGCTAGACAGAGGCAAAGGAGCCCGGATGCTGTGGACGGAGCGCCTGGCAGGGCAGACGGCCTGCACAGAGGAAGGGGCGCCCCAGCAGGACAGGGTGGCGGAGGTGACCACGCACGGCCGTGATCAGAGCAGGTGCCCAAGGCTAAGGCTGTCGCATGCATCATTTATTCAGCCAGGGGGCAACTGGCATGGCCGAAGCCACGGAAGCAGCAGATGTCTGGGGTACAAGTGACCGAGGGCACCAGAGGTTCAGCGCCTGGGTCCCAGCCACCTGGGCTAACAGTGCCGGAAACTGGGGAACACAGCTGCAGCCCGAGCTGCAGGGTAAAGCGAATCGCATAACTGCTGACTCGACTGAGGCTCACACATTCGAGGGTCACCTGTGCTGTCACTCAGCAGTATCGTCCTGTACACACACACCAACATTGTTAAGCGAGAGCTCTCACGTTGGGTTTTATCCCCCCACAATTAAAACAAAAACACCAAGTTGCTGAAGATCACCTTGCTGTCCCCCTCACCTGGCCCTGGGGTCTCTTGGGAGCCTGAAAGGGTCTGCCTCCCTCCTTCCCTCCCCCCACTGCTGCCAGAGGACGCTGCAATGGGGATCTTCTGGGATACGGACGGGACTTTTAGGGTCCCGACCCCAAGAGCCTTGACGTGCAGCAACACCTGGCTGTAACAAAGGGCTCTGAACCATCTTTTTTCTATAAGCGTCTCAGGAGTTGAGGGAGGTCAAACGGCAAAACGTGGGTCTGTCCTTGCCACTGCTCCAGTCGGGGGAGCTGGGAGGGTGGCTGGTCCTTCCACACCTGGCGCCGGTGCGCAGACGAGGACGCCGCCGAGAGGGGCTGAGTGGTGGCTGGACCGGAGGAACATCATCATCAAGCCCAGAAAAATCACATGGGTGGGGGTGGGGAGCCCCAAAGGCCAGCTTTGCAGAAAACGTCCTGCAGGCACCCGTGGTGGCAGCCCACTCCCTGACACGGGATGGCGTCCGGCTGCTGCCTCTGCTCCCTGGTGACCCTCTCCTTCCTAAAGATGGCTGGGGTCCTTGTGCAGGGCAGTCTTTTCACTCGTCAGTCCACCCTGCCCTGGCACAGCAGAGGCTTGCGGATCTGTATGTGGGCTGACCAAATGCTGTCCCAAAGCCAGGAGCTTTATCTCCCACCCCCCACAAAAGTGGGTTTCGCCCCAACCTCCGTTTCTATCAGTGGGGAACCACTTCATGGTGATAAACCTTGAGGTCAGAGGTTATGGATGATGCTCAGGAATGCTCATGAGAGCGCCGCACGATCATCTTGTTGCCACGGCCCACTCCCCACGTCCGTCTGCTCACTGCCCACCTCCAGCGCCCAGAACCTGCCTGAGTCCATGAAAGTAGGTTGATGCAAACGGGGTGGGGGAGCGGCTCAGAGGCAGAGACTGGGAGGGAGCCACGCCAGGCACCCCCGCTGCGGGGCTGTGGGGCCGGGGCTGCAGCGCCAGCCACCCGCCTCCTCACCTGGTTTCTGGCACAGCCAGGCGCAGTGCTGCACTTTCATCTTCCAGGTCAGCTCCTGCAGTGAGAGCTTCGCATGCTTCCCCAGAGAGACGAGCTTCTTCACGTTCTTCAAGAAGCGGCGCTCATTGTGCCTGGATCCCCAGAGGCCTGCGGGCACCACGCGGCCAAGACAGGCCCGCAGGAGCCCATACACGTGCCAGGGGCTGCTGTGCTGGCGGAGCAGCTGGACCAGGCGCCGCGTGCCCGCGTCCTCCTCCGGGGCGCAGGCGCCCGCTCCACCGCGCCCCTGGTCGCCGGACCCCGCTGGGGTGCGCCGCAGCGGGCAGTGTTTCCTGAGGAGCCTGCCGTAGGGGCACCGCGCATGGTTGGCAAGCAGCTCCCGGAACAGGGGCCTCATCTGCCAGTAGCGCGCGGGCAGGCGGCGCGGCCTGCGGGGAGCCCCCGGCTGCAGGGGCCTGGAATCCAGAAAGATGGTCTCCACGAGCCTCCGGGCCCCCGCCAGGCTGGGCCGCAGGGAGCTGAGCAGGAAGGAGGAGCGCAGGCGTTCTCCACCACCGGCGCAGTAGAGGAAATGGCTGGTATCAGCGGACGCTCGGGGACCGAGCGCTTCCCGGGGACGCGACCGCGGAGAGGATGGGCAGCTGGCTTCTCGCTCGCCTCGCAGCTGTGGGAAGGGCCGACCGGTCCTGCGCGGCTCGCCCTCCCCAGACGCGGCTTCCACGGCGACTCTGGTAGGTGTCACCGCGCTGGGCTCTCGGTCACCCGGCCCACGCGCCCTGCCCAGGTGGGCCCGGGACGCCTGCCCGTCAGGTCCGCGGTCTGGTTTCGGCTGCGGGACGGGGACCGGGCCGCGCCTGGGCCTCTTGGCCCGAGGCGGACTTTCCTCCACGCTGGCCGGACGCCGCCTAGCGCCGGGGGCTTGCAGGCCCAGGTGTCTCCCGGCCTCCCCGCCGCCGCCGTTCCAGGCCCGGCGTACTGGTTCGAGGCCCGCCTGTCGCGCGGTGAACAGGTCGTAGAGCGGCGGCCCGCACACCTGGTAGGCGCAGCTCGGGGCCACCAGCACGTAGAGCGCGCAGCGAGCCAGCAGGTGGGTGAGCACGTCGTCGCCCATGCGGCGCAGCAGCAGCCCCCACGCGCCGCTGCCGCGCAGCGAGTCGGTCACTGTGTTGGGCACGTAGCTGTGCACGTTGGTCGTGAAGGCCACGGGCGGGCCGCCACGGAACCCGTCCAGCAGCGCGAAGCCGAAGGCCAGCACGTTCCTCGCGCCCCGCTCGCAGAGCCTCTGCACGACCCTGGCCACCAGCTCCTTCAGGGAGGACACCTGGGGGAGGGGTCCCAAGTCACTGGGGACGGAAGTGTCCGGGATCCGGTGCGCAGCCGCGTCCGGCCTCGTTCCCCGCGGCCCCACGCCCACCCCGCAGGCCCGACCGGTGTACCCGGGCAGCCCACCTGGCGGAAGTCCGGGGCGGCTGGAGGCGGCTGCGCGTCCCAGGGCACGCACACCAGGCACTGGGCCACCAGCGAGCGGAAGGCGGCCGGGTCCCCGCGCTGCACGAGACGCCGGCCCTCGGGCCCCAGGCGCCTCGCGAACGCGGCCAGCGGCAGCACCTCGCGGTAGCGGCTCCGCAGCAGGGCGCGCACGGCGCGGCACCGGGGCGCTCGCGGCATCGCGGGAGGTGGGCGGGGCGCCCACGTGCGGGGACCACAGGCGCCAGGGCCACGCGGCGAGTAGGGGTCCCGGCGGAGGGCGGTGCACGTGGAGGAAGGGGCGGGGCTGACGGGGTCCGCGGAGAGAGGCGGGGCTGAGGGAGGAAGGGGCGGGGTCGCGGGCAGTAGGTGTTCGGCGCTTTGCCTTCCCTCCCCACCCGGTTGGCAGGTACCAGGTGTTGGTGCCGGATTTCAACATGGACACGGCGTGTCCTCAGCGCGCAGCTGCACCGGGCAGCGTCCCCATCCGTGTGCGAGACCCCTCCCAGGGTGCAGGGCTCGCAGCGACGGTGGCACAGCGGAGAGGCTCTGGGGGTACCCAAGGAAGGGGACCATAACCGGGGGTGGGGGGGCCCTGGGGGACCTGATGCACTCTGCGTCCCCTGGGGAAAGGGTCCTCTGGTTTGTCACTGTCTCACGTGGGCCGTGACCCTGGCACGGAGGGTTGCGTTGTGGTCCAGCAGAGGGGTTTGAAAGAAGCAGGACAGCGCAGAGAGGAGAGAACGGACGCCAGCGCTCTGGCCAGACGGGCCTGGGGAAAGGGAGGGCACAGGCGCCTCCGCACTGGACTCCGGAGCTCCTGGAGCTCGTCCCGGTGCTGGCAGCAGGAAATGGGCGGTGGTCGCCGGCGGGGCGCTAGGCCCCTCGGGACTAGGTCTGCTTGACCCAGGGCTGTAGTTTTTCTTTGGCTTTTTAGATTTCTTTTGTCCCGACCATAAACAAAAAACTCCACATCAATTTCCTGTTCGTCAGGACCTGGTCAGTCTGCCAACGGGAGGGGAAAACGTGGAGCCACAGGTGCCCTGCCTGGCACCATCTGCACGCTCCTCACACTTGTCGTGGTCCCTTCATGCCATGGGGTGGAAGGTGAGAGTGGACACGTCGGGGACCTGCCTGCAACCTGGCAGCCCCAGAAAGAACCAGGAGCCCCTGGCTACCCACCACGCAGCAGAGACCCTCCCCAGGCCCAGGGGGACAGCTGTGATAGCGGCTGGTCATGTGAACAAGACAGTTCAGAGGAGTCACCCTAATGAGATTCCACCCAAATGCAGATGCTGTGGGTTGTTCAACTTTGCATTGCTGAGAGGGGAAACTTCCAGGTCTGGGGAGGCTCGTGGAGGAGACATCTGAGTTTGGCAAACACTGCACAGCTGCACAAATGTTAACCTTTCACAGTTAGTGAAAGGTGAGAAACGTGGTCAGGAAATTGCTTCTATTCGTGGCCGTGGCATTTAAACAGGCCTCCGCTTTCCCTCCCTTGACAGACAGATGATGAGTCAGGCTCATGGCGCTCTGCTCTGTGGGGTCTGCCTGCCTGGTAACCCTGGGGAGGGGGCTCTGCTGTTCCAGAAGCCCACAGAGTGAGAGCACGTCCTCACTTCTGCCGCTAGAGGATTTGGGCTGCTTCAGGATATTTGTTCTTTTTGAAGTTGCTCTGGTTCACCCGGAGAAACCAGCTTGAAAACATCATCAAAAAAAGAATAAAATAAACTGAGACAGAAACTGACAGGCGTGTGGTTAGTACCACGTGCATGTGAGAAAAACCCCCAGTTGGATGGAACTTGCTCCCATCCAGAGTGCCCTTCCGTATTGCAGGGTCTGCGGGTTTGTCTCTGAGAAGTGAGGGACGGCCTTAAGTCCTTGCATCACATGACGTGAAAAAAGCTGCATTGTTGTTTAAGATCAAATACAACCACCAAGCCCCTTGGAAGTCTTCCGCAAGGCACTGTATGGGCTTCACACACCCTGAAGTTTCTAAACAGCGGATTCTGTGCCAGGAGCCAAAGCACGGTGGGGGCCTGTGTGGGGACAGGCTGCAGTGAGGTGCTCTGGTACTGTGTATGCCCACCACGTGGCACGCATTCTGCCCAGTGCGTGCTCCACCCACAGGGCTCAAGTCTCAGATCTGCAGCTGGATGAGGCCTGAAGACGCCAGATCGCAGAATCAGGGCTCAGAGGGTCTGGATGGCAGCCAAACGAGCACAGTGCCAGGTCTCTGAGCGGTGACCACAAGCAGTGTAAACACCAGACCTGGTCAACAGCACCCTTTGCCTGCAGAAGGGCAGGGCCGCGTGAGCCCAGACCCAGTGAGGGCGTGAGGACCAGACGCTGGGAGAGCCACACTCAACACCGCCTCCTCCGAGCTCTTGTCACATCTCGTCCCCACCCTGACCTGCTGCCTCCCTCTCACAGGGACCACAGGCTGATGCAGGGCACCTCCCCACCTCAGAGCCCACCATATTCTGCCATCCGCGAAGTCCCTTGTGCTGGGGAGGTCACGCTGGCAGGCTGTAGGACTAGGATGTGGCATCTGGGGAGTGTTATGTAGCCCAGGACGCCCAGCGTGGCAGGGAGAACGGGCTCTGCCTCCTGTCCTCTCCGGCACCCATGCTTAGTCTCCCATAACTCAGGCAACAGTAAACCAGAGCCAGGACGCTGGCCCTGGTACAGTGTGTGGCCAATTTGCTGTCATTTGATCACCTGTGCAGACTGTGTGTCCTCGCCTGCATTCGACGATGTCACTAGTTCTTACTGTAGCCCCTCTGATGGGGTGAAATCCAGATGAACTGTCACATGGTCCTGAGGCCTGACAACCTGGGGACTGGTGGGGGGGCCCAGGAGGGACCCAGATGGCACTCCAGGCACAAGGCAGGTTCCAGCTCAAAGAATGTTGGCGATCTAGAAAGACAGACAGTGTCCTTGGAACTAGATTGGGAGTGAAGAGGGGACAGTGGGAGACAGGTTTAGAAAGTGTTTTCTGGAGAGGCAAAGTGGTGGAGGAACCAGGGGACCTGCTGGAAGGGGGACAGAGCAGAGGACAGCAGTGTGGCCACACAGCCAGGGTCCTGGGTCGGGGTGCGGGCTGCACTACAGGACCTCTGCACCCCTCTGTCCTGTCTCCCAGGTTCCCTGAATCCAAGAACCGATTGTGCCAGCTGCTGTTGTTACCCCAACCTGGGGCTCACAGCAACCCCCATCTCATCTTCAGTCGGGGGTCTGGGCAGATCTCTGTGAGCACAATAAAACAGTAATAAAACAGTGGTTGCTGTGCCTGTTTCCTCGTGATTTGTCACGCAGAAGAGGTTACTGGAACATTTAATTCTTAGTGGTAAAGGTAAGTAACATGACTAATGGTCTTCCTTTATCGAGCGCTTTCCAATTCCCATATCATTTCGGGCACATCAGCTCATATCACCGTGCAGCCCTTGGAAGCAGGTGGACAACAGTCAGCGTCCTTTCCTACAGGTTCAGAGATGCAGACTTCCTGAAAATCCCTGACAACTTGGGGCAGAGCCGGAACACAAACCCAGGGTCTCCATGTCCACGGCCAGTGTTCCCTCAGTGCAGGCTAGCATCAGGGATATGGCCCAGCGAGGACAGGGTGGGACTTCAGGGGACATGGCCCCACCGGTTCACGAGGTTCTTTGGGAGCTCGGACGCCTTGGCTGTGCCCCGCTTGGCAGCTCCCGGGAAAACTATCCTGTTTTCCCACTTTCTTAGCCAGAGGAGACCTTTGACCTCCTGGCCTTGGCCGCTTAGCCGCGTTAATCCTTCCTGACCCACTTCCATCTCCTTGTGTACTTTCTCTTGCACCTTAAACCCCCTTAAGAAAACCAATAAAAAGTGCTCAGGGCTCAGAACCGCCGACTGCTGGTGTTGACTCCTGCACCTTGGCAAACAGTCAGTTCCCGCTGTACACCTTTGGGTTTCCGCACTCTTGAAAGGCATTTGATGGAATTTAAGAAAGCAGTAAGACAAAATTAGCCGCTGGGATGCTGGAAGGCAGAATTTACTTACAGATTTAAGCCCTTAAATAGCTCCCTTTGTGGACTCCATGTCCAGGCCCAGCCACGTGCTGGTTCCTGGCAAGCCAAGTACAGGACCCGGTGCCTCTGACAGGCCCTCTCCTTGGTCTCAGAGAAATGCAGGACTCGGCAAACCAGTGACCCGGGGTGACCTGCATCTGCAAGATGAGGGCAGAGGGAAGAGGTCATGACCACAAAGCCAGAGTTTCCAGGTTATTCTTGAGAAGTGGTCTCGTAAAAGGAGGAACTGAACTCTGACTTCCGCACACATACACTCAGTCATTGCTCAAGACTGAAGCCACCGCACTGGGAAGTGTCCTTGGTTTCTCTTTCTGGCACGTGCCATATTTAGCCACCATCATCTCTTCCATTATCGCAACAGGCTTCTAAATCCTTCCATTCCTGCTAGCCATTCTCCAGGGAGCATCTAGAAGGATCTTTGAAAAGCACAGATAAGAGCATGTCACTCCCGCTAATACCCGCTAAGGCCTCTCACTGATCCCAGAATCAAGTGCAGACGTGTGACTCGCTCTCAGAGATGTACGGGCCTGATCTCTCCCGCCGCCACCTTGCGTGCATTTTAAGCCAGGACCCTTGAGACAGCTACAGTCGTTCTATGTCCATGCAGCCCCAGGCAGATACAACATGAGTGATTGTTCTGAAGGAATCTCAAAACACACAAGAAAGCAAAGTACAAGTGAGAGTGGGCAGAAACCAACAAAAGAGAGAGCAGATATCCAAATTTTGCAGCTGTCAAAGACATTCATAGTAGAGAGCAAATTTGTTTTCTAAATTTAAAAACACAAGCAGGTGTGGGGGGCGAGGTGTAAGGTACAAATAAAGAGCTTGACTGTTAAAGTTGCCAGGGAGATTTAAAGAGTCAAACAGTGTCTAGAGTTGTATATGTGCGTCAGTGAATGCAAATTCAGGAAGACAAACTAAGCACCAAAGCAGAGAAAACCCACAATGTGGGAAATGACCTATCTGAAACAAGCAGAGACAAGGAGATTGAAACATGAGGGGGCTAAGAGGTAAGAACAACATCGCAGAGAGAGAGAGTAGGAAAAGTGTGGAAGAGGCACCGTTCGAGAGAAAATGGCTGACATTTTTCTGCTGTTGATGGAAGACATGAATACACCATTAAGATAAATACACACTCAAAGACTAGATAGAAGGGACGAGGCAGATGTCAAAAAGAACAGCTTAAATTCAGGCAGGAGAAGACAGATCACCTACCACAGTGACAGTGACTCTAGAAAAACACCTGTAGGCAGCCATCTGTCTGCGAGTGGTCCCCGGAAAAACATCTCTCAAGAATGAGGGTGACATAATGACATTTATCTGAATAAATCTTGAAGGGTTTACCAGGAGTCGAACTTCTAAAGGACGGACTTCCTGAAGGAAGGTCTGTGGCCCAAGAAAAAAAGGTGAGTGAGGAAACAGATGGACATATGTAAAATAAAAGGAAGATTTGATTTTGGTGAGGCTCAGAAAAAGAAAGAAAGCTGAAATACTGACAACTGGTGTGTTTAACCAGTTTTTACTGTAATTTACTGTAATTATTGATAAGGGTGGGGTTAAATCTATTATACTGCTATTGGTTTTCTCCAGAGGGTGCCAAAAAAATGTATACACATTTAAAACGAAGAAAAAGCATATTAAAATTGTAATACTCAATATGTACCGATAACAAAAGATGAATACAAGTCACGTTTGACTTCTGCAATTACAAGAGGTGCTCAGAGTGGTTCCCATCAGTGTAATTTTAATACAGTTTTTTCTTTTTTCAAAATGTGTATATATATATATTTTTGGCACCCTCTGTGTTTGTCCCATATTGTTTCTCTTTTCATATTTTTCTGCCTTCTTTTGCACTGAGTATTTTTTATAATTTGATTTTATCTCTTAGTGGCTTAATAGCTGTAACTTTTATTTCAGTGATTGCCATCGGGTTTATAGCATGTGTTGTTAACCGATCTCAGTCTGCCTTTGGGGGACATCACATCTTCACGTTTATTAGTAGGGGGACCTTCCAGCAGGTACTGCCATGGCACCTGCCTGCATCGGTGCTATTGCCACGGCACATTTCACTTCTGCGCATGTCATGCACCCCAAGAAACATTGTTGCTATTTTAGCTTTAAGGGGCCCATTATCTCTCAAAGTAATAAGACAATCTCTGCATTTACCCACCTATGTTCCCTATTCTGGGATGCCTCGTCCCTTCGTGGGGCAGCCTGCCATGTGGTCCGTCATGGCTGCTAGAAGGACTCAGCTCCTATCAGGCAGATCTGCTGTGATGAATTCTTCCAGTTTTTATGTGTCTGTGAAAGTCCTGAATTTTAAAATATATTTTGAGACATATTTCACTGGGTAAAGAATTCTGAGTCAGCAGACTTTTTTCTCTGAGTGGTTGAGAGCTGTCTTCTAGCTCGCGTTGCTTCCCCCGGAAATCTCCTGCGTCATTTCCTTTGTTCTTTGCATGTCACGCATGCTTTGCCTTGGGCTGCTTTAAGGATTTTCTCTTTGTTACTGGTTTTCAGCCATTTGTTTATGATGTACCTTTTTTTCCTTACTGTTTCCTGTAGTTGGTTTTGGGTAAACTTCTTGACTCTGTTGTTTTGTGGGTTTTTTCTTTTTTAATGAAATTTGACACGTTTTCAGACATTATGTCTCCCCTCCCTGCCTGTGCTCTCCCTTGGGTGTCCATTCACACGTCAGCCACAGCCCCCGGGAGTCTCCCTCAGCTCACCATGCTCTGTTCTCTTTTGATGTTTCTCAGTAGTTTTTGTTTCTTTTCACATCGTAGGTATTGCTGTCTTAAAATTCATTCATCTTTTCTTCTGCAATGTCTCATCTTTCACTGATCACACCCAATGTATTTTTCATCTCAGACGTAATTTCTATCTGCAACACCGCCATCAGTAACCAGCTGGACACCAGGGGACCCTTGCTGGTCTCCAAACTTCTCCGTGTGCAGCTCCCGCCTCCCAGCACCACCTCCTCACCTCAGGGAGACCAGCACGTTCAAAAAAGAAAGGCAGAAACTAATGAGCTCATGAAACCATCTCCAAAAGTAGGATAGATAGGCCCAATAATGTAAAAAGAAAGAAATCAATTTCTCAGAAATTGATGAGAAAAAACAAAATATAAAGAATCAACAACGCTAACCCTTTACTCTTTGAAGAGACCAATGCTAGTAGAACTGACAAAATCAGATTGGTCAGGAAAAAAGAAGACACAAATAGCTATGTGAGGAGTTGTTATGGCTGAATGGCATCTCCCAAGTCATATGCTGAAGCCGTGACCCCTAGGAGCCGTGAAGGTGACCTGATTTGGAACTGGGATCTTTGCATGTGCTCCCATAAAGGTCAGGACATTAGGATGGGCCCTAATCCAGTACAACCGTGTCCCTACAAGAATGGGAAATTGGAGACAGACCCATAGACAGGGAGAGCGCCGGTGAAGATGAAGACAGCCACCCACAAGCCAAGGAGGGGACACAGGACAGGCGCCCCCTCGGGCCTGCCAGAGGGACCACCCTGCCCACACCTTGACTTTTGACCTCTTGCCTCCAGGACTGGGGGACAATAACAGTCTGTTGTTTGAGCCAGGTTTTCTAGAAGGATCCTGACCAGGTCACAGGTTCACCCACCAGTGCCACGCTCTCACCCACACTTGGTACTGCCAACTTTTTGATTCACTTCGTGTTACCTGGTCTGTGGTCCCTTGTTGTATGGCCACAGGAAACTGCAGGGGTCAGAGCAGACATGGCTACAGACATAAGAAACAAGAAGATAGTATGAACAAGTTCATGCCAGCAAATGTGCAAATTCAGACCAAATGGAGAAACTGCTTGAGCAAAGGCATGACACTGCACGAGGAAACACCACCAGCAGAGCACGGCCACCACCATTCCAAAGCTCGGTCGGGAGTCAAGACCCTGCAAAGGAGCCTGAGGTCTGGAGGGTCCCACCCGCTGCCTCACAGCCTTGCTGGGAGCGACTTCCAAGGACAGAGGAGGAGGTGCTCCCCGCCTCACACCACGTGGGTAAGGCAGCCGTGGTGACAACGCCAAGAACGGCGTTAGAGACGATGGTTATGGAGAAATAGGAAAAAGTAGGCACTTCACCGTAAGAGGGGTGTCGAGCGCTGAGGACACGAAAGGTGTTTGGCACGTTCGTCATCAGCAACACAAGCCAGGACCTGCAGCAGATGCCAGCACGCCACGCGCACACGCAGGGAGGTGCCAGACGGCAGTGCCCAGGCTGGGGGCATGACGCAGCTGGGACTCGGGCTGCACTGGCAGGCACGAGCTCTGCTAAACCTGTCACACTGTGTGTCCCCAAAAAAATGACTGTGGTGTCCCCCACAAGACACACACACAGACGCTCAGAGTGACTCCTCCAAAAAGCCACAGTGGACGAAACCCTGATGGCGTCTGACTGATAAACTGCGGTTCCTTCGTGCAGGGGGCTAGTGCACGGGAACCAGGCATCCCGTGCCCGTGTGCCACTGGACGAAGGCCAGGCAAGCATTTGGCTGAGGAAGCTCTCCGCGAGCGTCCAGTGCAGGGTTCTGTGTGGGTGCAGGTCAGGCTGACCAACGTGTGCGGTCTGGTGACCATCTCCTCTGTGACACAGACATGCGGACTAGGGCCCGATCGCCGGGTCAGGAGCTACCGTGTGGCTCCGGTCTTGGGCGCTTTCAGGTTTCCACCTTTACCCAATCATCTCTCATAGTCGGCAACTTAACAGCTTCCAAGGGTTCTGGGACATTTTACGAATGACACACACCTGGAAGTCCTACCTAATAATTGTCACGTAAGGCATGGCCTGGCTGCTATGAGGACCAAGGAAGCACGAGAGAAAACTGGTCACCACAGCGCTGCACTCCTCAGAACGACACTTCGAGGTGTTTGAGAGGGAAACCGAGTCAGGACGCGGACCGTGTCCAGGCAGTGCCCAAGGGAGGGCGCTCGCAGTCGATTCCCCCTTAAAACCCTGCCACTCACAGGGACATTAGCCCCAAGGGGAGAGTCGTGTGTGGGGAAAAAGGGTCAGTCCTGAAGCTGGAAGGGACTTGGAGGTCTCCTATTATACTCCTTTTATTTAATCTCCTGTTTATCTTTAAAAAATGGAGGCAGGCACTCAAGTAACCTTATGTGAATAATTTATTAACACATAAGACTATGGCTTTTTATAAGGAACACCCTGTAACTTACTATTGATTAAAACATTCCTTTTAAAAGAATGTGACTTCCACATTCACAAGACAAGACTGGTCCACGTGCAATGGCATTTGCAACCTGAAAAAGAATGTCACTGGAGGGCCACTGGAAGCCAGGCTGGGACTGCAGAAACAGAAGCCGGCAGACTAGGGTGTTCCGCCCCCGGGTGCCCGCCCTTAGGATTCCCAAAGGGCCATTTGGAAAGCCCGTGTTCCCACACTGCTGCCCGCTTATCAGGTCCACCTGCATGCAGCCTGTCAGCTACGAGCAGCAGGTGTCACGGAAACACGTGTCCTCCTGACATGTTTTATAAGGACACTGCAAGTGAGAGCAGCAGAGATCTGCAGAGAACTTTCTAAGTCTGCCAAGCCTTGGGCTTCGAACGCAAGGAAGGAAGGTCTGTGTGATGTCAGCCCGTGGCGCCGTTGGAACTGGCACCAGGGCAAGCAGAGCCCCCGGGCCGAGCCAGGTGGTCTGTTCATGAAGCATGTTGGAGCCGTGTCCACATAGCTGATGCGTCCTCATGCAGAAGCCGGTGCCTCCCCCAAAAGCAAAACACGTATGTGAAGCTACTGGGCGCAGCCCACTGGGTCGTCCTGAGCGTCATGGTTTCCGGGCAGGTGACAAGCCTCAGAGACTGCCCACAGGGCCCTGGACTCGCCTCAGCATTCTGATGATAAAAGGGTGATTTGAAACCAGGGTCTTCTTTCAGGTCATTGAGTGAGGCTCACGCGCCGTAACTGCAAGTTGCTCCTTCCTGACGGGCTCCTGGACAGCGAGCGTGGATGAGTGGGGGACACGTGCTCGCAAGACGCCAGGTGACGCTGCCCACATGGCTCTACCTTCTAGCCAGGAGGGGCCCATTCCGTGGACTTCTGGGGTGGCCAAAGCACCAAGATGACCCTTGACGGTGAGATGACTGATCTCCAAGCCCACGGTCGTCGGGCCGAGATGCTACTGTCGGTGTCACCAACAGCCAGCCACCCGCTGCGTGCACGCACCCACGCGCTGAGAGCCGATCCTCGGGAGTGATTTCACCGATTCGACTACACCTTGTCCCCAAACCTGGTCTCTCTGCCCACCTGGGCTGCCTGCATTAGCCTACGGTGTTCCTCCAATAGCAGCACGGTCAGCTGGGCAGCCACGGCTGCACAATGAGTGCCTCTAACACCAGACACAATGTGCAAGAACGCCACTGACTCCAAGGCCGGGGAGGGTGCTTCACGTCGTCCTTTCTGCAAACACGAGCCCATGTCATGTGCTCGTTTCCGGGCGGGGTAAGCAGAAGTATCTGAAACACGTCCCGTATTGTACCAGGCCAAGAAAATGTTATAGCCAGAGAAATTTATTTTAAAATACAAACGTACGTACATTAAGCTTTAAAACAGTCAAGTGTTAAACAAAGAGAAAAGCAATTGATCCCGAATCCCACAGCACGGATTAGAGGCACCTGCCACTCACGCAGGAGCCCCTCCCTGCCTCCAAGTCTGCGGGCGACCGTGCAGCCCACCGACCCTGGGCCGTCCTGGGCTGAGTGGGAAGTCTGCACATGGGGGCGTTGTGACTGCTGCCAGCTCCTCAAACCCCATCAGGGACTCAGGAGATGGAGAAACGCCCAGAGGTTTTGGCAATGCAGAAGTAATGCCCAGGCCAGTCACCAGAAGCGTCCCACACGTGCAGTCAGCTGAACGCCTGAGCTGCACTGTGTGGCTGGGAGCGGCCCGGCCGGGGCTCAGTCCGCATGGGGTTTCCGCTGGGGCCGCTCCTCATAGGACTCCCCGAATTCGTTCACTCTGCTCCTGTCCACAGGGTAGAGCCTGCAACAACACCATGTGTGTCCTCCAGCCCCAACAACTAAGAATCGAACCGTCAAGGTTACGGCAGGAGAGTGCTGTGGGGTTTGCCTCCTGCTGGTGGCTCGAGGCCGATCAGAGCAGAGGGGCCACACCCGCCCCCAGGGAAGGCCTGCCCGGGGCCCTGAGCCCGGCTCCTGGGGGAGCACAGCACAGACTGGGCTGGGTGACCCCTTTGTGCCTGTGGAGAGAAGGGCTTGCAGAGGCTGGTGCAGCCACTCAGCACTCTCTGAATAACATCTTCCGTGGCCTCCCACCGGCAACGGGAACGCACGAGGGCCACCGCGAGTCCTGTCCTCCCCCCAGGACGACAGCTGTGGTGTCAGCGGGACTCACCATCGCTGGTACAGGTAGACAAGGAACACGACGTCATCCCTGAAGCAGGCCAGGCGGTGAGAGGTGGGCATGGTGATGATGAAGGCAAAGACGTCATCGATGAAGGTGTTAAAGGCCTGCGGGCCAGCGAGTATGGTCAGGCAGCAGCCATCAGGGTCCGGCAGAGGCCCAGCTGACTGCCCAGCCCTGTCTGCTCCAGAACCCAAATCAGCCAATCACTTCACAGCGCACTCACCCAAGTGCAAGTGACTCTTGGAATGACAGTAAGAGCAGAAAAGGAGGTAGAGGACTCTGGACTGGTGACATGCCAGGACCCAAAGGACAAGGGAAGACGGGACCCACCCTATGCCCCTGCATTCCCATAGCGCCCCCTGTAGGCGAAACACTGACCTTGTAGGTGAAGGCCTTCCAGGGCAGGTGTGCCACTGACTTCATCTGGGAACAAGGACAGATGGTGCGGGTCAGGGGTCAAGGGTCAGGAGCCACCACACAAGCACACAGGGACACCTCTTACCTTGTAGTTGACGAAGAGCTGAGGCAGCATGAAGAGGAAGCCAAAGGCATACACTCCTGGGGAGACAGACACGGCTGTAGAGCACACGCTCCCTCCAACACCCAGGGCCCCAGGGCTGCAGCCAGGTTTGGGAACCAGCCCTAGTGAGCGAGGCAGTCCGAAAGCCCCTCCTGCCTACCCGCAGACCCCCAGTGCCTGTGGAGGCACGGCCACGCCGCGCCCCGTGCTCTCAGGGGTCAGGTGTGGAGATGGTGTTGGTCATGGCTGGCATCACACTGGGGCATGGAGGAAGCTGCTCAGGGCTCACAGCAAACTGGGCAGCCTGGGGCCCAGCCGTGTATAGAGCCGGGCCTGACAAGCTGACCTCACATCACGGGCAGAAAGGGACCTGCCGTAAATGCTGTTACCAGAACAGGGAATCACGGGACTCACCATTGACGAAGCTGTTGATTAACCAAGAATACCAACTGGAAAGAAGAGAGAGCTGTCACCGTGGGAGGCCCGACGTCCCCCACCAGCCACTGTCTGTTACGTGACAACCATGCCTCTTTCCTTTGCAAGGTGAGGAGTCTGCAAACTGGGGGTCTGCTCTGACAGCCATCCTTCAGAGCTGCCAGTCAGACAACCAAGCCCTGGCTGCAGTCCTGCCCTGCACAGCCCCTGGGGCCGTGCCCCTGTTCTCCCCCAGGCCCCCGCAGCGCCCAGGGCACGCCCCCACGCTCCCCCAGCCCACACGCAGCAGCCACACGGCCGCTACTGCATGTTCCCTGGTCAAACTGATTGGCTGTCACCTGGACGCCGTGCTGTGGGTGCTAGCCTCCCTACGTGGCCACGGCTCAGGACAAAGGGGCAGGGCAGGCCTTGCCCCCCCCCCACAGCGGTGTCTCCAATTCCGGGGCTGCTTTTACGTCGCTCCCAAACCCACGGGACCGATGAAGACCCCAGCTCTCTGCCGAGCACATGGAAGCTGAGCGGGCTATCCAGGTGAGTGTGGCCCCGTACCTCTTATACTTGACATTCAGCAACGAGTAGACGGCGCCTCCAATGCACAGAGGGTACAGTACATACGACAGGTACTTCATGGCCTGCAGACAACAGCATTCCCCGTTAGAGCCCCCCTCAAACCTTGACTCACAGGCAGGGCAAGAGACCTCTGCACACGGCAGTTGTGGGACTGGTGGACACTCCAGGCTGCATCTGTCACACCCAGTGTGAGCGCACAGCACCCAGGGCGCAGCTGAGGGGACCATGACGTCAACAACAGCACACCAATGCCGGCTCACCCCAACCAACCAGCCTACGACAGACCCATGAAGAAACAGGATGGAAAGAAATCTGGAGAAACTCCCGGGAACGTGTGAACTGCCGCCCAAGTCCCTGCAGTCGTCCCTGTATTTACTGGGATTTGAACTTCACTGTAACCCCAGTAAAAATCAGACTGCAAGTGGGTACCCGTTAAGCCAATAAATAAAGCCTCCCCGCCTGGGGAAGACTGCATGACCACACAAAAGCCGCAGCTCCCACAGTAGCTGACACACGACAGGGTTAGCCTGCAGCTACCACGGGCCTGAGGACAAGCCCACTTATGAAGATAAACGTTCCCCAGCTGTGTGGCGCCACCTGCAGGGACCAGGAAACAGGGAGAAGTCTCGTGCCCCTCCTCTCCCAGGCGGAATCTACTCGGGACTGTGGCCACCCCTCCAGGGAGACAGCCCCCGCGGTGCAGGTCCCAGCACGGCCATGTCTCCTGGGCGCTCAGCTGTCTGTGTGCCGGGCACGCATGCTCTGCAGGCCCCTGCTGCTCACCTGAGTGTCGTACTCCTCTGTTCTCCTCTCAGATTCACTGTAGGCACCAAACTGTTGTAAAATGCAACACAGTCATGTCAAGTGACTGACGGGAGGCGGGCAAGTGAGCACGAGCCCGCCCTCCACCCGGAAGGACTGGGGGCAGGCAGCCTGCGTCCACTCTGGCCGTGACACTGAAGCCGCGTGCCCGGGCATAGTGCGAGGCCTGCTCTGCACGGAAACAGACGCTGCTCTCTGATCAGTGACGGTGGGTACCTAGGCACCTTTAGGGACTACGGGCTGTATCCCACCTGCCGAGTATCCTGTCCCCGACCTGTCTAGGACCTGCATAACGGGACTTCCCCTCAGCTGAAGTCCCCACAGAGGGCAGAGCGAGCTTCAAGCCCGTAACCCACTGGCTGGCTGGGCAGCCGCTGGAACCACCTGCGGGAGCCCTCAGACCGGCGTCCTCCCGGAGCTACAGGCACTACTCGATCTGCACTTGGGGTCCCCGTGCAAGCCCAGAATGAGCCGTGATCACAGAACCGACGCTGCGTCCGCCGCGGGAGCCGTTCTGGTTATCGGAGGGCAGCGATGCCACTGCGTGACAGTCACCTGCTCCACACCTCAGCAGTGCAGCCAGGAAGTGCCGTGGCACACAAGCTGTGGCACGTGAGAGGATGGGAAGCAGACAGTATCGGACAAGAGGGAACAAGGTGACGACGTCCAGAGCACAGAGCAGCCTCGCTCACCTGCAACGCCGGCCTCAGGCCCCTCCACACAACGCTCATCTTCAGAGCCTTTTTCACTTTCCACAGCTGGGAAGAAACAAACCGACACTGAGGATCCCGACAGCACAAGGCCAGAAGTCAGCACTCAGACCCTGATGGCCCAGCCCCAGCTGCCCACGGGTCCCCTGCTGCTCTTCACGGACCACCGGCCACCCAGCAGGGTCCCCCACACGGCCACCACCCCTCCTCTCAGCGCCAGCAAACTGGCCCTCAGCCTGGCCGTCCTCCTCTGGGCTGAGTTCTCTCCCCTGCTCGTCTGCTCGGCGGGCCCACCCCACCCAGCCTGCCTCCAGTTCACCCAGCAGAGGGCCCAGCCGTTTCCGGTCTCTCCAGGGCCCATGCCCAGCTGCTGCCCCATGGAGTAGGCCAGGCACAGCCACCTTTAAAAGTGGTGTCCACACTGTGGTTATGGGAGTCCCCAGCCACGGCCCTCCTGCATGGGCGTGGAGAGCACAACCCTACCTGACAGCCGCGTGAGCTGGGTGGCAGGCGGGGACATGGAGGCCACCGCCTCCCTCCACTCTCCCAACCCCACCTTTGTTGTCGAGGCTCGGCCCAAGCCTGCCTGCCCCCCAGGGCTACCCTTCTAAGCCCCACACAGCCAGGGCCGTCACAGGGCCACACCGCACACTGGCGAGCTGCTGGGGACTGCAGACAATGTGTCAGAACACGCCGTGAGGGTGTGATGAGCTGGCACGCTCCAACAGGAACCGCAGGGTCACCCGACGTCACCTTCCAGGCTCCCGCTCTGGCCAAGGACCCACAGCAGCTGCCTGTGGAGGTGGCCGCATGTCCCGACACACAGTCACATGAGTTCTGACTGCGCTGAGCGCCTGGGCCCAATGCTGGCCACATGCACTGGCCACAGCTCACCTCGATGGCGGCTCCGATGCCCGCGGGGACCAGCACCAACAGGCTCGTCTGCTCGTCCAGCAGGAACAGGAAGATGACCACCGTGCTGAAGCAGCGCCAGAGCACTGCGGACAGAGGGCGTGCTGAGGGGGCGCCCAGCACACGCGCACACATGCACTCACATGCACACTCACGCACGCACACACGTGCACTCACATGCACACTCACGCATGCACACACATGCACACTCACGCACGCACACACGTGCACGCACATGCACACTCACGCACACACGTGCACTCACATGCACACACACGCACATGTGCACTCACATGCACTCACGCATGCGTGCACTCACGCATGCACACACATGCACACTCACGCACGCACACACACGCACGCAGTCACATGCACACACACACACACACATGCACACACATGCACACTCACGCACGCAGACCTGCAATTTCCTGCCACTTTGTACACTAACTGCACAGTGGGCCACATGCGGCTGGAGAACACAGTGTGAAATGGTTCTGAAAGGCTCCAGAACCAAACACAAAGTAACCCCAACAATGTGTGTGTGTAAGTCACCCTTTAACACACAAACACACAGAAAATGTGCTGAGGAAACAGGCTCCTGAGCAGAATTACAACTTGCTTTCCTGTTCTCCTAGGTCACACCCTCCTGCTTTGTACCAGGTCCCTGATAAACGCATCAAGCTTCCTCTCTTGAAGTCCTACTTATTAAATGCTGCCACCCACTGGAAACGTCCTGCAGAGGAAGTGCGTCTGGGCAGAAGCGGCAGAGCCAGCTCCCACGTGGGACTCACGGGGCAAAGATGCCCAGCTACCTTCCGTGGGCAGACTCAAGGACCCACAAACCCTGCTCATGGCCACTGCCATCTATTGCCCCCTCCTTCCGCCCATGAAAAGGCGGGGGGGGGTAGACGGGGGTGGGTAGGCGGGGGGGCAGGGGAGGGAAGTACTCTGAGGAAACCAGACACAGGTGACATGGGGAGAGGGACCCAGGCACCCCAGACCACCCAGTTGGGGGTGTCACTGCCATGGGAGGAAAGACCTGCCTCTCGTCTCGGGCGCTCGCCTGGCCAACACACCGGGTGCTGGGGACCAGCCTCCCTGTCCTCACCAACACGGGCCCCAGCTGTGCATCCCTGTCCTCCTCGGTGACAGCTCCCTCCCAGTTATCACCACACGTGACCTAGAGGCCTCTCCTGAATGGGACCAGGGAGCGGGGCCTGCAACAAGCGTTTGTCACAGAGTCATAACTTTAGGTTTCAAAGTGGACCTTATAATCCGTCTATATAGACGACAGAACATACTCTGGGAATGGGTCAGACATTCTGGTGGCGTCTACCTGCTTTGGTGGACATTCCAATCATGCTCTTCTTTTTTTTCCAGAAGCTGATGTCATTTTTAAATGCCAGGAAATCAAAGAGAAGCTGAAAAGGAGAGGGGACGGCAACGCCATCTGTTAACCGTGAGTCTGCAGGTGTGCACAAGGCACAGTGAGGTGGCCCCACGTGTTTCAGCACCACGCCGTGGTCACCGTGGGCCAGGCCAACGCCTACAACCAGCCTGCAATGGCGGGCTGCCCGCAGGTGCACCTGCCGTTCCCCTCCGGTCACAGCAAGGGCTCATTCTGAGATACGACCTTTTGATAAATGTGCTGCTTCCCAGAGGTTTTGGAAAGTTTTAGCTGAACCGGCTGCTGAGGCCCAGGCACTCAGAGCCCCCACCCCCCCCGCCTATGCCGTCGCACCCTCCCACCCTGACCGAGTCTGGCACGGCCAACCCGTGGTGACGGCGTCCCCCCGCCAGCCTGCAGACCCGTATAACCACTGGGGTTGACAGTGAAACACTCATGTTACTGTCATCCCTTCATCTCGGTGATTTCGGATTTCTTTCCCAGCCAAGTCCCAAGTCTTAAGGTGGCCAGTTCCCGAGGTTCAGACACCCTCTTTTGAGCTGGCAGAAAGGTCCTGGCATGGCGGCCTGCAGATCCTCAGGTCTGCTGGCCACCAAGGGGCTGCCGCACAGGACACGGCCACACCACTCCCCCAGCAAAGGACGGCTGGTGCCCTGGGAGCCATCCACACCTGCCAGTGTCATCACCAAGGACTCAGTGACCCACTCACGTGAAATGCTGCGACAAAGAAGGTCAACGCTAAGAAATATAAGTTGGTATCAACAAAGATTCCTTTCACCTCATCAGCGTCTTTCTCTGAAAACCCTGAAAGAAATACAACGCAAAATAGACTGTGTCAACCTCACTTCACTTCACAGACATTCCTGAGGGTTGTGCGCGGTGAGAGGTCCCCTGCCCCAAACTGTGGCGTTGCGGACATGATGTCCCGAGAAAAGCAGGCTCTCAGGGAACAGCGAGGGCTCTGCAGAGACAGGGAAACTGGATACTGGTGACCCTTAGGGTTACGTAAGGGAACCCTCAGCACGGGGTTACAGTGCCTCCGAGGGCGGGGACGACAGGGGCCCAGGCCCAGGACGGCCGGCGCGGCGGCCTCACCGAGCTGCTGCAGGGAGAGCACGGCGTCCTGCATGTGGATCCAGAAACGCAGCCGCCCCAGCGAGATCCGGTCGTAGCAGACGGTCAGGGGCAGCTCGGTGCTGGAGCGGTTTATGACCTGACGGAAGGGCACCAGTCAGAGCCTGCCCTGCCGGGAGCACCGCCGCCGGCCAGCATCCTTCCACCTTGGTGGGACCACAGCGCACCTGTCCCCAAGCTCCAGAACTGACACTCCTACGTCTGTGTTATGGCCACACCCTGGCTAAACACCCCTCTTCCTCAGGGAATCCTGAGGGTCCATGGTCCTTCCTGGCTCCCCCATGTGCCAGGACTAGCGACGTGCATGACGCCGAGCCAAGGGCAGGAGACGGAGTAGGAGACCCGTGCAGCCACCTGCACCCACGGGCCTAATGCCCCAGACTGCAGGGCAGGGGCAGTCACTCCACCGAGGGCTGGCCGGAAGCTCCAGGAGGCAGCAGCACTCAGGCTGGGCTCATGAGGACGCACAGAATTGGGGTGGAGGCTGCCTCAGCAAGGAAAGCACGGTCGGTCCCGCGGTCTGGCAGCAGACATGTCGGCAGGGGCCAGGCCCCAGGAGGGAGGCCTCTGCCAGCACACGGGGCAGTGACACCCCCACCCCGAGGGTGCTGGGCACACCCACAGGGTCACGTTCCACACTCGCCACGACCCCTCAGTGAGCACAGCTGGTATCATAGGCCTGGCCACCAGATGTGCCAGGATCAACGGGACACCAGGCCCAGGCGTCGGGCCACCCCACACAGCACAGTGACCTCAGAACTTGCGGCAGCAAGCCAAGCCCGCGCCAGGAGGTGCCACTGCCTCGGCTCCGGGGGTGGGCAGCACCCGTCACCCCAGCGGGCTTGGCTGTTCTCCAAAGAGGGCACTCCTGCAAAGCAGCCCCAAGTGAGACACAGTGCTGTGGCAGGAGGTGAGCTGGGCAAAGCTGGCTGCCTGTCATGTGCTGTTCTGAGACTATCAGCACTCTCCTGTGTCAGGCCTTTCCTCAGCCGCGTGGCAACCAGGAGCATGTGGGCACTGCAGATGCTGCCCACAGCCGCCAGCGACCCAGCCAGACTTGTCTGCTCGCCGCTTCCCGAGCCCCTTTCCAGGGGCGACCACGGCAGCTGCCAGGGCCACCCAGTACTGTCGTGTGCAGCTCAGATGAGCCTGGTGTGACCGAGGGCTGCGCACACAGCACAGCACACTCCAGAAAAGGCTGAGGAGGAACAACTGCCCGCCCCAGCCTGCAGGCCAGGTGCTGTGGCACCCAGCGAACTGCAGGACACTGCGTGTTAGGGACGCCTCGCCCCGGGGAACAGTGGAGCGGGGACAGTCATTTCTGAGTGCCTCCACCAGCAGGAGGCGGCAGAACTGGGCAGGGGCCCGAAAGGCCCAGCCTGGTTAGGGGCTGGGTTCCCTGCTGCTACAGCGCACCAAGGGCTCCCTACGCTCTCCTGGCCTCAGCTTCCTCGGCAGTGAGATGGAGCGACTGTCCATTCAGAGCTGCTGGGCGTGTGGCCGGGCTCCTCAGAAAGTCACCAGTGAGCAGTAGTGCTCTGGAACAGTGAGTTATCCGGCTTCGTGCAGACGTGACCTCAGCGGGGCAGCTGTATGACCCTGGGTAGGCCTGGATAAGCATGGAGCACAGGGACACGCCTCCCAACACCTGGGGGGCACTCAGCACGGCGCCTGGCATGCTCAGTTAATCCCAACCACTGCTGTCATTGTTCTTCACCAAAAGCCGGCCTCACTTCTTTCCCCGTGTCCAGCCTGGGGGAGCAGGCGTGTGGCTTCTGCAACATAACACGGGCCCATAGCTGCTGTCCAACTGTCCACGTGCACACCTCGACCCCGGCCCTTGGGACCGGCGGTAACACACAGGGCCAGCTGCTCAGAACACTTCCTGAATTGCCTGCATGTTCGCAGCAGGAACCTCGTTCACTGACCATTTCAGCTGACAAGCGCCTGCCCAGAAGCCCATGCGTCCCCGGTCCGAACACTTACTGAAGCACCTCGCAAGCCCTCCACCGGCCTCGCCAGGGGACCCGCACCACAATGGAGGAAGCACCCCAGGCAAAAGCTGTCACCGCAAGATTGAGGGCCAGCGCTCACCATGAGGTCCTTCACCCGGTTGCTGAGCTGGTCGATGAACAGAATAGGGAGGTAATGCACCGTCTTCCCCAGCTGGACCCTGGGGAGAAGCAGTTCAAAGTCACGGCGAGCCCTCTCACCTTGGAACTGACCACAGCCGAGATGCCGCATCCCTGAGAATCCCAGCCCACACCTCAGCTGCTCCTGGTCATAGCCGTCCCAGCCAGAGAGAGCACCCAGCGGACACCAGGGGGACGGGGGACATAAACGGTAACCTGGCCACACAGCGGATCATCATCGGGGTGTAAAAAAGAGTGAGTGGGGCCCAGCGAGATGGTGACAGCAGAAGTACAAACCCATCTGCTACTCATGCCTGGGAGGGGTGGGGAGCCAGGGGACAGAAGTGGGGGCTTTGCACCTAATGCTGCTGTCACTGAGCTATGTGCATGTATCACGAAGCAAAACCACGATTTAAACTTACAAAAGGAAAGGCCCTCCTAACCCCACCACAGGGGCCACCGACAAGGGAAGAACAACTGTGGTCATGGCCACTCCTCGGGGTCCGTGAGGACCTGCTAACAGGTCCTAAGCTCACAGCAGGCTCCCCGAGGCCTGCAGATGCGTGAAGTCTAAGCCGGTCAGTCAATGTTAATAGTTACGCTGACCCAGTGACAGCAAGCGGCAGGCACACCCGGTGGAAAGCTAAGTCCACGCACCAGTCACGATTAGACCGGCCATGGCCCCCTAGTGGACGCAGTCAGGATGCAGCCAGGACAAAAGCAGAGGGACACGCTCTCCTCAATGCTCCTGATTTCTCTCCAAGGGAAGGCTCGAAGGCTCGGCCAAGGGCCAAGGGCAGGGGGGCTCCCTTCGGTTTCATTCATGTCACCACTTGGTCAGCAAGAACTCCCAGAGAGCAGGGACAGGCCTGGTGGTGCCCCGGGCCTCTGAGCTCAGGGATGGCTCAGAGAGGCAGGGGTTTGGTGGGTCACGATCCCGGGGGGGGGGGGGGGGGGGTGTGCTCCCTCTACCCTCACACCACTGGGGTCGCCCCCTGCTGTCAGCGCAGCAGGCAAGGGGGCCGTGCTCAAAGCAGGCGAGTAAGCGTGCCCTGCTCACTCCCACCCGCCCGGGACACACACATCTTCATGTAGCGATGGACGTCGGCGGGCAGGGAGGACCCGTCGAAGACGAAGTTGTCCACCATCACGTTCAGTGTCAGTCTTGGTCTCCAGTGGGAGACGGGCTCCTCCAGGGCGCTCGTCGGCTGCTTCTCGGCTTCGATCTGCTGCTAAATGGAAGGAATGACCATCAGGAAAAGGGGCCAGTGCTGCGTGGGGAACGGGACTGGGATGGACGGTGTGAGGCAGCGGCGTGGGGCAGCCCAACGCTGCCAGCCCCCGACTCCTTCTCTCCCCAGAAGCCACGTTGGTCCTGGATCTCTCACTGGCTGAGGTTTGGGATGCAGCCTAACACAGCCGCTTCTCAGGACCCTGAGGGCAGTGTGGGAGACGCCGGGGGGTACAAGCTGAGCACCCTGCACGTGCAGTGGGCCTGACAAGGAGATCGCTTCTAAGCTGGGGATGTCAGACAGGCTGGAAGGAGCCATGCCAATGAGTAGACATCCATCTTCACTAAATTCAGAAAGAAGCTTATTGACGAGAAAACCTTTGGTAGATCTAATTGGTAAATTCTAGGAAAAACTGTCGTTTCATTTATCTCCCACCTAAAGACAGTTTGTAACAATTTATATTAAAAATGGGCTCCAAAATACAAGCAATAGCTAACATCTGGGATTTGTATGTTCCAAAGACCCTCCACACGCACTGCCTCGACTCTCCAGGAAGGCTCTATGAGGCAGGGCCATACTGTCCCCATGGAGAGGGAGATGGGCGCTCTCCCCAAGCACACAGCAGGGAATGCACACTGGAGGTTGGAGCAGGCTGGCAGGGTTTCTGGCCCCAAACCACGGACAGCCCTGGCCCCGGCAGGAACAAGTCCCACAGACGCTTCCTGAAAGCTGCCACGCTCCTAGTTCGTAACTACGTCACATTCAACACTCGTGTGAACACCAGAACTCCTCCATCTGGGGCTTTGTGAATGGTCACTTATGTGATCCCCAGTGTTTCCTGGTATGTAGTTTTCTACGGACATACGAAACATGACGTGTACGTGGCCTCTTAATCACTTTGAATTACATTCTTAGAATAAACATCCAAGAGCTGTCGTCCTGCACGCAGCAGTGTGAGTCTCTCAACTCTAAGTGATGACTGCAGCTGAGCTCCAAGAAGGGGCGGACTCCCTGCTCCCCACACTCCCAGGGGGCTGAGCGGGCCCACGGCCTGTGAAGGAGCTCGGGTGAAGAACGTCAGTGGATTACTGCAAATGCACGTCACTAATTGGACGTATAGTTTATCCGTAACCCATGGGAAATGCTTCAGCTGAAGACAGTGTGAGCCAGTAACATCACAGTGCCTTACTTTCCCGTCCTGCACACATGTGTGACTTCCAGGGACAGAGGGCCTGTTCGTTTGCCTGGTGCCGCAATGGAGATGCTCACCTGAGCAGCAGACTCCCCAGTGAGCAGGTTGACCTCTTCTGGTTTGGGGACCATGTAGGTGGTCAGAGGGCTGACCAGGTGCACCTGCTTCCCATCATGCCACGGCAGAATGCCAGCATGATGGAGGAAGATATAGGCGTACAGTGTCCCGTTGTTTCTTGTTTTCTTTGGTACAGAAACGTTAACTGTCCTAAAACAAGACAAATTACAATTTTAAACATGTACATTTACATTCCACGTACATACACACAGCAGACACCATGCAAATGTCTTTACAAATTACACTGTTTCAAACCAACTAATTTTAGCTTGGAGTACTAAAAACGAAACCCACTTGTCTGTGACTGTCCTGAGAGGCCTAGGGGCAGAGGTTTACAGATGTGTTCTAGAAGCATGGGTGGCAATGCCTGAAAGCTGAAAAGACTGCCTGTTCTGCCTCCATTTCCCAGCACTCAGAAGCCAGTCACTAGCTGAGGTCACAGGCAGACAGTGGCCAGCCCCAAGTGTGCGCATGCCCACCCTCCACCCTGCCTCAGCAACTGTCCCTGGGGCAGGCCAGCCAGAGGATGTTCCTGTCACACAGCGTCACATGTCCCATCACTCTATCTGATCCCTCCCAGACGACGTGGAGGGAAAAGGTAGACTCCTACAAGTACACCAATTTTTAAGTGCACTTGTTGACACTAGATACTACAGCCACAGTTAAACATGACACTCCTTCCACTAGGAAGAGACGAGTCATTTGCTGTCTCTGTTCTCCAGGTCCTCCCCACTGTGACACCCTCTCCTTCGGAAACTCCCCACGGCTGCTGTGACACCACAGCCATTCGATGCTGGTCTCAGCTGCTTCCTAAATGACAGACTCATCTGCTACTTTCAAGTAAAACAAGAGTTTGACTGCTTACATGACACATAGGTCTCCCCTTAAAACGTTCACCATTCACAAGACAGCTGGCACGATAGCTTCTTAAGGTAACCTTGCTCTGCACACAATGCTAACTTTTAAATGACACTTGATGACATGAACCCAATCATTGGTACGTTGTCCCATAACCATACCTTTCGAATTTGGACTCCACGTCAAAGTCTTCCACGTTCAAGACGAGATCCACGTTGTTCTCGGCACCGAGGTTGGACCGGGTGGTGGTGTACACGCTCAGCTGGAAAGGATGGCAAGAAAGTCAGCTTGGCAGGGCCCCGGCCAGAGGGCACACACAGCAAACAGCTGCACCGAGGGCGGCCTGATGCTGCAGGTGGGAAGGTTTCACGTTAACTCCCGAAGGGGCTCTGACCTGGGGAGGAACGAGCGTTTCTGATGCGACTGCTGCGAAGGTGCAACACAACCACCTGCTACACAGCGGGAGGCTGACGGGACCACAGGGCGAGGGACTGGGACTCCGGCGCCTGCGGGGCCGCCATGCGGGCAGGTCCTCAGGATGTGCCGGGGGTCGGAGACCGGCTAGCAGCCCCAGCCCGGCCGGCCCGGCGCACTGAGCGGGACCCACGCCGCCGCCCAGCCCGGGCTCCCCCGCAGAAGCGAGGCCGCCCCGCCCCGCCCCGCCGGCGCCCCGAGCAGCGCCCCGCGCGGCCGCGCACCTGCAGCTTCGGCCTCCGCGCCAGGTAGGGCTGGATGCAGTTGGCGTCGCCGGCGCACGGGCGCGTGTAGACGATGCCGTACATGACCCAGCAGGTGTGCGCCACGTACACCACGAACACGCCCACCACCAGGCTGGTGAAGGAGCTGCGGCCGCTCCACATGGCGCCGCCGCCCCCGGCCCGGAGCAGCGCCCGCTCGCCCGGTTCGCCGCCCGCTCGGCGCCCTTGCCGGACACTCCGGCCGCCGCTGCTCACACACGAGCAGCCGCGCGCCGCCGCCGCCGCCGCCGGGTAACTAACGCGTCGCCCGCCGCCAGCCGCCGGGCGCCCGGCATGCTCCTGCCGCCGACCTGTCGCCGCGGGATTCGCCGGCCCGCCCGCCGCTTCCGGGTCCTCCGCTGTTCGCCGGAAGTGGACGCGCCGCGGGGCCACCTGGGAAACGTAGTCTCGCCGCCGCCGCGCGCACGTACGCACGCACGTTTGCGTCCAGGGCGCGGCGGCAGTGACGTCATCGGCCGGCGCCGTCCTCCCGGCGGGCCTCGCGGGTCCAGTCGCTCTGGCTTCCGCCAGTCAGGGTGGGGCTGGGACGCGAGGTTGTCGGGCGCGGCCTCGGCGCGGGCCGGTCCCCCAGGAGCCCCTGCGGAGGACGCGGGGCCCGAGTGGCGGGACCCACACATGGGTGACATGTCTACGTGTGAGGCCCTGGATGGAGGCGACGCAGAGACTCTGTTCTTTCAGCCCCAAGTCTGCAGTGACATCAGAGTAAACATGAACCATTGAATAGTCACAAAAACGAAACACGCGATTCACGTTGGTTTTGTCAGACGGGACGAGGGCCTCAGGGTCCGGGGGTTTCACTGTCCGTGCAGGAAGCGTCCAAGCTGTAGGGGACTTTTCCGAGTTGATTGAGACAAACTGGCCGCGGCTGCGGAGACGCCCGCGAGAACGCGGTTTGCGGGTTTCGTTTCCATGCGACAGAAGAAGAGGAGGAGACAGAAGGGGGTGTCACATGGGTCCCGTCGGGAGACGAAGGGCTTTGGAGAAAGCAGGGGGGTCTCGGATTGGGGGGAAAAGGAACAGACACTCACAAAGGTGGGTGCAGCGCGGTCACATTGAAGCGCATAGAGATGGTCGGGGGGCCCGACACCACGAGGGGCTCCGCGGTCGCGGGCTCTGCCGCAGCGGGTGGTGCCCCGAGGCGTCTGGAAAAAGGGGCGACTGGCTGCAAGGGTGTGTGGTCTCAGACGCAGACGGACAGGCTGCCTGAGCTGCAGGCAGGACGCGTCTGCTCACAGTGACCGCTGTCATTTAGGAATCGGTGCGTTCAGACCGTCCTGTGTAGTGACATAGTGACACGTGGTCTCGGGTTTGCATGGCCTGCCACCCCCCCCCAGCTTGCCAGGTTAGTAGTGACCCCACATAGACCATCCTGTGTAGTGACACGTGGTCTCGGGTTTGCATGGCCTGCCCCCCCCCTCAGCTTGCCAGGTTAGTAGTGACCCCACATAGACCGTCCTGTGTAGTGACACGTGGTCTCGGGTTTGCATGGCCTGCCACCCCCCCCCAGCTTGCCAGGTTAGTAGTGACCCCACATAGACCATCCTGTGTAGTGACACGTGGTCTCGGGTTTGCATGGCCTGCCCCCCCCCTCAGCTTGCCAGGTTAGTAGTGACCCCACATAGACCGTCCTGTGTAGTGACACGTGGTCTCGGGTTTGCATGGCCTGCCCCCCCCCCCCCCAGCTTGCCAGGTTAGTAGTGACCCCACATAGACCATCCTGTGTAGTGACACGTGGTCTCGGGTTTGCATGGCCTGCCCCCCCCCCCCCCCAGCTTGCCAGGTTAGTAGTGACCCCACATAGACCATCCTGTGTAGTGACACGTGGTCTCGGGTTTGCATGGCCTGCCCCCCCCCCCTCAGCTTGCCAGGTTAGTAGTGACCCCACATAGACCATCCTGTGTAGTGACACGTGGTCTCGGGTTTGCATGGCCTGCCCCCCCCCCTCAGCTTGCCAGGTTAGTAGTGACCCCACATAGGCCATCCTGTGTAGTGACATGTGGTCTCGGGTTTGCATGGCCTGCCACCCCCCCCCACCCCCAGCTTGCCAGGTTAGTAGTGACCCCACATAGGCCATCCTGTGTAGTGACACGTGGGCTCGGGTTTGCATGGCCTGCCACCCCCCCCCCAAGCTTGCCAGGTTAGTAGTGACCCCACATAGACCATCCTGTGTAGTGACACGTGGGCTCGGGTTTGCATGGCCTGCCACCCCCCCCCCCCAGCTTGCCAGGTTAGTAGTGACCCCACATAGACCATCCTGTGTAGTGACGTGTGGTCTCGGGTTTGCATGGCCTGCCCCCCCCCCCTCAGCTTGCCAGGTTAGTAGTGACCCCACTTGTCCACATTACTATACACTAGTCTGTAAATGCTGAAATGTAGCACAGTATTTCTGCAGATGGATGAGCTTGACAAGACCTCAATCAGGTAAGTGTAGCCAACTGCAAAGAAGAAAACATGTAATCAAGCAAATAGAGTATATAAGCAATGGCTGTGCCTCCTGGGGGAAGACAGAGCTTTCGATGTGAATCCCCATCTCCTTTACTTGCTGAAAGGAAATACAACTATCTCAAAACAAGCACCTCTGGTTCTTCAAGAGAGCACCCCAAAGGGGGGAACCCCTTGAGTTGGGTAACAGTTTGTTGTTTTTCCAGTATGAACTCCATGGCCGGGGTGGGGGTGGGGGAAGCACTTTCGAAGAAAATACAAAATCACTGGAATGAAACGACTAGGGCCGCTCTCAGCACCGTGAAAGGAGCTGGTGCAGGTGAGGGGCCTCCAAACTCTTGCACCTTCACTGTCTTCCGGTGAAGCCCCCTCTCCCCAGCCCACAACAGTGGCAGAGGTTGGCAGGGGCCCAGGAAGGAGGGAAATGTGTTCCCATTTTCCAGTGCTTGGTGGTACTAGACAGACGAAAGCCCAGGGATGGGCACGAGCTCTCCTTTTCCATCAAAGAGCCCGTGGGCCACACCGTGGGATGACAGTCTCTTGTCTCTCTTGGTCTCTGCCTTGTGCTCTGAACCTGGCTGAGTAGGCGGGACCTCCATGCTGGGCACGACCCTCACAAAAGGGCAACCTGTACTTGGTTGTCAGGTTCTCCTTCATCTGCTATTTTTTAAAATTAATCAGATCAAAATAATCCTTATGCCAAAGAGGCACATTTTGGGGTGGCATATTCTGCTGCCCTTCCCTTGGGGAGCTACACAGAAATCAATGACATTGGACACTATGTATTTTTTTATTTGTTTCAGGTGTACAAAACAATGTAATAGTTAAACATTTATCATTTATATCCCTCACACAATGACAACCCCCCTCCCCCATCTGCTACCCCTCTGACATCACATACAGCCGTTACATTGACACTGGACACTATCTCACACCACACAGAAACTAAAGCTTCGCTATGCGTTCATCACCGAAGGACAGCCTCATTTCTTTACGTTTCAGCCTTATGAATACACCTGTTGTGCAATTTGCATGCTTGTTTTTATTTGGATGTAGTTTTCCAAAGCAGTTGTGTAAGTGATATGGGAGAGCTCCCTCACTACAAAAGTTTTCAGCCTCCCTCACTATTGAAGTTGTGTCTCCTCCCTAGTTTCTTAGCTCCTTAGCCCCGGGCTTTGATTACTCTTCTAATCAGTGTCTGAACCCTAGACTAAAGATTGCTGTAGCCTGAATCACAGAATGTCGCTCAGATAACTACTTAAAAGCCTGTGACTTCCCAACATCCCCCCAGCCATTCCGACCCCCCAGGCCAGTGTACTTGTTGATTGTAATCGTGGAAGCCTATTGTTCTTTCCAGCCCATTCCGAGCCCAGCTCCTGGACAAACAATTGGTTGAATGGCCACAGATTCTATAGAGCTAATGGATTTATTAATTAAAATCTATTTTTCCTCATTCAGGGGCCTTGGGGATACAGAGGACACCCCAGCAAGACTGCCAGTCCAACATAGTCTTCCAGGTGGATCTCAAGAGCCCTTCCTCTCATCTGAGATCAGATAGGGTAAGCGTTCCGTGAATCCAGTAGGTAGGGACAGCTCTACGCCTCTGCCCAGCAGGAAGCGGATACAGAACAGACCTCCTGTCCCTCAACTTCCCATAGAAATTTTATGGGGATCACTCTCTCAAGGGAAAAACAAGGCAGGCAGTTAGAGACAGGCATCGGGTCTCTGCATTCCTGCACAACCCATAGTATTCAACCACCAAAAAGACCTCCCCTTGAGACAGGTTAGTTAGCATGTCCTGAGGTAGACAGGGGGGTCCCTGGTGGAATAAACAGACAGCCTTTTCCTAAAACTCCAGGTTTTGAAATCACTCCTTTGCTCCAGGACAAAACGTAACAAGGCCTTGAGATTAATCATAAAATTCCTTTTGGCCTGACAAATGGAGCAGATCTGATAGGTAAAGAGTGGGTTACTTTGCTAATTGCTTCAGGATGGGCAAGCGGAACAAGCCTGGTAGACGAATTTCATTAGAAGGCGCCAGCAGTTCCCTTCTTCAAACAGGCAAGTAAAGATATAAAAGTAAGAGCTTTTGCACAGTCACTGGGCACCCCTATTCAGGACCCTCTTCCGCTCAGGAGCTCTGACCCTTTGCTTTCAATAAACTATCCTCTTTTTAAAACTCTCTGCCTCTCCTGGGTCCGTGTTTCCATTCTTCGGTCTCATGACACACGGTCCCGGCACTCACTCACTCACTCCAAAGTCCCCTACGTCATTTGGGGACTCACGGAGACACATTCCTCCTTCACCCTCTCCACCCCAAACTTCCCCTTTTCATTGTAATTATCTACCCCCACGAGAAACAAATGGGTACAAGATACCCGACTACATCAAACCAGCCACTCCCACCTGCAAAGTTTAACAAAGATGACGTAATAGCCTCTTGTCAATCACAGGTGCCAATCAGGTGGTCCCACGCCCAGAAAGGAGCAGCCCATTCTAGAGAAAAGAGGACAAAAACGCCAAGTCCTCACCACTCAGCCCTTTTTTGAGCCTTGGCCCTTTCGGCCTTTTTGCCTCTGAGCCCCTTCCTTTGCTCCTAACAATGCCACTCTGGGCCCTTGAGCCAGTCTCTACTGCTTGGGCCCACTGCTATTTTTTGAAGTGTACCTTTTCTTCTATAAACTGCTTTGTCACCACTTTACCTCCGGTATCTCGTTCAATTCTTTGCTTGAGACGCCAAGAACCGGGCACCGCGCTGAGCAGGGTCCACTCTCAGGTGACAAACACTAGAGGTGCGGTTGTTGGAGCCTAAGTGGGGAGTTGTTTAGCTTTGGGAAAAACTGTCAGGCTGTCTTCCAAAGTGGCTGTATATTCTACCAACAGTGAATGAGAGGTCCTGTAGTTTCTCACCCTCCAGCAATTGGTGGTGTCATTTTTTTGGAGTTTAGCAGTTCTAACGTGTTCAGGGCTGTCTCATTGTTTCAGTTTGTAATTCCCTGATGATATATGGTGTGGAGCTCATTTCTGTATGCTTATTTACTATCTGTTGTCGACATAAGAAAGTCCAAACCTGTAGAGGATTTTTTATAAGAGTTTATTGGCGCCAAACTGACAACATGCTCTTGAGTGAGATCTCAAATGCTCCAGAGAATATCAGTTTTGCAGTTTCTTTCATGCATTTGAAATTAAGGGAAAGTAAGGAATATGACATGAGGGTGAGAGAAAGCCAGGCCAGGATTGGATTACAGGATGGTTATGATTCTGTGCTCACACAATTTAGGAGGAGGGTCGAAAAGGGGACATTTTAAAGGCGTTGTCTCCTAGATGCATAGAAATATGGGCAGGGCTGCTCACAGCCAAGACAAGCCTTTTACTGAAGTTACAGGCCTGGGTGTGACCGCCCACCCACCTGCCAGTGAGGGGTTTATGACCTGATCACCATTGTTGTGGCTGTGCGCTCGCAGGCCGTGAAAGATTCACGAGTCAGACAGAAACGTAGAAGATCTATTAAAGTAAGAGGTGAGTCGGCAGGGCAGAGTCTGCTGGAAACTACTGCCTGGAGTCTTTGGTCTTAAGGTTTGTTTTCCTGTAGTTGCAGGTGGGGAAGGTGCGGTAAAGCTGATTCTCACAACCTTTGCATTTGTTATGTAGATTTAAGTTGGAGCTTGGAGGGTGGATCCCGTACAGATGCAAAACCTCTCCCAAGGCTCGGGGTTAGTGCTGGGCCCAAGTAAATAGAAACGTCGAAACTGCACAGTAAGTGCACAGGAAGCAGAATCGTTAGGAGGTGAAGAGCTTCCAAAAAGTCCCAAGCTAAATGACACTTTGAATGACACCAGAGAGCCACATCTCAGAAATGGAGGTTTAGTGCCACCATCACCATCCTTCCGTCCCACAGCCATGAGGCTACTTTCTATAGAACCCTTTGTTTTTGCCCAGTGTCCACAGCGATCTTCTTTGGCCAGATGTCTATTCCAATCTTGATCCATTTTTAGTGGGGTTCTTTGTTTTAGAGTCCTTTGCATATTTTGAGTAGAAATCCTTTATTAGAAATGCATTCTGCAAATATTTTCTCCTCGTTTGTGGCTTGTCTTTTTGTTCTCTGAACAAGGTCTTTCACAGAGGAGGAGTTTTGCATTTTATAAAGTGCACGTTGTAAATTTTTTCTTCATTAAACTTCATGTCCACAACTGTACCAGGTTAGTGCCTGTTTTCATTTGAAGGGACCAGTAAAACCTAAACTAATAAGTGAGGAGTGGGCTGGGCAGGAGGTGTGGGACAGGGTCACCCCTGAAGGGTGGGGTGGGATGTGAGTGGCTGGGGCCAGGCCGGGCCGGGCAGGAGCTGAGGTGCCGTGTGGGGAGCGTCCCCGATTTTCGTGAGCACTGATGGTGGAAGTCTGGCCTTCAGTTTGTAAAAAACATGCAATAGCTGTGAAACACAGTAAAGCAAGTGCCATGAGACAAGGTGGGACTGCGTGGGCGCACCATGGCTTGGTTAACCGCCTAACTGCTGATGGACATCAGGGATGTTCCCATTTTTGGTTACTATGAACAAGTCTACTGTGAGATTGGACTACAGGTCTTTCATGGCCATATCTTATTAGTTCTCTTGCTTAAATACTTAGCAATAGAATTTCTGGGTCCTATGGGCAGTGTGTGTTTAAGATCTTAAGAAACTACCAATTCTCCAATGTAGTTGCATCATTTTACTTTGCTGCCCACAGATTTTGAGAGTTTCAGTTGCTTTAAAACCAACGCTTGGTATCTTCTGTCTTTTAAAATGTGTTCCTTATAGTAGGTATATACTCATATCCCCTTGCCATTTTAATTTGCATTTTTCTGATTTTGAGTGAGGTTGAGCATTTCTATGTGCTTATTGGTCATTCATGTCTTCTTTTCTAAGGTATCTTTTTAAATCTTTTGCCCATTTAAAAAATTGAGTTGCATGTTCTCATGTTACTAGGTTGTGAGAGTTCACTATCATCTCCATATTCCTATACTCTGAATATGAATATTTTGTTAGGTATAGGTATTGTTAGATATATGTATTGTGAATAGTTTCTCCCAAAGTGTGCTTATCTTTTCATGTCCTTAATGGTGTCTAGCAAACAGCAGGAATGTGAAATGTTTATGAGCCAATGTGACTGCATCGTTACGATGAACGCTTTCTGGTTCTCCTTCCTTTCTCTCAGGTTTTGCTGTACGTGTTTGGAAGCTCTGTTATTAGGTGCATACAAATTTAGGATGGATACGTCCTCTTGATGACTTGACCTTTGGTCGTTCTGAGCTGTTCTTCCTCCCTGGTGATACTCTTCTCTCAAGCCAACTTTGTCTCAGTAACAAACTATGTCAGCTTTCTTTTGCTAGTATCTCCCTGGCATATCCTTTCCATCCTTTTACTTCTAATCTCTCTGTGTCTTTATGCTTGAAATAGGTTTCTTGTAGGCAGTTTAGAGTTAGTTCTTTTAAAAAAAATTCTGGTTGAAAATCTCTGCCATTTAGTTAGAATTACATCGTTTAAATTTAATGTAATTATCAATGTGTTTTTCTGTTTGTCCCACCAGTGCTTTGTTCTTTTTCCTATTTTTTTCTGCCACATTTTATTATTATTATCTTTGCATTTTTAAGGCTTTAAATATATCCCCTTTATTGGCCTCTCAGCGTGGCCTTTTTTGGTTTTAGTGGTCTTCCTACAGCTGTCAATATGCAGCTTTACCTTAAGACAATCTACCTTCAAATCATATTATACCTGATGTAGGTTGTAACAACTTTAAACAGTAAAGTTCCATTTCTGATGTCTCATTCCTTTTTTTATCATCATACCTTTCACTTCTATTATGACATCAGCTCCATATGTCATTTTTGCTTTAAACAGTCAATTATCTTTTAAATAAATTTAAAATAAGCAAAGAGATATTTTATATCTATATGTATATTTACCTGCTCTTGGCTCCTTTGTATGTATCCTGGTTTCTAGCTGGTTTTTATTCTTTCAGCCTTAATTACTTCCTTTCGCATTTCCTGTTATGCAGATCTACTGTAGTGATTTCTGTCAACTATTGCTTGTATGACAATGTCTTTAATTTGTCTTCACATTTTTGAAAGCTATTTTCCCTAATGATGGAATTCTAATTTGATGGGCATTTTTCTTCTAGCATGTTAAAGCATATTGTTTTATTGTCTTCTGGCTTGCGTTGTTTATGATGAAAAGTTAGCAGTTATCCCGAGCTTGGTCTATCTGTCTGTAGCGTGTCTGTACTCCGGCTGCTTTTAGAATGTTTTTAAAAAGTGGTTGGTTTTCAGCAATTTGTGGATCACAAGCTGCAGTCTGGTCCCCTTGTCTGTCCTGCTTGAAGCTTATTGAACTTATTCAATGTGTGGTTTCATCAAATTTGAAAATTTAGCAGCAATCGTATTTCTTCAAATATATTTTTTCTGCCTCCACTCTTTGGGCTCCAGTGGTGTGTATGTTACACAGCCTGACGCTGTTCTAATGTCAGGGAACTTGTTTATTTTTTCAACTTTCCCCTCTCCACTCTCAGGTGTGAATACTTTTTAATGCTATGTGTTCAAGTTTACCAATACTTTTCTGCTGTTTCTGCTGTTAAGCTCATCCTGTGCATTTTTTCATTTCAGATGTTATATTTTTCAATTCCAGGCATTCCATTGAGATTTTTCTTCTTTTCTTTTTTTCTATATCCTGGAGAAAGGGCCATATGGTAGAGACATTCCTTATATCTTTGTACAGCTGCACATTTCTGTTTTGCAGACGTAGCACAGTTCATTCAACTATCTCCATATAGTAGATATTTAGGTTGTCTCCAGCCTTTAGCAATTAAAACTAGGGGTCTGAAGGATCGTAATTTTTTTCTTTTTCATATTTTTAAACAGTGTGTCTGTGAGATAGTTTCTTAGCAGTGGTATCGTTGATCCGAATGATAAGTGCATATGTACTTTTATCAGACGTCACCAATTCCTCCCTTTAGGGGGCGTACAGCCTGTCTCCCACCAGCCAAGTCAGAATGCCGGTTTCCAACCTTCAGGGCGGCCATCAGAGTGCAGCGTCCAAGTTTGAGGGTTTTGCCGATTTGATAGGTGGAATATTGTAACTCTTCGTAGTTTTCGTTTATGTTTCTCTGGTTATGAAAAGTACGTGGCCTTGTGGAGCAGGGCTGTGGTTCTTTGCACCTCCTTGCACTGCACCGAGGAATAACCACCATAATTCATCATCTCGGTGCCTCCGTCCTACGCAAGCTCAGCTGGGTTCGCTTAGCGAAATGAAATCCTGTTAAGTGCTTTTGCAGGTTTGGGAAACTGTGAAAAATGCAGTTCAGGCTCCACCTAGTGACAAATATTAGAAAAACAAGAAGAGTTTCCAGAGACATTTGGGGTGAGCACCCCACCTGAGCACCTTCTCTGGTACCAAGTCGGCTTTGTGTTTCTGCATGTTGTCACAGAACAGCAAAGGGGGCCATGATGGTTGGTCGCAGACACCAAAGTCCATTTTCAGAGGGATGCGTGACCTCTCCTGCTGTCATCTTCTTCCTGAAATCAGGGTAACACACCTATTCGTCGAGTGGTCAGGAAAAATAATGAGTAGTGACCACAGAGGAACAGCCACGTCATGTGAGCTGTCACATCCCACCTGTTAGGATGGCGGTGTGTCTGAGGAGGTGTGTGTGTGGGGGGCCTCAGGGTGGACAGTAAGGAAGGGCTGGCACTTGGCCCTGCATGAGTTTCCCGTGGTGGATGTAAGGCAATCCCACAGACTGGGGGCTGAAACAGCAGTGACATGCTGTGTGTCCCCTGGAGCTGGAGTCCAAGTCATGGTGTGGGCAGGGCTGGTTCCTCCCGAGGGCCGTCTACGCCCCATGTCCCCACATGGTCGTCTTCTGTCCACATCTGTGTCCTGCTCTTTTCTTAGAAGGACACCAGTCAGATGAGATTAGAGCCCACCCCAGTGACCTCATTCAGCTTCATTACCTCTTTAAGACAGTATGTCTGAGGTCCTGGGGCTTAGGACTTCACATATATATTTGGAGGGACATAGTTCATCCCATCACAGCACCTTCATTCCATTGCAAATCCTCCCCAAAGTGACACTGTAATCACGGTTGTTTTGACGATTAGATGGAGGAGAGCAGGGGTGTGAGGCCGTGGTGAGGGAGGTGAGGACCCAGCCAGATGCTCCTCTGCCTCTCCCACTGCTGGCTCCGTGCTGGGCCCAGGAGGTGTTCCCCAGGGGGCGGGGGTCAGCTCGCACCATCTTTGTCTGAACCGGGGGCTGACATGGGGTGGTGGGCACTAGGAGAGGCTGTCATGAGGGGCTCAGGAAGTGGCTTCTCCAGGTGCCAGAGCAGCCGAGCTGATGGTCCACCAGTCCCCACCCTAATGGACCTCTGAGTTCCCAGAGGACAATCAATGAGATTCCAAGTTCTAGCCTTAGAACACACGAGCCCTACTATTAGCTTACAAAAAGCCAGCCTGGGAAGATTGGGGTTTGAAGTTTCCTCAGGAAATCTGTTTTTGAACAAATAATAGATTCTATTCTCTAGGACACATGGGGAACCAAACTAGGTTTGAAAGCCAACAAGCTTATGGGAACAGCTCTTTTTGTGGTAGGTAGATGTCACTCCGAGGTGTCTGTCCTGTGCTGACACTTCCCCTGAGTTCCAGCTCTGAGCGCTCTAATTGTTGATATAATTGTATCCTTGACCGAATGCAATCACGACAGCTCTGCATCGACCACCTGGAAACCCACGTGCAAGGGCACAGAGCCCCCCCAGGAGTGTGGACATGGGCCACTGGGGGACCCATGGGATCCTCAGACGTGCTGAGGTGCGGACAACACCCACCACAGGTGCACACAGGCAGCAGGAGACTGAGTCAGAGATTCTGCCCCAGGTCGAGGTGCAGCCCAGGGCCACGCTGCCAGGTTGTGTCAGGTGACTTAAAAGAAGAAACACCTATGATGGCTGTCCTCAGATCTTCCACCCTCTTTTCGTTTCCATCTCAGTGTCACAAATCAAAGTTGGATCTGCAAGTAGGGATTCTGTGGAAAGTGATGACGAACTTTGGCTCAGATAATGGAATGAGGCGTGAAAAGAAGCAGCCTGGGAATTGCACAGAGACTCCCTGAGACAGCCAGTTAAATCCACCGTGCCTGTCACTTCTTCCCTCCTGCTGTCACCTACAGCCTAGGGTGGGACCAGGTGGAAGGGCTGCTTTGGACATTGGTGGGCCTTTGACAGGTCATCCTGTTGACGTGCAGGGCTGTTGGGGTGTGTGGATGCTGGACACCCTGAAATCAAACAAAGGACTGCCCCTCACCTAGCACCATGGGGCAGTTCTCTCTCTTTCTCTCTCTCTCTCTCTCTCTCACACACACACACACACACACACACACACACACACACACGGTGAAAACCTTGAGCCTAGACTCCAACTTGTTTAAATGTAAACCCACGTAATTTTTGCATGATTTTAACATACTCCGATTTTTCTAGGCATTTGCAATAAGGCAATTGGGGGTGGTTTGTACTTGCTCTTGCTGAGAACATCCGGTAGTGGGTCATCATTCTGGATGGCAGTTACGCACGTGTCACCTGTGCTCACCCAGGCTGCAGCCTCCCACCCCATGTCTCCCGCACAGGTGTGCTGTGCATTCAGACACAAGGTCCACGGTGTGTACCAGCCACCTAACACCCATTACATCTCCTTTTATGGCAGGTCATCACATTGACTGTTATGAAATGATATGTAGGCAATATTGTCCCTGCATTTCATTCTAGCAGAGCGAGAGGGCATTCTAAAATGTTTGTCATACAGAGAAAGACAAATACCATAGGATTGCACTTGTATGTGGAATCTAGAAAATCAAAACAAATGAATAAACAAAGAAAAACAGGAGTAGACCCATAGATACAGAGAACAAGCTGATAGTTGCCAGATGGATAAAAAGAAAAAAAGTTTGTTATAAAAGGTGGGACATAGAGTTTGATGAGGCCGAGAATCACTGACACCAGTAAATAGTCTCTGGTGACCAGACCCTCTGGAAGAAAGAGTGGAATTACTCTACTGATGACAAGCACGGGCCACCTGGGAAGTGGCGGGAGGCCCGGGAGGCCCCAAAGGCGACTCTGCTTCCTTCTCACCAAATTCTTTAACTCAAGGAAACTGGAAAGAAGAGATGTCTGTCAGAAGCCAGGCAATGAATTGAATCCTTGTCTCCTGCAGGGAGCAGGTGTTGCATCTCCCCTGGAATTAAGGGGTGTGTGTGCTAGTCCTAAGCTTCTGTCAGAGGGCCAATAAATCCTGGTGGCATGGGGTTGTCGGTTATACGGACCGTCTACTTGGAGAAGATAAGTGTTGGCCCTTGTCACACTTTGCCGACATCACAAATCTGAAATAATGACTTGGAAGAAAGACTGGGCCCTGGTTAATGTCAATTCCGTGTAAAATACGCACCCCTCGATTCATTGATGAGATTTGCAGGGTGGGCTTAGGAAGGGATGGGCTTCCTATTTGCTAAATGGTTTGCATGATGAGGGACATATCCATCCCAGTGGGAGGACGTGACTGTGCCTATTTCTGCGTTTGTTGTTCCCTGGAGGAAAATGGTGACCTGGTGACCCGGTGACACAGTCGGCATCACAGGGCATTTAACTCCGAACTGAGTGAAATAAGAAGATAGAAAGTTTTCTCCATTAGTTCTTTTGAAAGTTCATCTATTGGTCTAAATTTCAGTGCTGAAACAGTCAGACCAATGGACACAGAACAGAAAATCCAGAAATAGAATAGAATACATGTAGAGCTTTAACAATAGATGGACTTCTGACAATAATATTCTTGGGACAATTGGCTGGCCATCTAGAAAAGGATGAAACTGAATCCTTAGCTCACACTTGATGCCAGAATAACCCGCAAAGTGCAGTTGTGGTCACATGACCGGAGCCTGCAGCTGGGAGAGCAGCCTTGCCCCCGAGCCCAGCCAACAAGCACCAAGCAGTGGACAGAACCGGAACGGCAGGAGAGAAGCGGCTGGGAGAGTCCCTAAAGTCGCACATTCGCATTAGCTAGAAAAGTGGTCCTCTTGATACCTTTTCCTCATTATGATAGTAAAAACATTCCCCTAGGTGGAGAATTAAGGTGCTAATGAGACGTATAGAGTAGCACCGTAGGCACAGGGAAAGACCCTTCTCCATGTACTTTGGGGGGAGAAGCGAAAGAGGAAAGGGTGCCCCCAACCCCAAGAGCCCAGAAAACTGCAGTGTCTGAAGCCTTGGGGAGCTGCATCCATTCTCCTCCAGGGTGTGTCCCTTGGTGCATCAAGCTCCTGCTTTAATAAACCTTTCCCTCTGCAAACTAGCTCCCATTCTCTTGATTTCTATCCTGAGAGGGGCAAGGACGCCTGCGCTGGGAACAAAAGGACCCGAGAGCTAAATGTACCAATGAAACGTGAACTTGCGAAGAGAGCAAGGTGAAGGCCTGGGGGTTCCAGGAGAGTAAAAGCCTTTCTTTTCCGCCCCCCTTTCTTCCGCCTCCCCGGCCCTCTCCGGTTCAAGCCATTGTTTCTCAGCCTAGTTGTGTAGGACGCAGCTCCCTGGCCCCCGCTGGTGTTATGAGCCTTGTGCTCCCCCGGCTGAGGCAGTTGGTCGGCTGCTCACAGCAGCTCTCGCTGGCTGCCGGCCACTCATGGTGGCGGCACACAGTAGCCTGTGGCAGCTCGCGCCAACCTCCAGCTGTTCACAGCAGCCCAGCTCCAGGGAGAGCTGTTGTTCACAATCTTAGCTGCAGAGGGCACATCCCACTGGCCCAGGTGGGAATCGAACTGGCCACTTTGGCATTAGGAGCACGGCGCTCCAACCACCTGAGCCACCGGCCCGGCCCAGAAAAAGCCTTTCTAAATGCAATTTATAATTCAGAACAACAAGGAGAAGATCAATACATTCAACCATTTGAAAACCCCAGCAGGTTATTTTGTGGATACGGACTAACTGATTCTAAGCTCCTGTGGAGGCAAGAGACCCCAACAGCCAGCACAACACTAAAGGAGAAAACACAGTTGGAGGCGACACCACCTGACTTCAAGACTTGCTATAAAGACATAGGAATGAGGCCACTATGGTGTCATTGAGGGAGGGATCCTGTCATCTCACAGAGTGTCCTCAGAATAGACAAAGGGAGGAAGAGACACACAGAGCAATGGGACAGAACAGAGTCCTGAATGGACCCCCATAAATATCATCACTGGAGCAAAGACAACCCTGGAGCACAGACAGTCTCGTTCACCAACGGTGCTGGAACAAACGGAGTCCAGGTGCCAAAGAGTGAACATAGACACACCCCTCACAACCTTCATAGAATTCACTCAAAATGGATCAAGGGCCTAGACATAAAACACGAAACTATAAAACTCCCACAAGATAGCACAGGAGAAACCCTAGGTGACCGTGGGTATGCAGGTGGCTCTTTGATACAATGCTAAAGGCACAATCCATGAAAGAAATCATTGTAAAGTGAGCTTCATTAAAATGACAAACGTCTGCTCTGTGAAAGACAATGTCAGGAGAGTGAGAAGACACCCCCTACAGCAGGAGACACACAGGCATGTGTGCCCTTGTCCGTGGGGATATATTCCGAGACCCCCAGTGGATGCCTGAGCCCACATGTAGTACTGAGCCCCGTAAGTTTTTCCTGTATTTACCCACCTTTTCACTTACAGAAGTGCTTTACGGCTTCTCTGAGGTAGTGGAACTACCAGCACGCTCTCAAGCTTGGGGCCATCACTCAGGACAGGGAGGGTGACGTGAGACACCACTGCCACACCATAGCAGTTGGTCTGATAACCAGATGGCCACTAAGTGACTAATGGGCAGACACACAGTGTGGACAAATGGACAGCTCACCTGCCAGGTAGGATGGAGTAGGGCGGTGTGAGATTTCATCATGCTACTCAGAACAGCTCACAGTTTACACTTACGAATTGTTTCTGCAATTTTCCAGTGAATATTTTCAGACCATGGTTGACTGCAGGTAACTGGAACTGCATAAAGTGAAACCACAGATAAGAGGGGATCACTTTATTTGCAGAAGACACATCTGATAAAGACAGTTATCCAAAATATACAGCGAAGCCTTAAAACTCAACAATAAAACACACAATAAACAAAAATGGGCCAAAGACCTTGACAAACACCTCACCAACGAGGATGTACCGATGTCACATAAGCAGATAGAGATGCCCCACATCACGTGTCACCAGAGAAATGTGAATTCAAACCACGAGACACCACCACACACCTGTCAGAAAGGCCTGAATCCAGGACCCTGACATCACCAAATGCTGGCAGGGACAGGGGGCAGCAGGAGGTCTCAGTCACTGCTGGTGGGGACACACAGTGTGACAGCCACTTTGGGAGACAGTGTGGCGGTTTCTTACAAAACCAAACACTGCCACCACAGGATCCAGTAATCACACACCTTGGAATTTACCCAAATGACTTAAAAACTTACACCCACAGAAACACCTGCCCGTGGCTGTTTAAAGCAGCTTCATTCGTGTTATGAATTGCCAAAACTTGGAAGTGACCACAGTGTCCCTCAGTGGGTGATGGATAAACAAACTGTACATCCAGACAATGGATATTATTCAGCGTTAAAAAGAAATGAGCCGTCAAGCCATGAAGAGACACGGAGGAAACTTAGATGCATATGCCTGAGTGAGAGAAGCCAGTCTGAAAATGCTACACGCTGTATGATTGCAACTGTGACATTCCAGAAAAGACAAAACTGCGAGGCAAAAAGCTCAGGGGCTGACAGGGCAGGGGAGGCGGAACACAGAGACCTTTCAGAGCAGTAAAACTGCTCTGTGTGACACCGTCATGCTGGCCACGGTCACTACCCACCTGCCCAGACACACAGCATGTATGACACCAAGGCTGTCAACTGTGGACTCTGAGAGGTGCCGTGTCTATGTAACAAATGCACCGCCTGGTGGGGGTGTTGGCCACGAGGGGCTGACCATGTGGGGGGCACGGTGTGTGGTGGGCGGGCTCTCTGTACCTTGTGAGCAATTTTGCTGTGAACCTAAATCGGCTCCAAAAAGTAAAGTTTATTAAAAATGAAACATAAACTCTTGTGTGAACAAAACCAGAGACAACTAGTACACAGTGTGTGGGGGAGTGTTTGCCTCCGTGAATTATGATAAACTAAAATGTGCTTCTGCAACGAAGACGACAAAGCCCAGGCGTCTAAGGCGAGTGCGTGGCAGTGAGCACTCCTGGGGGAGAGGGGCCGCGGGCTCCTGCAGTCGGCCGCGGGCAAGGGCCAGCCTCACCTGCCAACGGAGAGATGCGTCCTGGCTGCACCCGCCTCTGTGGGCTGGGCGGCAGTGCAGAGCCCTGACCACATGCCACTGGGGCATCTTGTGAGGAAGCGGGTGGGTCATGTGACAAGCTGCCACCCTGGGGCGGGGACCGTGGCTGCAGCCACAACACCATGTCCACATGTACCCGTGGCTGGCAGTGCGGGAACATGTCCTGGAAACAGACGCAAAGACACATGCCGCGGCTGCCGCCTGTGCCGGTGCTCACAGGAGCATATGCCTACAATGGCCCCACAGCGAAGCACGGGATTCACTGGGTAAACTGAGGCACATCTGTACAAGGCAGCCCCATAGCGAGTAAAAAGTCATGTCTGGGCTGACCTGCAGCTGTCTCCCTGATGTGTCTGTATGTGAAACCAGAAAAGGGGGTAAAGCATCTAACCGTTGATCAGTTCAGGGGCAGCAAAGATGACCCAGGAGGAAGTAGGATGTTACTGCGTCTGGAGGGCAGGGGCCAGGGAGCAGCCCTGCCAGTGAATCCCGCTGTGTCTGCTCACTTTGGTGCAGGATGATGTGATCCCAGCAGGAAGAAAGTGGCAGGGGCCACTCAGGCAGAGCCTGTTCCCTGGGGCTGCACAGAAAATGCACAAACTGGCTTAAACACAGAAATCAGTTCCCTTTCTGGAGGTAGAGGTCAACGATGATTTCGATCAATCCACAGAAATCAGTGATTTCAGTTAAGGTGTTGGCAGGGCTGTGCCTTCCAGGCTCATGGAGGATCCCGCCCACGCCTCTGCCGCTCGGTGGTTCTGGTGGTTCTGGTGGTTCTTGGTGGCCCTGGGCTTGTGACCACATCACTCCACTCTCTGCGTCATCTTCACGTGGCTGCTCCTCTGTGTCCGTCTCCTCTTCTTACGAGGATACTAGTCATTTGATTTACCTTCCCCAGTATGTCCTCATCTTAGCTAATTACATCTACAGAGGTTTATTTCCACGTAAGGCCACATTCTGAGGTTCTAAGTGAATGTGAGCTTGGGGGGAGGCACTGTTCACCCCAGTACAAGTGTGTGTCAAAGTGGCAGTGACACCACACAGATGCAAGAATGACTCCAAATGACTTGAACACAGCATGCATGGTGTGTATCCTTAGTGGGCTGTACTCAAAGGACAAAAGAAAACCTTGTTTTCTAATTTTTGTTGGGGAATATTGGGGAACAGTGTGTTTTTCCAGGACCCATCAATCATTGTCTTCAATCTAGTTGTGGAGGGCGCAGCTCACTGGCCCACGTGGTAATTGAACCGGCAACCCTGTTGTTCAGAGCTCACGCTCTAACCAACTGAACCATCCAGCCGTCCCCCAAAGAAAACCTTTTGTGTTAATATTTTTATGTTCTAACTTTTCATTTTGAAATGATTTCAGACTTATAAAAAAAATTACCAAAACCATACAGAGAATTCCCAGCCTGTCCTGCAGCAGCTTTCCCCAAAGTCCTGCTCATGTGACCATGACATGCTGTGCACACTAGGGACAGACTCCAGCAATATGACGGACCCACTTCTCCTGGGCCAGGGCCCACATTACGTGTGGTTGTCATGTATCCTGTGCCTCCTCCAAGGGGAAGTCCCTCAGTCTTGACACGTTTGGGGGGCACTGGCCATTGCTAAGTACAGTCTCCCAGCATCGGCTCGTCTGCTGTTTCGTCATGGCCACAATGAGACGTGCCCTTGGGCAGGAGGCCGCAGACGATGCCGGGCTTCTTGGGGTCCCCCCTCGGTGTGTCCACTCTGGCTGTGGCACCCAGGAGTGCTTGGTGACAGGTGTCAGCCAACCTTCTCCACTGCAAAGGCACCACTCTCTCTGTAATTGTCTTGTGGGGGACCAAGTAAACACCCTACTTCTCTTCCCGGTTCTGTCTTCTGATGTTAACAGCCCTTGACGACTCTTGCCGAATCGGCCGTTCTGTCTCTGTTATTCCTTCTGCATTTTTTGTGTTCCTACCAGCGATATATGAGTTCCGGTTTCCTGCAATATTGTCAGCACTTTATATTATCGACGCCTCAAATTTTATTATTTAGTTTAAGTTTGAGTGGCTTTATTTTCCTCCTTTCAGTTTTATTGGCATAACTGACATCAAGTTCCAGGTGTGCAGCATAATGACGTGACTGGCCCAACCTGCGAAATGACCACAGTGTTTAGTTAACGTCCGTCACCTCACGCAGACACACGGAATGTGGGTTTCCTTCCGCTGAGAGCTCTTAGGACCTACTGTTAGCGACTTTCCCGTGTGCCCCACAGCAGGTCCCTGAGGTCACTTGCCATACATGACGCCCCAGGGCTCATCTACCTTGTAACTAGAAGTTGGTGCCTTTTGGCCTCCTTCCTCCAAGTCCCTCTGCTTCGCCCCCACCTCTGGTACCCACCAATCTCTCTTATTCTATGAGTTGAGGTTGTTTTAGATCAGGTGGTACGTGCGATCATACGGCATTTGTCGTTCTGCGTCTGACCAGGACTCTCCCAGGGATGAGCATTTGCCGTCTCCAGCGGTGTTGCCCATCACCCACAGGGCCTCAGGCTCAGAGAGGCTGAACGCCCTGCTGTCGCCACCCTGAGACACCTAATGAGTTCTGAATGAGGGCCCTGCTTTCTCATTTTGTACAGGGCCCGGAAATTATGTAAAATTACGTACCCAGTTCTGATTACCCACGATATGTGTGCTCGCTCGCTTGGTCCTACAAAGCACACAGAGTAATTCCAGGATTGCTAACACACAGCTTTGTGCAAAACAAACTTCCTAACTGGGGCACAGCACCTGCACAGAGTTCTATTTGTCTTACCGTATATGGTCAAAATACTGTTGTCAGGATAATGGGGTGGGTAGATAGATGGAAGTGAACAGCAGGAGGAGAGACCTGGCCCCGGTTAGAAAGCCCCTCCTACATGGGTCAAGACCCCTGGCAGCTGCCCAGCAGAATTCCAGGCTCACACATCCCTCTAAGTCAAAGACATGCGTTGTTAAGAGCCAGGGAAAGGAGGAAGGCATCCTGCTTGTCAGGACCACTAATACCTTACTGGCCAGGACTCCAGGTTTACACAGGCCCCTAAGAGATGGGTTTACATAGCCCCCTAAATCAGAGAAATGCATTGCTAAATGCCAGAGTGGGGAGGACCAGGCACCTCAGGGGGAGAAAGAGAGATAAGAGAAGGGAGGGGGGAGGCAATTCTACCCATAGAAATAAAAACGTTCATACAATGTGAGGCGAGGCTGCTTCCCTCCCTTGAGTCAGCCCGTCAGTGTCTCGGAGAGCACTCGCTTTCACTGCCAGACTTCTGGCTGTCCTGTGCTGCACAAACTGTCCCTTGACTGAATTCTTTCCTTCAAGAAGACAAAGAGCTGAGGTACAACGTTATTCCCAGGAACACAGAGACCCGGCCGGACTGGGTTCCGGTGTCCCTCCGTCTCACGCCTGGCCCAGTGGACGCCACCGGCCAGCCTGGTGGGAAGGGAGAATGCAGGGCTGGGGGGGAGGGACACACTGGGGGCTTGGCAAGGGGTTAGGCGCCCAGGTGCCAAGGAGATGGCAGTGCTGGTCCCTGTGGGGATCTGCCGGGATGGGAGCAGGGGCCAGCTCTGGGCAGGGGGCTAGGCCTGGCGTGCGCATTGTGCTTTATCAGCACCTGGCCACCCAGGTCATCTGGCCTTAACTCAATTAACCTCACAGAGGTCAGTGGACTGGCATCACTGCCTAGAAGCCAGATGGAAGATGGTGGGGAAGGCGTGGGTACAGGCTCCCCCGTACTAGTGGCAGAGAGCACGCGCACACACACACGTACAACAGTCACTTGGCTGTGTGACAGGGTCTCCCAACCACAACAGTAGTGACCGCAGTTGATGCTTGTCTTTGCAGTGGCCATCCTGTGGGCTCCAAGATGCAAACTCAGGAGGTAGAGGCCAGTCTGAGGGTCCCGTGGGGATGTGGTCTGGACGCCAGCAGAGGACATGCACAGAGTAGGCCTTCCATCAGTGTGAGCGTCTGGAAGCTGGCCCTCCCCGTCGGGGGGGGTCACAGGTGGCGACTGCTCAGGCAGCAACTGAGGGCACTGGCTCTGAACCCTGGATGAACACGGCAGCTGGGCAGAAGCCCTGGGAACGTCCGAGGGCACAGGCGCAGCCATCGTCCTAGGAATGGGGAGTTGGCCATGCAGATCAGTCACTTCCATCTGGTTCCTGCGGACACTTGCCTCCCCTCCTCTGCCCGGAGCCTCAGACAGGAAGCCCAGTCTACTTCTCAGCCCAGCACACCTGTAACTTGCATGGAATGCGTTAACAGAACTTAACGTCTCCTGAAGCACGTCTTACCCTGCTGCGTGCAGCCCACGGTGGTGCTTTCTGATTTATTTAAAGAGTCAGTTGCTGCTCACCATTGATTTCCACCCCCCTTCTTCCACCCCCCCCCCCCCACACTCCAGTTCAAGCATTGTTTTCTCAGTCTAGTTGTAGGACGCAGCTCCCCGGCCCACGCTGGTATTAAGAGCCTTGTGTTCCCCGCCGGCTGAGGCAGTCGGTTGCCAGTCGTCGGTTGGCCGCTCACAGCAGCTCACGGTAGCTCTTGCCAGCTGCCGGCCACTCACAGCAGCCCACGGCAGCCCACAGCAGCTCACGCCAACCTCCGGCCGCTCATGGCAGCCCAGCTCCAGGGAGAGCTGTTGTTCACAATCTTAGCTGTAGAGGGCGCAGCTCACTGGCCCATGTGGGAATTGAACTGGCGACCTCGGTGTTAGGAGCACGGTGCTCCAACCACCTGAGCCACCAGGCTGACTGATTTTTTTTCTTTTAATTTTATTGGGGAATATTGGGGGACAGTGTGTTTCTCCAGGGCCCATCAGCTCCAAGTCATTGTCCTTCAATCTAGTTGTGCAGGGCACAGCTCAGCTCCAAGTCCAGTCGCTGTTTTCAATCTTAGTTGCAGGGGGCACAGCCCACTATCCCATGTGGGAATTGAACCTTGTTGTTGAGAGCTTGCGCTCTAACCAACTGGGCCATCCGGCTGCCCCACTGGCAGCTCAGCGGCAGCTAGTTGTCTTAGTCTAGTTGTGGCGGGCACAGCTCACTGACCCATGTGGGACTCGAACCAGCAATTCTGTTGTTCAGAGCTTGCACTCTAACCAACTGAGCCATCTGGATGCCCCTCACCATTGATTCTTGATGCATGGCTGGCATGGCCTGCCCTTGGGGGCACAGTGCCTTCGCTGCTGCTGGTTGCAGGAAGGCTGTGGTCAGCACATTCAGGCAGGGCCCCGCGCAGGGCAGTGAGGTGCTACTCCTGCACACCGGCCGCACTGCCCAGTCCGGTGGTGGGTTGCCAGGCCTTGGCACGTGCTGGCCCTTTCGCCCTTCTTGACCATGTCTCCCATGAGCTGCTCCACCGTTATAACCTCAGCTGAAGCATCTCGCCTACACCCCACCTGCTGTGCTCAGATGGGGCCGTGGGAGCTTCACACAGTGGCACCTGTGTGTTTGCTGGGGCAGTACTCGAGTTGGAGTCTCCTTGGATAAGCTGCAAGCCCCCTAGGGCATGGCCAGGTGCGTCTGGGGCCTGTTGTCTCCACACAGGTGCCTGGAAGCTCGTAGGATGTCATGTGTGTTCACTGAATGGAAAAGATGGGGAGAGGTATATGAGTATCCGGGGGCTTCCGTCTCCACAGGCTGGAGCAGAAGTCTGAGATCGGGGTGCCTCAGGGCTGGTTCCTCCTGAGGCCGCGAGGGAATCCCAGCTTCTGGTGTTGCAGCCGTCGGCCGTCAGTGCTGCTCTGTGGCTTATAGCGTCCTTCCCGTCTCTGCCTTGGTGTTTACACGGAGTGTCCTTGTGAGTCTCTGTCCGAACTTCCTGTTTTCCTGAGGACACCAGTCCTATTGGCCCACCTCCCAGCATGACCTCATCTTCACTAGTTATATTTACAACGACTCCATCTCCAAATCAGATCACACTCACAAGCACTGGGGTCAGGACTGCAGCACATGAATTTGGGGCAAATGCATCCCTGACAGGAGTGAAGAAGGGGGTGGGGGCATGGAAACTGCGGGGTGCTGCCCAGGGTGCCTGTGCCTCCTGCCCCTCGGGCCTCTTGGCCAAGCTCCGTCGTGCCTCAACCCCAGCTCCACGCACCCACACTGATACCTGCCGATGAAGGACTCAGTGCACGTGGGCCCAGCCAGCTCCCGGACCTGAACACAGAAGGGCAGCATCACCCCAGGGCCCTTTGAACCCTCGGACCTCCGGCCAGGGGGCTGCTCCTCTGGGGGACATGGAACACTCTGGCCTGTGGGGCGTATGCGTCACTCCCGCCCTCTTGCTCCGGCCTGCTCAGCTGTGGTCCCCAGTTTGTGCACCACCATTGTGATGGTCACTGGGACCCACAGTGCTGCAACCCGCTAGGAAGTCTGGGGGGACAAGGGCGGGAGAGGCCTGGAATCCGAGGAGTGGCCGGTCAATTGGCCCCCCCAGCTAAGGAGGGTTGGGGAGCATTTTGACACCAGTCTGAACAGCCAAAAGGAAACCAGTCTGCGCTGGGATCAGGCATTGGGTGTGGGGCTCAGGGCAAATCACCTTCTGCTGGGGGTGTCAGCACTAATGTGTGCCCCTGGGCCCAGCCGGTCACCCTGCTGAGATGCCCACAGCTGTGGCCGGTCCAGCTTCCAATCTCCCCCCGCCCCCTCCCCCACTGGGCAATCCGCTTTAACAGGCGTCTGATGGATGCTGACCAGTGGAAGGTAGTCTTGGTTCACACTGAAGGAGTCCTGGTCACTGCTGTGGACAATTATATGACAGGACAGAACTGTCCCCAGCAAAGCCCCGGCCCAAAGGTCCATTTCTCAGTGCCCACGATGCCTGTGGGGACATGGCACTCAGCCAGGACAGAAGGAAACGAGTCGGAAGCACCGTCGTCGTGGGACACTGACCACAAAGCAACGACGGTGCTGTGGTCAGAAACGCAAACACCGGCCAACTCACCCTTTCAGATAACTCTGCATTTCTAGTTAGAAATCAGAGAGAAGCTGTAAAGAAACGATTAGCTGGGTTAAAAATGCCCTCCCTCCACTAGCAGCTACCAGTAAGCGTGGTGGAGAACGTGGTCCCACGAGTCAACACACAGCAGCATGCCAACTGTCCCATAACCCTCGGTACCGGACACACTTGAATTTGTTTCAAAACCTGGAGCTGCGCCTGGTGGGCCCATGTTCACAGATGAGGCACAGACAATCGGGACGCTGGGGTGGGGGTAGAGCCACAGGGCAGCTTCCCCTCCACCCCCGGGAGGACAGAGCACAGGGTAGAACATGGGGGCCCAACCCTCACACTGAGACAAAACCCAGAGGACCGACTGGCACAGGGGCATATTCCCATTGCCAACATCCTGTTTGCCACCGTGGGGAATGGACCTATAGGTGACTTTTCCCCTTTTCCTCCTAAGCTTGGAAAGTGATCGTTTTGTGGCAAAGTAGAACATTTTAGAGTTTTAGATTTAGTTTCTCTGTGTGAAAAAGGCTTAAAGGATATTAGAACATTTAATAGCCGATGGGTGGTAATACCATCTTCGAATATGTTTAAGGCAAAGCTACTCAAATATGAACCTTTGATCCAGACGTCCCGTGAGGACCGCAGGGCTTGGCGCTGGGACGCAGGGCTGCGGCTGGGCGCACCGTTTAAAAGTGGATACGTTTACCATTCAAATTTTAACCCAATAAATATTCCGTCTGACACAACACTTCATCTACACAACAAATAACTTTAAGGCAAGACGATCTTGGCTCCCGGAATAAGTAAAATTATTTAAATTCTAGATAAATATGATCAGTGCGCTAGCGGCTTGACTTTTAAAGTTCAGTTATATAAACGGAAGCTTTTTACATTCAATTTGGGAGAGCAACTTTTCCAAGCAAATAGGGTCTGCAGTACTTTCTCCCTGCCACCTGTTTGCTCTGGATGCTTGAGGACCCCCCAGCCCCTAGGCTGCTGTCCCCAATGGGCAGTCCCCCCAGAGAACGAATGCCATCCCTGCTGAGGGAGGGATGGGGGGCTACTGCTTGGGGCAGAATTTCCCAGTGGCTGCACTGCTGCCTGGGACCTGGGACCCTGGCCTCCCTGGAGCCCCGGGTCCCCACCACAGACAGTGGTACACGTTAGCGTACTAGGGGTTGTGAGGCATCCTGCACAGGGAAATGGGCATCACTCAGCACCCCCAGTTCACTGGACACCATTGCCCTGTGTCACATGTCAGCTGCCACCTTCTGTAGCTGCCCCAGGACCGACTGGGACAAGCGAGGTCCCCCTCTGCCACCTTGCCCTTGGGGACACAGTGGCTCCTTTTCAAACTTACCTGTCCTGGGCCTCACTCTTCCCGAACTCAGGGCTCCACCCACAGGCCTGTGCAGAGGGCCGAGTGGGGGCCCGTGGGGCTGTGGACTGGGGTGACCACCCATCCCAGGCAGGGCTAGGAAGGTTGGCGCGGAGCTCACCACACCCAGGGCAGGGCGGCCCAGTCTGACCCGGCCTGCAAGGGCCGCTCTCTCTTTCTCCCCCTCACACACACACAGCTGAAACACGTTTCACAAAACAGAACTTGCCCTTCTCAGGTGAACTGACTGGTATTTTCTATTTTGTTAAGTTTTTAAAATTGTCGAGCCGGACTCACTCAATTGAAGTGCTCTGGCATTTTCCATTCCAGGTGCTGACACCAAAACTGCGGCCCTGCTTGGCTCCTGCATCACCTGGGGAGCTGCTGCCATTACCTGAGGGGCTGGTGGCGGGAGGTGAGCAGGTGACCTGCCTGCTCTCGTTGGTTCTCCCAGCCCCAGCCCCGCGCTGGGTTGGTTTGTGGCCCCTGGTCTGTGATTTGTGAGGAGGGTGCGATGCCTGAGCCTCCTCCATTGGGAATCTGTGGGTCCTGGCATGGAGGTGGCGTTGGTGACCTCAGGGTTCTCGGGAGGAGGAGGGAGCAGTGAAACCCTAGCCCCAGGTGTGGCGTCATCTTCCATAGACCATGGAGCATGGGACTGGCTAATTGTCTTAAAAAGGTGACCTTTTCTGCGCTGCCAGTAATCAAGTTCAGGTACAGAAACCATGAACATGGGCTGGTCAGACGCCTCTACAGAGATTAAAGGAGGATAGTGGAGTAAACAGCAAAAAAGCCAAAACGCAGGAATCTGTTTACCCTTTAAATCACCGATTTCACTGTTGCTGAACCTTTATGAAAATGCTTTTCTCAAAGGAAACACCGCACGGCTTTCCTGGGCTTTAACTCGCAGACTTTGTCTAAAGGTCACTCGGTAAACAGCGTGAATGTGATGGTGCAGTGCGGTAGACCGCGGGCTGAGACCTCCTACTCGACAGACGGGCACAGGCGGGCTTGCCCGCCCAGGAGCGTGGTCTCTGCTCGGGTTCGCGTGAGAAGAAAACACCTGGTCAGGAATTCTGAGATTGTATTAAAGAGCCTGACCGCTCCTTGGAGAAGAAACAGCAGATACGGCTTTCGTACGTCTAGCCCCACCGGGGCTCTGACGTTGGACCCGAATGACTGACTTTTAGAGGCAATACAGGACCGTCCACCTATCCACCATCTATGCTTCCATCCATCTGCTACCTATGCATCCATCCACATACCCCTCTATCTACCCATCCACCACCCACCCCTCCATTATCCCTCCATCCCTCCCTCCCTTCTTTCCGCTTCCTTATATCCACTCGCTTATCCATTTATCTACCCATCAACCCCCCACCAAACATCCACCTCCCCATTCACCTACTCTATGTAAATACCCTGCCATTAACTCATCCATCTGTAAATATATGTGACACTGTCTACCAGGTGCCAGGACTATTATTTAAGTCACTGGCAGAATGGGACCGATGCAGGCCCTGCTCCCAGCCAACTGTGACGAGAGCCGAGAAGCACCTTCTGGGAGACCTGGGAAGAGGCTGCTCAGGGATCACTGACCAGGGCCAGATCCCAAGAGCAGAGGTGGGAGCGGGCTTCCAGAGGGGACGTCCAAGAGAAGGTGGGATGGTGTGAGGAGTCAGTGATTGGAAAGTGGTTGATGAGAGTTGAAAGGAGATTGTTCCAAACGGAACAAGTGGGAGGCACAGGAATTTGGAGACGTGTCCGATACCGCTCTCGCGCACCCTCTTACACTGCACCCCAACACTCTCGTGTACCCTCCAATCCTCTCCTCCAACGCTCTTGTACACCCTCCAATACTACACTCCAACGCTCTCGTGTACCCTGTGATACTTGGCTAACATAACAGTAACAATGCATTTCCAACGAGGTACTGGGGCTTAGGGTTCACCATCTTTTTCTGGGGAACACAAGCTTTAGTGCCCCCCTGTAAGTCAATGCCGTCTGCTGAAAGGTCCTTCCTTATTGGCTGAAATATACTCACCTGGGTTCACCAGCGATCCTGGTGTTTCCTGTGTTTCATTCAAGAACTCGCGCACATGTTGCGACACACACACGTATGTGTGTTCTGCTGGGCACATCGTTGGAGGCGGAATTGTTTGGGGACATACTGCTCCTTAGGCTGGTACTCCTAAGCAGAGCCTGAAAGGGGGGTTCCCTTGATTCCCTAGTGGGGGCTCTCAGGAGAAAATGGGAAGGAGACGGAGTAAAGGGCAGGGCTAAGAGCAGGCGTGGTTCCAGGAGCAGTGGGACACCTTCCCCCAGGAGCTCTGGAACACAGACCTATGTCAGACCCAGGTGGCCTTTCGCACACTCAGGCAGTGCTGGGCCATCGGTGTCCGAGGGCCTAGGCCCCGGGCATCTTCGTGAGGGGCCCAGTCCCCAGGCTGCTTCAGGTGTGAGCTGTTTGCACCTATAGCAGGTGGGGAATGGCCACATCTGATGGCAAAAGGAATCTGTATGCCGGGCAGGGAGCCTGAAGCCTCTTCAACCTCAGCACCTTCTAAACCTGCTCCCCGGAATCCTGGGGCATCTGTCCCACTCCAAGGCCTCTCTACCCTAGAACGGGACACCTGGAAGTCTCTGTGTGGGGGCTGTGGCCACAATTAGGACTTTTCCCAGGGGCCTGCAGGTGCTCATGCTGCACCTGGAACAGAATAAGCCAGGTTCCTGCCCACACTGGGGAGGCCACGAACGGTGGACCACGCCTACTCCCGAGGCACCTCGGTGACCAGGAAGAAGAGGGGATCTGAAGGCACTGAGGTCAGCTTGCTTTGTCCCCTTGGAGCAGGTTCTATGTCCAGCCCTGGGTCTGTTGTAACGGCTGACAGAAGTGGAGACACCCGGAGGGGGAGGGAGTGGGCCATAGCCACGGGGCAGCCAGGACCCCAGGGAAGTAGTAGCCAGAAGTGCTGGACATTTGAGGCGTGGCTTGCCGGCTTGTTGGAGACGGCAGGAGGACTCTGTGTCCCATGGTCCCTGGGAAAGCGAGACCCAAGGAAGTGAGGGTGTTCTCTGGGGGACCTGGGACGAGAATGATCACCTGGGGGTGGGGTACGAAGGCCCCAATGTGGGTCCCCTGGCTGGGCAGGGCTGAGGGGTCTGGCGAGAGTGACCAGTGTCCCATCACATGGCCACAGGCTGGTGGGAGTGACCAGTGTCCCATCACGTGGCCACAGGCTGGTGGGAGTGACCAGTGTCCCATCACGTGGCCACAGGCTGGTGGGCATGACCAGCTGCCTGACCACACAGATCACAGCATTGCTGTTTATTCCAAGTATTGTGATAAAGCACAGAGGTCTCCTCTGGGCTGTGGCCTGAGCTGACCAGTGTCTAGAAGGACCCCTTCAGCTGCAGAGGGGACGGCAGACCCTCTGGGACCAAGGGCAGGGAGCCACTCAGGACTCTGGTGGCACGTTCCCAGGAGAAGTGCTTGGCCAGCGCAACGGTGGTGGTCAGACTGTAGGGCTGGAGTCTGGCTACACAGGGAGCCCACAGGGGAGCTCACAGGGCAAATGAAGGCTCGAGAGAGGCAGGGAGGACGGTGCCAGGTTGGCCTGGGCTGGCAGCCACCAAGGGGGTGTGGCTGGGGCCCAGGTTAAGCCCAGCAGGCCTGGGGGCCCCACGGTGCTCCCTCTGGGCTGGGGAAGGGGTATTCCAGAGGGCGTGGAGCTGCGAGCGGAGCCAGTGGCCAGAACAACAACAGTGTCGAGCAAAATGTGGGCGGGTCCTTTCCCACATAGATTTTTATTGTTGGTGATGCTGAGCATGGACAGACAGACACTGAGAACACTGTGTTCTATGAGGAGCAGCGACGCTCCTCGGGGCCACACTGCAGACCGCCTCCAGCCTCCCCTGGGGCCACGGTCCACAGCGGGCTGGCCCACAGCCCCGTGCATTCCAGCGGCGACCGAGGCCAGCTGCGGGACGGCCACGCTTTGACTTAGTTTCTCGTAACAGCAACGGGGACAGCAGCAGACAGGTTTTCAGAACCAGCCCTGCATTCTGACAATTAGTTCTGATTCACTGTTAAATACGGTTTTAAAAAGCCATTCCCTAACATAGAAAGTGTGGTTATGGATGTGATGTGTGCCTGAGAGAAAGAAAATTCTGGCTGGTCTTGCTCCCAGGATCACAGCCAGGCTGAGCCTGGCAGGGTCTCCTGGATGCCTGCCTGCCTTGGGGTGCTGCCTGGTCAGGGCCCAGGGTGGGGATGCACTCCTGCTCACGAGAAGCACTTTCTCCCGTGGCCGTGGGTCAACGTCCAGGTGACAATGAGCTGACCGGGACCCACATCGGGCAGGAGTAGTGGCAGTCAGACGGGTCCCATGGAGTCTGTTTCTCTCAGCTACAAGGAAATCGACAGCGTCCCCATCACACTCACCAGACCCCCACCCTGGGGGCTCTGAACAGACTGCTTGGGGGACGTGGCGACACAAGGCCCCCCACTCCATCGCCTTTTGCACGGTTTCTTCCATTTTGCCTTCTGTACAATTAGGCAAAATGTGACATTTAGCTTTTGTAATGAGAGCAAACTAATGACCCAGGAAGTGACTGAGCATGAGGCTCACAGTCACCTACAATCACGGTGCTTCTCGGCACACGGAGGGAGTGTGACCCGAGCCCTGGGCGGGGGCGGGGGCTGGGGCTGTACACAAACAGAACACGACGTTTTCTACTACGTTATACAGGACACAGGACAATGGCAGGTGCTGTCCCCACAGCGCATCACTGGTGTAAACATGGGAAGGCAGAGCCCCCGTGGGTCCCAGCAGTACAGGCACCGGGAGCAGCCGCCTCTCTCAGGCTCAGGTTTTTCATCGTGGTTGGCGTCTCTCCCTCGGCGAGCATGACGGCCGCCCAGGGCCTTCCTCCTCTGCTCCCCTCTACACCATGAGCCAGTGGCGCAGCTGCAAAGAAAAAGGGTTTTCAGAACTCAGAAGCCACCCCGGCTGGTAGCTGAGAGGGGCCTCAGCTGAGAGGACAGTGAGGTTGTGGCCGGGACGCTTAGGGGAATGGCCAGTGCCACGCCGGGGACCACAGACCTGGTGCCTGTGTAACCTCAGCTAAATGAGTCACCGCTTGACTAAGAGAAGTCGGGGACATGCGTGCAGTGAGGGGCCAGCACACAGTGGCATGACATCCGCTGCTGGCCTGACATACCCAGGGCTGGTCTCAGATCGCACTCCTGCCAGCACGCATGTCACCTGAGGCCCCCACCCCAGGCCCCGAAGGCCACTTTCCTGGGTCCTCTGATTTGTCCCAGTCACACACTGTGCCCTATAGTTCCCTCTCGCTTACGAGACCCAGTGTGTGGGGAGCAGCCCTCATTCACCACTCAGGATGAACGAGACCGACAGGACGCCATTCAGTCTTTGGCAAATGTCACCACCTGTTATTATGCAGCTGGGAGCTCAGCCTATTTTTTATCACAAACCCTTTGTGACACTGAATGGCAAGAACTGTATTCTTTAAACATTTTCAGAACTAGAGCGGCAGGGCTGACTTCTGGCCCAGCCACAGTGGGCTGGGGTCGCTCAGTGTACGGCTGCCTGGCACGGCTCAGACTCCCACCGACTAAAACCAGCTCAGCAGCAAGGAGCCCAGGAACACGGCACAACCTGCCCCAGTGATGCTGCAACTGGCAGGTTATGAGCCGCTACGGCAGAAGTGTTAAAAGTGACAGACACAATGTACAATGATGCACATTTCACAAGAAACAGGCAGAGCAAATGCAACTTCCAGGGACAGAGCAAACGTGTAGCTGTCAGCCGAGTGGGGTGCAGTCAGGGAGCCACGAGATGGGGGTGGACGACGGCCTGTGGGAGGTTTACAGTCAGTGTCCTGCAGCCGTCAGAGCCCATGAGCCTCACAGGCTTCTGGTCAAGATGGAGGGTAAGGACCAAATCTGTTGTGCCGTCTGAAATAGCCCCAATGAACACACCTGCTCGTACATAGTAATGGGCTTTAAGACCCAGAACATCGGACGACACAGGAGAGTGACCCAGAGAGAGACAAACACAGGAGCCACCCCTGGGTGCCTCCAGGGAATCTCTAGGCTGCAGCGTTGGGGAGGGGAGCCGACTGGGGCCATGAACCCCAGGGCGAAGGGGATAAGTGCTGGGGAGACCAGGCACTGGAGTTTGCAAAGTGTCTGAGAGGACAGAACTGCATAGGGAGCCCAGGGGCCCCCGAGGTTCAGCTGAGGACACAGTGTGCACAAGACTATCAGGTGGGAGACAGAACCACCTGACAGGATTGGCGGGGACAGCCCTTGAAACGCACATGGTGGGCACCAAGCCTGTTCCCGACAGCCCGACTGGAGACTCCCTGGTTCGTGGGTGCAGGACTCACGAAGGTGTCGCTTCAGTAGTGGGAAATAGTTAGCTCGACACTAAATGCTGCTCTGCTGCAACCTAATGAATCTTAAAAAGCAAGTCCCCCAAAGGTCACACTGTCCCCAAGGAACTTAACAACGTCCCAGGAACAGAGCTCTAGAGTATTTTAAGGGATGCAAAGGTACCAGCGTCTAACAAGGCAAAACTCACAATGTGTGGAACCCAGTTAAACATCACCAGACATGCAAAAGAGCAGCAAAATTCAGCCCTAAAGAGAAGAGTCATCCAATGGAAACTGATCCAGAGCTGCCATCAATGAGCCAGTAAGGACGTTAAAACCATGATTATAACTGCACGCTATACACTCATGAAGTGGAGACAGGACAGCTTTAAAAAGACCCAAATTGAACTTCCAGAAATGAAAACTGCAATGTGTGAGACGATAAATATGCTGGATTATCAGATCGCACAATGTGGAGGAAAAAAATTAGTGAATGAAAATACAAAGCAACAGAAAGCACTCGAAATAGAACAAACACACAGAGGAAAGAATTAAAGTGGCCTAATAATACATGTGTAATCGGAGTCCTTGAAGGAGGTGGAGCAGAAAAACACTGAAGAAATGATAGCCCAGGGTGGCCAGATGGCTCAGTTGGTTGTAGCACGAGCTCTGAACAACACGGGTGCCGGTTCGATTCCCACATGGGCCAGTGAGCTGTGATCTCTGCAACTAGATTGAAGACAAAGAGCTGCCGCTGAGTTGCCAGAGGGGCAGTCAGATTGTTCAGCTGGTGAGAGTGTGAGCTCTCAACAAGGTTACTGGTTCAATTCCCGCATGGGATGGTGGGCTGCGTCCCCTGGACAATGACTTGGAGCTGATGGGCCCTGGAGAAACACTGTTCCCCAGTATTCCCCAATTAAAAACTATATATATATATATATATATATATATATATATATATATATATATATATATATAATCATTAAATTTGAGGAATGTGAGGAACGGTTGCAATATAATTCTGAGGTTACCACTGTAGTTAAAAAAAAAAAAGAAATGATAGCCCACATTTGCTGAAAACGATACACTCGGAGCTCCAAGAGGCTTGATGAATGGTGGGTGTGAGAAGCAGGAAGAGGGGGAGGCGCACCAATTACACACGTGGAAAAGCACCCCCCAAGGATCTAGTCGCCAGTTTTTGTGCTGACAATGCCCTTTACAGAGCTAAACACAACTGAAACCAATGAGATGCAACAGAAATGACACTAAACAGGACAGGGACAGCTCCGACTGCTCACGACAGCGCTTACTTCAGGGGGCAGACAGGTGGGTGCATGCGAGTTACTGTCAAGGTGTGGTTTTCCCGAGGGAGTTCACAAGGCTTCATTTTGTTAGGTAAACAAACAACTAAGAAGTCGCTGTACCAAGGACGACAGTGTCGTCGTACAGCCGTGCGCCTCTCGTCTCCTGCCCTGTCCTTCCGTGACCGGCCTGAACTGCTCCAGGTCCCCCCGCCCACACTCGTCCCCCAGGGAGGTGTGCCAGCCCACCCATCAGGGCCTGTCCAGGTGCGGTGGCCCCGCCCACCGGCCCCGCCCTCGCAGGGGCTCCGCCCACATGTCCCGCCCTCACAGGCCCCGCCCACCGGTCCCGCCCTCACAGGGGCTCCGCCCACCTGTCCCGCCCCCGCACAGGGCCGCGCCCACAGGCCCCCCCCGCCCACCTGTCCCGCCCCCGCACAGGGCCCCGCCCAGAGGTCCCGTCCTCACACAGGGTCTGCTCACATGTCGTCGTCATACCCCCCCACCCCCCCCCAGGGCCCACCCCAGCAGGGCGGTCCGGCCCCCCCGCCTTGTCCTTCTCTCCGACTGGCTGCACCTGACACAGGTCGTCTGCTGCCCACCCTGCTCAGGACAGGGGTTCCCAGAAGGTGGTCCCAGGGAGTGTTTGCTGAATTAATAAAGGAGCCCCCCAGCTTTCCGAGGGCTGTGGTGCTCGCTCATTCTCCAGATCCGGCTGCATCCGCGCAGAGGGGCGGCGGGGACAGTGGCACATACTCACCGTGAACTGGCGCACCTCCCCACTGTCCACCAGCTCGCGCTCCTTCTCGGGCGTGATGGCGTAGGCCACTTTCTAGGAAAGGAGGAGAGTGTGGGCACCAGTGACCAGCCCCAAATCAGCACATGGTCCGCTGGGGGAGCTGACAGCCGGGTCCTCTGAGACCCCGGAGCAGAGTCCACGCAGGCTGAAAAGGCAGATGCTGGAGGGTCGTCTCCACATCAGCTTGCCGTGGACTCCAAGTGAAGGTGGGCAGCATGCAGGACCCCACCAGGCCCAGCTGGGCCGAGGGCCCCTGGAGCTCACACACCACGTGGGAGAGGAGGCCCTGGCTTTGTCACATTGAGTGCTGCAAGCCAGCCTTCCATCCACCACCTGCCTGAATGGCCCACGCCCCGGAGCCTGGACAAAGGGTGCTGCTGCCCTTGCTTGTCCCCCAGGCCCATCTCTCAGCAGCTGTTTGTCTGACTCTGAAGCCAGGTTTCCTTTCCAGTGTCACAGCCGAGGGGACCATCCCACAGCCCCACCTGTCTCAGCCACTGCGAGTTTATGTGGTTTCTGTACAGAGTTTGGGTGGCGGAGGTGAAAGGCCACTGGACCTGGCTGGTGGCCTGACGATTGGGCAGTGGGGCAGGGTGAGGGGCCCGTCTACACACGTACCTCCCGCAGGGACCCGGGCAAGCTGCAGAACTTGTAGGCTGCGTAGATAGGCACCATGGACATGGAGGACATGGCGATGGCCCAGCCCAGCGCGTTGGCCCACTCAGGGAAGACGTAGTCTCCGTAGTGCGGGGGCCTGAAGGTCACGACACTGACCACCACCACAAACTAAAACCGAGGGCACAGGTCAGGCGCGTGTAGAGAGGATGGAGTGGGCGTGTTAGGCTGGAGGGTCTGGAACTACAGCTCCAGACCCCCGGGGCCCACAAACGAGGGAACCGGGCAGCTGTCACGGGCGGCACTGGACAGGTGCACGTCCTCTCGGTTCTCAGTTTGACTAGTGGGAACTCCCTGAGCTGTCCTCGTCCCATCTGGGACACCTCACCTGTCTAGAGGTCACACACCCACAGCTGCAACATCTAGATGTAGTGAGATGGACATGTTGGGGACAGGCCTCAGGCTGCCAGATGGGGTGACACAAGTAGCCTCTGAGTGTTTGGGGGGCTCCGTGTGAAGCACCGTTTACGCAGGCGCCCACTCCTGCCCCCTCTGTCTCACTAGCCACCGGGCTGGCCCATGGCGTGGTCTGTGTGGCTGCCTGCCTGTCCCAGGCTGGCCCCACATGACCTCTGGGCCGACTGGGCAGGAAGAGGGCCGGGCATCAGGGGTCTGGTTCCTGCACAGCTCATGGGCTCTCTGCTTGGACCTGGACTCGGCCTTGATCAGCCACCTGGGCCACCTGTCCAGAGCCATGGGGTGTCAGGTACAGCCACCCAGCCCTGCTGCTGCAGCGTGGAGGAGACATGCACAGCCTGCAAATAGGCTGCGTGTCTATGTTCTAACAAAGCTGGAGCTGGTGGGCTTGGCCCGGATGGTAAAAGCCAGGCAGCTACTGGACATGCCTGGGGAGGACCCCCAAGGGCAGAGAGGTGACAGAATCCAGGTCACTCTGCCCTCGAGATTGAGTACTTGTCGCCCCTGAAAGTCCTCATAGCAGAAAGTCCACAATCTCCCTCCCTTGCTACCCCTCCTCCCAGGATGCACAGGGGCCTCAGGCTGAGGAGGGCACCTGGGATCCCAGGTGAGGTTTCTCAGTGGGGTTGGGGATGTCCCCAGGAGACTAGAGAGCACAGCAGGGACCAGCTTGCCCTCCCGGAGTCCTGCGGCCTGCCGACTCCACCTTGGAGACCCTGGTGCTAGGCAGCATGGAGCCCCCTCCCCCACCTCAAGCACCTTCACTCGCTTAAGTGGAAACCTGGCCACTGCTGGACCAGAGTGGGCGTGAGCGCTGGGGCACAGCAGGGACATGTGGCCAGCAGCCTTACCAGGAGGAAGCAGGGGCTGACAAACTTCCAGCACAGCCGCCAGTAGAGGCTGGGCCGCTGCCCGGTCATCTGCTTGATGTCGTCACTGAACTGCCGCACACCTGGGTGGGGGCAGCCGGGCAGGATGGTCAGCACAGCGCATTCCCGTACGAGCAGCAGCGAGGTCCTCTTGACACCCATGGCTGCCCAGGGGACCTCACGCTTGGCTGCCTCCTGCAGGGGGCAGCCCCACTCCAGACCACCCAGTGGTCTTATGACCAGGGGGTCCCCACACGTCCCCTGTGGTGACAGTGGGTGACGTTTGCTCCTACCCTGTTGATCGCTCAGGGAGATGTGTGGGGTCCCAGAAACTCTGCCTGACCGCCCTCCACCCTCCTCCCGCCTCAGCCCTCCTCCCCGTGTCCCACAGCTGCCCCTGCTTCCCCTCTGCAATCATTTTTTTCCAGTTAAAAAAACTGTGACAAAATGTATATAACATAAAATTTACCATCTTACCCATTGTAAGTGTCCAGTTCAGCAGCCTTAGGTGCATTCATACTGTTGTACACCATCACCTCCATCATCTCCAGAACTTTCTCATTTTCCCCGCTGTCCCCATTAGATACTGAGTCCCAACTCCGCCCCCAGTCCCTGGCACCCATCCTTCTATTTCCTGTCGTTATGAATTTGACAGCTCTAGGGACCTCACATAAGTGAACTCATACAGGATTGATCCTTTTGTGACTGGCTTATCTCACTGAGCACATGTTCTCAAGGTTCATCCATGTTGTAGAGGTGTCAGAATTTCTTCTTTTAAATACTCCATTATGCATACAATCATGATACTTGAAGGATGTGCAGAGTGACGTCCAGAGCTTCCACGGCCAGCCCTGAAGGACACCTGGCCCAGCGAGCTGAGTCAGCACCGTGACCCATTTCACAGAAGAGAAAACTGAGGAAGCAAGGTGGGTGGCTTGCCCTGCCAGTACGTGGGAAGGGATAAGGCTTCCTCCAGCTTTTTCTGTTGCTGACAAACGATACTCAGTCACTAGCCCAGGATGGGCAGGGGCTGTAGCTGCAGTTCAGTGCCAAGCCCCGTCTGGGGGCTGCCTGCTGACCAGCAGGTCCCCAGCCTCATGGGGCTCACAGCACTAACTTATGAACAAGCAGCTGGACGTGGGTGGGTCTGGGGCAGATCAGCAGTGACGTCCTTGAGGGCTCAGTTCTGTACCGTTAGGAGCCTGACACATGAACCGGGTCACGTTGAAACATGATGGTTGGAGACAGCATTTGCTGGTCATACTCCCAAGGAGGGACAGGCTCAGCTCATTTCTCTGGTGTCTCGGTGCGGTGCTGGTCACCTGTTAGCTGGACCTCATGTCCACCAGCGTTCGTGTCCCCACATCCCATGATCCCATGAAACCATTCTTTCTCAAGAACCAATTAGGATATATGCACAGCATAACTGTGGCCACACTGGACGCCTCCAACCACAGTAAGGATCTGGGGTGCCATCCAGGCCAAATGTCTTCATTGGTCCAATGGAGTGATGGTTGCCAACCCCCCATCCTCTGTGATGCTGTGGTCATCACAATTTAAGCTTCCTGGAGCTCACGTGTCCCTTTTCAAGCCAGTGTTACCCAAATAAAGCCGCACAGCCATAAAGCGACAGGCTGCCAGCCCCGCTGGTCGCAGCCTCCCGCCTGCCGAAGCACACCAGCCCCCAGGGAGGTTTTGTTCTTACCGTAGAACCAGGCCACCCCGATGGCCTCGATGAGCACTCCAAAGAGGATGGACGTGCCGGCCGCGAAATGGTCCAGCAGCGTGAAGACATAGATGCCACCCTGGAATAGGAGGGGCCTGCTGAACTCAGGGTGCGCAGTGTGGCACGCCTGGCCCACGAAACCTGGCCCATGAAAGTGCTTCTCCCAAAACATAAACCTGGCCTGTGGATTCACTTTACAGACAGATACTGTTTCACTCCCTATAAAGTTCAGTTTGAGTCACTAAAATTCAGTCCACACACAGCTTCTTAGGGAGACGTCTAGTAAATGAAAATGACTTCTCTTCTCCTTTCCCAGGGCTCCTGATGTTATCAGAAATGAAAGCCACCAAATGGCAAGCTTGGCAGAGCCTCTGTGGGGAGGGGAGGTGACCCGGGCCCCCTGCACAGACCGGCCTCGCTCCAGCCCCACAAGTCCAGCAGGCAGGTGGCTGAGCCAAGGGCACGTCCCAGGGAGCTGTCCAGGTGCTGAAGTAACTGGAGGCAAAGTTCCATATGTGCCAAGGCCAGTACATGTGACCACAGCTTCCCTGAGTGTGACCACGGCTACCCTGAGTATGACCACAGCTACCCTAAGTGTGACCACAGCTTCCCTGAGTGTGACCACAGCTACTCTGTGTGACAGTGGCTACCCCGAGTGGGACTACAGTTTTGCTCGTATGGTCACAAGTCGAGGGTTGTTTGGGGGGTACCACCAACCCTCTTAGAAAGGCTGTGGCTGTGCAGCCTGACAGCACCGGCCACGCTGCCCAGCGCCGAGGACGCAGGACAGCCTCTGGCAAAGCTGAGCCTGTACGTACGTTGGTGACGCAGAAGAGGGAGAGCAGGAAGGTGGCCAGGACGATGAAGAGGGTGAAGAGCTCCCGGTGTCTGTGTAGCAGCTGGAACTCGTCGATGAGCCCGGTGATCACAGACTCCATGCCGCCCATCTGCAGCCAACACAGCAGGGGACACGCTGCAGGGAGCGCGGCGCACGCCCGACTGCCGCCTACACGTAAGTCCATGGATGTACACCCGGAAAATGGGCACGGAGTGAGAACCACATGGTGCCGAGGGTGCGAACGCCCTAAAGACAGGGCCGCCCTGGCGAGGGCTCCTCTCGTGACATGTCCATCGCTGAGAGACGACTGGGGTGGATGCTCTGTCCACCGGTGGTGATTTGCTCAGTCACCTTGAAGTCCTGGGTGGGCAGAAGTGCTATATGGCCAACACAATGCCATGTACTGCGTTGCCACAAAGGGCAGGTCTGCTGGACTTTTCTAAGCAAATCTCTCCCACAAGCACAGCTTAAGTCTATTCCCAGGGCGGACAGGCCTGGCCACTGGCTATGTCCTCACTGATGAAGGCTACCTGACTGGGTCTCGTCATGATGGGGTGTCGCCCACACAGCCCTGATTGCTTGGGGACCCTCTTAGTCCTGCTCTGTCGAGACCACCTCCCCCAGGAAGTGCTGTCATGGCTCCATCTACCCCAGACTGCCAGCCGAGGGCGTGACCCGGCTGGTGGGAGATGGAGGTGGAGGGTTATGGAGCATGGCCAGAGTTACGGGGAGGGACTCGTGGTTCTCTGCACTTCCCAGTAAACTCAGGTGAACAAGATGCCCATGGACAGTCATGGGACCCTGAGGTCTCAGCTGATGGTCACCAGCAGGCAAAGGGGAAGGAGGCTGAGGAAGGCCAGCAGGCCCAGGGCCTACCCTTCACCCCCAGAGCATAGCACACACATGTACACACCCACGCACAAGCACACACCCACATATACACACGCACACACCATGTACACACACCCACCCACGCACATGCATGCACACCCACACCCACATATACATATGCACAGATCCAAGCACACACACACGTACACACACCCACACATATATGCACGCACACACCCATGTACACACATGCCCACGCACATGCACGCACACACACATGCACACACACCCACATATACGCACACACACACGTACACACACCCACGCACATGCATGCACACCCGCATATACACATGCACAATCCATGTACACACACACCCACATATACACACGCACACACCCATGTACACACATGCATGCACACACAAACAGGCACACATGCATGTGCATGCACACACACACACACATATGCACACCCATGCACATGTTGCAGGGTTGCACAAGACATTCAGTGGGCCCGGCCCGGGCTGCACTGGAGCTGTCTGTCACCTCACCCTGCATATGCATCCATTCCTCCCGGGGGCTAAGGGTCAGGGACAGTGACAAGTCATGAAGGGCCTGCCTTGATTCTGCATGGTCATATGGCCCGGTTTTCCTGTGCTGCTCTCTTGCTGTGTGTGTGTTTAGGGTCCATGGTGGCTCGGGCAGAGGGTGCAGCTGGTGCCCCCAAGTAAAAGAAGGGGTGAGCTGGTAGAAACACCCCATCCAGGAAGGGTCTCATGTAATCGTGGGGTCCCTCCCTGCCACCCACGTGGGGCTCTGTGCAAGTACAGACTTTGGGGGAGGACCCCACTGTCCGGCGGGGCCCCGGCACATGACGTGCTGTGGTCACTCACGGCGCTGTCGATCCCCAGGGCAAGCAGCATGGTGAAGAAAACCACGGCCCAGACCGAGGACAGTGGGAGTGTGGCGAGCGCCTCGGGGTAGATGATGAAAATCAGCCCAGGCCCTGAAAGCAGACCCCGGGTTGGCACCGAGCAGCTACTTCTTGCACCCTTACCGCACCCCCCAAGGCCAACTCAGCCCCTCAAGTGCCTCCAGACAGTGACAAAGCCTTTCCATAGCCAACTCATCTGTCCCCCTCCTGTGAATTCAGGGGACACCTGGCCCGGGACTCTAAAGAATGGAAACCCAGCATCAATGGGACACGGATTTGCCTGTACAATCCCCAGTGGTGCCACAGCCGTGCTCTTCCAATCGCTCCTGTCCCTGGCTGTGGGGATGCTGGGATAGGAGTGGGGAGGGGCTCTGGGGTCCTGCCTGGTCCCTAGACACACCTCAAGCCTCCGGGTTTGTTATTCCTGAGCAGGTTGCATACACGGTTCACGAGCAAGACATTGTAAATGTTTCTCTGTGCTGTGAATTATTCTAAGTACAACCTTTAAAAGCACATTTGCGAATGTTCTCTGGTGTGCGGCTAGAAAGAGTGTTACCTGCTCACAGGTGAGCACTCGTTGATCAGCCCCTTGCAACACCCGCAGGATGGGACTGCGGGGTCAGCACAGGCGCACGTGGGCAGCTGCACCTGCTCCTTATGCCCCCCAGGTGGGATCTAGGGGCACGCAACGGCTGGGGCTGGACCACGGGGCCCAACCAAGATGAGATGCAGTTGGGCCTCGAATAATCTCAAAGTAAAAATATTCCCACAGGATATTGGTAACTGACCATTTTCACGGTCAGCTTTAGTAGATGGGCACCTGTCGCTGACCGCAGAGCCTCTGCTTCCGGACAGAGAGGTGACTTACAGCTCTTCTGCTTCTGCTTGTCCGGGGCCGATGGGAAGGGGCAGTTACAATGTTTCTAGAGGATCAAAGCCAGAGCCTGGCCACCTCCCAGAGGCCACCTTCCGGCTCGCTGGCCCTGAGGCAGGCTGGGCTCTCTGAGTCCCGCCCTAAGGCAAGGGGCACCATGTCCGGTGTGGGGAGAGGGGCGGACCTTTGAGACACTGAAGTCTAAATGCTGTAAGCTAAGCCATTAACCTGGGGAGCGGTTCGTCAGATGGGTGGAACATAATGTCAACACCCTCACCTTCCGTTTCTGTACCTGAGTTAATATCTCACCCTGTTTCCTTGAGAATCAGAGTCATGAGTGACATTTACTTGGCTTGTCAGGCGAAGCACAGCAGACGCAGTGTTACTCTCAGGGGTTAACAACCTACTGGCGTTTATCACAAGAAGGACAGAAGGACGGGCTGCACAAATGCACGGGGCCGGCTGCACTGTGCCCCCCGCGCTTCACCTTTATTAGTCTTTCTCCGTGAGGAAAGGATATGGACTCGGAAACAGACGGAGGTTTTGCCCCGGCCCCTGCTGTGTCATCTCAGAGGGGTCCTTCGGGGCCTGTGGGCCTCTGCTTCCTACTTTCAAAGTGGGGGTCTGATGGGATGATGACGGCTGCCCCTGGCTGAGAGCTCAGGGCCCAGAAGGAGTTGGTCCTCTGCTCCCTCCTGACCCTCCCTGAAGAACCTCTCTGACTCAAGAGTAAAACACCCAGGAAAACTGGTCCGTAGACCCACGGGGCTCAGCAGCCTCCAGCAGAGCAGGCACTTCCAGCCACAGGAGAAGAGGAGTGAGGTCTGTGAACTGAGCCAGGGGACCTCCGGGGGAACCCTCACCGCTCAGGGGAGGGGTGCAGCCATCTTGGGAGACCCTGGAGCCTGGACTGACCCCATTCAGGGCTGCTTGGGCCCCGGTTTCCACCATGAACTAGAACCGAATAGACCCCCAAGTGCCCAGGGGCCTCAGCGATCAGATTCCCCCAAGGCACCCGCATCTGTGCCCAGCCACCGACTTCCCCTGCCTGGCACACTTCCTGCTGGGGACGAACCTGCTCCCGTCACCTGTGCCCACCCATCAACCCGCCAGCTCCCAGTGGGGGAGGGGCTGATGCAGATGTCACCTGGGCTGCAGCGGGCTCCCACGGGGACGCCTGCAGCCACTCAGGCCAGCCACTCACAGCAGCACAGATGCCTGCATCCTCCCATTTTACAGGAAACATGTCTTGAGAACTGGCCCGGGATAGGCAGAAGTGTGGGCCCACAGGCCTGCTGCAGACTCACCGTCCTTGGCCACGTCCCCGATGGGCACGCTGTGCTTCTGGGCCATGTACCCCAGGAAGGAGAAGACCACGAAGCCGGAGGAGAAGCTTGTCAGGGAGTTGACCGAGGTGGTGATAATGGCGTCTCTGTGACAACAAGACACCCGTCCCCACACTGGTGCAGCTGCAGTTCCCGTCATTATCCTCAATTAGTGCATCTGGGGGTGCCTTCCTGAGGATCAGGCCAGTCCCCTCCGCGGCCGCAGAACCTGTCCTCCGACTGCCCTGCCTGTGGGGATGGGACTTCCACCTGGGACCTCCCGGCTGCAGGGTCCAGGCTCTGGGCATGTCCCCACAGTGACCAACTGTCCATGTCTGCCCGGGACCCAGTGGCTCGAGACACACACCCAGTGCTGAAGCTGAGACAGACCCACTAGCAATGCAGGGGTTCTGGGGGGACAGAACAGACAGCCACGGGGTCCCCACATACGCTGGGGGTGGCTGTCAGGCAGGCAGCCCTTGTTCTGACAGGGTGGGTCTAGTGGGCCCCAGACGACACATTTCCCAGCTACTCCCAGGGGTCTGGTGCTGCTGGTCTGGGGTGGAGGAGGGGGCAGGGGAGGAGGGACGGGGTAGGGGAGGGAGGAGGGCGGTAGGGGTGGAGGCGGGAGGGAAGCAGGGGTGGAGGCGGGAGGGAAGCAGGGGTGGAGGCGGGAGGGAAGCAGGGGTGGAGGCGGGCATGGGCGGGGCCTCAAAGGAGTCTTGCCCTGCAGTCTAGAAGGCTTCCTTGCAGGGAGGTGATACACATCTTCATGAGTTTTAATACCTTCCTTAAAGCAACGCTCAACATTTGCCTGTCGCTTCCCCATTTTATTTTCCACTAAAAGGCCATTTGGCTCAGAGGTCTGGCACACACAGCTGATTTCTCCTGCCTTCATCCAGGACACATCATGACGCCCTTGACCCTATAGACCCTCATCTGGACAGGGGCTCAGGACTTACCTGTAGCAGTTGTTGGTGAATTGATTGTAACTGGAGAAGGCTATCAGCACCCCAAACCCAACGCCCAGGGAGAAGCATATCTGCGTCGCAGCGTCTATCCAAACCTGCGGCCAGAGGGGACAGACAGGGCTGTGAGCGACAACTGCGGGAAGCCACAGCCCAGCTGTCACAAGGCAATTGTGCGAAGACTGTGACCTCAGCTCCCTGTGCTCCCTGATGGTGTCTCCAGCTGAAATGCCACCTGCTCCGTGGAACGGAGTCGAACCTAAACTCAGCATCGTTACCGATGAGCACCTGGCACCCGGACGTGATCAGAGGAAATGCCGTCTGGGGAAAAACCTCCCCATGTCGCTTGCCCGAAGGAGCATGGTGAGAAGGGGGCCACGTCTTTGCGTGGTCTTCATGCTTCGATTCTCCGTGGACCATCAGTACGTTACCCCACATGACCAGAGTTGACTGGTTATTAATTAACGCTGGCATCTGCTCTGCTTCCTCTTTGTGCTGCGCGGAGCTGAGGACTAGGACCTCAGCTGCACTTCCTGCACGTTTACACCTGGCTCGCTCCTTCGTGCTCCCGGAACACAAGTCTGCTCTCGCGGCCTCACCGCCGGTCTTCCCGCGGGCTCCCAGTCGGTGTCCCACCGAGGTCGCTCACCGCTGTCTGGCCTTGTGGGCTTGAAGGTGTCCTGTGGGAGGCACCTTCCCACCGGGCTTCTCCCCTCCCGGGGTTTCCTGGGGGCCTGGAGCCATGCCTGCCCTACCTGCTACCCCATTCCATCCTTTTCTGCCTCAGCGCTGCTCCTTCCCGAGTCTCTAACGAGCCCCACACCTGCTGTTCATTGTGACCTAGCAGCATGGGTGGCCACCTTCCAACGGCCCCCTGACTCCAGCTGGCCTCCCACCCAGCTGAGGCCTGCCCTTCCCGTCTTGCCAGTGGACTCCCCTTGGGTAGCTGTTGAGGCCCCACCACCTGCCCCAACCTAGTCCTTCTGAATTTCTGACCATTTCCTTTCAAAAGCTGCTATGCCTTCACCCCCACCCCACCCACAAACCACCCCGAGGCCACTGCCATTTCTGGATGGTTTCCCTCAATGCTGCCCCTGTCTTTAGAGACCCCTCTCCCACGGCCTGGCCATGCCTCCTCTCTCCAGGAGTGGGTGGTGGCCATGGTCGGTGATGGAGTGGACGGGGGCTCCAGTGGGTTGGGGAGAGGACAGGTGACGGTGGTGGTTGGAGAGCTGATTGGGGACTGCAGTTGGATTTTTAACCCGGAACAATCTCTTCCTTTGCTGAAGAAATCTATGGCTGGCTCTGGCCTTCATTTCTGATACGATTTAGGTCACTGTCTTGCACTGTGGGGCACCAAGAGTGTCCACCATCGAGGTACAGCTTCCTGAGGAGCGTGTTCTGGTTCCTGCAATGCGGACCATTCGCAGCCTTGCTGGGCCAATTCACAGGGGGCTGGAGCTCAGGACCGCGTCCTGGGTGAGACGCAAAGCTCTCTGGCACAGACTGGGCAGCCCACAGTGCTCTTCCAGGAAGCCCAGATCATTCCTCCAGGAAGTAATGGACCAGGGGGAGAGGTTGTTCCTCCAGGAAGTGATGGACCAAGGGGAGAGGTTGTTCCTCCAGGAAGCAGATGGGCCAGGGGAAGAGGTCGATGGGCAGCAATGGTCCATTCTATTCCTAGGGTCCCAGCACATAGACTGTTCCCCTAACTCCCTCATTCTGGTCATCAGCTCCCCACCGTGCCCACACATCCCTGTCACTTGGCCCGTGAGCTGCTGCAGGTGAGGGTGCTGTTTAGCAGAGCCCGGCCTGCAGCAGGATTTACAGGGTGAGTGAGACATTCTGGCCAAACTGCTAAGTTTGGGGTCGCCTGTGCCCAACACGGAGCCCTGCACAGCACCTGCCCACCCACGCAGGCTGCAGGACATGAGTGGTGGCCGTACTCACGGACGCCTCGCAGAGCCGACGGAAGTCCACGCTCAGGTACGCTTTGATGCCGTCAAGGGCTCCGGGGAGGGTGATCCCTCGTAGAAGCAGGGCAAAGAGGACCACATAGGGCATGGTGGCTGTGATCCACACGACCTGGGGAGAGCACAGCGTCACCAGGCTTCACAGGCCACCCACTGTGGGGAGAGGGCACAGAGAGAGGTGGCCCAACATCCCCAACATCCCCAGGACGCCAGCTCAGCAGATGCTCACTGGGGTGAGGCTGCCCATGCCTTCTGTCCTGTGCATCTTTCCCAAGGATTAAAATAGGACAAACAACTTGGCAAGGAAGGGACATTCCTGCTCGTGTTTGGTCTGTCACAGTAGGAGTGGGCAGGAGTGGCTGAATTTTTGATGAGTGAGATGTGAGCGGATTTCACCTGGCTTACATGTAAAAGATGGATTCTGGGCTGCGGGGGGTGGGGGTGGGGGGAGGCACCATCATTGAAAAGTTCCCATGTGTCAGCATTTCACTACATGTATTATCACAAGTGACAGGCACATTTTGATCAAAATTGCTTTGGGTGTCCATAATAACCAAAATATTTTCATCAGCAAAAAACTATTTATGCTGTGCTTGTCTTTATGCTGAAAACACTCTGCTGTGCGCGCTTTCCCCTGGAGGCCACTCCAACCACAGCCATGTGCCGACTTCCCAGCCAGGCCTTGGCCCCCTGTCCACACTCCAAGCCAACCATGGCCACGTGTCCACTCCCCAGCAGTGGCCATGTGTCCACTCCCATTGGTGGCACTGCAGCCTCACCTTCCCAGAAGTCTTCACTCCCTTCCACAAGCTGAAGTAAAGCAGGACAATGACCAGCAGCAGGCAGGACGTGAGCTGCCACCGGGGGGGGCCCAGGTCGTCGATGCCACGGCTCTCATGGAGGTGCAGCACCCCACGCCTGCACGGGGGGGGGGAGAAGGGGTGCTGGAGGGATATGCGTACCCCAGGGCTGTAACTGCACAGCTGTGCTCGCCCAGGGACCCACCTCCCAACCCAGCCTGGTCGGGCCAGAGACCGCCGAAGGGCCAGGCCCACCAGCCCCAACCGAGATGCAGGTGTTCCTCGAGTAGAGCGGAGAGGTCAGCTGTGGCAGCTGGGAGCCCATGGCACCTGCGTTTGGAGCTGGGGACAGGAGGGGCACCTGGGTCTGTGAAGGAAGGGACCACAGAAAGCAGAGGAAGGCCCGGGCGCTGCAGGGGTCACTGATGCCCACAGAAGGTCAGGGCCCCTTTGCAGGCGAGTCTGAGAGGACTCAGAACAACATGGTAGGACACACAGGCACCTGCACTTAGGGTTTCCAGGCAGGAATTCCAGCCCATTCTTAGGAATTTTTTTCTCTTCCCTGTTCCCAAATCTCGAGATATAAACTGTTTTCTGTTCTCCACAATGAATCGTTTCCACAAAGTGATGGCCGATACTACCAACCACCTGGGTTCAAGGAGCCAATTTTCCCGATTTCCTGACCAACTTTTCTCAGGATTTGGGACCGGGAAAGTTAAAAAAATGGAAACCCTCCCTGCGCTGTTCCCTGAGGTGACCGCTGAACAGTCTGCCTCGAGGAGGAGCCTCAGGTTTGTTCAAGAATCCCTCATAAGGGCAGAGCATGAGGCTGCGGAAACGGGACGGAAGGCATGGCCGGGAGCTCTCCCTGTGGGCAGGTGGGGTCAGGCACTTTCCACAGTGTCCTTAGACCCTCGTTCGAACCTGCCTCGCTGTCCCAGGTGGAAGCTGGCCTGTGGCTGTGTGGCTGCTGGGCAGTGGGGAGGCCACATTGTGAAAGGGGACAGTCCTGACCCCCTTGGGAGAATGCCACATGCCCAGCTTCCAGAGCTTTCCACCAGCTGCAGGCTCACGGTGCCATGTGGGATTTTGGGTCTTCCAACTCCAGGACCACAGTCTAATGACAGGACAGGCCCTGAGGGCACACAGACCCCAGCACAGCACTCCTGGCCCACCCAGCACCCAGGCACAGCCAGGTTGGCTTAGGGACAGATACTGCACTGTCTTAACTGTCAGCACGATCTTTACGGAGCCCAAACCACTCACTGAAGTGAAAGGATCCTCCCACGCTGTCCGCTGAACACACAGCGCGAGGTCTGGGAGCCGGAGCTCCAGTGGGCGGGAGGAGGAGGCCATTGCTGGCACAGTGCTCACCTGCTGTGCCCACCTGCCCTCACAGGGCGGCCTCACCTGGGCAGAATTCCCAGCGTCTCCCTCTCCTGTTCTCCCCACCTCAGCCCTGGCTTTATGGCTGCTGTCCATGCCCCCAGCTAGGCCTTATCACCTGGAATCTCTTTTCACCACCCAGAGACATCTACTTGGGCCAATACCACTGCGGAGTGGTATTCAAAAGACGATGCGATTCGGTGAGGCCCTGCCCAACTCTGTGCAGTGCAGCCACACCTCAGCAGCCTCGCACACACACACGGGTCACACATCCCAACCAGGTGGCAGGTGGCCGTTGACCCCCACCTGGAAAGGAGCACAGTGACCCACAGGAGTCTGCAGCCTCTGGGGCCTCAGAGGAAGTGGCTCTGGAGAAAGCATGTCACTCTACTCATAAAGCTGTTTCTAGGACACGCCACACTCTGTTTCACCTTAAACATGTCAAGTCACTTGTGGAACAGCACCTCGTCTGTACCAGTCAATTCCTTTCCCAAAGATTAAAATGTCCTCTTGTTTGAAATTCCACAGACAATTCAGAGGGCAGGACACTGCCTGCTGGGGAGAAGAGACGGCACGCACCAGCGCTGTGTGGGACAGTCACACAGTCACGACAGGATGCTGTGGGGCACGGGGAGGGCTGTGCTTCCTGAGAGCAGGCGCAGGCCCATAGAAATAGAGTATCTGGGGAAGGTGGTTGGAGACTGAAATGCAGAGATTTCCGGAGCCGTCAGTGGTCTGGAAGACCAAACAGTGATGGCCTGGGATGTCACCAGCCTTGGCAAAGGTAACACTTTCACTTGACCTCTGCAGGTCCCAGAGCTCATGCAGGGCTGATGACCGCTGAGCTCCTACCAGCAGGGCAGGGGACTTGATCACATGGGGAGTCCAGTGGATCCTGGAAGGGCCACTGCAGTCAGGCGACAACCATTCCTGAAGCAAAAGCTTCTCCAGAAGCATTTTAACAAAAAGCTGCAAAAGGTAGAACTGTACCAAAAGCAAATTAACTTCCTATCAGCGTAAATCCAATACCTCTTAAAGAAGGACCTCAAAATCTAAATACCCACGAATGTAAAACTCACCAAGTTTAGCATGTGAAAAAAATTACTAGACACAAGAAGCAAAAAAATGTGACCTACCACCAGGAGAGAACTCATCAATAGTTTCCTCACACTAAATACAAAAATTCACTCAAATGGGTAAAACACTAAATGTAAGAACTGAAATTACAAAACTCTTGGAAGAAAATAGGAATAAATGTTCAAGATCTTGGGTTTGGCAACAGATTTTTTAATAAAAATATTCAATTTATTTAAACAAACAAAAAACCAGTTCACCCATTTCTCCCAACCCCCACCTCCCGCCTCTGGCAACCACCAGTAAGTTCTTTGTATCTATGAGCTTAGTGTTTTTTCTTTCTTTTTCTTTTTGTTTTTTCTTTTTAGCAATGGATTTTTTGATATGACACCAAAAGCAAAAGCAATGAAAGAAAAAATAGATAAACTGACTTAAGCAAAATTAAAAACTTTTGAGCATCACAGGACACTATCAACAGAGTAAAAAGGCAACCCACAGAATGGGAGACAATATTTTCAAATCACATATCTGATAAGGGATTAATATCCAGAATATATGAAGAACTCCTAAAAGTCAACAACAAAAAAGCCCCAAACAACTCGATTCAAAAATGGGCAAAGGACTTGAATAAATATTTCTCCAAAGAAACACTACAGATGACCAATAAACTCATGAAATCACGCTCAACTGATCATTAGAGAAATGCCAATCAAACCACAGTGAGAGTCCACCTCACACCCGTTAGCGTGGCTGCTATAAAAAAAACAAACAAAAAACAAAACAAAATGAAAAACCTAGAAAACAAGTGTTGTCCAAGATACAATCAAACAGGAAGCCTGTGCACTGCTGATGGGAACTTCAAACAGTGCAGACACGGGAAAACTGTGGCGGCTCCTCAAAAATTAAACAGAATTCTCACATGATCCTGCAATTCTGCATCTGGGTATATACCCAAAATACTGAAAGCAGGGACCCAAACAGATATCTGTACACCACTTTTCACAGCAGCATTATTTCCAGCAGCCAAAAGGTGGAAGCCACCCAGGGGTCCCCTGACAAACACAAGTGGTCCATCCGTCCAATGGAATGTGATTCTGACACTTTGACACTGGCCACAGCATGGATGGACCTTGAGGAAACTGCTGAGAGAGATAAACCAGACACAAAGGACAAATACTGCGTGATTCCTCTTACATGAGTCCCTGGAGTGGTCAGACTCAGACAGGAAGTGGACGGTGGTGCCAGGGGCTGGGGGAGGGGACGGGAGTGAGGGTCTAATGGGGACAGAGGTTCGGTCTGAGACGATGAGCAAGGTCTGCAGATGGTGGTGGGGGTGGTTACACAGCAGCGTGAATGTGCCTAATGCTGTGGAACTAGGTGCTTACGATGGGTCAAGTGGTGTATTTTATGTTATGTATAGTTAGTTTACCACATAGAAAAAAGTCCCCCCTCCCCACAAAAAGAAAAAAAAAGTCCTCCCACAAGAAGGCAAAATTATTTTGGGAAAGGCTGATGCTGTGGGAACTCAATGCCAGTAGGTCTGCACAATAACAAATGCTCAGTGAAGTTCTTCAGGTGGCAGAAGGGCACCTGAAATGGTGAGTATGCAGATAAATAGAAAAGGTATTTTCTGTTTTAAGCTTAAACATTTCATAATGAAAAGGGGGTCAATTCAAAGAGTTGATATTCACAAACATACGTGCACTTCATTACAGAGCTTCAAAATACATGAATGAAGCAAAACCTGACAGAACTGTGAAGAGAGATAGGCATATCCACAATCGTGGTTGAGATTCAACACCCTTCTCAGTAACTGACAGAACAAGTAGACAGAATGATCAGTGAGGGTGTGGGAGACCTGCACAGGACCTTGAGCTGGCACACAACTGTCTACCCAACAACTGCAGGACACATGTTCTTTTTAGGTGTACACAGAACACTCATTGGGGTCAACCATATCCTGAGCCGTAGAACAAATCTCAGTATATTTTGAAATAATGCAGCTTTATAAGTATGTTAGCTTGCCAAATCATAATTAAACTGGAAATCAATGACAGAAACATATCTAGAAAGCCTCTAAATATTTCAAAATTAAACAACAAACCTCCAAAAACCTCCCATGAATCAAAGAAATCACAAGGCAGCTCAGGGAATACTTTGGACTGAATGAAAATGAAAACAACATATGGAACTTACAAGAGGCAGCTAAAGCAGTCTCTTAGAGGCAAACTTATAGCTTTAAACTTGAAGCTTCTGAATTTATATTAGAAAGGTAACAGTGGTACTGATGAGTGTTTATGGAACTGGGGGACACGTTAAACTGGTTGGAACTGCATGGGCCTATTTTGGGGCTTCCAAAGCCCACATGCCTTTTCCTGGTCCAGACTCCATGTCTGTCAAGTGTGTTCACTGCATCATTTCACAGCCATAAACTCCTGGTTTGTCTGAGCCCATTTCTCATGTGCACCCACCAGGTGCTGCAGCTGGAGGAGGGTCAGCAAGTATGGGGCTGATGAGGAAAGAAGTTCTGCGTGAGAACTGGGACTGTGAAAGGGAGGATGGAAACTACAGGGTTTCTTTCTCTCAGGGAAGACGAGCAAAAGCAAAAGGGACTTCAAGGGCTGGCCATTTTTCACCATCCAGTCTCCAGGCTGAGTCGTCACATCAGTGGAGTCAACCCCCCACCCTCATGACTGCTTCCTTTCCTTTGTCTGCAGAAGCCACTTCCGGCGCCCCATCCCATGGGTTGCCGCCCAGAGGAAGCTGCAGCAGCAGGAAGGAGTCTGGAGCCACTGGGACCTGGGGGACTTTCTCCTCTGTCCAGAGCCTGCACAGCTCAGCCCAGGAAGCCGTGAGCACTCCTCATGGACCAGCCCAGCCTGAGAGTTATCTGAGGTCCTTTCAGATCTTCCCTGCCAGCGGGCCAGCTGTCAAGCTCACGATATGTCATACCTGCACCTATTATGCTGGCATTGGAGTCCCCTGACAGCTAGTGAGAGAGCTGCACGTGGCTCCGTTGCTGGACATAGAGCTTCACGAGTCTAATGGTACAGTTATCTCCACCCTTACGGCCTTTCACGGTGGGCCACGAGCTCCCTAAGAATGTGTGCCTGTCGGAACATGCCATCCTTTCTACAATGATGTACTTCCTAGAGTGGGTTCAAGTTCCAGAAAATACCTGACCTGCAGGCCTGGCAGTCACAGCCTCTGCCGCAGGGAAACCCTGTCGGCACCACTGGGAAAGTCACCTGCAGAGTGCCTGGGGCTTCAGTGTCACCAGTAACCTGTGACATCCTCGTAAAACTTCCAACACCCCCATGTCCCCACGTCCCATCCAGCTGTTGTGGTTTCTGCTCCTGCTAATGGGCCCTTCAAGAAGAAGGCATCTGGGCACCCTCCCCTGGCCTCTCTCCTCCAGACTGCGGATTCTTAGATTTCACTAGCCTGATTTTTAAAAATCACATATCATGTGTATTCTTCCCTTCTAGTATCCTTAGTCATAAATCACTAGAGTAATCCATTTTTTCCCTCTCATTTTCTTATCTGAAAATCCCTTAGATAAATCAACTCTTTCCACACCTGCCAAAGATAAGCGGTCCCAAAATGGTGTCACTCAGCACCTTCCTGCACCTCTGCTACTGTTCCAAATGTCCTAAGTTGCACCGAAATCCATCTTGAAATTGTAAAACACATGCTGGCCTGAAAACTTAGTTGCCATTTTGTTGGCAAAATGATCAGTGACACCCACGTGCAGCACAAGCTGTCCCTAACTGCTCTTTTGCGTGGTGGGACTTGTCCATGGTGCTCCCAGGCCCTTGCCACAGCCATCTCCACATGGCTGCTTTCTGTGCAGAGGGGAGGCCACCGGGTGAGAGCACACACACCCAGCCTCGGCCTCGAAATGAGACAGCACTGCATTTGGGAAATGTAGGGCTAACCAGGCCAGGGACAAGCGCTGTTTTTTCGTTTTTCTGTTTGTCCCTAAGAACAGCAAATCAGCTTTGTCCAATGCTCGGCTTATCTGTGTTTGGACACTTCTATCATTCTTGGTTGCCTGTCACTCTGAGTTCTGGGCACATACACACCCTTGCCTGTGTCTCCATTTCTCGGCCACATGCCCACCCCAGCACCATTCAAGCAACTCAAATGGGACAGGTCCCAGGCAGATTCTCTTGTCAGCCCCATCCTCTGAAACCAGCTGTGCATCCCCACCTCCCACGAGGTCTGTGAGCCAAAGGCACGAGTCTCCCTCCTACTGGCAGGCGGCTTCTCAGCAGGCCCCTCCCTCCACATCAGGGGGTTTCCGCCCGTCCTCCTCACTTTCCACTCAGTCCAATCCCAACCACAATCCCCACACTCCAACTGCACTCTTCCTTTGATGCTCTATCCTTCTTCCCGTCTCTCCAAACCCTGCATCATGCCGTGAGGAAGGGAGGGGCAGGAGCTGATGCAGTGCCAGGAAGGATTCAAAAAACAGACTCGAGGAGAGGGATGGGCTTGCAGGTGGTGGGGGCCATGTGGCAAATGCTGAGGGCCAGGCCTGGCACGGGAGGAACAGGACACCAGGAAGGCCACTGGACATGGGGACTGAGGAGCAACCCGTGAAAAAACCAGCATTGTGTTTATAAGAAGAAAAGAGCATTTTGGGGGAAGTGGGCAGTTGGTGCACCTGTAGACAAGTGTTTGGTGAGGCAGGTTTTCTGCAGAGAGTGGTGCTGGGTCTATGCGCCAGGCCAAACAGAGCACGGAGCCAGCCCATTCTGGAGGCGACACCGCAGCCCCCAGTGCCCAGGCCCAGCCACCGCCGCTACCCCAAACTGCCGCTGGGAGAGGATGGAGCAGCCCTGGCCAGCCCAGCACACGTGACAAGGGCTTTGCCAAGCCTTTAGAAGTGTGATTCGAAAATATGCCCCACAAGAACCCAATGAGACGGAACACAGCACAGGACAAGGACAGGGCCCTTTCACAGCCCTGGGAGGCAGCAGGGGCAGGTGGCTGGCCCCCGGGGTGCCATGGGTGCCTACCTCTGTGCCCTACCTTCCAGAAGCAGACACAGCAAGTGGGGAGTCACTGACCCCTGGGAAGCAGACCCCCACTTACTCAAAGTACTCAGCAGCGGGCGTGGTTCTGAAGCTGTCATTGAGGCCCAAGCTGTCGCTGGCGTTGCCGGAGAGGGTGTCGGAGCAGTTGGGGCTGTTCCAGGTGTTGTTGCAGTGGGTCCAGGGCAGCTCCATGGTGAAGGAGGAGAAGAAGTAGTGCAGCGCCCAGGCGATGATGACGTTGTAGAAGAAGCCCACATACAGCGAGATGAGGATGACCGTGAAGCCCACGCCTGGGGCGGTGAGAACAGCCACCATCAGCAGAACACCCCTCCCCACCTCCTCCAACAGGAGGCATCGCCTCGCTGTGCCAGAGGTTCACCTCCATCCCAAACCAGGCGATGAGAAGTGAGAGGGCAGATACCAGACTTTAGGCTGGCATCTCGGAGAGGGCTTCCTACTCCAAAATCATGTGTCCATCTACATCCACTCAGAGACTCAGAGTGCCTCTGAGGGATATTCAGGAACTGAAAGGCTATCCAGGGCCATTGAAACGCATCCAGGACAATTCAGGTATACCTGGGAATATGCAGGGTCACCCAGGGACATGTAGGGTGATCTAGGGCCACCCTGAATCAAACAGGATCCACCAGGCTCACTTAAGGTTATCTAGGGCCACTCTGAGTCACCCTGGGAAACCCAACCCAGATTTGTCCAGGGCCACCAGGTCATGCAAAACCATCAGAATCATCCACTGTCAACTGTGGCCACCCATGGCCATCTAGGGACACCCCGAGATACAATGGACCAACAGGTGTCAACATAGACCAACCCAAACCTTCAGGGTCACCCAGGAACATTTAGGGCCACCCATGCCAATAGGGTCATTGAAGACCATCCAGGGTAACCCAAGAATACCCAGTGATTCCCAGAGCCATCCATGGATACCTAGTTACTAATAGTCACTAACAGACAACAAGGGTCCTCCACAGCCATCCATGGCCACTGAGGCTCATCCAGGACCACCAAGGGCATCCAAGACCATCCATGCCCACCAGGGCTAATCCAGGGCCATCCATGGCCATCCATGGCTTCCAGGGCCACCTAGAGCTATCCAGGTCCATTCATGGCTCCCCATATCTACTCATATCCCCCCCCCCCCCAAGATGACCCAGGGCAAACAGAGTCATCTGGGTTCACTCACAGCTACTTAGAGCCACTCAAGGTAACCCAGGACCGTGCACGACCATTTAAGGTCTCCCAGGGCGTCCAGAGTGCCCTTTTCAGGCTCACAAAACCTGCAATTTGGGTGGTGAGCAGTTTTTGGACTTGTGTCATCCTGACTGGCAGGCAGATGGGTCTGGCGGTTAGAAGGCCCCTTCCATTGGTCAAGGAACTAAGTCCTCCTTATTCAATGCTAGACAAGCATTGTTCCTGCTACGTGGTTCATTTCATTAAGCTCCATGCAGAGTTCTTTTCATTTCAACATTCCTTCTCAGCTTTGCTGATTAACTTGGGCTATAACTTTAATTTTCTTTATCGAAATCTGGTTAGGTGCCATGCTCTGTCTTGCCTGCTTGTGGCTGGAGCAGGAGCATGCCTTCAAGGTGACTTTTGTAGGGAGTGGCTTGGGTTGTTTTTATGGGCATAAACCTTAGGGAAAGCTATTTTTATGTTCAGGGTACTACATTAAAGTTCTCTTCCCATCTTGAAAGCAAAAATGGAGGCACTAATATTTATCTGGGTTTAAATATTAAAGAAATCCAGTATCAAGAGGGGCCTAAAAGAAAATAGACCCTGGTATGTAATCCCTCAGTAGCAGTGATAATTAAACAAAAATTGTTTCCTTCAGAAGAGCTTCTCCAATGTAAAATTAGTCAACATTAAATAATCCTTATTGTAATTTTGCTCACTGAGTTCCTTTAAGACAGAGGCTGGACTGTGATTTACAGTGAACTTGCCCAGGCAGCCATGTTGTTGGGAAGCCATGTGGTCATGAGGCCATGTTGTCGGGAAACCATGTTGTTGGGAAGCACATCACAGAAGGTTTGCTCTGATGGTGGGCTGACTTTGGATGCCTGACTTGAAATCTTTTTAAGGTTAAAACTTAGTGTATCAAATCCTCAGCTCGAAACTTTGGGAACTCAAAGAAGCCTTTGATCAAACACAAGTGCAGATCCAAATCTAGTATCTGAAAGGCAGACTTTGCCTCTGGTCCTTCTGGAACCCACTTCTGTGTGGCCAGCCCTCCATCTGGGCAGGCCAGGTTTCTCAGCCTTCACAACAGAGTGACAAGGTCACCACAGGACGATGTGGCTCTGAGAGCACAGGGGCTGCCCATGAACAACACAGCACACCAGCTCCAGAGCTCTTTTTTATCCAAGAGCACCCCCCCCTCCACCTTGCTCCACGCTGCTGTCTAGCTGCCCTAAATGCCTGAGTGAAGGAAACAATTCTCTAGGAAGGTGGTTGTGAGTGTCAGCTGTTTGCTGGGTCACTCCAAGTCCCAGTTTTCAGGACAGCAGAGCCTTAGAGAGCCAGGGGCTTGGGCCACTAAAGTATAGCTCCTCACTGACTCTACCTTCACCAAGTTCCTCCTTAGTGTCACTTAGGGCCCAACCATATGAAATCTACTTTTCGTTTGCTATAGGAATGCTCCATAATCATTGTTCATTACGTCATCATATATTCTAAATAAAGCTCCACTTGATACATTTCTTTCACCACTTATTGCCACTAGAAACTGTGCCAAGGAGGTGGCAGGCTTAGTCTCCCCTAATATTTCCAATGAAAATATTAATGAAAATGTGTTCCTCTATTGTCTGATTCTCAGGAAGCTCAGGGCTAAATGTGAATTTCAAGCACAGCTCTTAATGTCAATTTTCTTAAATTTCTATTTTTAAAAATATTTTTATATTAACCTTGTGTGCATTTTGTTTTGCTTTATTTTAAGCCACCTTAGGTTCTTTTCAGAAAGAGGGAGAGTTTGATAAATCACACTAAAATATTATTGACCACAAAATATCATAAATTTGTTATATTCAACAAAATAGAACGTTCCCATGGAATACATAAAGTGGGGGTGTCTTTGGCAATTCCCCAGACAGCCTTAAAAGGAGCATCCTTAGGCCTCAAGAGAGCATGACAGTCACCCCTCTCTATCATCCCCAAAGCCAGCTCACTCCAGAACATCCACAGAAGCTGGCTTAGGAGAGCGTGTCAAAAACAAATACTAATCTCAGGAACACCAGCTGGAGAAAAGGCTCCCTACAGCTTTCAATTCCTTGCAAGACTCATCAGCAGGTCTCATTGAAGAAAACTGGAGAGCATTCCCCCCCTGTCGGTTTGCGGGTCTTTGGTATCTGGTTGGTGTGTGTGTGCATGTGGACAGATCAGAGAGGAAGGGGGAAGAGAAAGATAGTTCTGAGACTCCTCCCCAAGGACCCCGTGATGTCATATCTGAAGGCCACCTGCAGCCTCTCCTGCCTCGCGCCCACCCTCAGGGGCTCTGGACAGACAGCGCAGGGAACTGAGGATGAGGCCCAGCCTCTGAAGTAGCTCACCCTCACAGGGGACTTCACCACCTGGCTTTCTCGGGTGGAGCTCAGTGCCAGTCTGGTGCAGCGAGAGGCTCCCAGGTCAAGAGAAGGGAAGCAAGCTTTCCAGAGAGTTTGGCTCCAAATGCAGGCAAAGCTTCTACAGGGGCCCGGACGTGCCATGAAGGCTGGATGACCTTTTTAGCTTATTTGATTACTTAATGATTACTTTGGGCATTTTAACTGATGTCTTCATTTGGCATGTGTTACCCCTATTTCATGACACATGACAATACAGGCAATTACTTTTTTTAAAGACAAAGAAAGAGATGGCACATGTGTCAGGGTATCCAGAGAAACATGGTTTGCCTCACCTAATTTTAGGGGCACCTGGGCACCCTATACATAAAACAGAACTTGAATGTGCAGGAAATCACCTGCTAGGAATCACAGCTTATCGACATTAATGATTAAAGGTATATTTTCTTGAAACATAAAATCTCGTGTTCTTGCCCTGGTTCGTTTCTCCTGGACAAGCATGGCCCTGTGTTGATGGTACACAGTCCAAGCTCAACAGCTGATTCTGTGCTTCTCATGCCCTCGGTCCCGGGGCACAAGCTAGGTGACCAGTCTCTGACCAAGATCCCACCCACAGGGGCCACATGGTGCTTCTTCCTGTGGCCTCACTCAGACCTAGCTCAGCCCTCCACACGGATGAGCTTCCAGGACTGGATAAAAGCTGACGTGCTGCAAGAACGCGACCATGGGGCTGGGAAGTGGATTAAAGAGAGGAAAAGAACCACGGCCCCATGGGGCTGGGGCCAGCCAGTGACAGCTGATCTCCAGCTGTGTGCCTGCCACAGTTTTCTCCAACAAAGCTTCAGAGTGATTTGTTATCGTGCAGCTTATAAACTGTCAGGAAACGCTTTCCAAGGATTTCAAGGTGCTACTTAATCCTAATGAATTTGGATCAATACAGGAAATCTAACTGTTAGCACCCCATTCTAGAGATGCTCAATCCATGCACGGAGGCATTTCACCACCTCCCAGCAACTTCGCAACCTGGAGGAAAAGTCGGCAGACATCGCTCAGCTCAGCAACTGAATCCACTTCCCAGCCCCACGGTCACAGGTGCTCAGGAAAGAGGTGGGTTTACTTTGATTTGGCATTAGACTCCCTGGTGGGGGTGGGGGCACAGGGTCCTGTCACATAAGAAACTGACAGACATTCTCTGGGCAAGAAGGACATGCTTCTGGAAATCCAGAGATGCAAACTGGTGTCACCACAGTCTGTGCGGCATCGTTTCTCAAGATTCCCCCCAGATGGTCACTTGAGGATGGACAGGCTTAATTTCCGACTTGGCACTTTAATGCTATAAATACTGACCACAGTGTAAGCTCATCACAGCACATGACCATGGGACACGTTAGCATTGCCCAGCAGAGCCTGAGGTACACGATTAACTCATTTGCATCTTGGACAATTAGTTTGGATTCATTGTCCTCGATGGTACCAATACTGTGCCAGTACATAGATGCTGAAACGTCTAAGTTGACAGCTGTACCCATCACTAAGAGGTCCCTGGTGCTTTCAGGTACATGCCCAGTCCTCTACTGAGAATTAATGATGGCACCAGAGATGAGTCTCAGGCAACTCATTTGAGCTTTGATATCTGTGCAAATCACACAAGGGGACAGCTAGCACCTGGCACCTGAACCCAGAGGCGTCCAAGTCTCCCTCTGTAATCCCACTTTAGCGTGGGCCCATGAATCATTTAGCCTCGGAAAAAATCACTAGTGCCTTCAGATTCACCAAGCAGGCCATTAAGCAGGAATAACAGACAGCGCCTGCAGGAGCCATCACGCCTGGCCAGTCTCAGCGCTTCCGTTGCTGCGAGGGTGATTTTCTCCCGATGGAGACCGACCGCAGCAGCTGTGTGATGTTCTCACCCCTAAGGCCGGATCAGTTGCTGTCTGAGCACACACCCACTGACCCACCATACAGCATCCTCGGAGACCTACCAGGGCTTCTGCTCTCCTCAAAACACCAACTTTTCAAGAACTTCTGAGAAAATCCAAAGCCTGATCTTTTAATAGCCACTTTCTTAATGAAACCAGCAGTCTGAACCAGCCACCTTGCCTGGCCTCTTTGAGGAACGTCGCGCCCCCTTTGCCCCCCAAGTCCTCCCTGAGCCCTCAGCTCCTATCTCACGGTGTTGGCCCAGTGAGGAGGCAGAGAAGTCTTGGACTGAATCCCACCCTGCCCCTGAGGAGGTGACAAACCCTCTCATCTCAGTGCCTGTGTCTCCAGTACAGAGATGACACAGTGTGTGCCTTCCCCGGGGCTCTTAGGAGGATGAAGTGAGGTGACCATGGGAGGGTTAGTCACCGGGACTCAGCCAGAGGTGTGTTTGCTTCATGGTGCTGTGGCATCGCAGTAGGAGCCTGGAAGGCTCAGTGAATAACTGGACAGTTAAATGATAGCAGATAGATAGATAGATGTGATAAATAGGTGATAGGTAGATGACAGATAGATGATAAATGATTGATAGTAGATTGATAGATGATAGATTGCTAGATCATCAATAATAGATTATAGATCGATGACAGGTAGAGAGATGATAGGTAGAGAGATGTAGATACGTAAGTAGACAGATGACAGATAATGAGAAAGAGTGAAGAAATAAAATGAAATCACTATAGTTAAGCTGCTAAATTACTAACATCAAGTAGGTTGCGATATGAGGAAATGATTCTATTCTTGTTCTAACTCTCCTGCGAAACTTTTGAACTTGCCAGTCCTGCATCAATGCTGATATATTTCAGACCTCCAGATAACATTCTGAGTATGCCATGAAGGACTGAGGAAAGAATGACCAGGTTACCCAGACCACCTGACATCAGTATCCATTTGACTGGTCAGCTAGAGGATCACCATCTCGGACCAGTCCAGAGACCAAGAACGCAGGACTGATTCTTCTCAAGAATGTAATTTTTATTATAAGAACCCTTAACTTTTCTTCTTCAGAACACTCTGGGTATTGCTTAGTTGTGTTTCCACTTTGCAAACCCGAAGACCCTTGAATAAATCTTTATCATTTATTTCTAGCTGAAGCCTCCTGATTTCATTTGTGTTCAGTCAACATTGAATAGATAATAGATAGATATGATACGAAGATGATAAATAGGTAGATAGATGATAGATGGTTGATAGATGGATGATGGATGATACAGATAGGCAGATGACAGCTATATAGTTGGATAGATTGATGATGGATACATAGTCGACAGATTAGATAGATACATAAATACATAGATAAATAGAGTTATGGGTTAACTTGTGTCCCTCCAAAATTCATTTGTTGAAGTCCTAACCCCCGATATCTCAGAATGTGATCTTATTTGGAGATAGGTCTTTATAGAGGAAGTCAAGTTAAGGTGAGGCTGTCAGGTTGTACCCTAGTCCAAAATATCTGATGCCCCTACACAGGGAAGTTTGGCTATTGAGACACATAGAGGGAAGATGAAGGGAAAACACTGGGTGAAGACCATCATCTACAAGTCCAGGAGGGAGGCTTGGAACAGATCCTCTCCCACAGACCCTACCGGGAATCAACCCGACCAAAACCTTAACTTCAGACTTCTAGTCTCCAAAGCTGTGAGGCAATAATTGTCTATTGTTTAAGCCACTCAGTTTGTGGCACTTTGTATGGCAGCCCTGGCAAACTAGTACAGATAAAAAGAAAGAGAGGTGGTAGATGACAGAAGGGTAGATAGATGGAGGTCTGATCTTATCTACCATCTTAACACTTTGAGAAAATGAGACCCCTAATGAACTGTGGGGTGGCTTCACCAGGGGTCAAAGGAATACACTCTCGAATCCGTGGTCATTACAGATGTTTAGAGTGGGACAAACCTTCAAATGGTGTGTCCACATGTAGCCATCTAGCAAAGCAGGACCACATGCACACGACTTGGATGGGCCTGCTTGGGAAGTTCTAGAGCAGCCCCCATCCCCCCCACCCCTGGTCCACGCCACGCCATGTCAGGGTGGCGTCCCCACCGTTACCTTTGAGGATTGGGCAGATCTTCCAGACTCCAGCAGCACCCTCCCTGTTGAACTGCCCGAGGGCCAGCTCCATGTAGAAAAGCGGCATTCCCGCAATGACCATGAAGAGCAAGTAGGGGACCAGGAAGGCACCTGTGGGACATGGCAGCACGGTCATCAGGGGTCTCGAGGGCAAGGCCATCCCCATCAACCTCACAAGTCTTGGCCATGACCCCAGTCTCATCCGTTTCTCCTGAAGCCCCTGCCGGGCCACCCGCCACAGGAAGCCACAGGCTGGGGTGGGCGAGCCTCCCCTCTCTGTGCCCAGCACCGCTGTCATCAGGCTCAGATACGTCCCTACTGAAGACCCAACCGTCCCCATCCCCAGCTGTGGTGTCAACCCCAAGAGCACAGCAGGTGAGGCCCTGCCTGCCTGGCTCTGCTCCTGGCGCTGCCCCTACCTGCTTCCTTTTGCCCCTTCTTGCTCCTCTGGGGAAAGTCCACCCCTCTTGAGTTGTGACTCCTCTGGGATCTGTGGGCCACCTCTGACCCGGTGTGGGATCAGGGACTGTGGCTGACAGGGGCTGGGGTCTCTCAGGGAGGTACCCTGTTCCTCCTGGAGCTGTACCCTGTCCCAGCTCACAGCTCAGAGCCCTGTGCTCGGCCTCCCAGAGCTGTGCCTTGGCTCTCTTCCTGGGATGGGGGGCAGGGAAACCCCGCAGCTCTGCCTGTCCTTGGGCCACTCACTGTACCTGCTGCAGCATCAGTCTGCTCCCCTTGAGCTGGGCACAGTAATGCCAGCCTACTCCTGGGAGTGCCAGGAACCCCCTCCCCCCAGATCGTCATCCAAAGCCCTCCATCTGTGCTGTGACCAGTGAAGCAGGGAGGCAGCAGGCTGGGGAGGCACGAGGAGGGTGGGCATGATCGCCAACTAACTGGCTTCTCAACTTGAGTTTTGAGGTGACACTGCCCCTGTATCTTAGTTTTCTGCCTTAAGTACAGAGACAGTTGTGGTTGAGTTCAGGGGGGGACGGGTACATTTCCAGGGCATCTTCTGCTACCCAAGCTCAAGTGACTCCGCCCACTTTGTAAGTACCCTTCTGTGGGCCTTTGAGAATTTCCTTTCCAAAGTGAAATCACCTTTGGAAACAGAAGGCTGAGCCATGGTGCCTCTAACTGCTAACTCCTGCTTTCTGCTCTCCTGGCCTCACCATCCTCAACTGTGAAGTCCAGACACAGTAAAGTCGCTCTGAACTCTACCTCTATGGTTTTGTGACACCATCTGGGGGTCTGTGCCCCGCTAATGTTAAGTGAGAAAACAGGGTGATCTTGCCAGAGTGCACGCATTCCTCAAGGGCACTGCCTCCACTGCCTGGGGTTCTAGCCCCCAGGAGCGCCCAGGATGGCAGGTAGGGACTCACCCCCACCATTTTTGTAGCACAGGTAAGGAAACCGCCAGACATTGGCCAGGTCCACGGCGAAGCCGATCACAGAGAGGAGGAAGTCTATCTTCTTGCCCCACGTCTCCCGGTCCTGGGTCTCCACGGGGCTCTGTGGGGTGCTGGTGAGGGTGGAGTTTGTGAGCTGCACCCCATTCTGCTCCTTGACCAGCACAACCTCCACCGCCCTCGGGCACGTGGCGTTGGGCTCCTTAGCTGGGGCCACCGCGGAAGACATCAGTGCCACAGGGCACTGGCTCCTACTCACGGCACACTGCAGTCTAGGAGTCTGTGCGACTTCCTTCTTGGTCACCAGCCAGCTTGAAAGATAAACACAGAGGAATGCACGAGTTTGTAGCCAGAACGCCAGTGGCAAGAGCACAGATCCCAGTACTTACAACCTTTTCTTTGGGGCAGAGCAAACACATTCCGAGAAACTATGATGACAGGGTAGGGCTGGGGGCGACAGGAGATGAGCTAGCTCTCCTGAGGTCTTGAGGAGACAACCTGTGGAAACCACAGCACGGACATCTGCTCTGCCCCCGTCCCCCACTTCTTTCTCCGTTCCTATCAAAGTGCAGGGCTCGTGTGGTCTGGAATTCTGCTTTTAACAATAATGAAGCAGGGAGTAATCTCAGTCTCCAATCCGCATTAGACACCAAGCCTGTATAAGAGTGCTCAGCTAGTCTTTAAACCAACATCAGCCACAGGAAGGAACGTTTAAAGATAACGATTACAACAGTTTCTTGGAAGAGTGCCTGCAGATGCACGCCCACCAGGGGCCAGAGCTCACCAGCCCCACCTGGAGCAGGGGGGCAGGGGAGCGAGCACCATCCGGATTTACTGGAGGGGTCACAAGCTCCTGTACTTGGCAGTGTTATCAGGGAGCTCACTTCCAAGTCACTTCCATAGTCCTGGGCAGTGCTACCAGGGACCACAGAAGCTGTTCCAGTCATAGCCAACAGAAAGCTGGGCCCTGGTGGCCATGAACAGCTTCAAATGCGACCTGTTATGGCCTTTGGATCCACCAGCACGGTTTCACCTGTTCGCACAGGTGTGTGTGCACACATGCTAGAACACACACATGCTAGCATACACACACACTCACATGCAGTGGCTGAAGCAGAAGCATAACAGGGCGGCAGCTGTAAAGGGAATTCTCCACTGTATCCAAGTTTGAACAAAAACTCACAATGTGAGTTATTTTATGCACCTTTCTCTGTGGCCCCTTCACCTCTGTTACAAACCCAACAGCACACTCCTGCTGTGTATGCTGTGTATGAAGACCGCCCCCAGAGGGCTGCACGGGATGCCGAGCAGGTGGGACTGGCCTGCGGGGGTGCAGCTGGAGCGGCTGGGGCGGCTGGGGCTGCAGACACGGCCGATTCCGGCCTTTGCTCTGACAAGGCCCTCGCAAGCGGATCGGAGCCTCGCCTGCCAGGGAGGCCCACGCCCAGCATTTGGGGTGAGCCAAGTCACTCCTCGAGCTGCAGCCTCAGAGGCCAGGTTTGGGTACAGAAAGCAAACTGTGGCCTCTTAGAAAGCGTGTTTCCTCACAGCACCCCCAAAGAGAAACGCAGCTGGCTCAGACGCTGTCCTCCCCTTGGCCGTTCCTGCAATCAGCCTGGAAGCACAGAACCCGCAACTCAGCGCCCCCGGCTCCACCTTCAAAATCAAAGACAAAACGCTGCGAGATGGAGCGTTGGTTGAGAAAACCCCCGGGTCGGATCTGGGGACTGCTGTGCCCAGGACCGCCTCACCTTGCGAGGCGACTGGTTCAACACCGAGGATTCCGCCACAAACAGCTGCGCACCCCCCGGTGCCCGCGCCGCGGGAAGCCGGGGACCGCCGCTCCTTCCCGCGTCGCCGGGAGCCCGGCGCGCATCAGCCCCGCACCCCCTCTCGTGCACGTCTCTCTCGGCTACTGCCCACCTTACGGTCTCCCACGGCACTGTCTGCCGGGGCGCGCTGTGCACGCACCCCCGGCTGTTAGCGACTTGTGGAGACGCTGCCGTCTGCGGCACGCGGCGCCTGCCGACGGTGCTCCGCCCAACCTGGCGACCCTCGGCTGCAGCTTTCGGGGTCCACAGGGCGAACCGAGAGCCCGGAGGATAACGCGGGGGGAGTGTATGCGGGGAGTCGCCCACGGAGCGCCCCGGCCTTACCTGTGCGCCCCGAGTCGGCTCTGAGCTGGTGTCCCTCAGCTCAGCACCCGCGAAAGCTCGGGCTCCTGCCGCTGTGCGTTGGGCGGTCTCGACCTCCGGGCTCTTATCGTGTCTCCGAGGCCCGCCCCGCCCCGCCCGCCGTCGGGGGCGCCCGCCCGCCTGGCTCCGCCTCCGCACCGCCCCAGGTGGGCGGGGGACGAGCCCCAGCCGCGCCCTGCACCCGCCCCCGGCGGCCTCCGGAGCGCTCCGCCGTGGGTCCTGCGAGTCCGGAAGCCTCCGACAGACGGGTGCGCGGCCGCCTTTGGGTGCCAGATGTGGCAGGACCGAGACGGGCTGTTTCCCAGCGGGCCCGGTCTAGGGCTCCCTCCCATCCTCGCCCGCACCCCCAGCCCTGCCCCGCGCACCTACGTCTGCTTCGGGGGCTCCCGCGACCCACCCAGAGCTCCGTCTCCGCGCGGCGGGGGAGGAGCACACGGCCCTCGCGAGGGAGCCGGCCACAGCCGAAAAGTCGCCTGGCGGAGCCGGGCCACGCCTGTGCCCGCCCCTCGCTGCTAAGCGACCCCCACCCTGATGCTACACCGACCCTTCTCCCCAGCCGCCCGGCCCCACCGACTCCCCAGCGGCCGCCCAGGTCCGGCGTCCTGGGGACTCTCCCCCAACGATTCACGCGCGGAGCTGGGGCGGCCGGCGGGGTGCGGATCCCAGGTCGCGCGAGTGGTGCCCTGTCTGAGTCCTCAGCCCCGTCGCGGCCACTCCTGCACGGCCCCGAAGTATTGACGTCGCCGGGGTCTGGCTGTGGAGACACGGGCGGGTCGTTTTGTGGCTGGCAGTGTCTGGGCAGCGTCGCCATGCTTTGCCCGCATCTGGTGCAGCAATTAGCATCAGGTGGCTGGAATCACGCTGGCATCAGAAAATTATTTTCCCCAACGGCTTGGTGGTGGGTACCTGCTCCAGGACCAAACCCTCTCAGAGTCCTCTTTGCCCATTAGAGCACCACGTGGAGGAGTGGACCTCCAGGCCATCAGGCGAGACCCAGGACCTCAGGTGCAGAATGTCATCAAGGTGAGTGGTCTCTTCTGGCATCACCAGGCTGAGTGACCCAACCCCCCCCCCCCCCCCCGCATTACCTGGCATGTGTCCTTTGATTTCCCACTGTACACTCACTGCCGTGGGGCACCCACACGAGTCTCCAGGCTCTCCACCCTGTCTGGATGTAGCTGCTCAGCAGGGTCATGGAAGCAGTGTTCCTTTGTCACACCCTGTCACCTCCTCAGTACCATTTCCCCCACAAGCTCCTGCCTCCACCTGGAGACCAGAGTCACTGCCTTTCCCATAGCCTCCTGATGGGGAGCTGGTGCCTAGGACAGGGCTGGTACCCAGCCAGAGCACAAAGGAACTGTCTGCCAGGCTCATTGGCATCAAGCAGAAAGAACCTGTGCCTGGTGTATCAGTCCTTTCCAGCTGCTGTAATGAAAAGGCCACAGACAGGGTAGCTTTTATAACAACGGACATTTCTTTGTCACAGTTCTGGGGGCTGGAAGTCGAAGATCAAGGCAGGGGCAGAGTCACTGTCTGGAGGCGTGGCTTCCTGGTTCACAAATGTCCTCTCTGCCGTGTCCTCACATGGCAGAGAGTCAGGGCTCTGTGGGGCTCTTGTCTAAGGGAACTAGTTCCACCACCAGGGCTCCACCTTCATGACCCAACCACCTCCCAAAGGCCCTGCCTCCCACCACCATTGCATTGTGGGTTCGGATTCAACATGTGAGTTTGGAGGGACACAACGCAGGCCATAGCACTCCGGGATGGGACAGGATTTCAGGAGTGACCCTCACACAGGGCTGTCTCTCTCCACATGTACCCAACAGCGTAGGTTTCAAGAAACAGGAGCAATACAGTGATGTTAATCAACAGACTCGTGGTGCGGCCGGATGGCTCCGTGGTTAGAGCGCGAGCTCAGAACAACAGGGTCACCAGTTCAATTCCCACATAGGCCAGTGAGCTGCGCCCTCCACAACTAGATTAAAGACAACGAACTGCCCCTGAGCTGCCAGAAGGGCGGCCGGATGGCTCAGTTGGTTAGAGTGTGAACAACTCAGAACAACAAGGTTGCTGGTTCAATGCCGCATGAGATGGTGGGCTGCACCTTCTGCAACTAAAGATTGAAAACGGCAACTGGATTTGGAGCTGAGCTGCGCCCTCCACAACTAGATTGAAGGACAGTGACTTGGAGCTGATGGACCCTGGAGAAGCACACTGTCCCCCAGTATTGCCCAATAATAAAAAAAAAAAACCCACAAAAACAAAAACAGGCTCAAGGACACAAATGGACACCAAGAAAATGATTTTCCTTTAAACGGGAGCACAGGGTAGAACCCGTGAGTTCAGATATATATTAAACACACACACACACACACACACACACACACACACACACACACACACACACACCCCTGAATAAGAAACATTGGGAAGAAATGCGAGCCTGATAGGGGATAACTGTGACACCAGCCAACAAAGTGCAAGGAAAGGGGGAGCGGTGACAATAGCACACGGGGCTGTGGAGACCGTGTCCTCTGTGCCGGTAACACAGACTGAGTGCATGGCGCCCCAGTGCGTGGCTGTAAGAGGTGCCATGGGGTGACACCCTCTCTAACCAAGAGCACAGCCCAGCACCCAGGAGCCCTCCACCCCAGCATGCCCTCACATGTAACCACATGAGGTGGGAGAGCTGGCAACAACCCTTGGGAGCTCTTAGTGAAGAACAGCCTGGGACAGGTGGTGGTGGCGCATGCCGGCCCGCAGGACAGCAGCCAGAACCACGCTCTTGTGCTCTGCTTCTTCCTAGATAGGCCGCTGCCCTCTGGACCTGCGCAGGTGGAAGTGGTGCAGTTAAGAGCTGATTAGCCCTGATTAAAGGGTGCCCTTTGCCTGCTTGGAACTGTGCCCTGAGTTCAGAATCCAAGCAGGGGCCAGAGGCAGGCGGAGCACGGCACGTCCTGCCAACTGTTGGGGCTGTGCATGGCTCACCATTCCCTGTGGACTAGCTGTAGTGGCACAGCACGTGGGAGCGGCCCCGAGAGGCTAGGTTTTAAGATGATTGGTTTGCTTGGCCCGCCATGACCAAGTGCCAGGGCTGGGCTTAAACACAGAACTATCCTCTCTGGGTTTGGAGCCAGCAGTCCAAGTTCAAGGTGTGGGAAGGTTTGCTTCTTAGGCTGTGAGGGAGCACGTGCTCCAGCCTCCCTCAGCTTCTGCCGTGGGCTGGCTGTTCGTGGTGCTGCTGGGCTTACAGAAGAATCACCATCTCTGCCTTCACACTCACAGGGCGTTCTGTACATGTGTGCATGTCCAACCGTCCCGGTCCTAGTGCACCAGGGCCGACCCTATGCTCTCGTTTTAACTTGATCACCTCTGTAAAGGCCTGATCTCCAAATCAGGGTACCTTCTGGGGTCCCGGGACTTAGAACTTCAACACATGGATTTGGGGGCACAATTCACCCCATGACAAAGAGGGACCTTAACAAGCCTGCTCCCGAGAGCGCTGCTCAGAACATGGCAGCGCCTTAAAGCCATGCCACCGGACACGTCTAGCTGCTCAGGCTGTCGGTCCATCTGCATCGCAGAGACCTGCAGTGGCAGCAGGGTGCAGGGAAGGACAGAGGACGCTGCCGTGTGTACCATCTAAGGCACTGCGTGTGGCCAGTGGGCCTCAGCTGGGCAGCCCCTTTGTTGAGTCAGCTGCTGAGGAAGCCGCCTTTGCTTTAGACGTAAGGGGACCGTCGGAGCCATAGCGTTTGTCCCCTCGCTGGGCACTGAGCTGAGGCCCCCCTCACCCCTCTTGACCCTATGCCGCCTCCTGTGGCTTCAGTTAGCTCCTGCAGGAATGGCAGGGCTCCCAGGTGCTGGGGCAGCAAGTTCATGCGTCACACAACCTTTGCCAGTTGTTCTGGCCTCTGTCCTCTCACTTTGCTTGCTGACCACCCTCACACTGTGTGTAAAGGACAGAAAAGACCATCCACCTCAGGTAGTGAACCTTACGGGCAGCATGTGATTCCTGAAATGGGAAGGCCAGCCAGCAGGTTGGCAGCCCTTGTTGGAGGGAGGAAGTGAGCTGGTGCAGCCCTGACTGGGTGGACCTCTCTAAAGAAAAACACCAGCAGGCCGGGAACGTGCTGGTGCTGCTCCCTGAGTGAGAAGTCAGGTGCTATCACCAATCCGCAGGCTCAGTGGGGTCCTGCCCTCGGTGACCCTGCTATGTCCCCATGCATCTTATGTTACTATGGCCATCCCAGTGGATGGCTGAGCTCTACAACGCTCCCCATGGCACTCAGCTGGACACTGGGAACTGTGTCTCCCAAATGCCCTGGCCGCCAGGGCTCAGGTCAGGGCTGCCACGGCAGCACCTGCTGAGTCTGAGGGGAGGAGACCCAGTGGCTGGGCAGTCCCCTGCAGCCCCCCAACTGGGTGGCACCACCCCTCCCACCTTTTGCCCCTCCAAACCATCCAGCAATTTTTAACCGAATTCTCTGCATCAAATTCCTCTCTGTTTATAGTTTGCACAGTGGCTGGCATTCCTTAGTCAGCTTGTGCTGCTATAACAGAAAGCCCCTGGCTGGGCAGCTCAACTAACATTTGTTTCTCTCAGTCTGGAGGCTAGGTGCAAGATCAGAGTGCTGGCATGGCCCAGTTCTGGTGAGGTCCCTCGGGCTGTGACCTCACGTAGGGGAGGAGAGAGAGCCCGCACCCCTGATCAGGGCCCTGACCCCTCCTGGGGGCCCACCCTCATGACCTCACCTGAGCTGAATCACATCCTAAAGCCCCACTTGCTAATACCCCCCTGGGGGTTTGGACGTCCATGTGTGAATGTGGGAGGAACAGACACGCAGACTGAGATGTTCCAGACTGACATGTTTGATTCAAACTGAGCTAGTGTCCTAGTACTTCATTCCCTTTCTGGGAAAATTTTCATTTTCCTTTGAATTAATAACTGCTTGTCTTTTCATTGGTCAATTTCCCATGTTCCTATCATTAATCCACACCCAGACTCTCCAACAGAAGCATAAGTCTCCTCTAGATATGCCCCAGCCCCATGGCACGCAGCTGTTGTTTGAGCCTCTGCCTCCTTGCTGCAAAGTGAACAGCTGGCCCTCCAGTCTTGCTGCCCAGATGTCCTGGTGTCTCCCATCTCCCAAACTCTGAGACTCACACAAACCTTTCCTCTCTTATTCCCGGTTTCTAGGCTCCCTGTGGGCTGCTTTACATTATGTTACCTTGGCAGCACCACCAGTTGCTTTCAGGTCTCTGCACCACCAGGGAGAAGCCAGGGTTTGTCTCTCAGAGGCCCTCCCCTGTGTGAGTGACGGTTAGGGTCTGCGCAGGACAGACAGTCACAGGAGACTAGGAAGGAGAAAGAGGAGTGAAGCCATTACTCTCTGGAGCTGTGCCCTTAGGTGTGGTGGCCGGCAGGAAGTTCCTGGTGACCTCCTATGGGCTCTTCAGCCACCTACTTGGCCTGAGGCAGTTGCTGGGCAGCACTGGAGTAAATCAACACAAACCCTGTCTATGCAGCTGCTGCAAAGATTGATCCCCACCCCCACTCATTAGGAAAGACCAGGAAGAGACAGTGTCTTTTCACATGGCAGGGACAGCAGCACACCTTCACTGTCCTGTCTCAGCGTTCCGTCAACCACCCTGCTGTCATTTCTAGTCACATGCATTTGAAGACAATGCATGCTCTGCTCTTACTGGGTGAACTGTTGTGTAAATGTCCAATAGGTCAGCTCAGTTCATGGGGCTTCACGTCTTCCGTGTCCTTACAAAGGTCCCATACTGATTCTGTCATTAGGAGAGCTGTGTTGAGATATCTCAGGATAACTGCGTGCCTGGGTTCTCCTGGTGGTTCTACCATCTCTGCTTCATCCTGTTGACACTCTGTTGTCAGGTCCTCTCCTGGGGACCAGAATCCTCATCATGAAGTGCCCTTGTTTAGACCTGCTCAATAACCTCTGCTCTGCAGTCGACTTTGCTATTAAAACAGCCTCTCCACCTTTCAATTAGCACTAGCCGCCCTCCTTTCCCTCCTGTCTTGTGTCTTCACATGTAAACTGTCTTTCTTCTACACGTCCTTTTGTAACCAATGTGACAGTCTCTGTTGTTTATTGAAGGTGTTTACACTATTTACATTTAATTTGAATATTGAGTGGTTGCATTTGAATCTACCTCCTACTATTTGTTTTCTATTTTCCAATGTGTTCCCTGTTCCTTTTTTCCTCCTTTTCTGCCATCTTTTGGATTGAGTTTTTAAAAATTCTATCCCTCTCACCCTTTGTTGGATCATTAGCCAGATCTCCTTAATTGTGTTATTTAGTGGTTGCTTTAGTGTTGCAGAATGAACCTTCCTTCCGTCTCAGTTCATACTGTAGGGATGTCACCACAGGGACGCCTACTTGTCAGCAAACATTTTACCCCTCTGTGCTATGAACCAAGCATGTGTAATCAGTTTTGTTTTTCATAGTCAATCTTCTTTTGAAGAGATTTAAATAATGAGAAAGCATAGTCACATTGGTCCATGTCTGGCCCTCCTCCCTGGGGTAGACCCAGATTTCAAAGTGCGTCGTATTCTTTCTGCTTCAAGAACTCATTTCAACATTCCTTGCAGTGAGGGTCTACTGCTGATGAATTCTTTCAGCTCTCATATGTCCAAAAATGGCTTCACAGAGCCTTACCATTGTGACCACAGAATATGGTGAATGCGGCTGCCGAGTGCCATCCAACAGAAAGGCAGGGATCCTCATTCAATATGGGAAGCGGTGTGTTGAAGCTTAGTCACAGTGTGTGACAAGTTTCACCTTGTTCGGTGCAGTCAGTTGGGTGTGAGCTACGGTTGAGAGTAGATGTGTTTTAAAGTGTGATGTAAATCATCCTCCATCATGACAACACTCTATGTCACACATCGCTTCTGGTACACGGCAATTTCTGTCAAATAAAAACAGAACTGTGTGTCCTCTTCCACCTTATTCACTGGATTGGGCACCGTGTAACGTCTGGCTCTTCCCCAAAGTCAGAATGATTCAGGACGTTGCGGCAGCTACGACAGTTCAACTAAAGCCACTGTCGAAAGAGGCTCCCAGAACTGCTTCAGAAAGTGGCAAGAATGATGGGATAAGTGTGTTTGAAGCAAGGGGGGAGGGTATTTTGAGGGGGATTAATGGCAATGTGTCTTTACTATAATAAGTTACTATTTTTTTATTTAAACATTCACCGTATTGTTTGATCACAGCTTATATTTCTGTTTGAGTAAAGAATTCTAGGTTGGCAATTTTTTCTTTCCTTGTTTTGCAGACGGTGCCCCGCTGTCTTCCCACTGGTCTTGTTTCTGAGGAGAAACCGGCTCTCCAGCGTGTCTTTGCTCCTTGTGTGAAATGTGTCTTTTCTTCTTTGGCTGCATTTCTTTTTCGCTCGTTTAAGCCTTGATTGTGACACACCCGGTGAGGTTCCCATCATGGCTCCTGTGCTTGGAGTTCACTGAGCTCCTTGGGTCTGTGGGCTCACAGTTTCTATCAAGTTTGGGAAAGCATTTCTCTAAATAATTTTTCTGTTCGTCCTTTTCCTTGGAGACTCCAATGGCATGTATATTAGGCAACTTGAAGTCCCACAGCTCATTGATACTTGGTTGAACTTCTTTTGTCTTTTTTATTTTGTTTGGAGTTATTTGTACTGCGTTATCTTTAAGTTCACTTGCCGTCCCTTCTGTGATGGCAAATCCACGTTTACTCTCAACCAGTGCATTTTGTGTTTCAAACATTGTAGTCTTCATGCTAGAATTCAGATTTGTCTCATAAAAGGTACCTCTCATGTCTCTACTGAACGTGTTCAATCTCGGCCCCAGCTGGCTTTCTGAACAAGGTAATTCAGTCATATTGCACAACGAATGCCCTCTACCAATTCCATCCCCTGAGTCATTTCTGGATCTGTTTTGATTGTTATAGATCACCTTTTCCTGCTTTTTTGCATCCCAGTGATTTCTTTTCTTTTTTTTTTTTTTTTAAGATTTTATTGGGGAAGGGGAATAGGACTTTATTGGGGAACAGTGTGTACTTTCAGCACTTTTCCAAGTCAAGTTGTTGTCCTTTCAGTCTTAGTTGTGGAGGGCGCAGCTCAGCTCCAGGTCCAGTTGCCGTTGCTAGTTGCAGGGGGCACAGCCCACCATCCCTTGCAGGAGTTGAACTGGCAACCTTGCGGTTGAGAGGACGTGCTCCAACCAACTGAGCCATTCGGGAGGCAGCTCAGCTCAAGGTGCCGTGTTCAATCTTAGTTGCAGGGGGTGCTGCCCACCATCCCTTGCAGGAGTCGAGGAATTGAACTGGCAACCTTGTGGTTGAGAGCCCACTGGCCCATGTGGGAATCGAACTGGCACCTTCAGAGTTAGGAGCATGGAGCTCCAACCTCCAGAGCCACTGGACCAGCCCCCTAGTGATTTCTGATTGGATGCTACACATTGTGAATTCTACCCTGTTGGCTACTGGAGAATTTTGCATTCTGGTGAATGTTCTGAAACTTTGTTTTGGGCTGTAGGTAAGCTACTTCTCAGCAGTTTGCCATTCTTCCTACTATTGCTTTAAAGCTTTGTTAACCCAACCAGAGCAGTGCTTCGTCTATTTCCTCACTACTGCGACAAGACCCATCAGAGTTTTCCACCAGGAGAGCGGGTGAATCCAGTCTCTGTTGCTGCATTTTGACTGGAAGCCAGATTTTGAACTCTTTCACTTTCATTATGTGTAAAAGAATTAGTCAGAACCCATGCAGCTCTTGACAACATTATGTGGCAGAGACCTGCCCCATTGTCAGTGCTGCTGTGTGTGCTGTCCTCCTCAGCAGACATCTAGCTGGGGGGCTGTGCAGCTCAGGCCTGCCCTGGCACAGGGGCAGATGCTGTTATTTACCTTCATTTTCACAAGGGAACATACTCTGTATGATTTAAATATTTTGAAATTCATAGAGATTTACTCTCTCGCCAAGCATAAGTCTATTTTGTCAACTGCTTCGTGTGCACTTCAAATGGCAATTAAGTCCCTTTGGTAAATGGTGTTGTTCCAATTTTCTACATAATTATGTTGCCCTTGTGGGTCTATCGATTACTGAGGGAATGGATTTGTTTATCTCTCCTTTTAATCTGTCAGTGTTTGCTTTCTGCCTTTTAAGCTCTGTTATTAGGGTTACTGTGTCTCTAGTTGGATCAAACCGTTTATCATGGCGCCACATTTGTCTGTGACATGGTAATTCTCCTTGTCTTAAAGGTCACTGAGTGTGACGTTATTCTTGCCACATCACCTTTCTTATGTTTGCATGTTACATGTTTCCCACTCTCTTACTTTCAAAATGTTTAAACAGCATATATATATATATATATATATATATATATATATATATATATATATATATATATTTAGGTAGTTTTTATTTGGTGTAGTATCATTTTATTCTATATTTAATGGAATTACTAGTGTGGCTGGATTTAAGTTTACCATTGGCGATTTGTTTTCATTTTGTGTTATCTGTACTTTGTTATTTTTTCTTACTTTCTGCTTAGTTTGGATAAAATTACTACTTAAAAAACATCCCATTTTATTTCTGCTATTGGCTTATTAGTTCTACCTCTCGGTTTTCACTGGGAAGCTTACAATACATGTGTTTAACTCATCTCGGCCCATCTCAAGATAATAGTAGTCCTCTGTGCCGACCCCTATTTCCACGCGTTCTGTGATAACGTTTTCTTTTTATCTAGCTACTTGTAAGATTTTCTCTTTATCAGTCGCTTTCAAAGCTCTATAATGTGCCTTCCTGTGTTTTTGTTATAGTTATTCTGCTTGTGACCTATTGAACTTCTCGGATATCTGAGTTTATAGATTTGGAAAAATTCTGACCACTATTTTGCCAAGTAATTTTTGTCCTAATCTCCCCTTTTCTGGGACTCTAGTCACACGTAATGAAACACTGATATTTGTTTTGGCCTGTGCTGCAGTGGGACCACATGGTGCTGTGAGCCGCGCTCCCGCTGTGTCCTCCATAACCCCGCCCAGTGCTGGGTGGTGCTGCACAGCCTGCGCCTTTCTGTGCGCACTTACTAGACTTCACCAAGCGACAATGGAGGGATGGAAATGAAGCAGGAATCAGTCAAGAACGGTCTTGGCTGATGTGGTCACCTCGTCATAGCAGGTCCAGTTCCTCGGACGTCCTGTGGATTGCACTGGACCCTCCCGTTGTTGAGGGGGCGTTTGTCCCCATTCCAATGCACTTATGTGGATATGCATTTGCCTTCTCTGCCCTTGGTATTGCCATCACACTGTCTGTGGATCTAAGGAGTGACTGACTCACCGTCACCCAGCTCGTTTTACCGCAAAGGAAGCATGGCAGCCATGCTCTTGAACTCTCCACTCCAGCCAAGGACCTCACCCGGAAGCAGCTGGCATGACGGAACGGAGGACTAACTTCTGAAGTTTCAGGTGTGCTGCCTGCGGGGGGATGGCACCCTGTGAAGTGGGGGTGATGTCATCGCATATAGGATGTGCTTTGAATGACGGACTTCCCAGCAGGACGACATCTGTGCCACCAGGGTGGAAGTAGGAGTGGCTCTCCTTGCCCTCAGACCCAGCAGCTGTGATAGGGTGGTCTGTGCTGCATTTCACGTTCTCACACTCTGTCACCTCCCAGGGCACACAGCCCTCCTGTGGAGCTCAGTCTGGTGTGTGACTCACTCTGGCCCCAATGTGTTTACTCCTGCACAGGAGACTCAACACTGGTGCGTGGCTCGCATCTTCGGCAGAGTTCCAGGAGAGGGGCTCATGGTCAGACAGGGACACAGGGAAGAGGCGGGCGGAGCTGCAGGTGACCTGCTTGAGGACAGGTGAGCTGTGTGATCTGGTTGCTGACCCTGAACCTTCACGCCACCGTCACCGCGATTCAGATGAGACCATGCTGCCCTGCGGCCCTCTTCATGGTCCCACTTCTTTCTCTGCAACTTTGGGCTCTTCTGCCTGAAAGGGTTGCATCCCCAAGGATGGAAAAGCTTCTGCTTGGGGACAGAATTGTGCCATTGCACTCAAACTTCATATGGTCACCAGCTACTTGGGGCCACTCCTGTGACTGAGCCAACAGGACAGGGGTGTCCCCGATGCTAGCGACATGTGGGGAATGGGGCGCTGACCCTCTGGGCTCCTCTTGGCACCTTCACAAGTAATATCATGACTAATAAATGCAAGACAGATACTTTGGGATAAAAATTTGAATCCTCTCACTAAAGAACCCTGACCTTCCCAGGTGCTAGTCGGAGCCAAGGAAACGTGGAATGGGGATGGAGGACAGAAGTGTGAACACGGCGGCACCCTCATACCTGCTTACAGAACTGAGGACGGGGGGACCCTGCTGCCTGTCCCAGCGCCTGGCGCATGTGCGTGTGTGACACTGTGAGCCCCACATCAGTTTGTTCACCACTTACCTTCCCCACTTCTCGGTGTCTGCTGTCGTTCTAAATTGGGAAGATGAGTGGTGGTGAGTGGTGAACTGTTTGCACGTCAAACAATGTCCAGATGGCGTCGTGACGGTAGTGGAAGGAATGACATCGCCCAGGGAAGGATGTGGATACACGGGATGTCACGTTTTGGGGAGAAGGTAAAAGCATGTGTTTGGGGTGTGATGATTGTATCATGTTAGGAGGAAACAGCAGATGTCACTCACATATGGGAAGGGCTGACAATGGACACTGAGTAGCTGCAGATGGACAGCGCTGGTCACTGGTCAGCCGCTTGCTTTCAGTGCCCATGGCCATGTCCTACAGGCCAGCTCTTGGTTGGGTCAGCAGAGGGGCAGGGGATGTTGCTGAGATGGGCAGCAGAGGGGCAGAGACTTCCTTTTTTCCGGATGCTGAGGGGGGCTCTGGGTGCCCCCCCAGCCCCATGTGCAGCTGCACCGCCACTGTTCCTGCACAAGGCCCACAGCTGTGGCGACTTCGCTGTTCGTTTCACTGGGAAGTTGTGTCCAGCTTTGGGTGTGAAATGTTCAGATCCTGCCTTTCTTTAGTCCTTTTCTTTACCTCAGAGAAATTAAATACATTTAACCAGTTTCAAAGGCAATACCCATTACTCTACTAAAAAGGGCTGACACAAAGACGTAAGCAAAATGGCTGTTGCGTGAACGGTGCCACTCTGTCTCCGACCAGTGGGGTCAGACATGCACGGGTGGCAGCGGCTCCTCTGACTAACTTCTGTGAACAATGTCACTGAGTGTTCTGGACGCCTGAGGCCAGTGGCGACCACCTGATCCCCACGTCCACGGGGATCATGACCCACCAGCTGTCCTGGTTTTAGCGACGTAACAGGACTGCAGTGTGTTTGAGGGCTACGTGTGAGCACAGAGAAACGAGACGACTCCCCAGGGAGGGGGCAGCCATGTAAGCTCAGGTTCTGGGAAATGTCAGCCACTGTCCACGTGACATCGGAACGCTCCAGCCCTTCGCTGGGCTACGGACAAAGCTTCATCTACGGAATTCCAACTGCCGTGTTTTCCAAACACAGTGCTAGCAAAGCACTGAGAGGAATGTCACAGCCTGAGGAACATTCGTTGTCTTTCTAATAAAAACCACACGTAACAAACCTCAAGTACACACGACTTTACGTTTTATTTTATTCATTCCATTGCAAACCCAAAGTTCTTTACATAGTGGCCGACCCACGGCCCGCGTGTGGGGCGGGGCTGCACCTGCCATTTTGTCGTCATGTCCCACGAAAGGGACTGAACTGACGCTCCAGCTCGGCACATCGCTAAGTCACTATGAGAGAGAAAGTGGGTCAGGGGGAGCAAACATCCATTCGATGTCTGCTTATCAGAGATTTTTCTCCTGAAAATGCACGGTGGCATTTCATTCAAAAAACCCTTCATCACAGACAGGAGGGATACAGCCACGTGCGTGGGCCCTCCCCCAGAATATCCTAGTTTGTTCACCTCCTTCACTGGTTGCTGGTACGTTTTTCTCTTTGAAAATGAACCTTGATGCACTTTGCGGTTATCAGGTCACCATCAGCTACAAGGCTGTGTTTGAGTCTGTTGTGCCCGGGTCACGGGGCCGGACTCGGCCTCAGTTTAGCCCATCGCTGTTTGCGTCCTGGCTGGCAGTGAGCAGCTGGCACGAGGCAGGGGTGACAGAACGGGACGGAAGGGCTTTCCTGATGGGGGTCTACGGGTAGAGACACACGTCACAGCTACCTCAGGAGGTCAGTAAACATTTTCTCCCTGTGCTTCTGGCCTGGTGGTCACTTTCAATAGAGATGCCCCAAATACAAAATCCCATTCATTTTAGAAATTCAGAAACATTTCTTTCCCCAAGGAACCCAGAGACTTTGCTCCAGGGCACAAAGGAGTCTGTGGCTACAACTGCCTCAGGACAGGTTCGAATCCCGTCCCAAGGAAATGAATCAAGGGGATTTCGGGAGGAGCCAAGGTAACACCGAGGTGTCCCGTCCCGGCCGGGCTCAGGGAGGGGACCCAAACCTCACGCTGCCAGAGGCGTGCTGTCCCGTCTTGGACTGATGCCACCCTTGTCACCGTGACAGGGAGAAAGTCTGAATGAGGCTGTCCCCAGACACCCCAAGGCTGTCCCGGCTACTGGCCCCCCGCTCCGCTGCTCCCCACTCCAGTTCCTCTGTGTAGGGTGCTGCGTTGCCCTAACTCGGTGCAGATGCAGGCAAAGGGTGCGGCATGCCACCCCAGGGCGCAGGCGCATGACCCAATACCCGCAACAATGACCCCGACTGCCAGCCCTCACCCCTCAGTCAGCCACCTGCGGCCAGCACGTCCCCCAGAGCTGACGCCACAGTGAAGGGGATGACGTCAGAGCAAAACAGAGACCAAGGTGGTAATGTTTATAGAAAAGGAGTCAGGATGGGAAAAAGCAGCTTGGGGCCCGTGCTTGTGGTGGCCCGAGCGGGAGGGGAGGGACCTGGGAGAGAGGCCGGGAGGGTGAAGGCAAAACCACAGACAGCCCGAGTCTATCAAAAAAGGGCTGGTAAATAAATACCCTGGAAAGAAAATGAAGTAGAAAAAGAATTTTTTTTTTTAAAAAGATGCTCAATGTTTCCTGAAGTTTCTAAATGAAGTTTATAAAATACTCATGAGCTCCCACAAATATAGAAACATTTAAAAACCAAATGGCAGTCGGCCACATGGTGACTCCAGGGGTTGGCAGACGGTTTGTGCTGCAAGCGGAATGCAGGACACGCCCTGCTTTTCACGTGTGCATGGAGGCCGCCACTCACCAGAGGGGCTGTGTGGAAGACGGAGATGGAACCCTAAAACCAGGACACCTCGGAGGAAAACAAGTGCCCCTGGTGTCCACCCAACCCCTGAATGCCCGCTGGAAGGGAGACCCTGGAGCCCAGCCAAGCCGGGCCAGGCACTCGCCACACACAGGGTCTCGCTGTGAAGACTAGGTGCCCAGTGAACTCTCATGGGCGCCCCACAGGCCAGCACCTCACCCAGAAGCAAAGTGGAAACACCCCCAGTCTCTGGATCTTGGGCCTGGGACAGTGAACACGCAGCCTATGTGGAGAGTGAAACCCGGAGGTGGTAAGAGCAGATGTGGCTGGCGGCCACGTGGGGACAGAGTGGTGACCACCGCGAGCGGCCTCCTGATTCCAGCCCCTGCCGTCCTACTCCAGTTTCTTCCGAGCAGCCGTGTTCCCAGCGTCCGAGTTTTCAGGGCTGAAGTCGGCACAGAAGCCGTTGGGGGTGGGAGCCAGGGGCGTCTGTGCACAGCTCTCAAAGGGTGGCCGGTCGGGGTACAGATACTCCTCTGCAAAGTCGGGGTACATTTCTGCAAACCTGCTGAAGTCGGCTGGAAAGACAAGACTTGTGGTTACTGGGACCTTGGGGGCAGGTGCCTGGAGCTTATGGCCCTTCCCTGGGTCCGCACGGGGGCCCCACCCCCTCTGGCAGGCTTGGACCGAAGGCAACGACCTCGGAGGGGAGAAGAGGAATGGGCACCCCACTCCATTTTTCTCTGCTGCACCCAAAATCACAGAGAAGCAAGGAGGTGGTGACTGCATCCTTTCAACTATTCCTCTTTGGGAATTTAAAGAAAGCGTGATTGTCAGTTCAGTGGTACATTCTGGGAACTCGGTGCGTGTGAGGGAGGCACCGCTCATCACAGGGTCGGCTCAGGACAGGACGGGGCACCACGTGGTGACCGACACTGTGAGGCACGTGATGGCAATGGGCTGAGCTCCGGGGAGCCCAGGCGCGCATGGAGGCTCACCTCCGAGCTGATCACAGCACCTGAGTGGCGTCACGCCTCTGCATCCCCATGTGGCCTGGGGCCCTGAGTTGGGGTGGATAGCGTCCTTGGGCCCCCACTAGGGCACCTGAGAACAGGTGACATTGAGAAGCCTGTGTGCAGGAGCCTGCAGGCTTCAGGAAACTTGGAATGGCTTTTACTGGAAAAGCCTGCCTTTGGTCAGCGCTCACTACAAACCTCAGCGACAACCCCCACCCCACCAGGAGGCATGGCCTCTTCTTCTAGGCAGACACGAGTGCACGCACACAGCTAAACCCCCACACACTCCTGTCTGACATTTAGACACAATTTTAAAACATGTCCAAACAAGACGTGAATGATGACCTTTCCTGAGCAAACGTCTACTGTTTCTGAGCGAGAACACACGTTCATTTGAAATGTGCACACTGGCTGGTGCGCTGAGCCTTCCGGGACCTTGCTGGCCTGCCCTCTCCACCCCCCAGGTGGGTTTCAGGTCCTGGCCCGAGGATCTGTGCTGTCCCACTTTGTGTGGCCACAGGTGACGATGCCAAACCTCCCCAGAGAGGGGCCACCTGGGAGTCAGATTTGCCCCCACACTGGGACCTGACCAGGGGCCCTGACACAGATGCCCCACCTGGGCCTGGCAGGCCCACAGCCCCAGGATGGTGTCCACTGTGGGCTCTGAGTTGTGCGGCTAGGCTTGTGTCACCCGCCTGCAGAAATCAGATTTGAAACTGCCACCATCCTGGCCAGGTTTCCAGACGGGAAGAACCTTCCTCCTGAGAATCTGTGTTGCTCGTAACACAGGAGGCCTGGCGAGCACAGGTGGGCAGGGACTCCATGTGTGTCCCCACCCCTCCTGGGACCCTCCTGCACGAGTGAGTGTCCATCGTCGCTGCTCCTGGGGCCACTCACCAAACGTGATGCTCCCCTTCTCTTCCTGGTCGATGGCCTGGAAGAGGTCAGTCACGGCGAGGCCCGCCACCCCTAAGGCCGTCTTGAGGATGCTGGCCAGGGCGTCCTCGTTTATGCTGCCATTCTCCTGAGAGCCGTACATCTGTGAGGCAGAGGCTGGCGTCATCCCGCAGCCCCTCTCGGCCCCCCAGCCCCACCTGTTCCCCTTTGGCCCCCCGTTGGCGTTGACAGCTTCTGGCAAGTGATGGAGCGAGTCCTTGCAGGACAGCATGTGCTGTCACCCTCGGTGCCAGCTCTCCTGTGAGGGAAAGCTTCCTCAGAGAAATGCTCTGACACACGCTCTGTCCCGTTGGGCAGGACCAGCAAGGCGGGCACAGGTGGGTGCCACCCTCTCCCGGTGCCACCTCCTGCCGCAGCCTGTCACACCGTCCCCTCAGGTGGGAGCCTCGGCACACCGCCCGGAGACGGTCATGCTGGGGCTTCCCTCCCAGTCAGGGGCTAGTGCATCCCGGTGCCACCTCCTGCCGCAGCCTGTCACACCGTCCCCTCAGGTGGGAGCCTCGGCACACCGCCCGGAGACGGTCATGCTGGGGCTTCCCTCCCAGTCAGGGGCTAGTGCAGTGGCCGTGCGGGGAGAGCCATGGGGCACGTGGCACTGAGCAGCCTGCCGAAGACCGGGAGGACCCTCTCCTGTGCCCTTCTTGTGAGCGAGGATGACTAAATCCTAGATGAAATCGACCTGAAGAGCTTCAGGCATGGTGTCACACACAACGGCTGGTCTAAGCTCGGGTAAACCCAGCACTCAGGCAAACAGTTAAGTTTACCCCATAATCAGGGCTTTAACGATGCATCACTGGACTGATGTGACCCATGTGTCACCATCCCCACCCACTAGACTCACGTGAACCCCGCACTTGCCTTGAACGCCAGCTGCATGGTGTCCAGGGTCCGGGCCGGCCGGCAGACGACGGACAGGGCGACCACATACTCTCGCGGGTCCATCTCACCGCTCCCACTCTGCAAAAGAGAGAGGCCGTCAGGGGCAGCTCAGCCAGCTCCCTGCGGGAGAGCTGGGGGGTCCACACTGGCCGCTTGTGTGAATAAAGGACGGGCCCACTCAGATGCGAGGTTATGTGTCTGCAGGAGAAGAGCAGTTCGGAGACCGCTCGCAGCCGACGGGGTCACCGCACAGTATGGCGCTTCCAGCCGTTACAATTAATTTTCAGCCAATGAGACTGTCCGACAGAGCTGCTGAGGAAAGTATGTGTGCCACGACTGCCACCCGCTAGGGCCTTCCTGTTAGAAAACCAGACCTGCCAACAGCAAGGCTCGCATGTGGGCTCCGGGAAGCCAGCGAGAGCACGGGATAAACTGAGTCCTGAGCTGTGATGTGATACCAGCGCCAGGCAGCTGCACCCTCAGTGTGTGCTGGGTGGGACGAAGGTTCTTGGAAAGGCTGCTGGCTGCTGCACTGACAGGATGGGCCAGTGGGGGGACAGGGTAAGGGTGCCTGCAGGGGAAGACATGGCAGGGTCACAGGCCAGCATCGCTGTGTGATGGCACCGGGCCTCACAGCGATCTGATTAAAACCCTCCAAACCACAGCCGTGTTTATGAGCAAACATTAATTTAAATGTGAAATGTTTATGTGCATATAAAAGCACAGGAGAAAATTCCCCAGAAGACAGTGTCGGCTGGTGTGAGGGGGCCAGGAGGGGTGCTTTCCCCGCTTCTATTTCCAGAATTGTCTACAGAATGCCTGTCATGAGGAAAACATTTATACATGAAAGGCTGAAGGTTTTGCCACCAAACCCCTCCCCCCGCCCCTGCCGGGCGACAGCGCTACCTCGTCAAACAGGGAAAACATGTCACCCAGCGTGTCTGAGACGGGGACTTCCAGGGACGCCGCAAACTCTGAGAGGCTGACCTTCCGTCCCCCGGCCATTCGAGCACTTTCGGCGTACCTGTCCAGGTCTTTTTCAAGTTTCTCTGGTTTTAGACTAAACAAGAGGAAAAATTTTTGCAGCAAAGTCACAGAATGCCAAAAATAGGAGGTTTACTGTTATGTTTACGACCCAACGAAATATTAAATTATTTATAGACCAAGCAGCTAGTTTCCAAGAAGAGGCTTCTGATAACCTGAGGGCACACAGGGTGCTTCGTGGAGGCGTCTACACCACCATTTACCGCCCCGGGGCCCTCGCCGGTCAGTCTGTAACCGGACATCCTCCGGGTGGCGCCAGAGAGCTGGCACAACAAGGGTTTTAAGACACTGATTCCTGTGTGGACTGAAGTTGTATTTGAAAAAGAAAATCCCCCCCACCTCCAAATAAGCACTCTATCTCTGTGACATCAGGGGGCCGGTGGGGGCCGCTGTGGCCTCAGTGCAGTCACCAGCACCTGCAGAGGGAAGGCCCAGTGAGGTGCTGGTGGAAGTTTCCAGTCTCGCTGGCAGCTCTCGGCCGAGCTGTCCTCTCACTGCTGCTGAACACAGCACACCTGCGTTGTCACACGCGCCCACAGTGCTTAAGGGAGCGTCCTTTCTGACCACCTGCTCAAGAAGAGCCAGGGCACTCACCCCAGGCTCCTCACCAGCCTGGCAAATTCTAGGAGGCAGGTGTCCACGGGCAGACGAAGCTGTCCCTCGGCTAGGGCCAGCTGGCAATCCTCGAAGGTGTAGTCCGTCACGGGGACGCCCAGGGCCCTGCAGGAGAGAGGGGCCCCTGTGAGCACCCCACTTCACAGGGCCTGCCTTCAAGGACTCTCCCGAGCCACTCTGAGGGCAGAAATCCAGGCAGAGGTGACCGAGACCGGCACGTCCCACGTCCTGCTCTGAGCCCCACGGCACCCACACCGCTTGGCGATTTGTCCTTGAGAACGTGGGCATGTGAACAGGCGAGCCCCTCCGTGGGATCTGAGACGCTTGTCTGTACCATTACCACACACGGTGCTTGTGCTGAGATTTCAGGGTTTTACTTTGAGTCCCCATAAAACTTTACTTAAAAGAAGAAACTGACGTGAATGCAGGTGTGTCCAGGGTGGACATGCAAATCATGACTAGAACAAGTGTCCCAGGAACAGGGGTCATCAGGGTGACACATGGAGGAGTAGCTGGAGGCACAGGCAGCTTTGCTTAGAAAGGCCCCCAGTGTGTCCACATCTTGGCGGAGGCCCCGCTGCTGTGAGGCTGGAGGGATCCAAACCAACCATCCAGCCTCAGAGGGAGCAGCATCTGTAACTTAAAAGCCAGAGCAAAGGGGCACGTATATGAAGATGCCTAATGCGGGCAGATCCTTCTACGCTCACTGTCAGCGGCTCCTTATCAGCCGGCAGAGGCCGCTCTCTCTGTCCCGCCGGCTGTGGGTGCAGCAAACGCAGCTTCTAGCAATTCCAACAGAGGCCGTGCAGGCAGTGGGGAAACGCACGCTGTAGCACATCTGCCTCAACAAACCGGGAAAGGCTGCACGGGAGGGCACGTAATGACACCGCGTGACCCCCACCTTCAAATCCCTCTGGGTCAGCAGGCACGCAGCCCCCGCCCCTCCTTTAACTGGAGGGCAGTCTGGGTTTCCCTGAGCCGTTTACCCAGGGGTAACAGGAAAACCTCCTTCTCCCGGGTGGGGGCAGAGGCCTGCTCCCTCCAGCTCCCACTGCTGGAGTGGGGCCCCTCCCATCTGTCCCTCCCCAAGAAGGGGCGTCTGGGTGGGGCCTGGGCAGGACAGAACTGACCAACAAGGAAACCTGGAGGGAGGAGGGAGAGGAGATGACAGAGAGGCTCTGACGGGACAGGTGGGGACCTAACCCACAAGCCCCCCCGGCTCCCACGCACAAAGAAACCTTGAGCCGGAGTCACTGGGTGGGGAGGACTGTGATCGCAGCGCTGTAGCGGGACCACGTGTAAAGTCCACGTTAGCACTGAACATAAACACCTAATAGCCGAGCGCACGCTGCGCGTTTGGGCCTGAACGGAGACGACACGAGCCCAACACGGTGCTTGACGGAGAAGCTGAATTCTTGGCAGGTGACCAAGGGTCGCGTCTGTCACAGCTGGCACCGCCCTCACGTTACGGGGACAGAGTCGGGTTCAGCCATTCTCAGAGCTGCCCCAGCATTCATGAAAAAACACCTTTCCTGACCGCTGAAGAAAACATTTCACGGCGGGAAACGTACCAAGTACAGAAAACTAAACGGCCCCATGGCTGAGTGGGCTGTCAGTCCCTTGGATGGTAGCTCCTGTTGCCATGACAATGCTGTGTGCAGTCACACGAGGGGAAAGGACTCTGAAATCCTTCTCCACGGATGCTGGGGTTCCCCTCGGCACACTGAGCTGTGATTCTTTGGGACAGAAGTCACAGTCGTACCAGGAGCGTCGCACTGCCCGACAGGAGGGCAGGACTGCCCCACGGGAAGGCAGGACTGTCCCACGGGAAGGCAGGACTGTCCCACGGGAAGGCAGGACAAGGCAGGACAAGGCAGGACTGTCCCACGGGAAGGCAGGACTGTCCCACGGGAAGGCAGGACTGCCCCACGGGAAGGCAGGACTGTCCCACACGAGGGCAGCATGAGGCCAACTCCAGGGCCGCCCGCAAAGCCCTCAGGCCCCTGGCCCCTCCCAGGCGTGTCTGAAGGTGGACCAAGGACCAGGGAGGTGACAATTCCGTGTCTCTGGAATTCTCCTGCAGCCACTGAGGCAAGGGGGCTCCATGGGTTCTCTGTCCTTTCCACCGACTCCATCATGCTTCTCCCCTGTTACTATGTGTAGTTTCTTTAGGATGCATGTCTTTAGAAATGGTAATGATTAACTTCTTTGAACGTGTACTAAAAACATTTACACCTAAACTGTTGAGCCTGCAAGACCATGGACATTATTTCTTTATCAAGAGGTTGAACAATGGTGTCACGATTTCCCCTAAGTTGAGGGTCATGTGCATCCTGGTGGCCGGTATGTGGTACACAGAGGCTGGGGGAGAAGGGACCCCAGAGGGTGAGTCATGGGAGGGGCGCATTCCGCTAGACTGTGCCCAGAGCCACCTTTCTGAGGAGGCTGGACAGACTGGACAGACAGCCCAGCGACAGCACCTGGTAAATCGCCTGCGGCCGTGTTCACCACCCCATGGTGACAATGTCAGCGCCCCCTCCTGGCACCAAGGTGGCCAAAGTCTGAGTAGAAAAGAGAGGACAGAGGGAGGGGATGGGACATGGAGGGACGAAGGCTGGAGGGGAGGGGTGTGAGCGGACGCTGCCACCACCTGGAACAAGCGCGGGGGGGGGGGGGGGGGGCAGTGGGGAGGGGACAGGAAAACAGGAGGTGGCCATGTGCCCAGCTGTAGTGCACTGGCTGTGCACCGGCCAAGGTACGTGCGAGGCTACGGGTGCAAACCACTCAACTGAGAAGACGGGGCAACAATACTAACAAACACTACGGGGTGAACACTGAAGGTTCGGGCGGCACCCGCCCAGGCCAGTGCCCTCACTGACAGCTCTGCTGCCGGCCACCGTGGCGCCCACACACACAGCACCGGGGCGGCTGGTGGCTGTGAGCACATCCGAAGTTTGGGAAAGTGAGTGATCATTAAGATTCTTCCAAATGCTGAAGAAGCAGAAATGTCACCTGACAGAAACAGGAGACGTAAGGTGCGTGCCTAGTCGGCAGCCAGTGCTTGTTCACTGGTTTCTGCAAGAACCCTTTGCCCCGACACTGAGGGAGGTGGAGGGAGCAGGGTGTCCGGCAGACCCCGCCTGCTGTGGGGGGGGGAGGGCTCACTCACTCGGCCATGACGCGCCGCACGTTGTTGGCGTACACAGCGGGGTCCTTCCTCTCCTCGTCTGAAGGGCTGTACACTGGCAGGAACTGAGCAGAGAGGGCGGTTACTCCCACGAGGACCTACCGCAAACACTCGCCTCACCAGCGCCACCTAAGTGACAACTGAGTCTGACAAAACTAAGACCTGTCAGAGCACTTTCCATCGAATCATCTTTCAAGGGGTCACACGTGCACACACATGTGTGAAAACTCAACCCACTGCCCTCACCAGGAGCGCCCGTTCCCCGATGGGAGCTCTCAGGCTCTTTTTTCTCAGGCTGTTTTTACCGTGTTTCCCCGAAAATAAGCACACTGTGTTCACGATTTCACACAGGGGCCTGGTCTTTACACACAGAGAATTACATGCGTGCGTCCCTTTCTGAAGTTCTCACTTGGTGCTGCGGACAGCACAACAGATCATTTCTACGTCAGAAACAGACTCGTATTAGCTCTCTGATGTTGCTGCATTTTGAGATCATAATAAATTGTCCCCTGAACATGTGTCTGAGTGAGTGACACTCACACAGCATTTTAAATGACTAAGTCCTACTGGGCAGGAAAGGAAACTACCACCACTGAGCCCTTTTTCTTTAATGTGGACATTTGAGGATACAGGGACTTCCTGAAACCCCGTCTATGCTCGCTGCACAATGCTAGCTGCTCACTCACCACTACGTTTAAGAGAACCGTGTGAATCACGCCAGGTCCTCACGTCAGCCTCGCCCTCGGAAGGGTAACACCAGGAAGCCGGTCTAGGGCGATTTCACAGTTAGACAGCTGCTTTTCAGCTCTCAATTAAATCAGAGACCAGGCTGACCCGGGAGGCCAGGGCAGCGGGCTTGCCCTCAGGGCGCGGCCGCCAGCAGACAAGCCACAGAAAATGTCCTAGGCGGCAGGTCTGTCACCCAGGGACTCGGGCCAAGGCCCTTTCAGCTCAGCCCTGTGTATTACGTGGCTGACGTTCTGCTGCAGACTGGCTCATCTGGAGACTCAGTGCTCCCCTCAATATTTATCAAAGGTAACAAACTGTCTCATTAAATACTTATATACGACTCAGCTTTAATTTTCAGGTGCAGGAGTAGCCTATCTAAGAAAATAAACTCCTTTTTAAGAAAATAAACTCTAGTCCTCATCCACACCTGAATTTACAAGCTGAATGAATATGACTGTATTTAATTTACCTTGTTTCCCTGAAATAAGACCGAGCCGGACCATCAGCTCTAACGCATGTTTTGGAGCAAAAATTAATATAAGACCCGGTCTTATTTTACTATCATATAAGACTGAGTATAACATAACATAACAACATAAACATAATACTGGCTCTTATATTAATTTTTGCTCCAGAAGACACATTAGAGCTGACTGTCCATCTAGGTCTTAGTTTCGGGGAAACGGTAGCTGAGGGGATGGGTGTTGTGACTTTGTTTGCGATATCCAACAGGATAAAAACTGGGGGGCTACGTGAGGATTAATCTGACCAAGTGTTAAAGAGAGGACGACAGTATGATAAATTTAGCAGTATGAATTCAGCAGTACTAGTATCAGGTAAAAATAAAAGCCAAAAAATTAATTCACTGTGTATATGCCAATTTTATAGGCCCTTAAGCTATGCTAACCATAATGTAAAAAATGACAGGTTTATCTTCCTTGTTGATTTAAAAAACCCTGTCTGAATGGATTCAAAATCATGCAACAGACGCAGTGATTGACGCAAAAGCCCTGGAAGCACCTCTAAGGAGCCATGAAAAACGGAGAGCGTGCAAAGCAAGACAGATGACACAACCTGTATCTACACAGACCCTAACACCACACTGCATAATGTTGTATCTATACATGTAGAGACACACCTGCATAACACTGTACCTATAACATTGCATAACACGCTGTATTTGCACAGACCCCACATAACACTGTATCTATAACATTGTACAGTACGTTGTATTTGCACAGACCCCCATGTAACAATGTATGACAGCACATCAATAGACCTTGATACATTGTATCACACTGTCTCTATAACACCGCCAACATAACACGGGGCAACACTGTATCCATACAAACCTCAATTTCCAATTGATTGTGAAACTGACACAGTGTGAGCCACAGGATTTCCAACCTTAAAAACGAATAGATTAATAGCATTGGTTAAAACATTCCGTCTAGTTAAATTACTTCCAATTCTGGAGCAAACTCTCCAGAGCCCTTCCCCTGCAGAGGGCACCACTGGGCAGTTAATTCTCCTTCAGGAGATGGATGCTTTCCTCAGCCTGAACCCCAACCTTAACCCAGCAATAAGAGACAAGGCTACTTTTAATCAACAGTGGTTTTCACTGTTCTTATGAAATACACCCACACCTGTGGCTCTGGCTTGCCCTGCAAACCACCATTTTCCAAGTTTGTCCTCCAGCTCAGGAAACCTTGTCCACCTGACAGCGGTCCCTGCCCTGGTCATCCCCTGGCAGTGCAGACTGGACAGGCCTGAATCATGCCACCCCCAGACTTCCTCTAGGAGCTCAGCAAGAGCTCCTCTTTCTTTCCCAGGGGTCCCCTGGTCAAGGATGGGATGGTCACCACTGAGCTAACAGACACCAGCCAGAAGAGAAGGGTTCTCATTCTCATGGTTACCTTCCTACTGGGGTTGGAGACAATTAACTGAAGTGCTGGAACCCAGGGGGTGAGGACGGCCGGGTTCGTACCCTGGTTCTCACAGTGGGTTGAGCCTAACTGCTGGCAAACAGCAGCGGGTCACGTGCTGAGGTTTCACATTTGCTAACGGAACCAAGTGCTTTCCCAGAGGACAGGACTAGGGGACAGCTTGGTCTGACTTACGCTCCAGGGCCTTGCCACGTCCATGTGATAGTGTCCTGGGGGTGAGAAAGGAACAGATGAAGCGCCACTGGAAGTTGGATGTAGAAATCCCCACAGACGGCACATGGGCGCCTCCTCCCACAGGTGTATGTGTGGGCCTCCTCCCAGCCCGCCTCTGACCCCAGACGCTGACCTTCCCATCCCCCCAAGTCCACTCTGGGGCAGGGGAGAAGGTGGGTGCTGTCTTCCCACAGCTCCAAGGTCACTTCCGGTGTCCACCTAAGTCCTAGCCCCATTCCTTTTCTGGCCTTGCCCCCTTGAGGTGCCCCTGGCAACTCCAGTCTACAACGTGGAGCCTGCTCTGTCGGCGACACCCGCCTGCCCACCATCATCACTCAGCCACATTGCAACCCCACACCCACCTGCACTCACTCCCAAATGCCCTTGCTCCAACTCTCAGTCAGAGCCGCACTCCGGCAGGTTGGCTGCAGGCTCGGGAAGGGGTGGAACAAGCCACCGTGGCACTGTGTCCTGCACGTCCCCAACCCCATGTGAGCCCAGGGCCGAGGGGGCATTTCAGACCCTCTCCATCCACAGGCCCAGCAGCTGCACTGGCCACCTAGGTGGGGACATTAGATGGCATGCCCTGCTTCTATGCTGACACGGGTCACCCACACGGGCTTCTTTCTTCTGCAAGTCCTGCCCCCTCTCACAGGCTCCCAGAAACCACCGCACGGGCTTGCCCATCACCCAGGAGGCCCCCACTTGCTTCTCTGACACGTAAGTTGAATGTTTCTGGAAAAACCAGTAATGGCATCTTGCTTAAAATACGTCGATGGAACAGACTTAAAAAATGGAAAACTCAGGATCCTACACACTGATGACAGATTCTTATTCTCAGAGACTGGCTAACGAACGCACGTCTCCCAAGTTTCACTTGTGCTGTGAGCATAATTGATCCGTCAGTCTGCGTGGCGACCAGTTCTGACTGACATGTATTTACTGGCCACTCAGAGCCCGTACTGAGCCTGTCCAAACCTGCAGGCGCAGGGTCCAGTGTGCAGACCTGGGACCCATGGGGCTGGCCTGGAAGTAGGCAGGCCAGACTGCCTCGTGCCCACCCGTGTCACACGTAATTCTGCCACTGTCTGTACCAGCAACTCCAGACCCCACTATGTTCTGACCTGCGAGTTTCTCTTATTGCCGTCTTAAAGGCATGCTGTTATAGAGAGAAAGCTCCATGTAACGAACAGATCTGCCTCGTGTTGTCCACGGAGAACCACTCCAGGGCAGCCAGCACCCAGGCAGGCACCAGGGACACAAGTGCGTGTGGACCTCTCTTGGCTACAAGAGTGTCCATCGAGGCACGAGGATGCCAGCTGGATGGTGTCACAGCAGAAGTGGGATGCAGCTGGCAGGGAAAGCGCGCCCACAGGGCGCCTGGGAGGAAGGGACAGCTGTGGCTGCGGTGGCAGCTGTGGCTGCGGTGGCTCCACGGGGCCCCGGCTGGAACCTGCGCTGAGGCTCGTCCAGGCTCCCCCACTGAGCTGGGGTCCGTCACGACGGCCCAGGAGCTCTCCCAGGCGCTCTGAGCCCCAAACACCCACCCATTCCTTCGTTTTGTTCTCAGGACAAACCTTCTGCACACCCAGCGGAGGCACGAGAAGGCACACGAGCTAGTCACCCAGCCCCTCTCCTCCTGCGTCCTTTCCTCCAGCCCCCAGGACTGAAATAGTCTTAATTTAAAAATTGTCCGGAGTGTGAGCTGGGCAGTGAGAGCTGCTGACAAGGTGGGTTCTCCCACCCAAACGTCAGGCTGGATCACACAAGAGGACCACCGCTTCCTGACGTATGAAAGCAGGACTTCCTCTGCAAACTCGGAATATTCTAGACGAGCGGTGCATTAGAAACCCAGTGTGCTCAGAGGCCTCGCAGCTCTCACTCCCAGGCAAGCCGCCTTCACAGGACTCCCGGAGAACACACTCACCAGCTGATTTGGGTACCGCAAAACCACAGGCTGCACAGGAACTCCCGGAATGAAGGCACCTGCAGAGAGAAGGGACCGGGACGCCATCTCACTCCCATGGCACAGGCACCGCACTCTCCACGCCGGCCTCGCATGCAGCTTCCCTCCAGTCCTTCCCATTCTGCAGCCGGTTGGTGCCTGGAAGGGTCCCTGCACATCTGTGCCGGTGGGAAACACTCGGAGAGAATTCCTGGCTCACAGCCCTGCCGGCAGGGAGCAGGTGGAGCCTCTCGGCACTGGTGCCCTTTGTGGGGCAACCGGGAGGCACTGGTTGGGGGGCGGGTCTCCCCCACTTTCTCGAGGAGAAAAGGAAATAATTAAGGAAACTACATACCAGGCTTGAAGGTAATGAGGCAGGTCCTGTTGGTACAAGTTCCCTCTGGAAAAATCATTATCTTGAAAAGAAAAAAAAAAAAGAGTTCAGCAATAAAGGGACATCATTCAGAGCTCACAGGTGCCATCAGTCACAGGCCGTTTCTCTCCTGTGGACGCAATTTAGATAATTTAATCATTTTCAGTTGAACAAGCTAAAATACGTCATGAAGCATATATTGGTTCTCCTTCTAACTATGGGTTTTACTAAAATCTGGAAGCGACACAAACAGACAACAGCACGTGCTTTCTTGGGCCAGGGACGTGCAGACGGGCCACCCTGGGCCCCACCTCCCAGCTGCCCGGAGGACTGGACGCGTCCATGCAGAACGCATCCACGGCTAACACTGGCCAGGGCCACCGCGGCAGACACACGCCGGCAGCTCAGCCCAGGACGTCAGACACGAGTGGACACCTTACAGATGAACGTACCACTCAGGAGCCGGTGCTGGCCGTGGCGGACAGGTGAGCAGCTCTTTCCGACCCAGAACTTAGAAAAAGACTCATTGTCAACAAAGGCTGGGGAACTCGAGACATCAGAATCGTTTCTCCTTATTTCTTTTAGTTTTAAAATTTCAGAACCCAAAGTACCTGATATTTAGCGCATTCTTGGATTTGCACATTCACCAAAAATAAAAAGAAATAAACATGTCCAGCCCCCGGGAAGACCATTTCTGGCCCTTGTGTTTCTTCTACCCACCCCCCAAGACCCAAGTAGTTCCGATGTTTGGGAATAAATCCACCTAAATGCAAGCAGGGCTGGTCACCTGTGGCCATTTGCCGTTCGACTGTGCCCGTCTCTTGATCTCCTCCACGGTCCTCCTGCGGGAATCCTGGTCTGACCGGGACACGAAGACAGGCCGTATGTACTTTATCAGAGCTGAAAGAGAAGGTGCGGGTCTGTGAGGGGACACAGAAGGACTGGGCGAGGGGCGAGAACCCCAGATGCCCCAAGGGCCGCACCACCGGGCAGGCGGGGTCCATGCCTGACCACAAGGAAATCGGGACAAGCACCGAAGCTTTCACTGAACTCAGACGACAGCATGAAGCCCCGCAGCCTGCACAGTGCAAAGCGTCCACGGGAGACAAATCAGGGGAAAGACGGAAGGAGGCTGAGTCCCAGGGAGCAGGAGGCTCTGTCACCGATGACAGAAGAGGGCACGCGGGCCATGGCGCCGAGTCAGAGGGCCCAGGGAACGCTGTGGGCTGAACTATGTCCCTCCAAGGGACAGGCTGACATACTAGCCCCAGGTACTGTGACTGTGACCTTATTTGGAAACACGGTGTTTGCTGATGTGATTAAGGAAAGGCGAGGCTGTTGGGATTGGGGTGAGCCCTAGTCACCGGCTGGTGTCCTTATAGGAGGGAGAACAGACACAGACACAGAGGGAGAGAACTCCATGTGACGACAGAGGCTAGGACAGGAGTGAGGGGCCACAGCCAAGGGGCCCCGGGGACCGCTGGGAGCCACCGGCAGCTGGAGGAAGGCCAGGGGTGATTCTCCCTCAGAACCACCCTGCTGCCACCTGGATTTTGGACTTCTGGCCCCCAGAACTGGGAGAAAACCAACTTCTGTGGTTTTAAGCTGCCAGTTTGTGGTGTGTTGTCACAACAGTCCCAGGCCACAGCCCAACCTGGCGTGTCAGAGGTCCCTTGACCAAAGCTCACGGCAACCACCACCTTGGGCCTCTCACAAAAGGACTGAAAGGTGGGAAGATACTTTTTAGAAAAGGAAGCTGAACCGACTTTCAAATACAACTGTCCTCAGTGAGAGCTTCCATCTCGGGAAACAGGGTAGAGCCAGTGGCCCTGGCAGCTTGTCACCCTCCTGGGCAGGTGAGGCCACGTCACCACCTGCTCTGCCCCAGGGTAGCCCTCCCTGGGCCCACAGTCAGCTTCTGGATCCTTTCCGGATGCTGTCACTACCTGTAAGGAATAACAGCTATCACACAACTTCTTGGAAAGCTTCTAAAGGGCAAAAGGAAAATTAACTTTTGAAAAAAACCCAAAATTTTATCCAGTCAGATCCACGGGGCTCATTAACATCTAAGGCACACGTGGCTCGGAGTGGTGGTCTCTCCGAGGTCTTGAACATTTTGCTTTCCCTCATTCTAGGACCTATTTCCTCCTTCCTTGCCGATTAGTCCTGACTCTGCTAAAACAACAACGAGAAGGAAAGGACGGGATGATGGGGCTGCCTCCTGCCCAGAAGCGGGTCCTCTCTGGAGCTGTGAGGAACAAGCGGTCCTCTGTGACGGCAGCTGGAAGGCACCACCGACCTTTCACTGGGAGCAGCCATCACTTGGCCAACAGCACACAACCTATTGGACCTGCTCTCAAAATGTTCCTCTCGTCAGAAAGAATAACGTTTACACGGCATTCTCTCTGTGACTGTCAAGTGAACGCTGATGCCGTCAGGCACCACATGGAAACTCAGGGAAGGCAGACGCCCCTCTGCCCCCGCAGCCCTCGCCCAGCCCCGCCGCCTCCGCCCAGACCAGCCCTGCTGCAGAATCCACATGAAGGCCCAGCTCAACGGGCAAGAGGCTGGTGGGCGAGGAGAGCAGCCAGGTGGGGCCGGGTGGGCAGCTCCGGGGGGGTGAGAACCTGGGACAGACGCTGACCCCGGGGGCACCCTGGATAGCGCTCGGGCGCGGGAAGGCTGCTGATCTGTGCAGTGAGGGCACCACAGAGAGCACCCAGGCTCCTTACGTTCCCACGGTATGGTGACTGTGCTCAGGGGTGACCCCAAAAAGATGAGCCCACGTCCCAAGCCCCAGAGCCTGTGAATACGACATTGAGAAAAAAGGGTCTTTGTGGATATAATTAGTTAAGAATCCTGGAATGAGATCACCCTGGATTATCCAACGACAAGTGTCCTTATAAGAGACACACAGAGGCGAGACACAGACAGACACAGGGAGAGGCCATGTGACGATGGAGAAAGGTTGCAGTGACATGGCCACCAGCCCAGGGATGCCGAACGCACCAAAAGCTGGAAGGGCAGGGAGGACCGTCCCCTGGAGCTCTGGCGGGAACCTGGCCCTGTGACACTGTGACATGAGCCCTCTGGCTCCAGAGCTGTGAGTGCACGTTTGTGCTGTTCTCAGCCCCATTTTGGTCATTTGTCATGCAGTCTCAGGATACCCGTACGGTGTGGTAGTGACCAGTGAGCCAGGACGAGCTACAGAGCTGTCCCCACTTCCAGAATCCTCTGCGGTAGAGGTAACAGAGTCTCGTTAGAGAGACTTGCAGAAGTACTTCAACACGTTATAATATTCGAGGGCACTAGCCTGCTACTAAGAGGTAAACATCACAACAACTACTACCACAGAGGACGTCACACCAAGGGGAGACACCAGGGACGCGAGGCCGATGTCCGGGGGCGGGCGCGGGTGTGTCACTCACTTCCCCATATCGGGATGTCTCTGCTCTCCGCCTTCATCACAATGGACGACATGCTCATGGTGACAGGGATGGCATCGAAGTAGGAGGAGTGAGGCGCCAGGACGAGGATGGCGGCCTCGGTGGGCAGGGCCTGCCGCCCCTTCACGGTCACCCAGTGGAAGCCGCCGACGAACCACATGGCACGCATGATGGCCTTCAGCAGGACGTCCACCACCCTGTAAGAGAAGGCACGGTCCCGTGAGGCGCGTGGGCCCGGCCCGCCCACCTCCTGAGGGGTTCCCGTCACGGGCTGGTCCCTCGGAGACCAACGTGGGGTCTCAGGACCAACCTCGCTGGGTCGTCCGGGCCAGCTCCTGCCCGCAACAGCTGTTACTGAGATGTTCCTGGTGAGAGACAGAGAGCTGTCCACTCTGGCCACTTAATGTGCGGCAGGGCAGCCTTTTTACTCATTTATGTGAGGAAACGCAGGACCGGCTCAGCTGCGTCACTCAGCAGACATGGCCTCTGAATACAACAGGACAAGGCACACGGGCCGGAAGCAGGACTCTGTAAGTGTCAGGGGTCAGCTATTCGCATTCTAAGCACATATACTTTAAATGAAAAACAAAACCATCAAGACGTCTACGCTACACAGTAAAACACGGAGCAGAGCTGACACCTGCCGTGTACAAGTCCCTCGTCTCAGGTCCCACAGGAGGCCTGAGGTTCCTAGTATCAGATGTCATGTTATTAGAATGAGCCTTTTCCGGATGACATTAGATGAACAATAAATCGGGAGACAAAGTAAAAATCAGTCTAGATTAACTGAATTTCTTACCCATTTATTCTTTTTAAAATATATGAGAATCGAGGCATTTAAAAGTACATTGCCTTCCATGGTTTGCTCTGACGGCTACAAACTAGATCACTATTCAACGCGTCATTAAATCCACATGGGAAACGGCTGCACACACGCTGTTCCGCAGGGAGGGGGAGTCACCTGTGCGGGAGCCACTGTCACCGGCCACCAGGGGATGTGGGTGAGCAGACGGGGTCGTTGCCACAGAAGCACAAGAGCCCCACACCTCACTGGACTGCTATCCGAGGGGCTTGAAACCCTCAAGGTTCTGGAAAATAAGGCGCCAGTGACCTGAGTGGGGCCAGTTGCCAGAGAGTCTGCGTGACATAGCTACTGCGTGGTTACACACGAGCCGCCCCTTCACTGCAAGGCTGGTGTGATCGCACAGCTGCACACCTCCTGGTCATTTGTTCAACTGCACACTAGTTTTCACAATAAAAACACGTGCAAAGCAGAGTCAATAGCTGTCCACAAGGAGGAAGAAACAAGGCTGCGGGGAAGAAGAAACAAGGCTGCGGGGAAGAAGAAACGGGGCTGCGGGGAAGAAGAAACAAGGCTGCGGGGAAGAAGAAACGGGGCTGCGGGGAAGAAGAAACAAGGCTGCGGGGAAGGAGAAACAAGGCTGCGGGGAAGAAGAAATGGGGCTGCGGGGAAGAAGAAACAAGGCTGAGGGGAAGAAGAAACGGGGCTGCGGGGAAGAAGAAATGGGGCTGCGGGGAAGAAGAAACAAGGCTGCGGGGAAGAAGAAACAAGGCTGCGGGGAAGAAGAAACGGGGCTGCGGGGAAGAAGAAACAAGGCTGCGGGGAAGAAGAAACGGGGCTGCGGGGAAGAAGAAACAAGGCTGCGGGGAAGAAGAAACAAGGCTGCGGGGAAGAAGAAACGGGGCTGCGGGGAAGAAGAAACAAGGCTGAGGGGAAGAAGAAACGGGGCTGCGGGGAAGAAGAAACGGGGCTGCAGGGAAGAAGAAACAAGGCTGCGGGGAAGAAGAAACGGGGCTGAGGGGAAGAAGAAACGGGGCTGCGGGGAAGAAGAAACGGGGCTGCGGGGAAGAAGAAACGGGGCTGCAGGGAAGAAGAAACAAGGCTGAGGGGAAGAAGAAACGGGGCTGCGGGGAAGAAGAACGGGGCTGCGGGGAAGAAGAACGGGGCTGCGGGGAAGAAGAAACGGGGCTGCGGGGAAGAAGAAACAAGGCTGCGGGGAAGAAGAAACAAGGCTGCGGGGAAGAAGAAACAAGGCTGCGGGGAAGAAGAACGGGGCTGCGGGGAAGAAGAAACGGGGCTGCGGGGAAGAAGAAACAAGGCTGCGGGGAAGAAGAACGGGGCTGCGGGGAGGAAAAATGGGGCTATGGCGGAAGCTGCAGTGGGAACAGAACCAGTCCTAGGAAGGCAGGAGGGAGAGGAGAGCAGTTAAAAAACATGGGGATCAAAGCTTGATCTTTCTGTTAGACACACACCCAGCACTCTTCAGGTCAAAAGTTCAAACGCTACCCAACAGAAAGGAACAGGGAGCAGGGGACCAAACCTGATCACCCTCTGATGGTCTGCGAGGAATTCTGTCCCCACCCAGGCTGCAGAAAGGCCGCATAAACGCTGACCTGAGAGCACAACGCTGGGGTCCAACACCACTGTCCCCAGGGCAAAGGTAGCTGGTGACACTGAGGTGGCCCGAGCTTTTCCAGGGGATGTGGATCGGGAGACAGCTCTACCTATACACGGGCAGGGACCTCCACCCTCCTCTTGGCACACAGGTGGACACCTTAGCATCTTGAGACGTGTGGCAGAACCAGCCACATGACAGGGCACAGGCTGTGATCCTGAGGAGGCCCAGTCGTGCTCAGAAGGGGGGTTTAAAGCCCCACACCGCCATCACCACCGTCACTGACAATCAAGAACAGGGCGCCCAGTAAGCACAGGGACAAGAAAACGCTCTTGTAGTCAGTGATCTCACTGCAGCAACGGCCAATTCCCGAGAAAGGCTGGAAAGTGAGAAGGAAACCTCCCAGACATGCAGAGAAAAGGGGGGACAGGACAGGCTGTAAGACATGAGGAAAACAGAGTCTCAGAGCCGAATAGAGACCCAGATTTTCACACCGTGTCAAGGTGCTAGGCACAACGAATATTTTTAAAAGTCTCATACTTAGAAATTCCCTGCAAGATTGTTCCCAAATTAGCAAGGACAAAGAGAAGCCCCCGAGACCTCCCACGAGGAACCAACAGGTTGTCCGAGCATCCGCCATAGGCGTCAGCAGGCATCAGAGCCACATCTTCAAAGCTCCTGGACATAAGGTTTGGAAACTTTAATTCCGTGCCCAAACAATCCATCACTTGTGCGTGGAGAACAAAGGCATTTTCAGACACAAAATGCGCCCGAGTTCCTCTCGCATGTCCTCTTTCTAAGAAAAGAACTTCATACTCCAGAAAATCTTGGACAAAAAACAAGGAAAAAGAAAAAGACAGAAACAGACCCAAGAACTAGCCGACCGTGCCCAAAGAGGCAGCAGACAGGCCGAGAACATGGTCCCAGCAGCAGCCGTGACCATGAGCCGGACAATTCAGAGGCTTCGCTCAGGGCTCACTGTGATTTTCTACAGACAAAGCACAAGGTATTTTGAAATTCTGTAAAACAGAAAGAAATACAGGAAGTGAAGTTCAAACACAGAGACAGCTGATGTGCACGTGGCCACGGCTGTGACGGTGACGGGAGCGCTTCTCCCCATGAGGAGCCCGCAGTGCACGGACACATGCAGCTGCCTCCTGCCACGTGCTAGCTGGGACCGTCCTCAACAAGGTAACAGCTCTTTCCTCAGGAGCACGGCACCAACAGCAAAGCGTAGCCAATGCAGACGGGGACCCCACAGACAGGGACCCCGCAGACAGGGACCCCGCAGACAGCGGTCCCCACACAGCGGAACCAGGAAGGACGGGCCCGCAGACATGCCTTCCACCCCCCCACCCCCCACCTACGCACCCATTCACCTGTGTTTACTCTCCGGAGGCTCGGAGGGCACCCAGACGGAAATCCATGCCTGCCTTGAGCTTACTTTAGGGGGGGAAGTAAGAGTTTTTTTAAAGATTAGTGAATTATGGAGTAAATCAGAAAGAGGTCCCATCCATGAAAAAAGAACAGGGAAAGGAGAGCCAAGTCAGGAGGGTGAGGAGCAGCAGAGGAAGGAGCTGCAAGGCCCCCGCATGGGCGCCACAGGCAGACCCTGTGTGCAGCTGGGTGGACGGGGAGGCATGGCCTGTGCAAGGGTCCTGCGGCAGGAGCACGCACGCATGCTGGAGAGACAGGAGGCCTTGGAGGGAGGAAGGGCAGAGCGCCAGGGCCCTGCAGGTGCTGACGGGACGAGGCTTTTCCTGGGGGACCCGGACATGGAGCTCGTGCAGGGCTGGGGCTGACGAGAGCTGAGAGCTGTGCTCTGACTGTGCTTGTCTCCTTCGAGATGGAACCACAGGAGAGCACGTAACAGGCTACTCTGGGGCCCGGGACCAGGAAGTAGGAGCAGGTGGAGGGTCAAATGTGTTCTGGAGGTGGAGCCACCACATTTCCCGTAGTGTGGATGGGAGGCGTGAGAGACAGGGTCCAGGTGACTCCTGGGCCTGGCCACGAACATGGACTCCCATCGATGGAGGCGGGGCTATGGTTGAACAGGCGGGGAGATGGGAGCCCGGAAGCTCCGCATGGGCACGGTGAGCTGGAGATCACCTAAGACAGGTAAGTGCAGAGTTGGGCGGGAGGAAGGAGTCTGGGAGCCGTTGTCACTGTCCCAGAACCAGAGGGGCTCATCAGAAGAGCACGGGATTGACCGCAGATAAGGCTGGGAGAGTGAGATGCAGCAAGAGGGAAGGGGCCACAGAGGTGGTGGGGGTGACCGGAAGCTGAGGGCACGGTGTCCAGGTCAAGGGAGCGTCCTGACTGCGCAACCTGGGCGTGACTGCTGGGACCTGGATCCCTGAGCACGCAGGTGTGTGGGGTGGGACAAGGCCTGGTCACCTGGGTCCCTGAGCATGCAGGTGTGTGGCGGTGGGACAAGGCCTGGTCACCTGGGTCTTTAAGATGCACATGGTCGGGGAGGACGTGGGCCTGCGTGTTGAATGGCGCTGCTACAGAAGGGGCCACAGACAACGTGAGAGGACTGCTGGAGGGACCACCCAGGGAGCTGAGCACTGACCGCTGGCGATGGACAGCAGGGGCCTGGGCCATCTCCTGGAGCCTTGAGCTTCCAGCTTGATGCTGGGCCACGCTGGCCAGGAGCAGGGACGGTCCCTGGGCAGCAGACTCGAGAGGCGTGTGGGTGCTGCTGGCCTTCTCTGGGACAGTCACAAGCTGAGACCCTGTGTGAGGGGAGGGTTCCAGGAGAGCAGAGAAAAGCTCAAAGTAGTTCAAGTCCAGGCTCTGGCCTCCAGCGGACATGTGGCACCAGGAGTTGTCACGGAGACGGACTCCTCAGATCTAGGAACAGAGTCCCCACACGGAGCACTCAGGAAAAGGTGTCCTCTGCTAGGGGCTGAACTGTGTCCCCCGAACCTGTATACTGAAACCCCAACCCCCAACATGACTGTATTTGAAATTTAGGCTAAGTGAGGTCACAGGCTGGGGCTCTGATCTGACAGGACCTGGGTACTTGTAAGAGGGAGAGAGACCAGGGCACCCGCCCACGAGGACCCAGAGAGGAGCAGATGTCCACAGCCAGGAAGAGGCCATCACTGGGGACTGACCGTGCCACACCGTGACCTCACCTCCCAGCCTCCGGAAATGCACGTCTGTTGTTTGAGTCCCCAGCCAGCGGCTCTAGGTGTAAGGTGGCCCTGAGCAGACTAGGACACCCTCTTTCTAAAACACAGGAGTCGGCAGGGGCAGCACCATCTGCCCACGTGGCGTGGCTTGGGCATCAGCTTGGTGGTTGGTTGGGTTTTGCAAGAAGACGCTACAATTTTTACAACACTGTGTTTTGAAAGTAACTTCGAGTGTCTTTTGTGAAATTGTGTCGTGCCTCCCTTCATTGAAGACCTAAGACTTCTACTTTATGAAGGTTTGAATGACACTAAGTTACATTCAGCATAAACGCTCCCTAATCTCGCACCAGGGTGTCAGAACCGCACAGCTCGCAGCGCGCAATGACTGTCCAGACGGCTGCACGGTGCTGCTCCGTGTTGGGCACAAGTGTTGTGTGCACTGGACCCGCTATTTCAAAACCTGTTTCCTCTTAACTCCCCGTGTCCCAAAGCCTTCCAGGAGTTCAGTGTGGGGTGTTCACTCTCCTTTGTTTCCCCTTGAGCCAGACCCAGCCCAGGGCCAAGCACGAGTGACTTCCCCAAAACACTGCTGCGTGGGGCCCCGAGGGCTGTGCTACGGGAAGTGTGTGGGCGATGTGTGCAGCTGGAGCACACGCACACACGTGCATGCTCACACACACATGCAAACACTTACCTACATGTCACACATATAATGTACACACATGTGCATGCTCACTCAATGCATATATATGTACAGACACGTGCACTCACACACGTATATACACACGTACACACATGTGCATGCTCATACCTGTACACATGTATCTACACAGCGACAGACCCACACGCACAGGCACAGATGAATGATACCCACCCCAGGCACCAGCGCTCCTGAGAAACTGCCGGCCCCCAGCTGTCCCTGGCGGCCTTTCCACAGGCCTGGGCGTCTGTGAGGCTGGGCTCTGGGCACTGTTTGCTGTGGCCCATTAGTGAATTATTCATACACGAGAAAGGCCACCTGGAGTTAGCTCGCCCAGCGGAAAACAGCCCAGAGCCATCTATTTTGAAAAGATATAATCTGCAGATGGAGGAGGGGGCCAGAGCGGGAGGGAGGGGCCCGAGAGCGGGAGGGAGGGGGCCGAGCGGGAGGGGGCCGAGAGCGGGAGGGAGGGGGCCGAGAGCGGGAGGGAGGGGGCCGAGAGCGGGAGGGAGGGGGCCGAGCGGGAGGGAGGGGGCCGAGAGCGGGAGGGAGGGGGCCGAGCGGGAGGGAGGGGCCGAGAGCGGGAGGGAGGGGGCCGAGCGGGAGGGAGGGGGCTCCAGGCACAAAGCCCCCGGCACTATCACTTCCCACCGTTGCTAATACCGCAAACTTTTCATCAAGTCACCTGTAGTTTGTCAGAAACTCCGAAATCTCTGCTTTCTAGCTATGGGCCCTCAGCCTCGTGAGATGGAAACCCTGGTTCCTACTTGGCCTAGATTTATTTTGCTTGATTGTATATTTGATACTAAATTCATAACATTAAAAAAAGAGCACAAGGGGCACCACGATCTCCGAGAGAAACCGTGACTCCCAGGCTACATGACGCAGCACAGCCAGTGGGGCCCCAGGCGCAGGGACCACGGCTGACGGGCCCAGCAGCAGCCCCAGGCCAGGCGTGGCACTGGGGACACAGTGGGGACACAGCCCCGGCCTGCCCTTCGGTCTTCTGGGGAGGTAGAGAGACCGGGAACGCGAAACACCACGAGGAGAGCACATGAGGACCCTGAGGGAAGGGTCCCCTGGACACAAGGCCCGTCCCAAAGCCTGGACACACCACGTTCAACACCAGCACGACAAACCCTTGGACCTTAATGTCCACCCCTGGCCTGCATGTGGCCACTGTGTCTGCAGGGCCTGTAGGCATCAGGGTGGCGACCCACGCTGAGGACAGAGCCCAGTTCCCACGGGAACCCATGTTTCTGTGGTTCCCTCTCTTTCTAGAGAAAGGACAGCTGAGCTAATATGTCCCACCTGTGAGGGGCCAGGCAGCACGTGTTGGGCTCTGCGGCCGCAAGGCCTCTGCCACCATCACTCCGTTCTCCAGGGCAGTGGCCAGGACTGTGCACGACACATGTGCATGCCTGCATCCCAATAAAACTTTATTTACAGAAACAGGTGGCAGCCAGGTTTGGCCTGGGGGCCCTTTGGCCAACCCCTGCACTAAACAACTCATGTTTCTGTTTCCGAATAAGCTGTTTAAGGACCCCTTGTGATTGATTAGCAATGTTAAAACATATCGTGTTTCCCCGAAATTAAGACCTAGCCGGACAATCAGCTCTAATGCGTCTTTTGGAGCAAAAATTAATATAAGACCCAGTCTTATTTTACTATAAGACCAGGGATAATGTAATATAGTATAATAGAATAGAATAGAATAATATAATATAATAATATAATGTAATATATGATACAGGGTCTTATATTAATTTTTGCTCCAAAAGACGCATTAGAGCTGACGTCTGGCAAGGTCTTATTTTAGGGGAACAGGGTAGAAGGCTGGCCAACACTTTGGTTTTTGATAGGAGTGATACCTTCTAAGACTGAAAATACTTATCAGAGCTCTCAGGCCACCCGCCAGTTTCTTTACTACGAGGCACACAGTGAGGCCAAGAACAGCGTGAGGCACTTACACAGGAAGACACAGTGATTTAACTTAATTCTCTGAGGTCCATGTGAGTCTTTAGTTAGACGTGTTCACAGCAGGCCCAGCTACAGAGTGCTCGGTGCTAAAAGCGAGGAAGCATTTAGGCTACGAAGCCAGAGGGGCCCCTGAGACCAGACTAGGGGCAGGAGGCAGCAGGTCCGGGACGGGGAGTGCGTCCCCGGGACATGGACTATTCCACGCTGGGTGGACAGGAGGAGCTGTGAGGACGGACACGGGGCCCGGTGCCCCCACGCCACCGCGGACAAAGACTTACTTCCGCCACAAGGCCAGGGGCTGCTCAGGGTCCCTCTCGGTGGGTCCCAGCGAGGCGACGAGCGCAAACGGCCAGGCGAGCAGCATCATGAAGGCGGCGAGCAGCAGCCGGATGGGGAAGAGTGTCAGCGTCATGGCCGCGATCTGGGGAGACAGGGGCGGGTCACTCGGAAGCCTCTCCTGTGGGCTCCTTGCATGGAAGTCGCCCGGGATCCAGCGCCGGGCCTGCTGTGCCCCCGAGGACGGCTGGGTGTGTCACTGGCCACCTGTTGCCCCACCATCCTGTTCCGTCCTGACGTCACCCGAGGGACAGCCAAGCAGTGGGGTGGGGGGGTCCCTCCTGGAGTTGCTGGCACTCGGCCCCTGACTCACACCCCACAGGCAGCCCTGCACCCGGGCCTGACACGACATGAGGACACTTTCGCAGCACTCAGCTGCCATGTATGGAGCTGGCCTGAGTGGACCCCAAGGAAGCCCAGGGAATTCGGGTGGCTGTGCAGCCCAAGGTGGTCACAGTGGGAACCCAGCAGAGAATGTGCCAGGACACTGGGAAGGCAGGTTGTGGCTCCAGGGAGAGGGGGACAGGCCCCGCAGGTGACAGGGACAGTGCAAACACGGGGTGGGCGTGGGAGTGATGCACACATGGGGTCCAGCAGAGCGGCCAAGTCAGGAAGAGTCCTGAGTGGACAGACGGCTGTAAGTGAAATGCAGTGAGGTTCTGGCTTCACACCTGGCATATCACAGGCGCATCTATGAACTTGACCTCAGGTGCTCAGCCAGGATGGGGCGGGAGGGGTGACAGAATCAGAAACACAAAGGCTCCATGATCAACAGATGCAGTTTCTGATCATTTGCAATAACACACATTTCAAATATGTCAGTGACGAAAAGACAGATGAGAAGGTCCACGGTGACACAAGCCCTCAGTGGCCGACCCTGACTGGCCCCACCCCACCTCACCTTATTGGGTCTGTCACCTGCAACTGAACTCATGCTGACTGTCCCCCGGGTCTCTGCAGAGTCTCTTGGGTTCCCTATCAAGACCAGCACTGCCCAACAAGATACTATGTAAACCAGACAATGTATAGTGTGTATAATGTAAAATTTCCCAGTGGCCACATTTTAAAGAAATACGAAAGTGATGAAATTACCTTTATAGTTTATTTAACCCAGTAGGTATGTCTGAACTATTATCACTTCCACACATGCTCAATATAGAAACTGTGAGCTTCCCCACACCTGTGTCACAGTGTCCCACAAGCCCGTGGGAGCTGTCCTCACAGAGCCCCTCAGCCCAGTGGCCACATGCTAAGTGCCCAAGAGCCCCCATGGCATGGCTGCCTGTTGGACGCTGCCACACCTGAAAACCACACGTTCTGCAAGCAAGGCAATGTTGACTGGCCCTCTCTTTGCTCCTCTTTTGGGGGGAAGGGGCATCCACGCCCCAGCTGGAACCTCCCGTTTCAACCTGAGGTTGGACAGGAGCAGCGAGAGCAGACTGGCTGTCTGGTTGACGTTGATGACCCTGCTTCCTATTACATGGGCGCTGGCTCCAGGCTGCCAGTAAATGTCTTCCTGGTGAGAACACACCTTCCATCCCAGGCTCTCTGAGAGCTTTGTTTTGCTTTAAGTCACGACTGGTGCTGGACTCGCACAGGTCTCCCTGCGTCTGGTGGACAAGCCTGCGTCTGCCCTCACCCACCATCAGTATGAGGTGCTCACAGCTTCTCCCACAGTCAAACCTTGGCTACAGGGCTGGGCAGCTGCCCGAATGAGGTCCTTTTTCAAGGACTCGCTGGGTCTGCTTCTGGGACGGAGCTGACGCCTCTGGGACGGAGCCATCGTGGAGTCCTCGGGGAGGCTGAGCCCCTGGCCCTGTCCCAGCGCTGCCTGCTCTGGGCAGGTCCTGTGGTGTGTTAGGGTCACAGCCAGCCGCCTCCACAGAGGAATTTCCACTGATGTCTGACTGCTGTTTCAGTGTTTCTAGGACTACTGTTCACCCAGCTTTCTCTTTTCTCTTCATTTCATTTCAGTGTTTTTGTCAGTGAGGAAACCTCTGGAAGTCCTCAGCAGGTTTTTCCTCACCTACCAAATTTCCCATCGTGTGTGATTTCAGGAAAATTGAGTGAATCTGCCCAGGACATTCCCCTGTGGGTTTACAGCAGTCCTGACCTACAGTTTTGCTGCTAATTGTATTTCTGTCTCTAACCCTTTTTATCCTATGCTGACAGATACTCTTATTTTATTTAATCTGCTTATAGAACCAGTTTGATGTGCGTGGTCCTCTCTGCGACCTGCTCAATCACACTGATTTCAGCTCTTCCAAGAGCCTCTCCTGCACTGTGACCAGACTCTAAGGGTCCGTTTAACTTCTTGTGGTAAAAGCCTGAAGCACTATTTTCAGAAATGCCTAATTTCCCAACATCCACGTTGAGAACCCGCAACTTTCTCTAAGTAGCTCTTTAATTTAACCCCACAAGTCTGTAGCCTTTCCTTTATTTTTAACACTTGGTGTAAAACACTATGTCCTTTCCCCACTTTGTTACTATTTTATAATTTTGTTGCAGAGGGAAAAGAGGACGCAGTACCGAGACGGAGACGACACTTCCTTCCTGCTCCTGAGACCGTGCCCTTCTCGCGTCTGGAGGGCTGGCTGCCCGCACCGCCCAGGGTGCCGGCTCCGAGGGGACGGTCCTGGGGCTCATCATCCAGCTGGCCGTCTCCTTTCAATGTGCAGAGACATCCAGTTCCTGAGAGTTCACTATTGGTTCCCATAAATCGCTCCTCAAGCCTGGTGCCTGTGCTGGCAGAGAGACAGGCCACAGAGGGCAGAACGGCTCAGCCAGGCCACACACACGGATGGCACAGCATTTGCACCCCACACACACTCTGCAGCCACTTTCCTTTAGGTACCAGGATGGTTTCTACTACAAATCATGGACAGAAGCAACAGTGTCTAATAGGGTTCCAGAAAGACCACGCGGCTGCCCCACCCTGTGCATCTGAGGCCTGCAGACAGGGATGGGGCTCCGAGGGACCCCGGGGGGCAGCACCCCATTCCGTGTGGACCAACAGGGAGGAGCTGGTGAGACGGGATGGAGGACACAAGCCTGCCCAGCACCCCGAGTTGGGGCACGGAGCGCAGCTGTTGTTTGGTTAGTTAGCAACATGTTTCCTGGAGGCTGGTCGGCAGCCCCTGGCTTCACTCGGCCATTGAACCCGGGCCACATATTTGAACCGGACATAACGCACCAGTGCTCTGGCTGCCATGTGCACCACACAGGGCACAGTCCTGGTTTCTCAGTTTTGCAGCAAGAAGGGAAGGATGTGTGAGTGACCATCACAGGCTCTGACCCTCAGCAAACAGACAAGCTGCCGATGACATGGGGAGCAGGAGGGTGGGGACCAGACATAGCCTGAGACAGAGCCCCACAGACCTGCAGTGTACCTAGCGCCTGGCACCGCCTGGCACCACCTGGAGGCTGGGAGAGGCGGTTCTGTCAGTGCACGCACGCGCATGTGTGTGTGTAGATATGTGTGGATGTACATTATGTACGCATGCGTGTATATATGTATGTACATTATGTATGCACGTATATGTATGTACATTATATATGCGTGTGTACATTATATATACCTGTGCGTATGTATATTATGCATGCACGTATATATGTATGTGTATGTATGTGTACACACACACTGGATAGAGATAGTGCTATGTAAATCGCACCCCTACAGGGTCCGGGGAGGTCCCGGCTTCCCAGGCTGAGAGCCCACGTATTTTCCAGCTGCTTCACTGGGTTCCCACAGCTCTTTGTGCTCTCTGCTGGGCTCAGCCTTGCCCCAGAGGAGGCAGAAACCATCCCCAGGACTTGGAAGGAGTGCTTCAGCTCCTTCCAGAACCATCTGTGGGCTCTGGCCACTTGTCCTGAGCATAGACTGCCCCTGGTTGGACCATGCCATCCTGTGCCTTCTGGCCGCCCTCTCCTCGCAGGCTCTATCGCCTGCCTCCTTCCCAGGCTCTATCGCCTGCCTCCCTCCCAGGCTCTATCGCCTGCCGCCTTCCCCAGGCTCTATCGCCTGCCTCCCTCCCAGGCTCTATCGCCTGCAGCCTTCCCAGGCCCGGCCACCAGCCTCCCTGCATCCTCACCATCCCCCACGCCCTGTGCACACCGGCCACGGGCCTCAGCCTGTGCCAGCTGACCTGGTGCTGGGGGCCACAGTGACGACGGCGGGAGCAGCTGTGACAGCCACATGGGTGTGCACAACTCTGGTGGGGGTGGGGCTGAGGGAAGAGCAGTGTCACTGCAAAGATGGTGCTAGAAAATCCTGGCCAGACTGGAAACACAGAACAAAGAGTGTGTGATGGAATGGAGCCACCAGGCCACTTCCAGGCAGTTTTGGCCGAGCACTCAGAGGGTACTGTGGTCAGGTACCGGGTAGTGGGCGGGCTAGACATGGCAATTTCTCCCTGAGGCGGCTATGCTGCTTTCCTCTGCCGGCCCAGAGGGCGGGCCTGCGGCTTTGCGGAGCCCTAGTGCTTTTCCCCATGAGGAGCATACAGGGAGGGGCAGGGATGCCTCAGGGAGAGGGCAGGTGTCCACTCCCCACACCCCAATGAGCAGCTTTGTGCTGGACACTGGCTCAGAGAGCCTGGCCCGGGGAGGGTCCCCTAGGACCTGTTCACACCAAAGGCCCTCTGATAGGGGCCATTCTGCCCAGTGGGTGGGGTGGCAACTGGCAGATGACAGCTGTGCAGGCAGCACTTGGGGGGGCAGGTGGGGACGGAGGTCCAGAGAGGGAGGTTGTTGCTCCCAGGTGACGACTGGCCGGAGCCCCAGGGGCTGGGGGCCAGTCCCTAAGGAGGCAGAAGCCTCGGCAACGGGACAGGGAAGGGAAAAGCCGGCAGTGCCAGGACCTGCGCCCTCTCCAGATGCTGCCAACAGCTGCAGCCTTCCCATTGTTACCGGGAGCCCCGGTCACCCTCCCACGTGCCAGGCAGTCACCCTGCCCATGCGCTAAATGAAGGCTTGTGACACAATCCTGAGAGGAAAGACATTTAGAATCCCTGGCTGAGTTATTTAACTACTGAAAATCGGCAACGATAAACTGTCCCATTACAAAGGGGTTTAACACGAGTGACACTGACATACACGTCCCCAGCACGTGGCTGATTTACACTAGATTGGAAGGTGAAGCACGCATTCCAACCCGCACACTCCATCCAGAGCCCCCAGTAGAGCAGGTCCCAGCGGTGACATGCCCAGGGGCCAGGGGAAATTTGAGGGCTGCCTGTGGCCTCAGACACCATTTACGCCCACAGGACACAGGGCCCCAAGCGAAGCTGATTCCAGGTCGGGGGAGAAAGCGCCAGAGGGGAACTTGGAAGTCAGTGGTGCAGCGAGATGCGGAGAGCTGGCAGAGGCCCGGACGCTGCCGGGGACACGGTGACATGACGAGAGCTTCACAGACGGTTATCACGTGACCCACGGTCTCAGGCGCGCGCGCGCGCACACACACACACACATGTGCACTTGCGCACGCCAAGGAGAGGCCTGATGAGAAAGCAGCTCTGGCCACACCTGGAGCTCACACGTCCAGCCTCCAGGACCCGGAGAGAGAGAGATTCATGTTCTAGCTGCCACCTGGGTTACCCTGTTAGGACGGCCTAAGCTGACACGCTTGGAGTATATTTGAAATGTCCCGTAGTGAGAAGTCTGAAAGTGACAATTCTCATTTCACATGGGAAATGTTCACCAATTCACAGCGAATTCACCTGATGCACCAGTCGGTCCAGAGCTCTCAGTGAGGCAGCTGCGGTCACAATGCCTGATCTGACTCACGGGCATCACCCCTCTTCTCTGCCAAGGCCACAAAGGCCACTGGCATCGCCTCAGGCCCACTGGTGCAAGTGCCTCGTGTTTCCTAACCACCACGGCACCACGGCCCTGCTCGGTAAGAGCCAAGGATCGTCAGCGTGCACACGTCCCTCTTATCCACACGTTCCTGTCCCTGTACCAGGCTGGTCACTGTGGGGAAACACACCCTCTCCAGGAGTGGATGGGCCAGCTAGGGCGGCGTGATGGCGTGTGTGCACCGGGCATGCACACTGGAGTGACGCCACGCTGAGGGACCCGTCAGCCGTGCAAGCCTCTAACAACACCTGCGGCCAGGAGAGCACGGGAGGAGGGGGTGTGGCTGCTCCAGGGGCAGGGAGCCAGCAGCTGGCAGAGGTTCTGGGAAGGCCCACAACTCAGGTGGGTCTCCCCGAAAGCTCCCTGAGAATGACACCGCAGCCTGGCGGCTGCAGGTGAGAGCACAGGTAGGGCCTGAGCATGTGTACCTGGCAGCGGGAGGCCTGGCTCCCCAAGCTGCTCACACAGGTGCAGGTGACTAGACAGACGGCTGATGCCAGCGTCGCGGGTGGCAGCAAGCTGGATGCCACCCAGGGGGCCACCAGGGGACAGGTGAGCTGAAGGTGGCCTATGTGACAGACAGACGCAAGGGCGAGCCAGAGGGAGGAGCTGCGAGTTACATGGGGCACTGAGGACTGGTCCGGAGGTGACAATTATTTCATGTCTTATAACAAACAAAATGGGACTCATATCTATGCCATTTAGACGCCCGGCATCTGAATAAAGCGTTTGTCAAGGACGGGAGGCCCAGGTGAGACCCAGGAGGTGGACAAACCACTATTGAGGATGGGGCCTGGGGAGTGCGGGGAGCCTGGAGGAATGGGGGTGCTGCAGCAAACACTTGGGGCCCTGGGAACCATGGGCGCACGGAGCAACAGGTTTGTCCACTCACCAGGATGGGACCCCAGGGCAGTGAGGCGCTGGGGCTTACCTGCTGGGCCACTTGGGGAGCTGCCAGAGGCCAGGAGGCCCCCTGTTGCTCCCAGCCCAGAAACCCAGAGTTGGGGGACAGAGGGTCCCCCCATGAGGGCAAGAACTGAAGGGAACTGCTTATCAACTCAATGGACACTTCTCAGAATGAGGGTGGCCGTGAGGCCACCAAGAAGCAGTTCCAGGAGCAATGCAGCAGACGAGTCAAGTACCCAAGTCAGTGAACACCCCAACGGCATGTGCAGCACGTGAGGGCATGGCTCGGTGAGAGGCAGACAGGCAGGGCCGGCCGCTGGAGAGGTGGGCCTGGACAGGTGGGGAAACTGAGGCAGTCAGGGAGGTGGGCAGCTTCCCAAGGTCAGCCGGCTGGTCAGAGCAAAGGCCAAGTTCAAGGAGCAGCAGGATGAGATGGGGCTGGCCATCCCTCCTCCATGCACCTCACGACCTTGGACGCGGCCCGGCACTGGGACGACACTTGGCTGCTGCCCAGGGCTCAGGTGTGTATCGTCACAGCATAGCTGCTCCCCTGCCCGCCCTCCCCACTGAGACAGCATCCTTCAGTTGGTCTGCTTAGCGGACACACATTTGGGGGTCACATTTGCCACCATCTTTCTTACCAGTTCCTACTGTTTCACCTGCAGAACCCAAGACCCACCCTCCTCCAAGATGCAACACGGCAGCTCCCAGCCAGGCCCTCCACACGCAGCCAGAGTACAGCCCTCAGTGCTCAGAGGTCTGCATGGCGGCCAGGTCGCCCTCTGACCCCAGGTCGCCCTGCCCAGTCTCTGCAGGACACACTGGCCTCCCTATTCACCCAGGCACCCCAGTACCTCTGCAGGGCAGATCCTTCCCGAATTGCTGCAAGGCTGGGTCCAGAACCCTCGCTCACCCCTGGGCCATACAAAACGGCTCATGCTGGAGCCCAGAGGAGTGCACCAACCGGCCCCCAAACACAGTGGGGGTTGGGGGCACTACGGGACAGGAGCTGTGACGAGGGCAGACCGGGGAGTCTGGGGTTACAGGCTCCTCTTTGGAAGGACACGTGCCCAGGGTTCCAGAGTTGCCAAAGCAGTGGTTTCTGGGGCTGGGGCTCGTGAATCCCTGAAACGTACCTGGGGTGCTGGCCAGGGTCACCCCTGTGCTTGGCCAAGTAGATTAGACATGAAGTGTGTAAATTCTGCAGAAAGCTGTCCAGGGCAATGTGAGATCAACACGAAAACCCTGCCCAGGGAATCAATCTTGGTGTTTTTGCTGTTACTTATAAAAACACATACAAAGCAAGCGTTTCAAGAATCCGGTTTAGTATAGACAGAATATTGTACAAGTGCGGAGCTTGCACCTGAAGGCCTGGCAGCTGTGGCCACAGGCAGCCGTGTCCAGGCAGGAAGCGGCTCCCCAGGACCATGGGGGACATTCCAGGCTCCCGGGGTGGCTTTTTTTGTTAGACACAAAGTCCCACAGGCCCAAACCCTATGCTGCAGCCAGTGTGGACTAAACAGGGGTTTCCACACTGAGTCCAACATTCAGAATAAAGCAAAAGTGAAACGAAAGCCTGGAGCTCGGAAAGGTCGGTTGGTCTTATCTCGTCACACACACCATTGCTCTCATGAAAAAGCTTCCTCTTTATGAAGAGACAGACACACAGGCGGCTGGAGATCCAAGGTGTCAACACGGGGGTGGAAATGGCTGTGCGGGGGTGGGGGGCACAGGGCACGTCCCAGGGGCCCCTGCATGGGAACACACACACTCTGTGCGCTGGGTACCTGGGCTTCTCCTGTGTCCTTGCCCATCTATAAAAATCCTGCACCCCAAACCCGTGGACTTCTTACTAGCGAGTGAACACCTACTGCCTGCTGACCTCAGGTGGCACCTGTCCCCCTCTGAGGCTCCCTGTCCACCCATGTGACCGTCAGAATCACCTGAGCCTCCGCTCGGGGAAACTCCCAGAGCCCGTGCTTACCACTGCCCACATGCCCGTTTCTTCCCAGCTCTCCCACTCACGTCTAAAATTAAATATAGCTTCTCTAAAACAGCTATTTTTGTCTTTCAAGCCCTCAGCCAGCCCTGCCTCCCCACCATCCCCGTCACCACTCTTCACGAGCTCTCCAATCAAATCTCACCGCCCAGCGCGCAGTCCGGACGCTTCTTCAAACTGAGTGTTTCAGTGACTCCCTGAGCTCACAACTGTCCCACAGTCGGTAGCAGGGCCATCTTCCCGGACAGCCCACTGCACTGGACCGCGGGTCTTGTGAGGCAGCCCTTCGTGGTCAGCACGGCTCGGCCTGAACGCGACAGCCCACGCCCAGGAGCCCCCACCCCACGGAAATCCCCACCAGCAGCAGCCTGCCTGCCTGCCCTGCGGCCAGTGCCTGCGGGTTCTGACCAGAAGCTGGGCCCTCGAGCCGCTGACCCTGTCGGGCTCAGTCATCAGCACCGAGGGCTTCACAGGCCCCCGGCGCCGGGACCCGGGGGCAGCCCGAGATGTGGGGCCCACGGTCCACCTGGTAAAGGAAGTATGAAGCCAACCCCTAGGTCAGCGGTCAGCATGGTGGGCAGCGGGGCCTCCGGGTAAGGCGTGCGGGGATCACGGCACTGGGAGCCCTGGGGACACGAGAGCCCGGGGAGCGGACAGGCCGCCTGGTCCTCAGCAGCCACCTGCCACATGGACTCAGACGCCAGGGAAACCAGCACCGAGACGCCAACGGCCAGAGGCTGGGCCCAAGGTGGGAGGTGGGGGCGCGACACAAATAACAGATGACAGGTGTCGGGAGAGATGGGCACGCCTGGGGGGAGCGCGCGAGCAGCCCTTCTTCAGGGAAGCTGGGCAAGGTCTGTACAATGAGAGCTGGGCTTCAGGCGGCAGAGGACGTGCGTGCGGGGAGCGGGGCAAAAGGCTCCAGGGCCAGAGGGCAGGGCCCGCGGGAGGGGCGGCAGGCGGGCAGGGGTAAAGGGCACAGGCAGATCAGCCTCATGGACGCCCGTGCCCCTCCCCGGCTCCTGCCGGCCTCCAGTCCCCTCCCCTTCCTCCCCTTCTTCAATTTCTAGAAGAGTTCACCTCTGGGTTTTCAGGGCCCATCGGCTGGAGCCCGAGTCTGTCCCTGTGGCCCCAGGATTCTGGTTACTCCTGCACGTGCACATGTAGAATTCCACAATCAACCAAAACGCAGGTGGGGGCCCTGGGGTGGGGGTGGGAGCCGAGACGCCAGGAAGTGTAAGCTTCCTGCGCTGGACATTCTACTCTGGGAACAGGCCTGGCCTCCAAAGGCCGACGCTAGCTCCACGTCCCTACTGAGATACAGCAGGGACGGCGACACCTGTGGGGCAGGACACCCTCTTTACACGTCCACAGAACACGGAGCTTTGCTTGCAGAAAAACACCCGGACACTGTGAGCCCCATAGGTGGTGGAGCAGCCTGGGGAGGGGCCAGGACACAGGGGCTACTCCAAGAGGACAGGTCCCTCCGAGGGGATAAAACACTCAGGAGGAAGGGGGGCAGCGGGGGCCGCACGGCCCAGGCACAGAGAAGGGACGTCCTGCTCTGGGGACCAGGTGACGCCAGAGCCCACCACGAGCGTCAGAACACCAGCAGAGCCAGCACTGCTGCAGGCACCAGGAGCCAAGAGACCATCTGTGCACTGACTGGTCGTCCCAGAGCCGCTATGGGCCCCTGGCTGTGTCCCTGCCCTCGGAGCTCACAGGCCAGAGGCGCCTCAGTGAGGAAGTGAGGAGAAGGCCCCAGCCCCTCTTGTAAGTGCATGTTCCCAACCTAACTGGCTGAAGTCAGGTACGGCCTCCCTGGATGGCAGACCAGGGTGAGTGGGCAGCCATCTTGGCATCAGGTGGCAGGGTGCGCCTCAGCCCAGGGGGACGGCAGGCAGGGGCAGGAAAGGTGGGAGGGGCGCAGACCGCAACACGCTAGAGGCGGGGAGAGGCTGCTGGGAGCGCCGGACAGACCCATGGCCCCTCACTGCCCCCAGCTCGGCTCAGCTCAGAGCTATGGCCCAAGGAAATGCCTCACCTCCAGGGGCCAGACTGCAGGGTCTGAATAAAGGAATCTTGAAATTCAAGAATGGCAGCGTTCCCACCTGCTTGCATTTGTTTAGCGAATACCTGCTAGCCAGCAGGACCTGGTGACCGCTGTCCTAAGTGCTCTTGTCGGGGCTTGTCCTCTGCTCCCAGCTGTGGAGAGAAGCCTCCACCTGCAGGCAGCCCCACCTGGGCACCTCCTGTACCCCACCCCCAAGTACAGAAAGCACCCCAGAACATCAGGACTCTGTCCCCCCAGCTGCGGGGAGCCTGGCTGACTGGCAACATTGGTGGTGAGGCTGGGCCTGGCAGTGGGTCTGCGGTGCTGGCCAGCAGAGCACAAGTGGACAGGAGCCTGGGGCAGTCTGGCCCCTGGCCAGGGGGGCCACTCCGCTGAGCGCAGTGGTGAGCAGGCTGACTGCTCCTTAGAAGGAACGCACTAGGATGGACTGGGGGGGTGGGAGAGGGCGGCCAGCTGGGAGAGGGGTTCTACACGTGTGACAGTGCCCCCACCGCGGGCCAGGGGGAGACAGGGAGGGGAACTAGGCTAAGAGGTGAGACCCACCGCCATCCAGGGTGGGCCGTCAGGGCCCTCAGCCCGTCTGCACTCCTGGCTGTGTCGGACGCCGAGCAGCAGGCCCTGCTGGGAGCCCAGCGCTGGTCCTAGACCCCACACCTCGGGGACCCTGCGTGGGACACGGCACAGAGAGGCCCAGCTCTGTGTCTGCATCCCAGGGGTCTGAAACATTAAAGTTGTGAAAGATGTTTTTTTAAAGTTTTTATGTGGCAGATAATTTTTTAGGGAAAACAAGTCACCCCTCAGACTCTGAAATGGAAGCAGGAGTTTTAAGAGTGGTCCCAGGGCACCTGTGACATGTCCCCACACCAGCACAGGGCGAGGCCAGTGGCTCCACCCATGACACTGGGTGGTGGCCTCCTGGATGTCACGGTCACGTGTGCAGAGCCCAGGGAACTGTGCCTGAAGGAGGACAGAAGCCCACGCCAGCAGTGAGAGCAGCATTTCAGCCTTTCAAACACCCGAGCTCTCGAGGCTGCTCGAGACCGTAAGGCGGTTAAAATGCCAAGAGACAAGGAACTAGTTTTAATTCTGCGGAATGTGGGGGCGCCGAGGGCTGCACAGCAAGGGGGGTTCTGGAAGGACAAACTGCGATCCCACGTAAACATGTTATTTCCAAACACACATTGTCCTCTGGGCTTATCTTCAAAATTCTGCACTTCACAGAGAAAGGTTAACAGAACACAACAAACTGAGGCCAGGCCAGGTCACCCTAACTCACCCCTGCAAACCCACGGGAACGCCCAAGAGCGATTACGGCTTCTGCTCGCTTTGGGGACAGTGGCACTTTGTCTGGCTGTGTCGGTGAAGGCTGGGGAGTAGAGTGGTCACCAAGGCTCCCAGTGTCGGGTCAGGCGGGAGGGGCAGGCGCCAGGCTTTGCGGAACACGATTTAGTGGAGGCGTCGCCCAGACGTGCCTGAGCAGGGAGGCCCAGGCCCCTCCTCAGAGGTGCAGCACTGGGGGTGCCCTCCTGGAGCCCTGGCACCTGTGGGGGGCAAGGTGCCCAGCTCCTACAGCTCAGCTTTCCAGGGGCTACTGTTTTGGGGACAAAATCCTGATTGTTTAAAATGGGAAATAATATTGACTGCGCTTCGCTCAGTCCTAAGACATTACAGAGCTTGTAAAACAAAACCGTGTGTTCTTCTGTGTATGTGAATGTGTGTGTACTTCTGTGTATATGTGTGTGTGTACTTCTGTGTATATGTGTGTGTGTGTGTATAATGTGTGTATATGTGTGTGTGTATACAACATGTGTATGTACTTCTGGGCATATATGTGTGTGTATACAATGTGTGTATATACTTCTGGGCACACGCGTGTGTGTACATGTGAGTGTGTCTGTATGTATACACACATGTGTAAAACACACACACACTGAAAACGCAATCACAGGACAGAAGAGCATAAAAACAGAGAAGACAAGCCTTTTCGGCCTTGAACCCCCAACATGAGCCCGTTAGTGCCACGTGTGCACCTCCATAGATTAGAATTGGTGAGTTAGAAGGGACAGCTAGTTCCCTATGGGCCAGACTCCCTGAGAGGCCAGTCAGACACGTGCACTGAGCCCGCCCTCCAGCACTGGCAGGGCACCGTCCCTCCACGTCCACTGCCCGGGACTCCAGGGACAGCACTGTCTCCTCACCTGGGACACGGGGACAGGCCACCTCACTCCCTACCTGACCCTCCCCCACCCTCCTCCCAGGGCTGGGCTGAGTGACCAGTGCAAGGATGCCCGGATCTCACTGACGTGTCACCATCAGACTCCCAGGTGGTCAGAAGGTGGCCGGAGACGTGGGGCCTGGGGTATGCTAGCAGCCTCAGCCTCCCAGGCCTTCTTTCTCCCACGGGACACACGCTCTGCTGCAAATCCCCACCCCCATGTTCCCCTGGGGTTTCTATTACCAGCAGCCCCTCAAGAACACCAGCTTAGGGCAGGGCCACCTCCTGTTTATCCGCCCTCCACACACCCTGGCAGAGCACTGGCTCGCAGGAGGGCTGGATAAACAGCTGCCGCTGGGAAGTGTCAGGCCTGGGCACCCAGATACCAGCGGCAGCGGGGTGGGCGGGGTGGGCCGAGCGAGGCAAAGGCAGGCCCTCTGTGTGTGGGGGTGACGCACTGAGGCTAGTGGGCCAGGTGGGCATGGGACCCCCTGCTCCAGAATGGCCACCCCTAACTTGGGATCCAGGTTGAGACCAAACAGGGCACCTGTTTTTTTCTTGTTGTTGTTGTTTTTAACTATCAAAACTCAAGCATTTGGATAAGGACTCGTAGAAGAAGATCACCCACTTTTGGGTAAATTCCACCCCCCACCCCCCACCCCATGCAGGTCTGGTGCGTGAGAATCTGCCATCCTCTCTGGGGATTAGGCTGGGGGAGGGGTGCCCTAAACTGCCTCATCCCACAGTTAATTCCAAGGTGCACAGGAAGCCAGTCTGCTTCCCAGGAAGTAAGTTCTCAAGGACACTAGTTACAGGGAGTTAAAAAACGGGGAGACTTCAGAGCTGGAGGGAGATGTGCCCACACCCATGGGTTCCAGTGGGAAGCACCAGAAAACCCGGGCACTACGAAACCACTTCATGACTTCAGAAGCAACAAATGTCCATGTAATTATCCTGTAGCAGACTCTCCACAGTCTCCGGATCTTACGCTGCTGTTTACTGTCCAAAGAGCTGCTTAAGCTCCTGCTACATCTGCAGTTAAGTGACAGGCGGACTGGCCATTAATCCTCAGACACGTGGCGGCCCCTCGCTGGCAGCGCATGCCAGCAGGTCAATGCAGGCCCCTTACTGCTTCATCTTACGGGAATGTAGGTGGTTCTCCCAGCGCCCCGGTGTCTCAGGCATTGCTGAATCCATTTATTTATCGATTTGGGAGGCAGGCTTTCTTTGGTTGATAGGCTAGTTCACTGCGCAAACTGCCCTAACACAGTAGATAAAGGTGAGAAGCTTGGCAGACAGCTCTGCTTGGCACAAAGCCAGCTGCGTGCGTAGAGCAGGACTTGGATCCTGGACGGCATTTCTGAGCTACACACTGTCAGCCACACACTGCAGGCATCCGAGCATAGGGACGCCTCTGTTATAAAGGCATGTGACAGTTCTGACACTGCAACAAGGTGTGCACAAAGTATCCCGTCCTGCCCGGGAGCCTGAGACATCCTAGCACCTGTTCCATTTCTGAATGTCATCCCGATAATGCCTATCCACACCCAAAACTAGGACCTGGCAGCCGCCTGGCCAGTCTCACTGGAGGACAGCCCGAGGGCCTTGGGTTCACAGCCCTGGACCCTAATGGAGGGCAGCTGGGGATGTCTGCGTCTGCTCTGACAGCCTCTCCCTGCACTTGCTTCTTTACTCAACAACTAGCTACACATCTGCACGAGGCCCAACCCAGCTGGGCAGTGAGTGCAGTTTGGGGCAGAACAGACCGGCTGCCTCCCACCCCCCACCCCCGCCTGTACGCGCAGTAACAGCGGCTGCAATAGTGGCAGGGATTCGGAGGTAGTCATTCAGGGACCTCAGGGAGGAGGGGGCTTCTTCCTGAAGGTGATACTTCACCCAAGAGGGAGGAGCAGAGAGGTCAGGAGAGAGTGGGCAAGAGGAAGACCGAGAACCCTGTGGCACCTGGGGCCAAGAGTGACAAGCCTGGGGGTGGTGCAGTGCCCAGAAGGGACCGTGGGAAGCACCTGAAGCAGTCAGGGCTCGGTCCCCAGGGCACCTTCAAGGGTTCTAAGCAGTAGAGCAGTCAGAGGAAGGAGGCCCTCAGGACCACAGACTTGGGGCGAGAGGGCTGGTGGCTGGGGGGGCCCACTCAGGAGTTCAGAGGAAGTGACTGTGTCTTAACGCCCTAGTGCCCTGGGCACAGCACCTGGCAGGTGATCAGGACGAGGCTGCAAGTGAACAAGGGGCCCCCAGACCATACGGCCGGCAGATGCTGGTGTCTGGCTTCGGACATGCACAGAGACCAGGGACGAGGCTCAGAAGCCTGGGGCAACCTTGCCCTTTTGTGTCACCAGAATGGACGACACCTCTCTATTCTCTTCACTCTGCTCTGTCTCTACACACCCTTTCTTCTCCCACGTGCTTCCTGAACCCACCAAGAAGGTGCTTCGAGAAAAGACAGGTGCCTCAGAAAATGACAACTTTACGCTGACTTCTTCAAGAACTTTCACTTAACTATTATTTCAGATGAATTACTTTACACATTAAAAAATTCTCAATCTCCACCTCCCCAAAAAAGTTTCATCACACACACATGGAAATACCCTCCCCACCTACTGGCCACCGCTGGGGCCAGGAGGCTGCATCTGCTTCTGTGGACAGTTCTGGAGCCAGAACAAAGGCCCACTTTGAGCGATCTCACAGACACGCACAACCAGCATGCAGCTCCCACACCGGGAGTCCTTCCACCAGGTCAGAAGCCACGTGAAGGAAGGGGACAAGTGTGGAGGCCCACTGCTCCTGGAAGCCACCCATCCCTCAGCCTGACCAGAGGAGCCCACAAATGACATACATGGACGCACAGGGCTTACTGGTCCCTCCCGGGCTGGACCGCTGTTGCGGACAAGGGATTCTGCTTACACCCACCCCCAGGGAGCATCCCTTGCACACGCCCCAGAAAACAATTTGCAAACATGGTGTAAATTCTCCCGCGGTTCATCTTCAAGGGACGCCACGCCGCCCGCCCCCCACTGTCCGTGGCACTCCTTCAAATGACCAACGAGGTCCCCACACACCAAGCTCATCAAGTGACAAAGTCACATCCAGGGGGTCCACCGAGGCGGGGCCTGCACGCGGCGGGAGTCGACAACCGGACCAGGGACCGAGCCGCGTGGACCGAACGCGGGGGCAGGTCCGAGACGGGGGTGCGGCGATCAGGGAAAGGGGGCGCGGGATCCCGGAAAAAAGGGGCGCAGGGCGGGGTGCGGGGGGCCCAGGGAAAGAGGATGAGGACCTAGGTGCGGGAAACAGGCGGCGGGAACCTGGGAGAAGGGACCCGCGATGGGGTGAGGGCCGTGGAGACTCGGGAAGTGGGGTGCAGGATGCGGGCCGCGGGGGCCTGAGGGCGGCGGTCGGGCTGGGCCGCGCCCGAGGCCCCCTCCGCGGGTCCCTTCCCGCCGCGCATCCCCGCCCCTCCGCGCCACGCGCGCCGGACACCGGGCGGGCACCCACCTGGGCCTTCTGCAGGGCGCTGAGGCGCAGCTCGTGCACGAATGGGTTCCGCCCCGGGGGCGCCAGCAGCCGCGCGCCGCCGGCCCCCGTGCTGGACGCGGCGCCGGAGGCAGGGGCGTCCCGGGGACCGCGTCCCCGCAGCCTCATGGCCGTGCCGCCCTCCGCGAGGGTAGCCGCGGAGCCTGGAGGTCCGAGCGCGGAGCGGGGAGCGGAGCGGAGCGGAGCGCGGAGCCGGGCGCGGGCCGAGGATGCGCGGCAGCTGGAGCGGGCCCGGCGCGCGGCCGCGCAGGCGCGGGAGGGGCTGCGGTGTGACGTGGGCGGGGGGCGTCGGCGGGGCGGGGCAGGGGCGGGGCTTCCCTGCGAGCCCCGCCCACCGCGGCCGGGAGAGGCGGCCCCAGCCTCGTCCCGCTCTTTGCACCCGGAGTTCGCCGGTGGCTGGCCGCGAGGGGCCGCGAGGGGCGCGGGGGCCACGAGGGGCGGGGCCGCGGGTCCCGAGGGGCGCCCAGGCTCTGGTCCGAGCGCTTCTCGCAGTAGCCGGACCGCGGGGACCGGCCGGCTGGTCCTGGTCCTGGTCCTGGTCCCGGGGGAAGAGGAGGTCCGGTTCCTGGTGTGGTGGCCCGCACCACGTCGTCCCCTTCCGCCACTCAGCACACGCACTCCCCGGGATGTGGGTGTGGAGCCCAGCGGTGTAGGTGCGAGGCCGCCCCACCTGCCCAAATCCTGCGGCGCACGAGGAGCAGGGCCCGGCCAGACCCCACGTGAGAGGCCCGTGCAGACTCGGATCCATGGGGACGCGCCAGACCCAGCTCACGGAGTGTGAGGCCGGCCGCATTCCAGACACGTGTGGTCCACTCGGACCGCGGGGACCAGCCGAATCACCCGGCTCCCGCGGACGGGCGGGAGGGATCCACAGAGGCATTTGCTGTCTGGGACCCAGTGCTTGGGGAAGGGGTGATGGGAATCGTGATTCCTTCTCCTTCCCTAATTACTCTAGTTCATGGAATTATTCCCCAGGTGAAGGGGAGACATCCGGGGAATCCCTGATTTATGGCACAGAATTAACTAAGGCAAATAGCTTCCTGTTCAAAATTCATAAATTTCAAAAATTGACAAACCTTTTGTAGTGAGAACAGCTAACTGCGCGCCGCTGCTTGGGCCCCTGAGCCATGAGATGGAGGAGCAGGCGTGGGTGGCGAGGGAGGGAGGACGAGTGGGACACAGGCCAGCAGCGCCGCAGTTGACACACGGGCGCCCGAAATCATGGGAAGGTGCCCCAGCTGTTCCTGAATTGCTCTGGGGCGACCCCACTGGGGGCTGCCGGCCGACCTCTCCAGAGTACTGCTCCTGGGGACTTTTTGTGCTCTGTGAGGCTCCTCGGCCTTGTCAGCTCCTGGGTCTTGGGACAGGGAGTGACTCGACCCTCTGGTAACCCAGCTGATCCCCTCACCGCTGACACAGGGAAGTATCACCATGCTGGGCCCCTTCGTGTTTTGATGGAGGGAGAGGATTGGGACCAAAAGAGAGCCAGCCTGGCAGTTTAAGCGTACACAGCATCACTGATAAGAGAGGGAAAGAGCAGGGCTGGGTCCCACACCGCTTCAGAGCCATGCGCGTGACCTGGGCAAGCGAGCTGTCCTCGAACCCTGGTGGGCACATCTGTGAAAGGCAGCTAGTGGCAGCATTGCCCTCCACAGTGCTGTGGCGACATGGGAACCCTGGGCACTGTGGTGGGCATTGTTTGCTGGTGGACACTGTGCTGATTTCCGGGTCGTTCAGTCGGTAACTGCTCTGATCTCAGACACAGGGGCCCAGCTGGGAAGGCTGGTGGGACCGTCGAGGGGCTGTGTACAGCGGAGATGGACAGGGAGGTCAGCTCCACTCATTCCCAAGCTGTGGTGGACCCTGGCTTGGGGGGCCTGTGACCAGGAGAGCAGGGGGGAGAGTGGAGGGCCCAGAGGGGTGAGTCCAGGAGTTGCCCCTTGGGAGGACTGGCCAGGACAGAACTGAACGGCTATCCAGTTGCAGGAGACGGCAGTGGGGAGCCCTGTGCAGCGAGCCGCGGTGCCCGGGCTGAGGAAGCAAAGCAGGAGGGGAGTGTGCTGATGTTTGCGTATTCAGATAGATCTGGGAGCCCTTTCACACCCTCTGAGTGTGCCTCCCTGCCGCTCTCGCTTCAGCCCATGTTGTTTCTCATCTCAGGTTCCACAGGACCTTTGTCCTGGCCGCCTTCATCCCACTGTCCCTTCAGGAGGGTCTCCGGCACATCGGTGGTGACCTCCCCAGGGCCTGCCTAGTCATGTCCTCAGTGGTCCCAGAGCCCAGAGGCCCTGAAATATGGTGGGAGATCAGATGTTTCCCAAGGTGTCACCTTTGGCTGTAAAGTCCTGAGACATTTGGGTTGTGTAATAGTCATTGTCTGAAAAAAGCCAAGGGAACAATTCACTTGGAGCACAAAAAAGTTTATTCTAGAAGCATGTAATGGCAGAACTCCTCACATTCATGATCTAACCTTCGTGTGTCCTAAGCTCTGGCTGGGAGGGGGGACTCGGTGGGCTCTGCCCAGCTGGAGATTAACGCCTACATTAGTACAGCTGGGCCCTCGGGGGCTGTGGGACAGACTGAGGAAGGTGGGGGAGATGTAGGAAGGGAGAAGTAACTCCTGCCGGGAAGATCAGGAAGGTCCAGGAGGAGGTGGCAATTGGAAGGTCTGGGAAGAGGCCCAGGAGGAAAGCAATGCACAAGGTGAAAACACCAATGCCGTTTACAAGAGGCTCCTCTTGCGAAGTCCCAGAGCTGAGACCACATGGAGGAGGGACTGAGTCACGTGTGAGCCTACTCTCTCCCTCCCCTCCCCCCTCTGTCTCTGGGGACAGGGCTGCTGTCCCCTGGGTCCTCGGCAGGGCCTCTCACACAGCTGGCTGGTATCGCATCCTACACTCATCTTCGGAGGTGAATGGGCACAGCAGGTGTGCATGGGTTGGGCAGTGGAGCCACAGGCACCCCTGAGGGTGCTGCTCACAGCCTGCACCTGCATGCTCGCCTGTACCTGAATGCCCACCTGCACACACACCTGCACACGCACCTGCACACACACCTGCACACACACACCTGTACCTATGCACACACCTGCCCTCTTCCCCCCACACGTGTACTGACACCCCAGCTGCATGGCCCGGAGGTTGCTCTGTGCAGCAGTCCTTGCTTCGGCAAACAGGAGGTCATCCTGAGTGGAAGCACCTGGTCTCTGCCGACAGACGCTGAGAACCCCTCGAGCTGGCTCCTCAACTTCAGAACATTTGTCATAAGAGGTCCTTGTACATATTTTCAATACTTGACTTAATGAGGCCGGGAACGCTTACTGGACCAGAGGCCTTGATAAGCCACTTGAGTTTAAAGACTCCATTAAAGAGGGCGTGTCTCTTAAGACAAGGGGCAGGAAACCAGCGTTTGCGTTTGAGGAAGGACTTTGAGAACATACTGGGGTGTGGTCCAGGCCTCCCTGAATGTCTGTTTAGTCAGCATTGAAATGGGCTGTATGTCACTTTATCGTGTGTGTGTGTGTGTGTGTGTGTGTGTGTGTGTAGAACGATCTCCATTTAGAACGTGCATTGATAACCCAAAAGGAACCTAATTTCTTTTGCAGTGGTATTTGTCGAGCTGCAATGATACACTTACCTACATACCACTGAGCTGTGCCAATGCCTGCCGATATGGCAAGCACGTCGAGCTCCAGCCTGGCTAAGTTGTTCTTTTAGACACAGCTGTATATGGGCAACTCTGTTTTCCACCCTTCTCCTTTCCTTGGTGAATTAAAGGATTATCCTAGAAACCCATTAGTAACCAGCCTCTGGGATGAGTTGACACAAGTCCTAGGTCTTTCGTAATCACTCGAGTCACACCCCTGATGCGGGAAGGACGGAGAGAGGGGTTAGAGTGTGGGGCCTTGGGTGACTCAGCTGCTCTCTGCTCCCTGTCCTGCCTCACACGTGACAGGCAGAAGATGGTTCTTGTCAAGTTCAGAGTGCAGGTGAAGTGCCAGGAGCAGAGTGGCCCTAGCACGTGCTCCCTGAGCCTGCCACCTCCACGGTGCTTGCCTTCACCCACAGACAAGCATCTTCACCAAGAGGGGCCTGGGGTGCCAAGAGCATGTGCTGAGCTCTCGGTGGGGTTTGATTTGACATGGCCAGCTAAATATTAGAAAGCCTCACCTTTTTTCCAGACTAGGGAACTAGTCACACTTCTCTGAGAGTCAGATCCTGGATTGCATACGGGGTTTTGTGAAAAGCTGGGTGTGATTTTAGTGACTGACTAAGTCGCTGGGGAAAAAAGCACTGCTAATCTAATGTATTTCAGTACCGCTCCAGGTTTGAGTATTTCCAGGTCCTAGAAGAGGAAGAGAGGGCATATTCTGTAGGGCAGTTCACCACCTTCTCTCTGAACAAATGGTTCCTTCCACATTGAAGCTGGTGAGGTGGGCCCAGGGATGACGACCTGTGATCCGTTCTCCACTCTGACAGTTTGCACTTGTTACTACTCAAAACACACGTGCACCTCTCTGGATATACGTTCCTAGTCCGTGTGCACAGTGACGTGATTTAAAAGGGCACATATGCACACAAAGGGCATGGGACCAGGGCTGTCCCCACGTCCCTTCCCCCAGGGCTGCCAAAGGTCGAGGGTGGGGCGCAGGGCAGGCCTTAGGACTCGGCCATCATTTACCAAGAGCAGAACTTGGGACAAGTTACTTTCACTTCTGAGCCTTGGTGTTCTCCTCTCTCAAAAGGGGTTAACGAAACGTCCCATCTCAAGGGTTACTGCAAATAGCGCCCTGATTGGAGCCTCAGCACGGAGCTGGCTGGCGGAAAGCCCTGAACAACCGTAGCTGTCAGTGGCAGCGTGAAAGCCACTTGTCACCTAAACATTAAATTCTGGTATTTCTCACTCATTGTGCCAGCCGTGTGGACTTTCTTCTTTTTCCATTGGCATTTTTGGTTCGGGAGTCTGCTTGGGGTTCCTGACGGGTGGGTCCATGTCCACGTTGTGCCCTCTCGGGAACCAAGTGGGCTGATATCCTTCCTGCAGGGCTTACATTGTTCTGGTCACTATTGGCATTCTACGTCAGACAATGTTTTCGCAGTTGGTTTCATGTCTCCAGCGGCAATGTTTAATTTTATCAAACGTGAACATTATATTAAATGTTAACTCACATGCCTGGTGGCCACAGTGGTGCTGTGCTTTGTGGAAAGTGCAAGCTGACCGGGCATTCCAGGTAATCGAGTTCCAATTCCAGGCCTTGTTTACCGTACTCTTGTGGGGGTGGCTGCCTCCAGACCGTGTTTCTTCTTTATCACTGTCCAAAGAGATTTACAGAGAAATAACGAAGTAAATGGTCCAACCTCCAGGCTTGGCCGGCACCCAAGGAAGTCAGCCAGGGTGGGCGGGTATGTGAGCCTCTGATACAGACCAGAGGGACCCGGGTCACCCATATGGAGCCAACCGACATTAAATCAAACTTCAAGAGGGAATAGATCTAAGGAAACGCCATCTTTTCATTTTTTTAAACAGGAACCGGGGGAAATGCTGCATGTAGCAGAGCAGTGTACTTTGAGAGGAGCTCATAAAGTCTTTACTATGTTGCATTTTGTTCTATACGGTTCCTGTGACTCATCCAGTGCCTTCAATAAAACGACATGAGCACCATTTCCTCTTCCCAGGCACCCAGCACAGTCTTTCCCTGGGCCCGGGGCGGTTGCGCCACAGCACTGCCCGGGTGCCCGGGGCAGGGACACAGCCCCCACCCCGCTGAGCATTTCCAGACAAGTCCTTCAGGTTCCCATGGGGGACGGTGACGAGACACCTGAGTCTCTGGAGTGAGTGCAGCTAAATGTGCAGAAATGCTTGTGTAGCTCTTGCGACTGCTCCCCCAGTTATTTCTGCAGACACGGTTATACTTAATAGGCATGAAAATGGGGTTCCTTGCATGGGAACCCACATGGGAAATCGGATGGTTCCCCCAAAGGGTGTCAAGTACATTTAAATTTCAATGACGTAAAGCAGGTGTTTGCTTGTCCTGCTGTCTGAGGAATCATGTTTTCAGGGTTAGGGCTTGGAGAGGAGAGGACAGGACCCCTGGGGTCTGGAGGGGCTTTCTCCAGTTGGCTGGGTGCCCAGACTACGTGGTGTGTTAAACAGTATCACGCTTTATCCGAAGTCCATCCGGAGACGGTTTCTTTCCTTAGACTGTATTCTACCTTACCACATAAAACTCGCAGTAAAGTCTGTGGGCAAAACAGACTTGCATATTTACACTTGTAACATTTGTGCAATTACTTCCTTTTTTGACAATCCCTCAAACTGTATGTAACAAGTTTCTTATGCTCCAACTTAAATCTTTAAGGGGTGGCAGTGGAGCGCCGCCCCCAGTGCAGGCAGCGTGGGGCAGTGGGGGCCAGGCCTCGCTCCTCCAGTGTTTTCTCTCTTGTCATGCCGCTTTAAAGCACTTGTAGCATGTTGTAATTTCTTTCTCTCCTCTTTCTCTCTTTCTCCCTTTCTCCAAGATTTTATTGGGGAAGGGGAACAGGACTTTACTGGGGAACAGTGTGTACTTCCGGGACTTTTCCAAGTCAACTTGTTGTCCTTTCAGTCTTAGTTGTGGAGGGTGCCATTCAGCTCCAGGTCCAGTTGCCGTTTCTAGTTGCAGGGGGCGCAGCCCACCATCCCTTGTGGGAGTTGAACCGGCAACCTTGTGGTTGAGAGGATGTGCTCCAACCAACTGAGCCATCTGGGAGCTCAGCGGCAGCTCAGCTCAAGGTGCCGTGTTCCATCTTAGTTGTGGGGGAGCCCACTATCCCTTTTGGGAGTCGAGGAATCGAACCAGCAACCTTGTGGTTGAGAGCCCGTGTTCCAACCAACTGAGCCATCTGGCCACCCGGGAGCTGAGCAGCAGCTCATTGACTTCATTCTAGTTGCTGAGGGCGCAGCTCGCTGGCCTAGGTGGGAATCGAATTGGCAGCTCCGTTGCCCAGAGCTCGCGCTCTAACCAACTGAGCCACCCCTTTTTCTTTTCTCATCTAAATAAATATTCAGTTTCGTACCTAATCTATTATTGTAACTTTATACTATTTTTCTTAAAGAAAAAGCACCTACAGTCTTATGCTCTCCAGGCCCCATGAGACGTGGAACAGCCGCCTGCTCCTGGGTCCTTTGCCTCTTTAACTGAGTGCTGTCATCTGAAGGAGGGCACCCTAGGGCGGGTTCTGCAGGGGACCCAGGAGCCCCCGAAAGGTTATCCCCAGTGGCACGGGCTGAGCAAACCCCGTAGGAACCCTCTTGCCTCAGCCACATGCTCTGATGGCTTTGTCATGCTCTCCAAGGTAGCTCGCCATTGGGGAGAAGAAACATTGAAAATGGTGATGGTGGGTGGCAGCCTGGAGTGGCATTAGTCCAGACACGACAGTGTGAGAGATGCAGCACGGGGAGGTGAGTGAGACTGTCTTGTCCTGGCACAACCAGGGGTGGACGAGGGTGGCTTTGCTGCCCACAGCGGGCCTGGCCAGTGAGCTCTTCTCTGGCGCCAGGAGCCAGCACTGAGATGTCCACCGAGAGCTGTGGAGAGCGGTCCTCACCCTAGCTGCCATGTTCATCCATCCAGGGATGCAGTCTGAGCCGGGGTTTCCGCCACTGACAAACTCCGGGGCACCAGAGCCACTCTCGGCCCTGTCCCTTCTGGCTACACCTGTGATGAGGCTACAGGTAGCCTGCCTGCTGAGGCCCCAAGGGGACGTGCTCTGCCTTTCTCATGTCCCCTTATCTCCCCAGAACCCCTAGGATGGGGCTGTCCTCAGAGCCACCCCTCCTATCGCCTGACCCTGGGGCCAGGGCACCCCTCCACCCCTCTGAAAGCCTCCCTTCCAGGGGAACCAGCTCAGTCACCCTGTGCCATGACCACTTCCTTAAAGGTTTACACGATGCCCCTTACTCAGCTCCCTGGGTCCCTTTTGCACCAGCTCACGCTGTGTTGTCATCTTGACCCCAGAAAGAGAGACGCTCACGTCGATCGGCTTACCTTCTGCTGCACAGACGCCCGTCTACCACAGCGGGCGCTGGCTTTTGCCTCCAGGCGCTCTCACAAGCTTCCCTGGAGACTCCTTGATTGGGGAGCAGTGTCCATCTGGTGGGTTAGTGTGAAGGCTCGACAGGTGGCTCACAGGTGGTCGGGTGGTGACTGGACGGGGAGGTACCCCCGGTTCCTCAGAGGAGCGACCGGCCCCGCTCTCCGTGCTCAGGTCTTGTTCCCCACCACTGATTTGTGAGTTTGTCATGTGTTCCAGCCTCCTCCCCGCATGGTCAGCCCCTGGGGACAGGGGACTTTGCTGGGTTTGCTCACTGGCACGTTCCAGGACATCATACTGGACACCTAGATGGTGCTTGGTAAGAGTCTGTCAAACAAATTAATGAAAACGTGAACGAGTCTGTCTGAGGCTGGAAGAGCTTTGGGGATAGACAGTGGTGGGGGCTGCACAGAGTTGAGACGTAATTAATGCCACCGGATTGTACACTTAAACCAGCTAAAATGGCAAGTTTTATACTATATACCTTTTACACAGCAAAAAAAAAATAAAAAAAAATACAACAACAACAACAAAAAAAACACACCACACACATGAGTGACTGATAAACTGTGGAAAGTGTAACCTTAAAGTTAAATTATACGAGATTATCTTAATGACCTGAGATAGAGACAGATTTAATAAACTCACCAAAAGCACAGGCCAGACAGAAACACTGAAACACTTAAATCAGACAACATTGTAAAAGCCTCACCATAAACCAACTGACAATACAAGCCACAAAAGGGGCCAAAAATCATTACAATGAATGTCACTGGCAAAGGATCAGCATCCACAAAACATAACTTCCAGAAAGCTCTCAGAGCAAAACAACAAAGCCCGAGCAAAGCACCTGAACAGGCAATCCCCAGAAGAGGAAGCCACAGACAGGAAAAGCGGGAAAGGGTGGTTGACGTGCTGGTGCCCAGGAAATGTGAACACCACCCTGGAGACACACCCCTGTACCCCTCGGCCGACGGCATGAGAAGGTCTGACAAGGCCTAGTGTAGGGAGATATGCAGTGACGCTGAGAAGGGGGTTGAGAGCAATTTGCCTAGCCAATAAGTGACACACACTCCCCGTGACCCAGGAATTACACTCCTCAGAATGTGTCTCAGAGAAACATCCCATGTGAGAAGAATCTTGATTTTGGAATTGTGAGAAACTGTAAATGTCCACCAGGAGGGAAGTGACAAGCCAAGTTTGCGTCGTCATGTATGGAGCCTGGACATTGTCAAATTAACAACCAAGAACGAAATGCAACCACTGCTGTGGGTCTCCAGGCACAGTCTGAGAACCACGGCAAATGCTTTGTTTTCTTTTTTAAGAATCACTGACATAATCACAACATAAGACCAAACACAGAGGCACAGAAGTCGAGGGGAATCCAACGCTGGGGCAGAGTGAGATGCCAGATGCTGAAACACCATTTTGAAAGTTGAAGCAACATGGCTGAAAATGGGGACAAAGCGGGATGCAGACAGGACAGCATTCCCTGCGGCAGCCGCGGGACCGCTTCGCAAAGCCTGGGGTCAGGAGCCAGGCTGAGGAGTGGGTGTGAGTCTAAGAACACTTACAAAGGATTAATTATGAATGCAAATTTTAGGTGTTGAGTTTTATTTGATAAGGAAACTACCAGTTTTGATATTTTTAATTTCAGCCTCGGTGTTTCTATTTTACTCCACGTCTGAGAGTAACACTGTTACCCTAATAATAAGTTCTTTCACTGCTCACAGCATTCACGCCAGTGTGGTTTTATATGCAGCTCAGCGGCCAAGCCCTTTCACTTTCAGAATGAAATTAAAGAGAACCGTCTCGTTTGCCCCGCTGTGCGTCTGGTGGCGTCAGCGCCTGTCCTAGACTCTTTCACAGGCTTCTAGTGTCAGCAAAGGGATTGTTCCTGACTGACGCTTGGCACAGAAAATCCCTTTGCTCTCAGCCAAATGCGTGTTTGAAGGGTAGGATTTGGTCTCCGTTATTCCATTTAGCTTTGTTGAAGGGGGGTAAGAAAAAAGGAACTTACCCCAGCTTCTAGTTCGGCAATACTTTTATTTTAAATCTAAATGCCGTAACCTTGGCAGGCAATGAGATTTCAGCATGGACCGGCATTTGGCTACTTGGGAAAAAGCAAACCTTATTCACACAAGTCAGAGTTGCATGAACGGCCGCCCCACTTTCCCGCCATGGCTGTGCTGTGATGTTGACCCAACACGACACACAGATCCCTCTGTCCCCCACTGGACGCCGGCCAGGCCTCCTTGGTCTGTGGAGCCAGATCACTCAGCCATGGAAAGAAATCCCAGGGCAACAAAAAGCCTCTGTGCATTCACGAGGGGCTTTGAACGGAGAGGGTCCAGCCCCTGCCACACCGCGGGGGGCCAGAGTCACAGGTGGGGGCCCTGGGGACAGTGCTTTAGTTAGGCGAGTCCATGGGGGGAGGAGCAGGGGTCCGCCCTCTGCTGAGTGGGTGAACCAGAGGTTATCCTGCTCTTCAGAATTTTTGGGGCCATGTCATGCATTCACTGGACCCTCACGACCACCTTTTTCTCCACTTTCTAAAGTGCATGGGTCCCGTTTTCAGTTTTCGGGACGTGGGTGTTGGCCCAATTCAGCACTTGTCTGCGTCAGTGAGGGCACCCCCAACTTAGACTAGGAGTTCCGTTCTGGGAAGGAGACCCCCATTAGTGCAGATTTTGTGGGACTATTGGATTGGGTCTCAATCAGCATATATATATATATATATATATATATATATATATATATATATATATATATATATATATAAATACAGAACAAATATACACATTTTAAGAAAGGAAAACTATTAAAATTGTCATACTCAGTATGTACCGATAACAAAAGATGAATACAAGTCACCTTTGATTTCTGCAATTACAAGAGGTGCTCAGAGTGGTTCCCATCTGCGTCCAGGCACACACACACACACACACACACACACACACATATATACACACACACACACGTGTATATATATATATACACGCTTTGAAACCTGAGCTGTTTGTTCCCTGGAAGGAAGGGGGCCCCCTGATGCCCAGGGCCCGAGGGGAAAGCCTGTCCAGGGAGACTTCCCGGTGGGCCCAGAGCTGGGCCACCATAGCCACATGGACTGCTCTGCTCACCTCTATTCACCCCACTGGCGAAGGAGGGACCCCACCTGCAGTGGGGTTGCATCTGGCGAAGGTCGGGGAGTCACAGTTAGGCCTTGGAGACACTGTGAGCCTCCAAGATGCCAAGGCCACACTTGATAGGCCAGGCCCTGGACACAGGGCTCTTGCCGGCCATGGCGCAGCCTTTGTAAGTTGGCTTGTTGTTTCAGTAAGTGCCCGGGTTCCTGTTAAGTGACAGTGTCGCTCTCAGTGTCAGGAAGCTGCTGGGCTCCAGTCTGAGAAACCAGAGGAGCAGAATGACAGCAGAGGACACGGCCCCCCTTTCTCCTCCTTGCACAGCCCTCGAAGTGACACTTGGCCCAGACCCCGCGGAGCAGAAACCAGGCTGACACCCCAGCTGGCAGTCTGCCAGGGAGCAGGAGCGCTGAGGGCTTGGTCTCTCTGGGAGTCGCCTCTCAGGCAGACCCATTACACAGGTGGCTCCCCGTGGGGGTCTGCACCCCAACGGAACCCCCATTCCTCTCCTCTCTCCAGTCAAAGTTACAGGGTGCTGCTTTAGACTTCCATAGCTCCAACCTGCAAGGCTGGCCTCTGGGGGACGGGGTGTCCAGAGTGTGGTTGTAGTGACTCCCACACATCTCTGTGTATCTACTGACCCTATTGCTCTCACCCCTCTGTCTCCTGGCAAGTCCCCCCGACCCCCACATGCAGAGAGGAGCATGCTGGGAAAGGACGAAAGGACGGGCAGTGAGGTGGGGGCAGGGCGCCCCTCTTTCACCAGGACTGAGGGGCGCACTGCACCACAGGAGGCGTATGCCCCAAACTCCAAATGCCTGGGTAGCCGTGGTGGGGCTCTGCTCGGCTTTCAGACGTGCTTATGTGCACACAGATCTCCGTGGGTGCCCTGGAAGCAGGTGGGGTTGTGTTCTGAACTTGGCAAGACAGGCAGGGAAAGGGCGGGAGATTCTGGAGGCTGGTGACTGATCAGGGCTCGTGTGCCAAACGGAAATTCTGCAGACCCAGCCAGGCGTGATGCAGGCGCGGGGCAGGTGGGGCCAGGAGTCGGGCCTGGTCCCAGTCACTGCGTGTCCTTGACCACGGCCGCCACTCGGCCCCTCCGCTTCCTGCTCTGTGGCGTTTGGTGCCCCAACTCTAATGCTTTTATGAACTGTAACCATGCCTCTCAAGATTGCAGTAAACACAGGCTCGTCCAAGGCTCATCCTGAAGGCAGCACCCCGAGCCCTGTATCACCTCGTGCTGGGGACAGAGCCCGGAACGAGTTTGATTGCTGACTAGCCCCTCTCTCTACCGTCCCACACTTGTCACACTGCAGGAAGGTCCACTGTGGTGCCCTGCACCCCAGGACAGCTCAGTATATAAAGGCTTTCAATTATGAGACGTTAATTTGGAAACAGACTTTTCTGTTAAAACGAGGGTCATTCAGCCTTGCTGTAATGATTTCCTAGTTTTAAGTTTCTTGTTTTCAGTCAAGTGCTACTCTTATGTATCTAACCACGTCTTACATTGCAAGGCATCCTCCACAGTGCACGGGAAGCAGGCTGTTGCCCAATGTTTGTCTTTCTGAAGAATTTCTAGTGGTTTTCATTACACCCAGCAGGAGGGCGTGGGGGCAGCATGCAGGGCTCTCAGCAGGCCTGACAATGCTCCATCAGGTTCCTCCACTCACCAGAGAAGAGCGGCACTGGGAGCCTGCAGCTGGGCTGGTGGGGACTGCGAGGGGGCCAGTGCTGGCCCTGGGGGCTGTGCCCTTGAGCAGAGTGCGCAGCACTGCGGGAAGGGTCCCTGTGGAAAGGCGTCCTCCCCCCATCTCGGGGCAGGCTGGCTTTGGGGCTCCTCATCCATTTCTGCATCCCGCCATGCTAATATTTGCTAAGCCATCGAATCTCAGCTTCCTTCCTGAAACCGGCTGTGAGGTGCTCACTCATGTGAGAGCAGGTGTAGCTGGCCCCCCGCCCCCCAACCCCAGCCCTCACTCTGTAAACACCACCAAGCTTCCCACAATGCCTTTGGTGACCCACAAAATTACACCTGCACTAGCTACAGTCCTCCTGCCTATTGTCATTCTTCTCACAGTCGCCCAGTTTTTGGTGCTGCTTTGGAGAGCTGATGGCGTCCTGGGTCTGTGAGAGGCAGGAGGAGGCGCAGGTGGCCGGGGAGCCCCAAGCTGCAGGCCGACGTTCAGGCAGCGTCTGGCCCACTCCCGGCAGCTGTCCTGGAAAAGTGGGTGTCAGTCAGTGGACCAGTGGCTTACCGTGGGCTATGAAACCCACGACCTTGCCTGTGTTTTCTCAATGGAATGAAGCAAATTACTTGACAGTCATGTCACTGCAGGGACAGGGTCAGGGTTTGAGTCATTGAGGACCCCCGAGGAATTCACACAGAGGAAGAGGGCTGGACTGCAGGCCGTCTGCTGCGTGGGTCATTCTAGTTCCAGATTGTAACCCAGATGTGGCCCCAGTGGAGCCAGCTGCCACCTGCAGGGCGGCCCTGGGACCAGTGTGTGCTGGTGCCCCGTGGGGCGGGCCGAGAGCACCTGTCAGTGTCCTGCTGGAGACATCCTGCAGTTACATGTCAGCGTGTGCACGCATACGCGTGGAATCACTGCTTTTTCCTGACAGCCGGAGCGCCCGTGGCTCCAGTGCTCAGACTGCACCCGCGTCCCAGCATGCTCTGCAGCTGTCCCAGGAGTGACCTTGGGTCAGCGGGGTGCTGACGAATGTCGGGGGCCCTGCAGCAGCCACTGCGTCAGCCTTGACAGTCACACACAGGCAGGTTCCGGCCGAGTGGTGGGCACCTAGAGGGGCTGCTTTCAGTGACCATTCAACATGGGGCATTTCAAGAATAGCAGAGGGAAAGTGGGGTTGCTGCCTGAGGACTGGGGGAGGGCAGCGGGTAAACAAACAAACACTCCCACCCTCAGTCAGGGGGAGTCAGTGGTAGGAGTTGGTAGGACAGACTCGCTTCCGCTGCAGTGGGCAGAAAACCAGGAAGAGCAGGGACTTCAGATAGAAATGAAACTCAGGAGGATGGCCCTGGCCTGGCTGCATTGTGGCTCATGTCAGGCAGACACCAGACCCACGTTTTGTGCCCCTGCCACTCTCAACCCGCAAGTCCAGCCTGCGTTCAAGCAGCAGCCCTCATGTTCCTCCAGGATTCAGCCAATACAAAGGAAGAAGGCGTGTCCCTGAGGCCAGTCACCTGGAGACCATTCCTCCCTCCCACTCGGGAGCCACTACCCGGGACTGGGCCACGTGGCCACTAGGTGCCGGGCAGACACGTGGCCGGACCACCGGGTCTGACGCCCATCCCCAGCTCCCCGGGAAAAAGACTGCAACCTGAGCAGTGAAAAATGGCTACTTCAGCTTGCACTTTGTTGCATAACAGAGTCTGAGCATTTTCCCAGCTGCTACTGGCTGTCGGGATTGTCTCCTCTGGGAAGTGACTGTTTTCCTGTGGGACGTCTATTCCGGTTGCTGATTTTCCGAGTCCTTTCCATGGGCTGTGTCGTCCACACGTTGTCCCAGCTGCACACCTACTGTCTCCTAACTCGGAAGTTCCAAATGCTGATGCCATCAGCCTTAGGGCCATTTTGTGTGTTGTGTCTGGTTTAAGGAGCCCTGATTCCCAAAGGTCGTAAACCCGCCGTCTTACATCTGCTTCTCATATAGTTGCAGTGTTTCAAAGTTCACATCTGAAAGTATTTGGAGATCACTTTGGGATACAATTCTATGGTTTTCCCCAAACGGACAGTCATTTGTCCAAACAATTCATTGAAGGATTTTTCTTTTTTGCATGGACTTGGATGCCGCGGAGGTCACGCGATCACGCTTCCACACGCCTGTCGTCCCATTGACTGTTGGGCTACGTCCGCGCTGGCACGTCACCATTTCTTTGCTATAGTTTCATAATATTCTTTTATTCTAGGTGGGAAATACCCCTCATCGTCCCCTTATTTGCTTTTGTAAAATATTTTGCTTTTGTAAAATGTATTTGTAGTTTATTCTTCTATGTGCATTTCAGAGGCTTGAATCTGTGGAAAGTTTCATTAGGGTTACAGTGAACTTGTAGAGCTGACATTTTTACAAAATTGAGTGCTTCATTCTGAGTGTTTCCATGGTGTGTCTCTCCAGTTATTTAACAATTTTTTCTGCCTTGGAACTTAATTTTTATGTTGTATTTCACTGATGCACAGAAAGAAATTCACAAACAGAATGAAATTAAAAAGAGTGACTCGTGTTTTATGCTCTGAGGCTGGAGGTGAACACAGTAAAAGGAGCGACACGGCCGCTCCTTCCTTCCGAGAGGATGGACATCATCCACCATCACCGCTGTCTGTTGTCACTTGTCCTTGTGGTTTGGGGCTGGCGGGGTCTCAGGTTCTGCCTCACACTTGTTTCTTTTTCACTTCCAAGGCCTCCAGGTGGCTGTGCCCACAGTGCCCAGAGACACAGAGAAAGGGACGTGCGTTTTAAGAAATCATAATAAATAAATGCGAGCACTAGAAACACGTGACTTAGGCACTAAGACAAAAGCAGGTTTTGAAGACCGGCTCTTACTGTCTGTGGGTTTCCTCCCGTCTCGGCAGCCTGGTGGTGGGACCTCAGCGTTTGCAGAGCATGGCTGTGTCCTTTAGTTTTCTTGCCTCTGATCCCCTTCCTGTGTTTTGGGGGCTCGTGGTGCAGGCGTCCCCCTGGAAACCAGGATGACAGAAGCACCTCCTGGTGGGGCTCTTAGACCCCACTGCTTGGGACCCCACCGTTGAAACTCCTGGGGTCAGTGGTCAGCAGAACTGAGTTCTGGTACAGGACGACTCCTGGACAGCCAGGAAGGCCGCAGTGGTGGTGGGTGGGCCGGCTCGCCTGAGATCCCTCACCAGCTGCCCTTGGCTGCATGGCTGGGGTCCTGCGCACAGGGGTCCTCAGGTCTTTATATCCTGGGGCTCTCATTCCTTACAAGTGAGGGACGACTTACCCCTCACCTGTGCTCTGCCGTGTCACCGGAAGACGGGGCCACATATCTCCGGCCAGGAAGACCCTCCTAACGGGTCCCACCACGAAGGTTCCTGCACCACCTGGGGCATCACAGGGCTCAGGCCCTTCGGCTCACCACACCCCAAGAGCGGGGTGCATGGCAGAATCCATTCCAGGGAGAGTGGCGGATCACGGGGGACCCCAGGATCCATGGCTGAGGCAGGACTCCCACCCCAGCTGCTCCTAGGCTTGGACCTTGGTGAGTTTCTGGCCTCCTGCCTCCTCTTGGTGCCACTTCCTGAACCTCCCTGAGAAACTGCAGACTCCTCGATGTCCCTTCTGTGGCTCCCGCACTTCTGACTTGGGGCGGAGTGGTCACTCTGTGCTGTTTGTAGCAGGATGGACTGGTACAGCTGTTCTGAAACCTTGCACAGTTCCCCACCCCATGGTGGGTGCACGGCCATGGCCACGTCCTGACCCCAGAACCTGTGAATGCGACCTTTGTTCTGACAGGGGACATGTGATTAAGTTAAAGATCTGAGCTGAAGCAATTATCCTGGATTCACCGTCGGCCCCAGATGCATCAGCATCATCCTTGCAGGAGAGAGGCAGAGGTGACTAGATACACGCATAGGAGAGGCCACGTGAAGAGGAGCCGAGACTGGGTGACACGGCCACAAGCCCAGGGACGCCTGGGCACCAGCAGGTGGCAGGGGCAGGACAGTCCCCCCTGAACCCCTGGAGCATCTGGACTAGCGAGCGCGGTCTCGATGCTGGACTTCCAGCTTCCGGAAATGGGAGAATAAAATTCCGCTCTGTGTCCTGCTATGTTCCAGGGCCCCCAGACACTCAGACTCAGCACTCAGGTGACTGACCTCTCAGGGATGCCGGCCGGCCCCACACGCTAGCCTTTCAAGGGCAGTTACACGTGGACGTGTGACACAGACATGCTGGGGTCCTCAGAGCCCCAAAGGTAAACTTGGGTGTTGGCCAGGCCTGTGCCAGGCCTCCTCTGCCCCCTGTGTCCTGGACACTGAGCCCCACAGCTGACTGTCACCTTCTCACTCCCATTCCTGTGTTCTCGTCCTCAGTGTGAGCTCAGGGCCACGCCTGCTCCCTGCCCCTCAGAGTCCTGGCTCACACCAGGAGACCAGGGGCTGCTTTCTGAGCACTGCTTTGGGGTGAAAACAGGTCAGGTGAGGGAGTTAGAGGGCTACGCGGCGGCACCGCCCCCGCAGTCAGTGCACTCGGCAGCCAGATGCCTGGATTGTTCCTCGAGGCCTCGGTTTCTCAGACGAGATCGTTATCGCCGAGCACAACGATTCAATTTCACAACCTGACTTTCTGACAGGCGCAGGACGTGCTCTCCTCATTCTGAGCATTTACAGGTGTCCTGATACATTTAAATTGGGTTCAAAACAGGCAAATCATGATTTTTTCCAACAACAGAAAGTGCCATGAACACACATGGGTTCCAGCGTGTCAGACAGAGGGGAGGCTGTGGAGGATGAGGGCCGAGCTCCAGGGAGCCTCCCAAACTTGGTGACTTTGACAACCTTGCCACGTCACTCATGGGTTTGTGGGTCTGCCATCGGGAGGTTCTGGGTGGCTCTGGCTCAGAGTCTCGGTGGCCATGGTCAGATGTTGGCTGAGCTGGAAGCCGGGGGTGGGGAGCCTGGAGCAGCTGGGGGCTGGCCAGCATGTCAGGGCCTCCCCAGGTGGCCCCCCCAGTGCCATGTGCCAGGGGGCTCAGAGAGCTCACGGCCTGAGGTCCAGTCTCTACACACACGGACACACCTTCCTCAATCTCCCCACAAGCCCCTGAAGCCTCAGCCGTCCTCCAGGGCTGCCTTCCACAGAGCCCTCCACGTGGACTTGTCACAACAGCTACCACACTGCTGTAGTTTTTATGCTTTTATCAAAGTCTAGCTAATTTCAGACAGCACAGCTCACAGACTATAAGTGTTCACCTGTGTGTGCAGACCTGTGCAGTCAGCACCACGTCAACATATAGAACAGCCTGGCCCCGCCCCCAGGCACCCCCACCCCCAAGAGTGGGTGTAAACACTGCTGTAAACACTGTCCCAATTCTGAGCTCCGAAAGCAGAGTCACACAGCAGGTACTTGCAGCCCTTGTCCGCGGTGGTGCCATGGCCCCCGCCCTGGTGTTCCCGTCCTGGCAGTCCCTCCCACAGTGAGAGGGCTGCCCCAGCGGCCAGCTTGGGAACGACTGAAGAGCCCCAGGGAGAATTCTCTAGGTTCCAAACAGAGATCGCTGCTCAGCGCTGTGGACGCCGTCCCGCAGCAGGTCCTTCAGATGACCACAGCCCTGCTGACGTCTGGGCCGCAGTGTCACGAGCCACACAGAGCTGGAGACAACAAGTCGGGCCACTCCGGGATTCCTGACCCACAGACGCTGAGATCAACTTGGTTGCAGCTTTAAGCCACTCAGTTTTGGGGCCGTGAGGTACGCGGCAGCTGCTGACGGACACGGTGTTTAACGGTCTGTGTGTGGCATGCGGCTCTTTGTCCCGCCCCCATCGGCCCTCCTGGTGAGCAGTGTCCCTTGGGGATAGGCCACAGCTTGTGCACCATCCTTCTTTTGACGGACCCTTGGGAGGTGTCCAGGTTGGGCTGCCATCGGTAAAGCTGGACATCCCTCCAAGCCTTTGTGTGGACGTGATTCCTCTTCCTGACCAAATATGCAGCAGTGGCAGTGACAGGTCACGGGGCAGCTGTGCCTCTAGTTTTAGAAGAAGCTGCCAGATCATTTCCCAAAGAGGATGCAGCATTTCACATTCCCACCACCGATGTGTGACAGCTTCAGCGGCTGGAACTAACTCATGAGCATGTGGGGTCCTCAGTCTTCTGACACCAGCCATGCGCCGGGTGTGTGTGGCCGGCAGACCCTGGGAGGAGGTGGGGCAGCTGCATCAGGGGGCTGGGCTGGGCCGCTCTCGGCTGCCGCTCAGCCAAAAGGCGTCGCTTTGCTTGGGCCTCAGACACTCCATGGGCCGGCCAAGTCCATGCCTCGGGGAGACTGAGGGACAGTGACACAGTAGCAGGGGCAGCAGACTGGGGATCACCAGGGTGGGGGGGTACCCTGGGTGAAAGAGCTGGGCAGACAGTTGTGAGGTGGGGGGCAGTATGTGGGGACCTTCTGTCTCAGGTGCTCAGTGGAACTGTGGGGTGTGACATGGGAGCATGCCTTCGTCCTTGGAACTCTTCAGCTGCTGAGCAGAGTGGGTCACGCATGGTGCTAGGGCCTCTTAGGGGACAGTAAGAAAGCTGTTCTAATTACACGGCCCATCCTTTGTGCGGCTGTTTGTGGGGTGCAGCACAGAGGCAGGGGGTGTGCAGAGAACAGAACCGGCACTGGGCTCCCTCAATCCCCAGCTGCAGCCTTACAATGTCATCAGCACTCACAGGTCAACTGACAATCGTCTCAAAGGCAGGTAGGAAGAGCAACACTGCCTTGTCGTGAGAATTGATACAGTAGCAAAGAAATTATTTTCTAAATTATCTGGCCATTTCCTTGATTATTCACTTAATCATTACCATGTAGAGAAAACAAAAAGAAACATTGTATATAAATTGTTTACAAAGAATGTTAGATGTCTGTGAACTTCTGTAAGTGCTAAATACAGTTGCATAATATTTCATTGTATGCATTTTGTTACAATGTCGCAGTTGGGTACTTAGACTATTTATAAATTTTCTTTATTATAATGAATTCTGCAATGAACAGCTTTCTAAATGAACCTAGTGAGTACTTCTGATTATTTCTAAAATAAATCAGGAGAAGCAATAATGAATTAGCATATGTAAATATTCAGGACTTTTTAAACAGGCAATTTTTATAAATTACAAACAATTTTTAACAAAGGGAGACTACTGTGTCTCAGAAGACTGTTCACAGTGAAATTTCCGCTCACCGTACTTCCAGCCTCATGTGTGAGGGGCCACGGAGGTGCCAGCTCAGGGACAGCTGTGTTACAGAGTGAGTGGATGGCACAGAGCGCATCTCTGCAGAGGACGCATGTGGGTGCCACCCTGCGGTCCCAGGAGTCTGAGAACCACAGTGTCTGCAGCAGGATGGTGTGGACACCAACACTCGAAATCTTCACCTTTTTCCCACTTGCACATCGGAAGCCTCAAAGAATAGTCACTGTAATACCCAGATCTGGTTACGTTAAGTGGCCGGTGAGACATGCATTTTTGGGGAGAGTTGGTCAGGGTGTCCGAAAATCCTAAGGCTTTTTAATGTAAATTTAAAATTGCTGCATTCTAAGAGAGCTGCCCTCTGCGTGCGGACACTCCCACCCAGGCCCCCGCCCCCGCCTGCTCTTCACGTAGTTCTCATTTTTCTAAGTCACTTACTTGCTGAGAGCAACTCAGAGCCTTCTAGTGGCTTTCTGAGACGTCTGCCAGCAGACCTAACCCCTAACCCGGCGTGTTGTGTTATTCTCCCACAGGACAGACTCACTTGGAAAGGAGAGGCATGATGAGACGTCTGTTATGAGAATTCCTGGGTCAAACAACAGTGGGCATCAGTTAAAAGGCAGGTGACAGATGATGGAGCAGGTGGGACAGGACGTGGGAGCCACAGCTGCCTGGCATGCCCAGGAAGGTGAGGCCTGAGCCAGGTGCCCGGTGATGACCCCATGGGCCCCGTATGTCCTCAGAGACACAGGGTGGCCCCCTTCTGCCCACAGCTGTCTTGGTTTCAGCATGAACGTCCCGACACCTGCTGTCGTTGGTCCCACCAGCTGGGAGCCAGCCCTGGCGGTGGGGTGAGGGAGGCAGAGCTTCCACTCACTGACAGGGGGTCCTCTGCCCGATGCCCGGGCTTTGAGACGGCCCGCAAGGGCAGTGGCCCCAACCAGAGCCAAGCGGCTTTAAACGGGTTGAACCCGAGAGGAAGTCACTCACTGTGTCAGACAATCTGGTCCCATTTCCTGGAGGGAAGGATGTCCTTCCTCTCCTGGGGGAGGGGCAGGTGGGCTACATGGCAGGTCCCTTCTTAGGGCAGCCGTCCCTCCCCGGGTCCCCCAAGACACTGTGAAGAAGGAGGAGAAACACAGCTTCCCTTCTTCTAGGGCACTAGTGTGGGAATGCGCACTGTCCTCTAGGCGACTCCGTCGATGGGAAGTGTCCCCAAGCACTTGGGACCCCAGTACATCACACATCAGATGTGTTTAAACTGTTCCACGGGCCAGTGGATCCAAACAGGGCTTCTCACCCATTGCTTTATATCATGGACCGTGGCTGTGGATTTGGTGTTTATGACTCACCAGTCAGTGTGAGACATGAACCTGCCAGAGGGGGGCCCGCACCCCTTAGGACTTATGAGGACTCGTTCACCATGACACTGCATCCGCGTGAACACAGCACGTGGAGACAAAGTCAATGCCAGTCACGCCAGGTCTCCAAGCTCGAAGGCTGCTGCACGCTCAGCTCCCATTTCCTCTGGGGGAGCACAACGCCATTCTGGCCCCAAATCTTCCTTCCAAAACTTTGCAAATAGAATGTTGGGCAAAAAATAAAAGAATAAGCAGCCACTCATGGAGAGGTGGCAGCATGAGTGTGAATGGGAGGATCAGAAGGTGACAGACCAACCTACACGGCTCCAGGTGGAGGCACCTCAGGGTGGGCGTCTAATGACATTTATGACATTGTTTAAGGAGGAAAAAGACCAACACACAAGATTAAAGATCGCAGCACAGAATTAAAAATGATAAAAAATGGAAATTCCAAGACTGGAAAAAAAAAATTTTAAACTCAGTGACAGGGTTTGAGGGTTTAGAATAGCCAAAAAACGAATTGAACTGGAAAACTTTTCCGAAGAAAATGTGCAAAATGAGTCTTAGAAACATAAGGAGAAACACTAGGAAGAGATGGGGCGAGACCCAGAGGATTCAGGGAGAAATGCAACGCAGGCGTCATTTCAGCAGGACAGAGGAGAGGTAAACGAGTATGGAAGAGACAAGGGCGGACAATTTCTAAGTCCTAAAAGTCATCCTGGCTGTCACCTGGTTGGGTGGGTTAATTGTCCCCCTCGCACGCCCCACTTGGGAGCCGCAATCCTGGCGCTGGTTACAAGTCCAGCTGCCTGGTAGGAAAATGGAGAGTTAGGGTCCTCTGTGATCCAGCCTCGCTTTTACTGCTGATAATTGCCATGTCCTGGGTGTTGTGTCCCCTCAAACTCACATGTTGAACCCCAACCCCAAGGTGATGGTGTTGGGACCTGGACCTTTGGGGTGATCAGGAGGGTGGGGCCCCATGATGCGATCAGTGCTCTTACAGGAAGGGCCCCACAGAGCTCCCGCCTTGTGAGGACACAGCAAGAAGACGGCCGTGTGTGACCCACAAGCGCCTTCACCAGAACCTGACCCTCCGGGCACCCTGGCCTTGACTTCCAACCTCCAGCTCTGTGAGCAACGAACATCTGTTGTTTATAAGCCGTCTGCATGTGGTGTTTGGTGGTAGCCGCCTAGAAGAGCTAGGAAATCCTTTAAAGAGTCAGGTTTCTCAGGAGCAAGACACCACAGTGCCTGCGTGTGGCTGGGGCCCTGCTTGGCGTCTCATTCACTGGACGCGGGGCTTCTACTGATGCAACGTGCCTGCAGCTGGGGCCGGTGGGGTGCATCGCATGTCACTTGCAGCTTGTTCCCACTGTTTGGTTGGTGTAGATGCTTGAGGTTGTGTCTGAGTAACTATGGCGACAGAAGACACCCATGTTTGACTCTAAGTGGGAGTGGATGCCCTTGTGTGTGACATGGGAGCTTCAAGGGACCCGAGTTTGGGGAAGAAGGGAAAAAGGACATGAGGTGGGGGCGTGGGGTGGGCTCACACAGCTCACCGGGCACTGTCCTTCCAGATCCTAAGGAGCATGGGGGCTCGGATGGTTCCCTTCTGTCTGGCTGACCTCAGAGACGGGGTGTGTGCCTTCAGGACACACAGCATTGTCACTATTCAGGCACAGTTGATGAAGGGACTCAGCAGAGATGCCCAGCTGGGTTCCTGAAAACCTCTGGTTGTCAATGAAACAGGCTTATGTGTTAATTGTTAGAAGAGAGGCGTGACGGTAGCATTTGTGCAGAATCTGCAGTTTATAAAGTGCTTGGATATGACATATGCTGGTGTCCCCACTGGCTCCCTCATGAGGGCACAGACCCCGTGGTCCTGCACAGACAGGAGCCCTGGGGGCCTGGGGGGGCTTCGGAGCAGCGGGGAGGGGCCGCGGTGCAGCCTTGGGTCGTTCTCAGATGAGGCTCTACACGCGACTGATCGACTTGCAGTCTGAGAGTGTTAAGCAGGTTCCTCCATCAGTATCACGCAGGAGTCGAGGTTGAAGTCACCATTGCAGATGCTTAAGTCAATCTTTTTAATAAATTGACTATCAGTTGTTAAAAAAAAAAAAAAAAAAGAAAGAAAAAGGACCTGTGAGCCCTGAACAGCCCAGCCAGCCCTGCAGGTGAGCTCGCCTGGCCTCCCAGCCAGCTGCCAGGACAACCTGCCGAGAGGGGGGAATGCCTGTCCCTGGACGCTGCCGTGCCTGGAGATGGGCCACCTCACGTGAGTGCCCATCTGACTTTGTGCTTCCTTGTTGCTGGTGAAGCTGTGTTTTCACGTGCTTTTGTGCACGTGTGATTCCTTTCTCTGAGTCACTGCCTCAGCACATTTGCGGAGTTCTTGTTTTTTACTGATTCCCAGTGGTTTTGCAAAAACAGATATTACTGACATTATTCCTTCCAAGACTCTATCAGTAGGTGTCCAGCCCCCCACTGTCTTTAATTTTTCTTTCCTTTTGTGGTGCCCAAATGTTTGATTACTCAGATGCAGTCCATTTACTCATTTTTTACAGACTTTTTCCGATTCTTCCCATAGTTCTTAAATCTGTCAGAAAACACTTCTGCTTTCTGCTTGGGGATATTCCTGACCTTCAAGAAACCATCTGGGGAAACCAGCAGGGAGCGGGCACCAACGAGGAAGTTCAGACTGCGGCCAGAGCCCCTGTGCTGGTCACGGTGGCTGACGTGGTGACAAGAGGAGCATTCAGAGTCGGCCCCAGGCCTGTGGAGGGTCGCCCACACCTGCCCACAGAGGGCCTGGTTTAACCTGGGGACGGGCACCCCTCCTGGTCGGCCCAGCAGCCCCTGGGCTCTGTGGGGCGCCGTGTGTGCTCTCCTGCTGGGAGGGTCTGAGCAGGGACCACAAGGCAGAGTAGCATGGAGGAGGGGCTGCGGCCCTCCTGGAAGCCTGCATGTGACTGGCCTGCCCCCAGCCCTCAGAGCGATCCCCACTTGGATCCGGGTGCCAGCGACACCCCACCTGCAGCTTTCCTGGCTCCCTAAGGCTGCCACAGTCCTTCCCAGAGGGTGCAAAGGAAGTCTGTGCAGCCTGGAGGCGACCCTGTCATGTTATGCTGCCCCGCACTGCTGGGGACACAGTGGGCTCTGGGGACAGGCACCCGACACACCCTCTACATCCATTAGCCTGGGAACAGCCCCATGCAGGGATCCAGATGCCACAGCTAAAGGGGAGATGCAGGTGGCCAGGGGGGTAGCTCACCTGCAGGCACCAGGGCAGACCAAGTCCCCTCAGGTGTAAGTGCAGGTCTGCACTGTCCACAGTGCTCCTTGACCATGTGCACCCGTTTGAAACAGCTTCTGCTGGAGGTGGGTCTAAGACCTGGAGCCCAGGGCCACGGTGACGCCAGAGGTCTAGCGAACACAGTCCCAGAGCTGTTAGTTATTGTCTCTAAGTCCACAAGACCCCCACCCACAGCCCAGGGTCCCCACGGTCAGGCAAAGTTGCCCCTGGGGTCAGGGCAGCAGGAATACCCAGATCTTTCTGGAAAGGAGGCAGTGAGTGTGGCTGGGTGCCCTGTCCATACTGGGAGGCCCAGAGCCGTGAAAGGGACCTGCTGGGGAGGCTCACAGGGCCCCATGTCCCCGGGTCCCCAAGGCCTTGGAAGCTCTCTCCCCAGCACCAGTGTTTTCTGCCCATTTCTGAACATTCTGGCCATTTTGTCACCTGGCCCTTTATCCCCCAGAGCTTCAGGGCAGTAGGCAGGTGACTCACTCCCAAGGCCACCTCTTTTCACCCCATCGGGCTCTGAACAAGGTGGCCTGAGGTCCCTGAGAAGCCGTGTGGCCATGAGAGCCTTGCTCAGGCGCTCGGTGCGCCTGGACGTGGGGAGGGCCTCGTGTGGATGGGGCTGCGCTCTGGGCACAGGCTGGGGGAGGCCAGCCGAGGGCGGTGGCTGGTCTCAGGGCAGGCACTGTGTGACTCAGAAAGGACCAGGCTCCACCAGCCTGGCCAGCCTCCAGGTGGCCTGAGAGTCCTGTGTGACCCTTGGAGGAGTTACTGAGGTTGGCTCCAGTCCTCAGAGCTGAGGCCCTGCCCCCTGGTGGCCAGGGACTGCTCTCCCCCCCCCCCCCCCCCCCAGCACCCTCACAGGTCACTTTCCCCAAGCCCTGCCCGGAACACATCTCCCCAGTCCTTCACGCAGGCTGGATCACACTCCCACTGAGGATACACGAGGGGCCCTCAGAGATGCAAACTAGCTCCAGCCCATCCTTATGTCCCTAACGTCCCTTGAGGCCTGGGACCTGATTCCTCTGAGGACTGTGGGCAGGTGAGGTGGCCATGTAGAGAGGTCAAGAAAGGGAGCATCAAGTCTTCAGGGTCTCTGCTGCTTGTTCTGTGACAGCTGTGAACTCACACCTCTTTCAGATGCTTCAGGGAGGAGGTGACCCGGTGGAGCATGATGTCCCCATCTGCGGAACTCTCAGTACGGACGGCACAGCCTTCGGAGCTCACAGGGAAGGGGGATGTGTCACTTGGACCTGTGGAGTGCTCCAGGCTGGGGCTCTGTCCCAGCGCCCCTGTGAGTCAGCAGGGGTCACGCTGGAATCTGAGTTGTGACTCACCAGTTGTGGGGACATCTGAATTTTTCCAGGCTACTGGAGAAAAGATGACTTGCTCACAGATCAGAAATTGGGGCTTGTGAACATCAAAGTACTTCCTGGTGACACAAGGCTGCGGGGGTCTGGGCAGCCCAGGCAAATCACCCGAGTGGGGAAGAAACACACACCTCCAGTAAGAGCCCTGGGAGGGGCATCTGGAGTTCCCGGCCCCTCTTTCCCCCTTCCGCTTTGGGGCTCTTTGGGGCACTTTGGGACACTCCAACCTGGCAAGGGACAATGTCTCTGAGGATGTTCCCCTGGCCCATGGTGGCCTGTGATTCAGAGGATAGTAATTTGGTTAAAATTACTCATTGTAAAAAGACCTTGGAAAAAAATATATCCAAAGATTAGGAAATAAACTCACCCGTATTCCCCAACCCAGAGAACATTAGAACATTACCAGCTATCAATTTTACTACTTTGTAAAATGTTTTTAAATAAAATCTTTAAGTGGGACCGTGCAGCTCATTCTCTACTTACTTGCAATTTTCTCTCCATTGACGTATTAGAGGGTCTTTCTGTGCCACCAAAACGCGCGTCTCACACATGGCTTTTATGGGTATTTTTACAATGGGACGCTGGAGATGAAGTTAAAGGTTTAAAACAGAACTTAGACTGTTATCATTGGCTGTCACTCTTTGATTTTTTATTTGTTCCGTTTTTGTAGGGTTAACGTGTGCTTTCAACTTAAAATCATCTGAGGAAGGAACCTCGGGGAAAACCCTGCTCATAGCGCCACCGTGTGGCGAGTGGAGCTAAGGATGGGCGCCTCAGGGTTTGGAAACAGGCCCCCCCGCCCCCCCGTCCCCTTCCTGCGGTCCCCAGCGTTGTATTATCTGGGGGCTCCCTTTTCAATACTCTGGTTGCCTAGAGCCTGTTCCTCTGGGCAAGTCTGGGGCGCCCCGGATCTCCTGGGGAGCCTCTGCGCCCTCCGGGGGAGGGAGAGCAACGCCCCGCCAAGGGTGGCAGCGCCGCCAAGCTTTGCCCGGGGCGACCCGAGTGGGCACAAAACGACCAGGTGGGCACGCATGAGGCACGTGGGCAGTGAGCAGAACCCCACTCTTCAGGAACGACAACCAGGAGAAAATGCACAGAAGAAGACGATGTGACCATAAGCATAACTGCTCCAGCCTGGGTCACGGGCACAGGCAGGGAAAGGAAAGCGAGGTTCTGTCCCGCACACACCAGACAGGCAGCATTAGAAGCGACTCCAACCCAGTGTTGGGGGTGTGGGTCAAGGGGCCACTCGCGCCTGGGTTTTATTCCAATTTCCCAGCTCAGCTTGCTTGAGGTAGACCCTGTAAGAAGCGGTGCTGAAACACACAAGTCCTCTTTTCACTCTTGCTGCGACAGTCGGATATATCTGAATGAATATGTCCATCTGCTGAATGTGGATGGAAATGTCCAGAAAGGAAGTTTGGGAAAGCAGATGTACTTTTTTTATATTTTTGTGTTTTTCAAGAATGAATAACAATAAAACATTTTATACATAAAAATAATGTCATTTATATACAAAGTAGCTCAAATTGTTATTATTAGATGCATGAAATAGTCAAAACATCAACTTTTTGTTTTTTTGTAGATTTCCGACACATTTTGGGAAAAAAACCTTGAAATCCATGAACAAAGCGAAAGAGTTAACTCTGCATACACGGAGTTTTGACTGTTAATGGTTGTTTGAGATTTTAATCAGTGTTTTGCTCTCACCGCCATAGCCAGAAGGACTCTTGCACTTTTATGAATCTAATCACACCTTCGCTGTGCTCTTCAGATGAGGTCCTGACCCCTGGGACCCCAGCCTGGTCTCCCTGCTGGTCTTCCCTCCCCCACACCTCTAAGCATCCTCTCCCCTCCCGGCCTGGGGGGTCCTCTGAAGCAGGATGAGGGTGGCTGACTGGGCCTGCACCCAAGGACACCCCCAGGCTTCCAGGCAGAGCCCAAAGTAAGTGTGCATGTGTGTTAGTGTGTGTGTAAATGTGTAAGTGTGTGTGTGTGTGAATGTGCGTGTGTGCACACGGGTCTAAGGGTCAAGTGCAGAACACACAGCCGTAATAATGCACAGATATGCTCGGGTAAGGACGTTTCTGGCCCTTCCTGTGGAGCCTTTCCTTGCAGAACAGGTACGACTTCTGTCCCCCGAGCTCCCCAGATGCTCAGGCGCACCCACTCCCGACCCACTCCCGACCCACCCCCGACCCACCCCCGACCCACCCCCGACCCACCCCCGACCCACTCCCGACCCACCCCCGACCCATCCCCGACCCACTCCCGACCCACTCCCGACCCACCCCCGACCCACCCCCGACCCACCCCCGACCCACTCCCGACCCACTCCCGATCCACTCCCGACCCACCCCCGACCCACTCCCGACCCACTCCCGACCCACTCCTGACGCAAGCCTGCTGAACGTATCTTCTGGGGGTTCTGAGGCGCAGCTTGGAAACCACTGCTTGAAGCGTTAAATGAAAACTTGACAATTCAAAAACACTGAAACAAAACAAATGAAGGCTAGCAAGAACTGGAAACACCCTTGTGAGTGTCATGATAGAGGGACCGAACGCTTAGTGTGGAAATGTCCTCCACGCACAGGGAGACGTGTACTGCTGGGGAAGGTACAATCAGTATACTTTTTCTGGAGAGGAATTTGGCAAAAATGTACCAAAGGCTTTAAAATTGCGTATCTTTTGGCCTAGAATAATTCCGACTTTAGGACTCTTTGTGTGGGTGATTTTGGGGTGGGGGTGGGTGTATGAGACAAACTATTGCCAAGAAGTCAAAATGGAGCCAATGGCCTGTGTGTGTATGGCCCGGCGGCTAAGAATGGCTTTTATGTTTTTTAAGGGTTGTGAACACAGTCAAACAAATAAAAAGGCGTCTGTGACACAGACCTTTCGCACCTGGGCACAGCAAATGCTCAGGGTCTCTGTTTTCCTGGCCCAGGAATGGCCCACAGGGCTCCAGGTCTGCAAAATAAACTGTCTACAGACAGATTCCCAGGAGAAAAGACAGAGACATTTATTTGATGTTAGTTTTATGTGCTGGTGGGAGGGAGTGCTTCATAGAAAGACGAGAAAAATCTCCCAGGGAAATGGCTGGGAACTCAGGGTTTTATGCTATTTAAACAAAGGAGAATGAATTTTAAGAGAGATGATGGGAAGTTAAGAGAAGGCAAACACAGGGGACACAGGGGACATCGGGAGTCGAGGGTGTGGCCGGGTGTGTCTGTGTGACAGGGCTGGTCTCCCTGCCTGGTACAGGCGGGGCACCTTCACAAACACACAGGCACAGGGGGTGGTAGACAGACTGTCTGTGTCTGCTTTTCCCAAATTGCCGTCAGCTCAAAGCAACCCTTACTTATACCAGAGCAGTGTCTGTAACCTGCGGTGGCCACTGTCGCACAACCAGGCAGGCCAGCTGCTCCCAGCCAGCTTCTGGACCCGTGCGCTCTGAATGCTTATTCACACGGGCTTGTTAGGTTGTCGGGGAGGAAGCCAGGGCCCCAGCTCTTCCTGCAGGAGGAGAGGAGAGGAGAGACCCTGCAGCCCCAGTCTGTGGTCAGTGGGGACAGCCTCTGGCCTGGAGGGACCACAGCAGGGGTAGTGGGATTGCATGCTGGGGCCCTCTGACCAGGGGACCCTTTCCTCTCCTCACAGCTGGGGACTGTGTGGCCACCTGACCCAACCTCCAAACAAGGCGCTCTGCGCTGGCATTGCAGACGGAGTGAGCGTCAGGACAGGGCAGGCTGGCCTCTGACCCCTACCCAGGCTCCCTGTGGTCAATGCAGGGCCCCAGGCCCGTCCCTAAAAGCCCCATGTGGGCCCCACGGAAGCTGAGTCTTAACGAGGCCCAGGGCCCCTTCCTGGATCTATGGGGACCGTCCTTTGAATAACAGAGAATTTAGAAGGTTGTGGGGGCAGGGCTTGGTTAATCAGGGAGGGTCACCGTAGACTAGGGGCTCCCCAACCTTTCCAAGCACAATGGGGGGCATCTTGCCACAAAAGGCAGGCTGTGTTTCTGTCCTTAGGACAGCTCAGGCACTTGAGGCTGAGCCCATCTGAAGCCTGGCCTTGGACCCAGGCCCTGACACCACAGCCAACACCTCCTCCAGCGGACACCCCAGAGTCCAGGCTCTCTCAGGAGGGAGAGGAGGCTGGGCACAGTGTGGAGGGCACTCCAGCCACGTGCAGGCTCGGCGATCCCCAGGGCTGGATATGGCTGCCACCTTTCCCTGAAGCGTTTGGTCAGTGCAGAGTGCAGGGGTCTTCTGTCATCCTCTCCCAGTCCAGGAAAGGCTGCCCCAGAGCAGATGCCAAAGGCGCAAGGGGACGGAGGCTGCCTCCTCTGGGTGTCCTGGCTCAGCCTCTGCCCCCCGGGCTGTGTGTGTGCCTGTGTGTGCACGTGTCACGTGTGACTGACTGTGTGCTCACGAGAGTGCGCGTGCTCATGTGTGCCTGTGTGCTGTGCCTATGTGTGCACCTGGGCAAGCATGCACGTGCATCTCTGGCATGTGTGGCCATGTCTGCACGCATACACGTGAGTGTGCACCTGTGTGGTCACAGATGTGTGCATCTGCAGAGGGGGGCTAGGGGACAGGGTGATAGATTTTCTGGGTCCCTGCCCTCCCCCCACCTTCGGGGGCAGGACACCAGAATGCCAGCTCTGAGGTGGGGGAGGTGGAGGGAGGCAGGGTGTAAACAAGCGGGAATTGGGGATACAGGGCAGGCCCTTTGTTCAGCTGAGACTGTTGCTGAACTCTGCGTCTGGGGGGGTGGTGCTCAAAGTGGGTTTCTCAAAAACTGAACAGTGCTGGTGCCGGGTCCCCTGCAGTCCAGGGGCTGCCTGGAAAACAAGGGGCCAGCGTGGCTCCTGGAATTCTGAGGGCCCCTGGGCTCTGAGGCTTCGGTTCCAAGTTCCCTGTCGGCGCTGGTCGTGACCGAGCCCACAGCGCCCCCTGGTGTCGCTTTGCTTTCGTGCACGGAGGCCGGGAGGTTCTGAGTCCCGCAGGCGGTGGCTGGAGCTGGAAAACAGTGGGTTTGTGTCCCGGGTAGGAGAGGGTCCAGGAGGCCAGTGTACGTGCCTAGACCGGGCCACAGAAAGACAGAAGGACAATGGGGTCCATTGGCGCAGCAGTAGGCCGACCAATAGCTGGGTTTTCAGCAAATAAGTTCCTTTGGGGTCTCAGAGACTTTCGGCTGGGTTTCTCTCAGCTTGGCCCACGTGGGGCAGTCCCAACATCAGGCGGATTCGACCTGCCTGGTTCAATGAGCAGTATGTGCAAAGGACCACATGTGCTGTCACTCGAGTGCCCCTTCTCTCCTGCCCACCCTCTGATGGACGGGCCCAGAGGAGGGCTGACACGGGTCTGCGTGCACTCACCCCACCGGCTCTGCTTGGGCTGCAGGAAACCATCCTGCGAATCCATTTCCTCTGTAGCAGACAAGGGGACCCCAAAAGAGAACAAGAACTTTCACAGGATTCCCAGGGCACTTGGGATTGAATAATCTGTCACCTCTGGCTTGGCCTGCAGGACCGACGTGGGCTCAGGGCAGGGGCCCATGAGACCTTTAGGCCCCCCCACGTTGCTTTACTTTCTTTAGAGTGGGAAAAAAGTAAGAACTGTTAGGTCAGAGCAGTGTTTCACTGCATAATATTAATGTGCCTGTCTTTATCCTAAAGCCTTCATACAATAAAGCTTCAACAGGCTTCTTATGTAGGAAGGGACCACGGAAGTCCTGACAGCCTGCGTGGTGAGCCCCAGCCCTTCACCAGGGTCCCCCATTCACCCTCATGTCTCAGCTTCAACGCTGTGTTCTGGGAGAGGCGTTCTCGGGTGGTTCCCCAAACCTAAATCAAATCTCTTGTCTTAAATGATCTGCTCCCTGTGACCATAACAAAGTAGTACGATCAGAGTGGCTTAAAGCCTCAGGAATTTACTGTCCCACAGTCTGGGGCAGGAGTCCGGGATCAAGGTGTGGGCAGGGCTGGTTCCTTCGGAGGCCAGGAGGGAGCGTGTGTCCCGGCCTCTCCGATAGCTTTTGGATGTGGCCGATTGGCTTGGTGTCCCTGCCTGTGGCTTCGTCACTGCTGTCTCCATGTGTCCCTCTGCACATGGCGGGTCTCTGTCCTGGCTTCTTGTGTTGGTCACCAGCTGTGTGAGTTTGCTGGGGCCGCCGCAGGAGAGAACAGGCCGGGTGGCTGACAACAAAATGTCCCCTCCCAGGCCTGGGGACAGAAGTCCAAAATCCAGGCGTCACCTGGCCGTACTCCCTCTGCAGCCTCCAGGGGACGGCCCTTCTTGCTCCCCCAGCTCGTTGGCATTCCCTGGATTGTAGGTGCATTGATCCCAATGTCCTCCATTGTCACTGGGCCTCTTCCTCTGTCTATCTTCACATGGCCTCCTTATAAGGACATCGGTCGCACTGGGTTAGGGCCCACCCTACTCCAGGATGGCCCCACCTCAGCCTGATGACGTCCTCAGGGAACTTATTTTCAGATGGGGTCACCTTCACGGGTTTTGGGGACACATGAATTGGGGACACGATCAGCCCAGCACAGTCTCCCACTGCAGCCTGTCCTGGCAGCCTGTGTTGCCCTGGGCAGCACCTGCCACAGCTGGGAGCTCAGTGGATAGTCACCCTGCCTAAGCGACCCCCAGACTCCATGGGGAGCTGACGTCCACTGTCTGTTTGGCAAGAGAGGTGCTTCCGGCACTTAGAGTGGAGCTGGGCTGGCTGGGCACTCAGTCTGCTGTTTGGACAAGGAAGTGGAGCTGGGAGCCCACCAACCATGCAAACCCCCCACGCTGCGTGCTGGAGCCCCTGGGAAGACCCTCCTTGTAGAGCCCACTGACTCGGGTTCTCAGCTGCCCCTCCTGTGGTGTACGGGGAGTCTGCCCCGATTGGCAGGGGATCAGATTGAAAGTTCCCTCTCACCTCGTAATTACGTGTCCCATGGACACAGGCGAGCACACGTGTTAACGTCTGTGTTCACATGTGCACTGACAAAGGCCTAAATGGTTAAACATCTGAAACAAATACACTGGGCGAGAGGAGACCAAATCTTATTTTCTTTTAATTTCAGAGTTGTCTGTGGACAGCTGACTTGAAAGACATCAAAATCGGATAGGTAATTAATTCACACGCACCTACAAGAGAGGAAAGAATGCACAAATTATTGATAACATTTTGTAAGCACTGAAATTAATGTAGTGTGAATTTGTCATTTCTACCCAAAGTTACAGATTTTCTATATTATAATTTAATCTTTTTAATGTAAAAAGAATAGGAATTTTGCCCTTTCTGGCCTCTCGGGAAGCAAGAACCAGTGTATCTAATTATCTGAACACATAAGAACACGACGAATAGCAAGTGCTGAAATTATAAGTCGGCCGGAACAGCTCCGTGTTCTCTGATTAAACTCTCTTTCTGGAGCCCTTAGCAATCATGTTGGCCCCGTGTTCATCGTAATTGCATGTGTCAAAGCCGAGGCTTTGTGTAAATGGGACTGAACGAGTCACAGTTTTAATTTAGAAGGGAGATAACTGTACACAGCTCCCGCAGCGGCCTGGGGAGTGTGGCAGGGCCGGGAGGGCAGAGGCCCCGGGCGGCAGGTTAATGGCGCACGGGGGCCTCGTCAGGCCACATCGCGACAGTGGGATTTCTAAAACAGAGAAATGCAATTTACCAACCCGAAGCCAACCACCTGCTCTCTCCCTGATTACTCATGTAAAGGAGGCTGTCGAATTTTTTCATAGCTCAAGGGCAATGAATTTCAACAGCGGGTACTGTGTTGATCGTCAAGACGGTGACACGCTTCAGTGAGACCTTTTTGACGTACTCGAATCTTAGAAACAAAACAAAATTCTGTTTTTAACTTTTAAAACGCTCCCCAAAGCCAGGCAAGGAACCACTTTTTTTTTTCCCCTCAAGGCACCTCAGTTTTTTTGTCTTTCCCAGCACGTTAGTGATTTTTGTCTTTGAAGCAGCTTTTATGGAAGGCCACGCTTGACCACTTAGGCCTCAGAAGGGACAGTCCAGCCGGAGCCCTTTCTGCTGGGAAACCCTGGGTCCGAAGGTGGAAGGGGTTTGTAGCCAAGGCCCTGTGGGAAAGCACTGGCCTTCCCATAGACAGACGTGGGGACCTTGTGGCCGAGGGGAGCAGCAGGTCTCACTGGATGCCAGCACCTGCTCTGCATGCAGCTCCACAGTGTGGTGGCCCATCCCGCGGGCTCTGAAGGGACTTTGCACTCAGCAGAGGGACCACTGAGGGGCCCCAGCGCTCTGCGGTCATGGCTCTGTGGGGAGCCCCACCCCGGCCCGCCACCAGTCTCGCTTTTCCTGCTGGCCTCTCATTTGGGGCATGTAAAAGGCCAGCACTGACGAAATCCTCCAGTTCAGACTAGGGGGCAGAGCACTGGGCAGGATTTGCAGGGTTTTACACTTGACTTCTGCCTCAGCCTGCTTGGGCCACCAAGACAACACACTACAGATGTTTACTTCTCACAGTGCTGGAGGTTGGACGTCTGAGACCAGGGTGAGAGTGTGGTCGGCTCCTGGTGGGCCTCTCTGGCTTGCACAGGACTGCCTGCCCTAACCCAGGGGCTGCCTGTGACTGCATGCCTCGGGGCTCTGAGGACTCATCCTCCTCACTCATCCCCAGACCTCACCTCTTCCTGTTCCTGTGTTGCTGGGCTTTCCTGGAAGGGGTTCTTCTTAGTGCGTTTGTTGTGATTCTCTCCCCCTGAGCACATTTCAAGTTTCAACCATTCCATACATGTTGATAAGGAAAGAGCCTGCCCCAGGGCCTCTGCAGGGACCGGCACACACGGGAGGAGACAGAGGTGGCTCAGCCCCACTGTACCCAGGACCCCCATAGCTGTGGCGAATAAATCAAAATGGAAGAGACTGACAGAGGCTGGCCTGTCCCAATCCAGACAAAGTCTAAACTGTTTTCCAAAGAGCTCAGAAACGCACCTTCAGAGACCAGGAACGACAGTCTGAGAAGCTGCTCCAGGTCACTGGAGTCTCACCTCTGCAGGTAGAAACCCTCAGGGTTCCAGGCCAGACAGAGGCCACGAGACTGCAGGTTTTGACAGAGGCCAGGGTGCAGGTGGATACCCAGTTGTCCCCATGTCCAAGGACACAGAGATGGACAGAAGGGGCTGCTCTCAGATTGTATGTTTGGGGTACCAGCATCTGAGGCAGCAAGTGTCAGCAGAGGGGCGGCAGACGGACCCAGGCTGGGGCCTTGGAAAGTGTCTGCTGCTGTCTATCACGTTATGTGACAGCCAGTGCATCTTGTTACATCGTAGCACGTTTTGTTAAAGATAATTACATTGTATCACATGCATCATACTGTGTTACATTCTGTTACATTTCTGTTGAATTGTTACATTACATTACTCTGTTGATAGGATCCCATACAAGATGAGCCTGAGATAACCATTTAAATCGCTTCAGATTAAGATTCCAAAATTCCATGAATTTCCTGCTTTCATGGCTGAGATCTTGAAATATCACTTCATTCCGCACTGCAGGACCTGTCCCCACCCCCGCCTGCAGCTGGCAGAGGTCGTGGTCCTCTTACACTGGTGGAAATGGGTTTCTCCTGCCTCACTGCCACATAGGACAGAGCCCAGGATCTGGGTGTGAGCGGAGTTCAGCACCGCTCTAACCAGCTGGACAACCTGGGGTGGTGCAGGTAACCAGCCTGTGCCTTCGTTTCCCAGATGGTAAGAGCAGTAGCTGTCTCTTCCAGCGGTAACAGAGATAAAATGAGTTAGTATGGAGGCCCAGGAGAGGGGGCTCTTTGGGGGGCTGTTTACATGTATAACTAAGGACCTGGGGAAGGCCAGGTGCCTGGAGGGAGACCCCTGAGGCAGGATCTGGAGACTTAGACATTGGCAACTGCGGTCTCTTCCTCCCACCAAGGGAAGTTGTCCCAAAAGGATCTGTAACCTTCGGGGCACTCCTCAAGGTCACTGAGGATGAGTGCCCTGGGAGGCAAGGGACCCTGCATCCAGGTCAGGGGCCGCTACAGGGACCCAGGTCACAACCACACTGCACGCTGCAGCCTGAAGACTCTTTCTAAGGGCACTGCTGGGGAGGGGGCAGAGGGGCTGCGGTGAGCCAGGCGCTGACCCTGCTCCCCAGGTCAGGCCGTGCCCATGCCACTTCCAAGAAGAGACCCAGCTCTGGTCTTTCCTGGGTCTACCAGGTGGGGGCGGGAGACGTGGGGGCTCCAAGGGTTCGCCTCTGTCCTTTCTCGCATCCCGCCCAGACTCCGGAGGGGCCACGTTAGAAGGCCTTCCTTGCACTTTGTCACATTTTTTAAGATGTCAGGAGACACCCCTGGCCCTACCGGCCGCGCGTCGCCACCTGGCCCCTCCCTGCCCTGAGGCACCCGCGGGTTCCCCGACTTGGTGTCGGATCCGCCCCGATACCCGCCCCCTTGGCTGGTTCCCTCCTTCCCCCTCCAAACCGGGTGCGTCCTCCGCGCCCACCCGGCGGTGGCGCTGTTGCCCTTGGAACGCAGCGACCCCTTTCCGCCCGCCTTTGGGGCCTCATTTCCAGCTGGGACAGGACCCCCAGGGCGCACGCAGAGACGGGATTTGGCCTTTGGGGGCCGCAGGAGTCCGAGCTCGTGCGGGGCCAGCGGGGCCGAGTACCCCATCCTACCGCCCGAGCAGGGGTGTCCACGGGGCTGGGGGCTGCTGGCCCTTTCTCTCATAGAGGCTTGGGGTTGCCAAGGTGGGGCTCCCTTCTCCCGCTGGTTTCTGAGCTCCTCTGTAGCGAGGGAGCGCGTGTCCGGGCACGTGGGGGCGGGGCAGTCATTTCCCTGGCCCGTGTCCCCCACTCTGCCCCTCCCCCCCACTCTGCCCTTCCCCAGGCACCCAGGCCTCTGGTGAGGGCAATGCCCAAAATCGGCTCCTGAATCCTAGCCCCACCTGGCTGTCCTCGTGGACCCTGCCGACAGCGGGGGCTACACCCATTCTAGGGAGATGGCGGGGCGGGGGCCGGGGTCCACATTCAGCTGAAAGTAAAGGCAGGGAGAGTCGAGCCTGGGGAGCACCAGGCTCTGAGAATGGGGGTCTGCAGAAGCCAACAGCCAGGCCGTGTACACCCTGCGCCCTTCACCAGAGACGGCAGGTCTGGGCCTGGAAACGGATGGAGCGCGCCCTTCGCCCCAGGTCAGCGCTGGTCTGGTCGGTTCTCCTGTCTGAGGCTCGCGCGAGTAAATCCACCAAAACGCGGTGGAAACATTGCCTAAGTTCTTGCTGGCTGATGACAGGTTATCTGTGGCGATTGTATTTGAGAGTCAGATGTGCTGAATATAGAATAAAACGTTTGGCTCAGTTTTCTTCCCTTGAGACTCTTCCTTTTCTCTGGCATTTACGGCATTGCTATTGAAATCCTAATTATAATCTCAAGTTCTTTCCTTGAAGTCTCTCACTGTTTGTCTAGATGCCCAATAGATTGTTTCTTTGTTTCTTTAAAAGTCCTTTACATTGAAAAGAATGTCCTTATGATGGTCATTCTGGGTATGTAGTCTCAGGCGCATGGTATAATCTTTCAGTTCCGTATTTCCAATCGTTTAAAAAAATCATTTCAGGAATCACAGTTGTTCGCATTTATTCTGTGTTTCCCATGTGCTCCCCCCTCAGCATTACTGAGATCCAGTTGACACACAACATCGTGCAAGTTTAAGGGGTGCAGCATGATGATTTGATACATGTAAATGTGAAATGCTCACCCTTCCCCTCACAGAGGCACAGTTGGTGTGTGTGGTGAGAACTTCAGAATCTCCTCTCTTAGCAACTTTAAAGTACATAGCACGATACCATTAACTTTAGTCACCAGCCTGTACATGGCACACTCGGGACTTACCTTGTAACTGGAAATTGCACCCTTAGACCAGAATCGCTTGTTTCCCTGCCCCCATTTGATTTTTGACTGCAGTTATCTGTATGTTGGGTTTGCTTTGTCTATTTTCAATATTTGTCATGTTCTTTTGAATTCTTTAGATATCTTTCTTCATGTATTTTTTAAAGACTTATTAAAATATAGCTAGCATACAATACTGTATCAGTTTCAGGTGTACACCATCGGTGTTTACTATTCCTATACCTAAAGAAGTGATCATCATGGTAAGTCCAGCAACCATCTGACGCCGTACGATGCTATCACAACATTACTGACTATATTCCCCGTGCTGTACATTACATGCCCATGACTTATTTGTTTTATACCTGGAATTTTGAACCTCTTATTCCCCTTCACCTTTCCCCCCACTTTGAATTTTTCAGTTATAGTTGACATTCAATTGATTTTATATTAATTTCAGGTGTACAGCATAGTGGTTAGACATTTATGTAGTTTAAGAAGTGATCCCCCTGACCAGTCTAGTATCCACCTGGCACTATGCATAGTTGTTGTCATATTATTGACTACATTCCCTGTGCTGTACTTTACATCCCTGTGACTATTTTGTGGAGGAGCTGTGGAGCAGGCTGACCCTACAGAGCAGGATTCACTGTAGCAGGGCTCTGGTGCCTGCCCAGTCTGCCCTTTCGGTGTGTCATCCTTAGAGGTGGCCGGGTGATGCTCTGGCCAAATCTGAAGCTGTCCACTGGGACTGCCAGCCCTGGGGCCCCCTGGGAGGGGACCCGCTGCAGGCCAAGTTCAGCCGCAGCCTGTGCCCTGCTCTATGCCACCTGGCATGAGCCACAGAGAAATCCACAGATGGCCGCTGCCCATGCTGTGCTTGGAGGTGCCTGGAGAGCCCAGATGTGAACCAAGGCTCACTCTCACTTGTGTCAGGCTTAGAGCTGCTCAGCCAGAGGTACAGCACATATCTAAGACAGACGCTGCTTGTTTGGTTTTCGTGAAACTTTGAGAGTGTCATGCAGGGTGGCATGCGGGGTCTCTGGTCCCACTCCCCACATAGGAACGCAGGACATGGTGAGACCAAAAAGGAACACCCATGGAGCCATAGGTAGGGGAGTCATACCACTATAATCTCACTGGCGGCTGGGTTGGAGACACAGGAGGCAGGAGCCACACGATCCGCAACCCGCCATCCACTTGTCTCTGCCAACTAACCTCACTTGCTAGCTGCAATCCGCCTCTCTGCAATCCGTAATCCACACTCCGCCACGCCATGCCACGCCAAGACGCCACACCAAGAGGCCACACCAAGAGGCCACACCACACCACTACACCACCACCTTGCTAACTTAGCCATGGCAGTTATATCAGTGGCTAATGGCTAACCGGTAACAACGGATGGCCAACCAATCACAGCTGATGACCATCTACTACCTCAGCCAGCCCCCTCCATGTGATGCCGAGAGCCTGGAAACTACTCTCTGGGGCTCTGCCCCCACAGAGAGATTTTAGGAAAGTCCACAGCATGAGCCAAGGCAGGCTGTTTTTAAGTAAAAGCCACTGGAAGTGGCTCGGGTGTGCCTGAAATTTGGGTGGGGTGGGGTCTCAGGGAATCCCTAGGTCAGGGCAGAGGAAAAGTGTTAGCCAGGTTGATGGAGACTCAGATATAACACCCACCTGTGTCTGCATGGAGGGAGGGGGACGGCTCAACAAAGAAACAATGGCTTCCACCAGCTCCTCCATCTGGGAGAAAGCTACCCCTCCAGCCCTCACCCTGCAGCCAGAAACTCAGCATCCCTCCGACCCCCAATCCCCCGTGTGTCCCTGTTGACTCTTGTGGGGACAGAGTCCCACAGAGCAGTTTCCAGGTTCTTGGCCTCACGTGGAAAAGTGCTGGCTCGGGTAGTAGATGGCCATCAGCTGTGACTGGTTGGACATCAGCTGTAACCAGTTAGCCCTTAGCCACTGATGTAACTGCTGTGACTATGCTAGGCAGTTGGTTGGTTGGTTGGTTGGCAGAGACGCTGACGGCAGATGGCAGATCATGTGGATCCTGCTTCCTGTGTCTCCAACCCAGCTGCCAGCGAGAATAGAGTTGTATGAACCCCCTATCCATGTCTCCATTGTTGTTCCTTTTTGGCCTCACCATGTCCTGCGTTCTTGTGCGGGGAGCAGGAGCTGAGACCCCACATGACACTCTTCAGCTGCCGCCCCAGTGCTGGAACTCAGAGCCAGGGATTGCAGCAGTAAGTCCGCGCACGCGAGCCCTTTAAGAGGAGCGCCTGGGACCCCAGCTGCCCTCCATCTCACTCAGCCACAATCTCTGCTAGAAGCTATGAGGACTTCTCTCCCCATCACTGTTGCCGGGAGCATTGTGCCTCCTTACCTGTCCTCGAGTCCAGTCCTCGTTCTCACAAATGGGCAGGTGCTTTAAGGATTCAACCCGCACACACTGGATTTTCAGGAAGAAACATTCTGGACAGAGTGAGCGACTTCCTTGAACTGGGTCCGTGTAATTAGCAAGTTCCTGGGCACCACGTCCCAGTTATTTTACTTGTTGGATTTTTTTTCTTGTTTGTGTGTTTTCATTTTAATGTTGTATTTTCCATTAGCCAACGGTGGTGGTTAGGTTCCACGTAGCCAACTAGCTGAGAAGTTGGTTTTATATATTCACTTATTTAAAAGATGCTCTATCTTATAATTAATTGTTAAGAAATAAGAATACTAACAATAATTAAGGAAATTCATACAAATCTTAGTGAAGCTCCTAGACATCATATCACTATATATTTAGGGAAAATGCCGTATTGTTATGGTAATAGTTATTTACTGAAATAAGCCATGAAGTCATTGCCTTTTTTTCTTTTGGAGTAATTTTAGACATACAGAAAAGTTTAAAGGGACTACAGAGCATTGTCATGTACCCCTCACTTTGTTCCCCCACTGTTATACAAAACTGTGGGACATTTGTCGCAACTAAGAAACCAGAGTTTATTCTGATCTCACCAGTTATTCCATAATGTCCCTTTTTTGGTTCTATCATCTAATCCAGAATACCACATTGTGTTTGGGATTTTAATTATTTTTGACATGGTGTCCCATGAAAGCATGGGTGACAGTTAGCAGAGATTTTGTAGAAGAAGGAAGCAAGCCTGTGTGGGGTACTTGGGGCATATCTGTGATGTGTCCCTCTGAGGAGAGCAACAACCCCATTTGAGGCTGGAGCTCCTGGCATGTGGTGGCGATTTGCCTTCTTAGGAGAAGCGTGAATGAATATACTACAACACTAACCCTACGCAAGAGCTGCCAGAGGGTACATGTCTTCCTAAAGAAGTGGTTTCCAGGTTCGCACTGAGGCCAATGAATCAGAGCCAATCGTGCTCTTTGCAGTGTTTCTGGGTGACCTCTGTACGTCTTATGTGCTGCATGACCCCTCATCCAGGCAGGGAAGCCTGGGCCCTTGTCCAAGCCATTACATGGCCCTGGCTTGGCTGTCAGGATTAAGGTTAAAGATGGAATCCTGAGCAGGCCCTCTCAGCTCGAGAAAGGTGATGAGACAGGGCTCACCTTCCCTTCACCCCCAACCCCAAATGTTCCCCTTCAAGCTGAGAAAGCGGAACCGACTCAGGCACAGGCTGAGAGCACCACAGTATGCTCCCAGAGCACCCAGTAGGGCATGTACTGCACTGAGTGGGGCAGGAGATGGCATGTGGAAACCTTTAGCCAGTTTCTGCTGATCTCAGAGCAAAGATGGCCTTTGACTCAGGACGCATAGTCACATGGAGAGTTCACAAAGGAAGAATGTGGGTGCACGCCCTGAAATTTTATTATCTCAAGTGCCATCTAACAGCACGAAAGAATGCCTACAGCTGGCTCAGAGCGTGAAAGAAACGCGAGGCCTGTTAAAGAGAGTAAGAGCATTGGAACGAAGACATAGTGCAATCAGTTTTTAATGCCTTTACTAAAAGAAGTGCAGACACTGCACGATGCCAAATGCAGCTGGTCACGTCAGCGTGTGGATCTCACACAAAGGCACTCGCCCCACCCCTGACCAGCCCGACGGCATCCTGTGTGTGGGGCACCATCGAAGGCTTATTTGCAGGAGAAGGAGGTCCTGGCAATGATGGGCAACCTGCTTAGAGAGGATGAAGCCTTGACTACCTGGCAGGTGAAACATTCATGACATACTTTCCCATATTCCAAACCCATTGTCGCCAGTTGGATAATTAATTGTGACATTGCTAACTCTGGAAGAAGAGAGCGTGTGCACAATTTGTTTATGAGGAAAGGAAGCCTCCTGTTTGCAGAGCCTCAGTGTGCTGTGCTGAGGGCCTGTCTTCGAAACATCACCTCTATTTCCCCAATAGTGGAGGACAAACCACTGCTGTTTTCAGTTTGGAACAGAATGGGACTTAATCCCACCTGCGTGTGCTCTCCCTGCCTGGGACGTGTGGAGTGATGCAGGTGGTAACAACGAGCCTTTTCTAAATAGGTTTCTCTGGTCCCTGGGAGGTGGAGGGCGGTGGGAACCAGGGGCTGGTATGAGGGCACACATGCGCTGGGTGACTGGCTCTCCTGCAACCCGGGCGCTTCCCTGGGGCAAGATTTGTCTCCACCTCCACCCTGTGGTGTCACCAAGAGGCAGTTCTGTGTTTGTGGAGAGACAGAGGCAAAAGCATCCTGTTGCCTTTATTCAATGAGCTGTGAAAGTGTGGCCTGCATGGCTAGAAAAGCTAGAGACGCTTTGGATCTTTCTCTAGTGTTGACCAGGAGTGGCCTGGACCTGGACTAAAGGTGTTCTTGACCTCATGCTTGAGGTGGAGGGCACAGCCTGTGGCACTGGCGCCAGGAGCACTGGCTACTGCCTGACAGGCCCCAACGCCTCACAGGTTGAACTGGAGGGAATGTCTGTCTTCAGGAGCCAACAGTAAGCTGGAGGAATTCAGAACGGTCAGTGAATTCCATTTTCGAGCTTCTCTTAAAGCGATAGCTCAGAAGATTGACGGTGTTTTGTGACGTTGGCCCTAGTCTTCCTTGTTCCAAAGGCACAGTTCCAAGTGTCCCAGGCTAGTGTTTTGGGGACCCTGCTAGAGAGGCATCAACCCAACATTAAAGCACTAGAAAGCACTCGAAGAAGGAGGTCATGTTATTACCATTACAAGAGAAGTTATAGCTCAGTTTTACTTTGTAGTAGCTTTATTCTTATCATCCGTTCATTTATCAACCTTTGTCAAATATTTTCCCTCTGGGTGTTTCATTTTATTGTTTTATTTTATGAAGAAGGTCCATGAAGAAGGTCACCTGAACTCGCACTGTACTTTTCTCAGTTTATTCCAGCGGTGTGCTTATAAATATTCAGCAGCTGGGTTTCTGGGAGAAATAACCCTGATTTACAGCGCTCGCCGATCGCTGTGGTGTAAATACTCCCACCGTGGCTGGTCTCAAGACACCGACAGGATGTCACCGGCCTGGCAGCTAAGATGTGTCCACTGCTGTCAGGGGCCAGGTGAATGGCTCCCTCCTCCCCACTGGGGAAGCAGCGTAGACCATGAGCCAAGTGCAAATTTGCCCATAAGTGCAGGTCCTGAGGGACATGCTGCCTTTCTTTTCATGGTTACATACTGGGCTTTATTGTTCCAAGACAGCGGTGATCCTAGAAAACATGACTGGGTCAGCACAAGTCAACCTCATCCTGGGGGCTGGAGGGATGCCCATCGTGGTGAGTGAGACGTCACGGGCTAAGAAATAGTGTAATTTCTCTTGGTTTACCCACCATCATTGAGACGCATGTTTTCAACAGCATGTGGACAGCAAGGAGTCTGGTGTTAGGATCACTCACAGCAGAACTAAAATCCTTTCTCTCCTTGACCTTGAGAACATCACATAAAGTAAGTCTCCTGCCTCTGACGATGTTGCAAAGTCTCAATAAGGTCGTATGTGCAGAGCTCCCAGTCCAGGGCCCGATACACTCCACACTCAGTAAGAGCTCGTTTGCATCTGTAACCTGCCATGTTCACAAGGGACTAGGTCACTGGTGATAGAAATCGTTCAGAGCATCTAAAAAGCAATGTGAATTCACCATAGCAGGGAAGTGACAGTCATGGGGCGTCCAGGGAGAGCACCACTGTGTGACAGTTTGAGGGGTTCAATGAGGCAGGCCCAGAGCTTGGGGCTGCTCAGCGGGGCGTGACTCTGTCCAGGGCAATTGGGGTCACATCCTCTGAGGAGGTGATGCGGGCCGCGAATCGTGAAGAATGGCTGACATTTGTCAGGTGGCCAGGGAGGACTACGCCCTGATAAAGACTTTGAGGGTTATTTTTTGGAGAAATGTTTGGGGTTTGCACATGTCTTTTGAATGTCCACACAAAAATCGATTTGTTTCCACTTCTTTAACAGTTAAGTAGGCAACAATAAGAAGCATAGGTATGAATTCTTCAAGTTCTAAACGTTATAAAGTATCAAGATGAAAAAATGGTATTCTTCTGATGCGTAGTTTCATCACTGCGACACACTCGAGCAGTGTGTGAGCTTTAGCGATAGGTGGCTGCCCAGCCCCAGCACAGCGGCCGGTAAGGAAAACAGCAGCCCAGCAGGGCCCACATCTGTCACACCTTCCTCAGGGACACCACGCACCCTCTCTCAGCCTGTGCTGACACTGACTCGTCCATGTCACCTCTCTGCAGAGAATCAGAGGCTCGGGTGTTTCCACCAAGCCGACCGACCTCGAAGCACATGTGTCTGTACAAACAAGCTTTGTAGACAAAGGCCCAAGAATTCAGAAACCTCTGAACATGGAATATGAAATACAAATCAAGAACAAGCTTGGAAACATTTGTGGGGATCAGGAAAATGTTTAAAACGGTGTAGCTAATTTGTAAAAGAATAAAATAGAACTTTCAGAAATAAAATATTAAAAAACTAAAGAAAGCCCTCAATAGATGGGTTTAACAGAAAAATAACACAGCTGAAAAGAGAGCTAGTGAATTGTAAAATAGGCCCAACGTACTCCTCAAACAGAAAGATTTAAAAAAGGAAACTATAGAGGAATAGATCAGTTTCACAGGATGATTTAGAGAATAAACAGATTCATTATGTTCAGTGTTCTTTGAGTCCTTGAACATTTTCCTGAGAGCTGTCTTTAAGTGCTTACTTGCTGATTCCATCATCTGTCATCTCTGGGTCCGTTGCAAAGGCGGGGCACAGAACAAGTCTCGAGAACACAGTCGGGACAGCACAGGCCTGGTGCAGACTTGAGTTCTGACCAGGCAGAGTAGAAGCAGCTTGTTAAACGCTTAGGACTTGCAGCGAAGACCCCAGAGGGGCACACCTCATAGCAGGCGTCCATAGCTCCAGGGTAAAGGCTGATCTCTAGAGACTCCCCAGGGCATACGACCCTCTTCAAAGGATCAGACAGATCCACAAGCAAACTGCATTCCCTCTGGAGGAAAACTCCTCATCCGTCACTAAAGGAAGAGAACAAGGTCCAGCCACACAATGGAAGCCACGACGCCCAGCACCCAGTAAAAATGATGAGACAGGCAAAAAAATCAATGAAATAAACACATTATTATTTTTAAGTACACAAAGTAGGCTATATGCTGGGCCATGAATCAGGCTCCAATATATTTAGATGGATTGAAATGATACAGTAAATGTTCTCTGACCACAAATAATTAAATTAGAAACCAACAACAAACAGACACTGGAAATTACCAAAATATTGAAAATGAAATAACACATTTCTAAGTAACCATTATTTGAATGAAGAAATCACAGGGGAAATTAGAAAATATTTTGGATTGAGTGATAATGAGAAAGCAATGCATCCATATTCGTAAGTTGCAACAAAGCAGTGCTGACAGGGAAACTTATAACATTAAATACTTATATTAGAAAAAGGACAGGTTTAAGATCCTTGATCCAAGCTTCCACCTGAAGACTCAAGTAAAAGAAACGTCAATGAACTGGAAGTAAGTAGAAAGAAGGAAATAATAAAGGTAAAACCAGAAATCAATAACATAAAAAACGAAGAAAATCAATGGAAATAAAAGTTAGTTCTTTGAAAAGGTCAATAAAATGATAAAGCTCTAGATAAAATGATTAAACAAAAGATGGAAAACCAATCTCAAGAATGAAACAGGGGCCATCATACAGATCTCACTGAAATTAAATTGATAATAAGGAAACATTATGAAAAATTATGACAATAAATTTAGCAACTTAGGTGAAATGGACAAATTCACTGCAAGGCACAAATTATCAGAACTGACACAAGGGGAAATAGAAAATCTAAATACTCCTACAGCTATTTGGAGGAAAGAAAAGAAACATGTGTGTGCATTTTCCAGAAATTTTTATTGTTATCTGTAATTTTCAGTCTTCTCTCATTTCTCACTATAGGAATAATAAATACCCTTGGCCATGATTCTTTCTGCATATGCTTGAAATCAGACCCAAACTGTCTTGTTTTAGATTTTCTCATTTGGCTGAGTCTTGGCTTTCATGTAAGCCCGAGTTTATTAGCTCTACAGTGGTACCCAGTGAAAATTTACTCTCTCCAGCAGTGTCAGATTGACCCTCCCATTTGGGTTAAACAAAAATGTTGCCCTCTCTTCCTGGTGTCAGGTCACTGGTCTTAAAATTAACTTTCAGTGGCATCCAGGAAAACTCCACAAACCCAGTGTACATTCCTACAGTTTGACTCGTGTCCTGAGGAGGTGCTGGCTGATAAGGACAGCCAGCAAAATTACAGAATGCCCAGAATCCCTCATCTGCTTACCACAATCCCTTACAACCCGACAAAGGCCCAGGGCACAGCAGGTGTCAGAGGAGTGCCTGTATTGGGAGTGGGGTACGAGCACGAAGCCCCTCCACCTGTTGACACCAGGTGCACGTGTCAGCACAGCTCCTGTGGCCCCCACCCTGAATGTCCCTCACACCCAGTGTCACAGAATTCACAGGCAGGCGCCTTGGCATACACCTGTCCTGTCCTAATAGTTTACTTCACTGTTTGCTCTTTTCTTTGTCATTTGCCAAGGTGTATTCAGGTGGTTTTATGCATCTCTGAAGAGCAGAATGAAAGCGTATGCCGCAGCTTCCTTGAGGACAGTGACTTCGCACAGCTTTTCTTGGGGGGGGGGGTACACTGTGCATCCATGGGAAGGTTACCTGTCAGACTGAATCAGCAGTGCCTTGTGTGAGCTCTGAGTGCTCCCAGGGCCTCCCAGGACAGAGGGTACTGAAGCAGGCGCTCTGCGGTGACACTTCACCTGCCGGGCATTCTGCATACAAATGGCTGTGATTGAGAGAATGTCATGGAGGAAGACGTGTGGGCTCCATGGAAGGAGTGTTGTAGCAAACACGCAGACTTCACCCGACTGCTTGTGCCCACGTGCATGCATGGTGTGTGGGGGGTGTATGTGTTTAAGTCTCAGTGCTGAGCTAAAAAGAAGCAATTCAATGAAGTGACTTCCTCCATCAGAAGAAGTTGTGAGTGTTGAAATGCACATGATACCATCAGATGCCACAATTGTCACACTGTGTCCCCCTATGTCTGTGTAGCCACCTGCTATAGTTGAGGACACACAGCCACTCCAGTGCCATCTCTGAGCATCCTCAGCTTGCACAGAGCAGCTGTGTTTGCCTGTGACGAGCACAGCTAAGATCCTTCTGCTGTCTCTCAGTTGAGGTGGGAGCAGATGATGGCATGGGCGAGGTTGGGGACAGCTGTCACTGATTAGGAAAACTTCTCTGAGCAGCAGTGGGCAGGCAGAGAGCGGCCGGGCCCTGAGGCAGCCTCGAGGTGGTGGCCGGCCATGGGCAGCTGCTCCTAGCCCTCCAGGGGCCAGCCTGATGTGGGTAGAGGTCAGAGGGCTCAGCCTCCCTGAGGGAGCAGGGTCTGGAAGAAGAGAGAATTAGGTGGCATCCCCACGCTGGCAGCAGGGCTGTGCTGTGTAGTGATGGTGCACACGATTGCTGAGGGCATGAAAGGCGGTTTTCACGGCACTCAGATGAGCAGGTGTTGGAAGACCCTCCCAGTGAGACTGACTGTGAGACCCCATGTCTGATCTGAGGATACTCTGTTTGGGGAACGGGGCACAGAAGTGTCCTGCCAGGACAGGGTGAGGGTGCTGCAGGGCCAGAGGGCTGGGCCAGGGCACGGGACAGCTGTGAATGCCCTGGGTCAGAGGCTCTGCGATCGTCCGGCCCTCACCAAGGTGGGGTGAGACCCCCTTGATTTCCGGGTATCTGCCCTGACCCCACACTCCATATCCAGGGTGGAACCACTGTCCTGCCGGCTTTTCTTCCTCCCTTGGATCCAAGGCACTCTCACCAGTCAGTACCCACGCAGGGGAGGGAAGCTTGTCCGAGTGAGAGGCTGGCACACTGTAAAAGTGTGGGCCATTTCCAGGCCTGGCTCTCGGGGGAGCTGGCTCCTGTGATGGCTTTCTCCTAGATAGTTGTGTGGTGAAGCTAGTGGTTTATAAATAACCCATCAACCATCCCTTCTGTCTGTCACTCCAGCCAGAGTCAGAGAGCTGAAGTTTCTGGTAGGACAGGAGTTAATCAGACACATGCAACCCATGGGCACTGCCGGGCAGCTTATTTGTCCAGATTCCTGGGGCCACCCCGAGGGCTGGGGGTTTGGGAGGGCCCCGGGACCTGCATTTCTTCAGGTTCTCCAGATGACACGGTGGTGAGGTGGGGGTTTTGTAGCACTTTGTTGAGCTACAGGAATTCTTCCTCACATACAGCCAGTGTAGTTTACTTCACTTTCATGTATCACGCCCTAGGGGACCGAGGGCACATCTTGCATGTGACGAAACCTCCCAGGGTCCCCTCACCCTCTCAGCACATGCCCACTGTTCACTGCTTTGAGAAGAACGTCCAAAATTTTATGAAGATTTACTCTCCAGAGAAAGCAAAACTTGGCTCTGGAAAGGTTTGCGGTCATGACCACAAAGTTGGCTCCAAATTGTGGTCATTTGTTTGTTCTGCCCACACAAGGGCCACACGCCCTGTGACGCCTCTGCATTTGGGGCAGGTAAGCAAAGCTTGATGACTTCCTCGGTCAACGAGGAAAGCACGTCAGCTCTTCATGCCCTCAGCTGTATTTCTCTGTGCTCCGGGCTCTGCAGGAGCCCGTCTCCTGGCCTGGAGGTCCATCCAGTTTGGGTGTTGATCTGCTCCCCCAACATGTCACAGTAGCTATGGTGACATCACAGACCTGAGGGGTGACATAGGCTGTCTCTCCTGGAGGTCGTCCATTCTGATGGCTTTCTGAGTTATCCGGTGAAGCTGGTCCTTCGGTTCCCACCTCCTGTTGAGACCTCCTCACCCCATCTCTCTGCACCCCGCTCAGGCCCACCTGCCACACACCTCACAGGAGCTGCCCCTCAAAGGTGCTCTGAGGCCTTGTCACCCCCTTTCTTTCATCCAGGGGAATGACTGTGGGACATCAGGAACAGGAGCCAGTCCTCCCATAGCTCCTAGAGACACTCATCTCTCTTTTATATTTCCTTCTTCGTCTTGACTTTTACCAAAAAACAGAGGTGCAGTTATGCAACTTGTGTAGAACCCCACCATGACAGTGAAGTGGTGAGTGCACATGTTGGTCTCAGTGGGTCCGATTGCCCTAGAGATGTGAGCAGTTTGCACATAAACTTTCTCAGGGCTTCACAAAGGTTGCAGATGTCCCCAGACGTTGGAGTATTATTGGACTGCCACTTGTCATGGTGCAGACAGTGACAGTCTAGCCCCACTGTGGACTGGGTGTGATGTTCTGTCACTGAGTGTGTGTGAGTGTCTGTGTGTGTCTATGTGTGTGGTGAGGAGGGAGGGAGGGGTAGCTGTCCTGCTCTAACCAAGGGTGACTCACCATGAACTGAATAAGTTCAAGCTTTGGGACCCTCACTTGCATGGCCCTTTCCAAGGCCAGCCCCTACCATTCGATTAATAAGTTCCAACGCTTTGTCTTACAGAAGGCCCCAACGTGTACAAGCTCAGGCTCTGGGTCCAGACCCACCCATGGCTTCAAGTCTAGAGACCCTGAAGTCTAAGAAGCTGTGATGGCAGCATCACGCCTGCAGTCCACCTTGAGCTGTGCTTTATTACAGCTTTCACACAGGTGCTTCACAGGTGCCAGTGGTGCTCAGCAGGGCGTCCCTCTGCCTGCTGTGAGGCGGGCATTGTCTCCTCTGTCACGAGATGGCGCTGCACGTCCTGGTCCCAGTCTTTCTCCTCCATCCTCCATGATCTCCCCCAGCCTCATGGACACACAGGTATGTCCATCTCCTGCCCATATCTTTATAATGAGTCCTTGGTCATGTATCCAGCTGCTTATTTAATTCCTCAAAGATACCTGAAAATTGGCACGTTCTGAACCCACCAAGAAGAGTGCTTACCAGTCAAGACAGGACCCTCAGTTTCTCTCTTGGAAAGCTTGAGTGCCTAGAAAAGAGATCGCTAACTTTTATCAATTCAGTACGCAATTCATAGGTCTGTAGACTGTCAACCCACCAAGATAATTGGTGAAAAGAGCACAAGCCAAGATTAGAAGAAAAATGGGGAAGACACATCACCAATATCAGGACAGAGAAGGTGACATCACTACAGAGCCTACAGATACCAGCAGGCTAGTGAGGGGTTACTGTGAGCAGCTCTGTTCCTACACTCTCCAGGGTTCCACGGGACATTTACCCACCCTGCTGCCAGCACCACACTGAATTATCCACTGTGGCTCTGTAGTAAGTCTCCAAATCAAGTCGTTAGGACTCAAACTTTGTTCATCTTCTTCAAGATGGCCTTGGCTTTCTAGGTGCTTTGCATTTCCACATAAATTATGGAATCAACTTGTCAATTTCTAAAACCAAAAAAACACACACAACTGTTGGAATTTTGATTGAAATTTCATTTAGTCTATGGAGAAAAATTAGAGAAAAATTAATATCTTAACATTTTGTTCTTTTAGTTTTCCAATTCATAAAAGTGTTATACTGTTTCATTTATTTAGGTCTTCTTTAATGTCCCTCAGCAATGTTTTGTTATTTTAAATGTATCAGTTTTGCACATATGCCACATATTTTGATGGTATTGGTATTGTTTTGATTTTATTTTCCAATTTGTCGGTAGTACATAGAAATGTTATTAATTGCATTTTGTATTTTGGCCTTGTACCCAGTAGCCTTGTAAATTTATTTAATTCTAATAATTTGTAGACTATTTTAGATTTTTATGTATATAAATATGTGAATAAGGGCAGTTTTGCTACTTAGTTTCCAACTTTACATTATTTATATATGTATTTTTTAACTTAAATCTGTACTTTGTTTTATTGTCTTGGATAGGATGCAGAGAGCAGTTTTTATTTATTTATTTTTTTAAATGGGGAACAGTGTGTACTTCCAGGACTTTTTTCTAAGTCAATTTGTTGTCCTTTCAGTCTTAGTTATGGAGGGCGCAGCTCAGCTCCAGGTCCAGTTGCCGTTGCTAGTTACAGGGGGCGCAGCCCACCATCCCTTGCAGGACTCGAGGAATTGAACTGGCAACCTTGTGGTTGAGAGCCCACTGGCCCATGTGGGAATCTAACCGGCAGCCTTCAGAGTTAGGAGCACGGAGCTCTAACCGCCTGGGCCACCGGGCCGGCCCCAGAGAGCAGTTTTTAATGGAAGTGGTGAAAGCAGACATTCTTGTCTGTTCCTGACATCAGGGGGAAAGTGTTCAATATTTCACCATTAAGTGCGATGTTAGCTGCCGTGTGTGTGTGTGTGTGTGTGTGTGTGTATGTGTGTAAAGTACTCTTTAATTAATAAACTGCCTCTATTTTTAGTTTTCTAGGGGTCTGAAACATGAACTGGTATTGAGTTGTATCTTTCTGCATCAGTTGACATGATTTTTAAGTGGTTTTTCTCCTTTATTTCGTGAATAATTTTTTATATTCCTAACATTTTATTGTAAAATTTTTCAAACATAAAACTGTAGAAAGAATTGTACAGTGAGAACTCACTGCTTAGATTATTTTTCTATATTTGGTGTATCTCATGTACATCCATTTCTCTAGGCTGTTTATCAATTTATTGTAAATTTTGGTGTATTTCAACGTAAGTTGTCAGCAATAACACTTGCTTCTTATGCATGTCAGCACGTGCAGAGTCACTAAGTAAGTTGGACCTCTATTTATGTCTAGGTTATTCTGAATGAAATGCAGCATCATTGGATCAGTTCTAACTAGTGAATATACCTGTGTGATGCAACCTTTTTCAAGAGACAGGATCTATCACTACCCAGAAAATTCTTGCATGCTCCATTTCAGTCAATAGCTTCCCTTGCCCACAGCCCCTGGGGAGCCAGTGTTCAGATTTATTTTCTCCATAAAATAGTTTAGCTTGTAGCTTGTTACAAAACTTTACTTAAATGGCATCATATAGCATGTACTTTTTACATTTGGTTGCTCTCACTTGAAGTGAGGTTTTTGAGATTTGTTCATGTAGTTGTGCTTATTAGTGATTCATTCTTTTTTGTTGCTGAGTAGTATTCCTTCCTTGAATATATTAGTTTGTTTATCCATCCTTCTTGTTGACAGGCACCAGCGCTGTTTCCAATTTTTGTTATTATGAATGAAGCTACTGTGAACATTGGGGGACATCTCTTTTAATGAATATAGGCTGTCACTGTCCTTTAGTGACTGCATCCGTGGGTCCCAGGGTAGTTGTACGTTTATTTTTATAAGCTAGTCTGACACTTCCAAAATGGTTGTATCGCTCTGCATTCCTGCCAATTGCGTTTGTCCCATCCTCAGGAACATTTGGCATTGCTGATCATTTTTATTATAGTGTTATGGTTTGAATTCGCACATCCTTGGTGAGCAATGATATTGAGAATGATTTCATGAGCTTGTCATGAATTCACACATTCTTTAGTGAAATATATGTTTGACCATTTTTTCGTGTTTATTGGAGTTTTTGTCTTTCTATTACTGAAGTTACAGAAGTTCATCCTTTATATATTCTGAATGTCAATTTGTTGCTGAATACATATTTTGTGAATATTTTCTCCCAAAATGTGGTTTGACTTTTCAGCTGAAAGTTTAAATGTAGATGATATTGAATTATCAGTTTTTAATGGATGTGGCTTCCTGTGCCCTGTCTCAAGACACTTGGCTTATCCCTGGTGGTGAAGGTATTCTCCTATGCTTGCTTCCAGATGTTTTGTGGCTTTCATTGTCACATTTAGGTCTATGACTCATCTCAGGTTAGTTTCTGTGTGTGATGTGAGGCCAGGCTGAGGTTCACTTTGTTTGTTTGTGGATACCCTGCTGTTCAGCACCATGTGTTGAGAAGACTTTTATTTCCCTGTTAGATTGTGTTAGTCCTTGTTGAAGGCCAAGTGCTCATGGTATGGGTCTGTTTCTGTGTCCCCTGCTCTGCTCCTTCGAGCTATTTGTGACTCTGCCAGCACCACACTCTCTTGATTACTGTGGGCTCAGTAAGTCTTGAAGTCAGGAGTGGAGTCCTTCAACTTCATTCTTCTTTTTCATTTTTGGCTATTCTAGCTCCTTTGCTTTTTAAAATATACACTTTGTAATTAGCTTACCTGTTTCTCCAGAAGAAGCCTACTAGAATTTTGAAAGGGTTGTGCTTAAAATACAGACCTGTTTGGGGGAGAATAGATATCTTAGCTATGTTGAATTTTCCAATCCAGAACATGCTATATCTCTCCATTTATTTAAGTCTTCTTGAATTTGCCTCAGACATGTTTTATAGTTTTCAACATGGAAGTCTTGCTGACCTATATGTTTACTGACTTTTGTTCTTTTTTTAATGAGCTACTGAGAAAGCTGTCTTAAAATCTCCACCTATCATTGTAGATTAATCATCATTTCTATAATTTTCTTTTTATAGTTTTAAGCTATGCATACAAATTTAAGCTGTTTTATATTTTCTGGTTATATGCATCATTTGTTATTATGAAATGTCTCTCTTTACCTCTAGCAAAAACTTTCACCTCAAATTTTATTTTGTCTTATGCCAACACAGCCGGGGTGCCCTTCTTTTTTTAAGGGCTAGTGGTTGCTTCTTTGCATATTCTTACTTCCACCTGTCTGTGTCCTTCTGTCTAGAGCATGTCTCTTATCAGGAGCACCAACTTAAATTTTTTTCTTTTTCTTTAAAAAATCAAGTCTGACAAGCGTTGTTGTAGAGTGTTCAGTCCATTAACATTTAATTTAATTACATTCATAATTGGGTGGTTAGTCTGACACCTTGTAATTTGTTTTCTGCTCATTCCATCTTTCCTTTTTCCTTTTGAATTAACCAAGCACTTCACTCTCCCTCTCCTCTACTATATTACAGTTATCTACCTTAAACTAGTACTTTGGCCACTTCCTGAGCAGTTGATGAATCTCACATAAATTTTTGTCATGTACCCACTCTTCCTTTTAGTGCCACTGGTCCTGGATTTTACTTCTAGCTTTGTTAGAAATACTACAAGGTATCTTTATTGTTATTGCTTTAAAGAATCAATATTTATCCAGAAATTTATCATTTCTGGTACTCTTCATTGCTTCGTGTATTTTCATGCTTCCTTTCCTTCCCTTCAGCCCCAAACTTTGCTTTATTGTGCCTTGTAAAGTCTGTTTGAGATGAATTTTCTCAAACATTTTGTATGAATACATCTTTATTTTGTCTCCATGATTTAAAGCCTATTTTTTTGGGTATGGGATTCTAGATTAGTAGTTTTTTCCTTTTCTTTGAGTACTTAACAATAGCTCTCCATTGTGTTACAACTTCCATAGTCTCTGGTGAAAAGTCATTCATTGTTCTTGTTTTTAGTCTCCTTTGAAAGTGTCATGTCATTTTTCTCTGGCTAATTTTCGATATTTTCTTTGTATTTTTTTTTAAAGCAGTTTGATTGTAATGCGTCAGGTGTGGTTTTCTTTGTATTTATTATATTTGTGTTCATGGAGTTTCTTCAATTGTGGGTTAATGTCTTTCAATTTGAAAAATCATGTCAGCCACTATACCCTCAAATATGGTTCCAGTCCATCCCTCTGTCCTTGTGGGGTGGGATTACTTGATAATTCACCTTTCTAAACAGGCTTCACATGTCCGTTATAGTCTGTCCTAGTCTTTCCATTCTTTTTTCTCTCTGTGTGTCCGTTAGGGTATTTTTTATTGACCTGTCTTTCAGTTAATTAATCCTATTTTCAACAATATCCAGTTTATTTCTGATAACTCCTGATACAATTTTAAATCCAAATATTGCATTTTTTTTTATTTGTAGAATGTCAACTAGATTTTTCCGGATAGATTCCTCTTCTTTATTTTAATTTCCTATTTTTAATCCATTTTATCTTTTTGGTTATTTCCTTTATTATACTTAGAAGAGTCATTTTAAAATTCTTGTTTGATAGCTCCCAAATCTGAAGTATCGCAAATCTTTTTCTGTTATTTATTTGTTTATTTATATTTATTTATTTATTTTTGCTGCTTTACATTTCTCACAAAATTTGATACAATTTAAAAGCTGGGCAATATGGTTAAAAGAACGACTAAATCTGAAGACGGTTTTAATTTCACCCGGGAGTCAGTCCATCTGCTCTCCTTCTAGGCAGACAGAGTAATTCTCACATCACCCCAAATGAGAATTAAACTGGAGTGGGGTTGGGTTGTCATTACAGCTACTGGTGTCAACCCACTTGATTTTCCATAGTCCTTGGATTTTACAATCTGACAAACACCTGGGTAGGAGGGATGTCATGTTTATTGCAGACCCTGCACATTAGGGGAACTTTATCTCCTAAGTACTGTGAGAATACAGGGAATCTGACTTTGTCTTTCTGGCCCAACTCTGACGTTTTAGTTCATCTGCTCTCATTGCTTTCACTGCTCTAGAAAGTCTTTAAAACAACGATTAAAAAAAAATTATTCCATTTTTTTCCTAGATTTTACAGTGATATGTACCCTGCTGATATCTACTACAGCTTACTTGGAAGTAAAGTCCCAATTTTTTTTTTAAATACACCTTATTAAATATATTGACTTTTATTCTATTGATGAAGAAAGTTACTTGATACCAATTAGTGGAATAATTTGATAAGTAAACCCTTGTGTTCAGGGAGAGACCCTGCAGTCTGATGGAGGCTGCATAGGAAAGTCTGATGTGGGAGAAATAGAAAATGTCCTGTGGGGTTGGACGGTGCTATCCTCCAAGACACTTTGACATGTTGCAACCTTGACTGTGCTTTTGGCTCTCTTCCTTTATGTGCAGCTGTGGGTGGGGAGAAAGTCTGGAAAGATGGATCAAGGGAAATGCTAAACTGGGGCAGGTAGGAAAACCCATAAGGGGGACAGAGGGAAAAGATGATGGAAGGGCCTCACTCAGAATTAAAGTTTCCAAAGAGAATCCAGAATGGCCCTCTGGCCTCTCTCTCTCTCTGAGGTCCTGAGAGCCACCCCACCACAGCAGTGACTTCAGTCACCCTTCTCAGCCTGCAGCCCTGCGTGCCCCTCCTGTGTCCAGGGACCTGCCCTGAGAAGGGTGTCAGCCACTCATCTATACACACCCACCTCGTGATGCGCAGGAGAAGGAAAGATAAGGCTCTCACACACATCGCGTGCATCTGCTTCTAAGCTGGCACAGAGTGGGAGGTCCTGCCCGGCACTTGTTAACTGACTGTGCCTCGGGAAAGACAAAGGAAAAGCTCAGCGTGGAGGCATCTGTTTGCCTGTGAACTGTGACAGAGACACGGAGAAGCATTTCCCTGTAATCATCAGCCCGGGGAGAGCTGTTTGGAGGATGGAAATGCTAGCCATCAATCTCCCTGTGCACGCAGTGTCTCTGTTTAATAGCTGATAGAGCCTCTCCAGCGGGCTGTTCTTGCTCTTTGTTTCAAGTGACATGCAATGGGCCTGGACTTATCAGTGTCTCTGAATTCGTTTTCTGTGCTCCGTCCCCACCGGGGGATTCGGTTCATCCTAATGGATGTGTGCAGGATTGATTTTGAGCTTGGTATAATTTAATCCATCAATTTAACATTAAATGAATATGCAAAAGGAGTCTCTTTGTGGATGAAAAACAGAAGAGGGACATTCTTATTAATTTGAAGTGGACTTGAGAAATGGAAATAGTCTGCTGCTATTAGTATCTGCCATAGGGTCCCACAATCAGGGCGTCAGGAGGCTGCGTGACTCCTGAGCAGCTAAAACCCACCATCGGCCATTCAGATTCCTGCAGCTCAGTGCAAACCCCTCAGGAATGGGGGAGCTGCACCCATCAACCAGGAAACCTTAAGTGCTTTGCATCATTTAAATCACACCAAATGCCCAGGGTTGGACAATAGGGTTAATTGATTTCAGACCCTTTGATTCCAAAGGTATGTCAGAGGCTTTGGAGATTGGACCATTGAACAAAGTTGCAGGGGAAACAAAGGCCCACATGGCAGCCAGGGAAATGCAGAGCCCCCCCACCTATCCACCGACGCCCCAAGGCCAGGGGGAATCAGAGTGCCCAGGTGAGGCCGTGTGGCCATGTGGAACCCACGTGGCCTTATGGAAGCCACCCCTGGCCCTGAAGCGCGGTCACAGACAAAGTGCCGCCCAGCATCCCTGCGGGTCATCGCGGCCCTGCTGGGCGCTGTTGGGATCCCAGACTCCCCTTGGCAGGGACGGGTCTCTGCCTCCGAACGTTCCTCACCCTCTCGCTATGCTTTTACCAGCCAAACTGCGGTGGTTTTGTTCACCAGAAACCGGCAAATGTTTCTGCCAGAGTCATTTTCCAACCAGGTCTCGCTCCATCTTGTCAGGTGAACCTTGAGAACCGCCCATCGTGGGTCGTCCCAAGAGGTGTGTGGCTTTGCTATGGAAACCAAGCATCCTCCAGGGGCCTTAATTAGCATCATTGGATGATGACACTTCGCACGGACTGAGTCCTGAACAGCCAATAGTAAATAGGAGGCAGCGAACCTGCGATTATACGAACTGCTGCTGCACAGGTTACGGAAACTCACAGTAACCTTCAGTCTCCCCAGAGGTACGAGCTACAGAGCAGGGGGCCCCATCACCTGGTGCAAAACACCGTCCACTGCAAGCAAGCCGATCACCTGCTTGACAACTGCCTTCTTTGCACCAACTAGTGCAGACATCCCGGGGGTTCCTGGCAAAGGTCTGACTTTTACAGCTGGAGACTTAGTCTAAACCATGCAGGGAGAATTTGGGGGGCAGGCGACGTCCTCAGAGACTGAAGATTCGTGTTCTAATGACCTTTACACCACACTAAGGAGGTTGGGAACGGTCATGACAGTGTGCAGGTCATAATTGCCCTGCCCCCAAATTCCTGCTGAGCAATCTTCGTGAGTGTTGTCACTTCTGTCAAAAAGCCTCACTTAGCACGGCCACTAGCAGAACCGATATGAGCCTGCCTCTCCTTGGAAATCACGTTTTCAGTGCTCCGTCTTGTCACATCTGTGATCAAAGCTCTCTAATCCTCATGGCACGATGTTCACACGGCAGCAACAGGACCCAGCACGCATGGCCTCCCTCTCGTCAGGGTCTGCAGGGCGCCCAGACCAGCCAGGGTCTCCAGGCTCTGTGAGTCCCCTGGGGTGCCCTCTTTCCAGGTCTTCGGGCTGGCGGTGAGTTGGACTGTCCACAACTTGAGGGACACAGTGCCCTGAGTGTGGCCGACTCATTGTCACATGGGCTGGACACATCCTGGCTCGAGGATCTTTCCTGGACACGTGGACAGCTGCAGGCAGTGTAGATGGCACGGGGACTCCCCAGCCCAGCCATTACCTCAGGTTATGCTGCCACAGTGCCTGGGAACTTCAAGTTCAGTCTGTTCAGAAACAATGACACGTAACGGCACAAGCACCTCCTGAACAGCAGTGAACTTTGACCTCCGTGAGTGCAGGTGGCTGGCTGGCCTGTGCGGGACATCAGGGACCCACGCCTGCCTCTGTCCCATTCAGCACCTGGGACAGCCCCTGCTGAGCTGAAAGGAGTCTTTGGAAAACAGGGTCTTTTGCTTCCTACAATCAGTGACCTGGAGCTCTGGCCAGTGGACCCAACAGGGACACTTAGAAGAGACAACCATAGTTATCTCTGTCATCATTAGAGAGCACGCGCCATGACACTGGAGAGAGAAGGGAGGATGCTGTCTCGTTCCAGTTATTCCCCGTACCCGCTGTCAGCAGGGAGGAAGTGGGCAGGGCAGCCCCTCCACCTCATTTCCTCTCAGGAAATGTAAACCCAGTGTCCCTCCCCGCCTCCCGCTCTGGTAGCCCAGAGTCCCTCTAGGTCCAGGGATAGCAGGGTGCGAGGGGAGCCCTGCTGACCTAGACCCTCTGTCCCCCCCTCTGCACCTCTGGCTGGACCCTGGGTCCTGGGCAGACCTGGCCGGGCTCCCTCAGAAGCAGCTCCTCCCAGCTCACCACAGAGGAGGAGGGGCCCTGGGCAGACCTTGTCTCCAGGCTCAGTTGCATTTTGCAAGGGAGTCAGTGAAGAAACAGGAAGGGAAGGGAAGCTCAGCCTCCCGCCGTTGGCTTCCATTTGCTCCTGGTGCATCTCCAGGTGCCAAGCATGAGTGAAATGAGCAGCAGCTTCTCCAGAAAACTCGCTGGCCCCACATCCTGGTCTCCAAGGTGCCACGACCTTGCTGGGAGTCCCCTCAACTCCTGGGTGTTGCACGTCACAGCCCTGGCCTGCAGGCCATTCGTGGGTCCTTCCCCCCACACACTGGCTCCCTCCACGGGGACCTGATCAGTTCCTGGGGCGGACAGACCCTGGCGGTCAGCGGCCCTTCTCCAGGCCCGTCTCATAAGGCAGCGTAGCCCTGGCCGGCCCAGCGAGATGCCTGCGTGCCACGCAGTGCTTCAGCATGAGATGCTTTGTTGTTCAGATACACATGCGCAGGTGCTTAGACTGTAGGTGGAAAGACTGCTCAAGGTAACGCTGATTTTCTATTTTTTTAACTTAGGTAGTGGGTACAGGGGTGTTTGCTTGACATGTAAATTCCCAAAACAGAATTATGTTGCCAATACCTGCACAGCAGGAAACCCCAAATACCACCCCCCAAGTCTGCAGAGATAAAGTGAACCAGTAAGAGCCCCCTATCTGGGCACGTGGTTGTGGGCAGGAGGCTGAAGATGCTGGTAAAGCAAGTGGCGCTGGGAGCTGCAGACACAGTACTGGGAACCCTGGTTTTTACTGCAGGGTCTCGTGGAGCAAGGGGACACAGGGAGAGCTGCCGGGGTCCTTGTCATGGGCGGGCAGTGTGTACAAGGAGCCGTGGGGCTGGCCTCAGCCGGGGTCTCAGCCTGTGTAAAGCGGCATTACGAGAGGTGAGGCCAAGGAGACGTCTTCTGCAGAGGGACCCACTTTGTAAGCTCTGAGGTCCCGGGAGCTGCCTCATGCCTGTTTGCAGGTTCCTGGGGTCCTGTGGCCCCTTACCCGAGCCCCCCTGCCCTGTGCTGAGTCTTTGCAGGTTTGGCTGTGTAAGGACTAAAGAGACATTTGTAAAACCTCTGATTTATTGCTGGTGCTGTAACAAATGGCTCTTCCTCTGCGAGCTATGCCCAAGCAACCATGGAAGACATTTCCTTGTTCGCCCATCCTGGAAAGTCCCCAGAGTTGACATGTAAACTTGTCCCTTCAATGAGCTGAACCTCTCAAGTCCCTGAGGCCCCAAACACCCGGTGTGTAAGGTGGGACTTGCACTGGTGCAGGGTGTGGGAGGGAAGCTGCTGGACCCTGAGGTGTGACGAGCGACCTGTACGGAGCAAGGCCTTTCCAGAGGCAGAGTCAGGTCTGAGGGTCCCAGGAAGGAGACCCCACAGCCTGAGACAAGGGCTCCCCTGTCTGGGGGCACTGGGGCCAGAGCACGATGTGTCCTGCACCCTCAGCCGTGTCCTCTGGGCGCAGACACCTGCTGTCCCCACGCCAGGAGGGCACAGGGTACCCTCACTGCTCTCAACAACCCCCGCCCTCCTCAGGAGGAGGCGCCCGAGCCCTTTGTGAAGCTTTTTTCTCCTCTTTATGGAGAAAAAAATGTTTACATTAATAGGGTGTATGGAAAATGCTTTCGGAAAACAAATGTATTTGACGCTAATGTTTGTAGCTAAGTTTCTCAGAAACAAAATTTACTTGTTTTACTATCATCTTGCTATGTTCTGCGTATACGTGGTTGGGTGTGTGTGTGTGTGCGCGTGTGCTGTGCATATGGTGTGTGTGTGAATGTGAGTGTTGTGTGTCCATGTGTCTATGTGGTTTGTCACTGTGTGTCTCCCTATGTGGAGTTGAGTGGGGACTGAAGGAATCAAGTTAATCTGGCCACTCTTGATCATGAAATGACAACCAGAATGTGAAGTTGCATGGAGATGGTGAGTGTGTCAACGCCTGGCTGCATTCGCTTGGGTCTCGCCCACCTGGAGAGGGAGAGGCGGCCAACGTGATTGATGAAACAAGGCTGAGTGTGGTTTCCGCTGACGGCTTTAGTCATGAAATTCAAAGTCAGCAAAGACTTGTCGCTTTGTAAGCTCCCCTCCTGTTGTCCCAACCTGATCACTTGTCCTTTCTCGTCAGATGTTAGCACTCGGGAGGTTATCTGAATGGGCTGATTTTCATCTGGAAGAAGCAAAAGGCTGAGTCGGGTGGAATTGCCGCCATCCATCCGCGCCCGTCACATCCAGCTCTCCTCCCCTGAGCCCTGTCCAGGTGGCTGCATTCAGACGGGCAGAGGGACCAGGGCATTTGAGGATGACCAGAGGACAGTGGGCCATGGGGATGACCCCACGCCCCTTGCTGGAATTGTCTCTGCCAAAAGCCAGGTGAGGACCTGCCAGTCATGTCCCCTCTCTCCTCCTGAGTAAGCTCTGTGGTACCCACAGCTTCCACCCCTGCACCCCTCACTCTCAGGACCGGCAGGACCTGGGCTTTCCCACTTGCAGCAAACACCGCTTAGTGTGTCACTGGCTGTTACCTGCAAGATGCTCAGGTGTCACAATGTGTCTCCCCAAAGCGTATGACAGAAGCCACACTGTTGTCTGAGATTCACATTTGGGGCTCCCTTGGGAGGACCTTTCTGGTCCCTCAGTGAGGTCGTGAGGACCCAAGATGTCTGCAGGGTGGAAGTCATCTGTCCTGGGGAGGCAAGCCCCCTGGAATTAATACAACTGGTCGACCCCAGTACACGTCTCTCCTCGCCTCCACTAGCTCCATCATCCTTTCTTCATTTTACCAGCTGGGTTACTCTGTGCAAATGCACAATGGCCACACTTGCACGTCTGTGTCATTACCAGATAAGCTGGGAACAGAATTCCTTGTCACTGATCTCCAGGTAAGCTGTCAGAGTTCCATAGATGACTGAAAACTGGAACCAAATCTCACACCCAGAGTCAAAAGGCACGGCCCAGGGCTTAGATGAAGTTGTGTCTTGTTGGGTTCATGTGCCTCTAGCAACTTCTGTCTATTTATTCTATTACTGTGGGATGGGGTTTCAGAAAGAATTTTAACAGGAGAGTAAAGACTGTAATGGCACCAGATATCAGACAGTGCAGGACAGCAGTCTGTGAGGGGCAAGAAACAAATGAGTTGAACCCTAAAATTTCTCCAGCTTCCTGCCTTGAGACTGCTTGCAGCCGTGATGCAGGAAGAGGGAACACAGGCACAGCCCAGCAGGCGGGCGTGTAGGATGCAGAGCTAAGAGCTGTGGCAGTGGAGTTTGCAGGGAGAGGCCTGGAGGAAGAGAGACGTGGCGAGAGCTCTGAATGGCTGTATGAGGTCTCCCCCGGGTGCCCAGCAAAGTACTGATCAGTGTCTGCGTATGAGAGTCCTGCATGAGGCCAGGCAAAGAGCCTCCTGAGAGCACTAGAGGGAAAATGTCAGACATGCACTCAGGGCTGGGGGCTGCCTGCTCCCAGCACGCAAATTCAGAAGTGCCAGGTTTCTGGGGCATAGGGCAGAGCACATAGCACAGAAGAGTGTTACCTCCGCAGTGCAGGGTAACTGGCCCTGGATTGAACACCACTCAGGTCCTGCCAAAACAGCCCCCGAAACAACACCCAGAAAGATTGGTCTGCCTCAAAGAAACTCCACTTTGTCCTTGAACAAAGCTCAAGAACATTCAGAGAAAAACAGAAGTATCTTTCACCTCACAAAATAAACTTCTCAATGTCTGGCATCTTATCACAGATTAAATTGTGCCTCCTCCCCATTCATATGTTGAAGTCCTGTGATATCTCTTCTCTGAGTTACTATGGTGGATTTTTAATGTTAAAGTAATCTTACAATATTGGCATGAAATTGGTCATGACATATTATCTTTGTTTTATATTATTGGATTTAAGTTGTTTAAATTATTTTAGAATTTTTGCATCCACATTAGTGAGTCTTTTTACTGTAGTTTTCTTTTCTTATAAAACTTTGTATAGTTTTGATATCAGGTTAATGCTGATCTTGTGAAATGAGTTGGGAGAAAATTCTTTCCTTTTGTGTTTTATAGAACAGTTGTATAGAAATAGCATAATTTCTTGCTTGAGATTTGGAAGAACTCACCAGAAGTCACTGTGGAAGTTTATTAAAGAGTTAAACATACATCTACCAAATGATACAACCATTTCACCTCTAGGTATTTATCCAATAGAAATGAAGGCATAGGTCCACACAAAACTTGTATATAAATGCTTAGAGCAACTTTTTTGGTAATAGCCCAAATTGGAAACAAGCCAAATGTCCATCAGTAAGTGAAAGAACAAACCGAATATATGTTCAGTATTTTGATTGTGAAAATGGTTTCGTGACTGTATACATCTGTCAATGTGTCATGTTCTACACTTAAATACTGTATTTCCTCGAAAATAAGACCTAGCCGGACATTCAGCTCTATTGCATCCTTTGAAGCAAAAATTAATATAAGACCTGGTATTATAATATCTTATGTTATATTATATTATATTGTACCCATTATCATATTACATTACATTACATTATATTATATCATATCATACCCGGTCTTATATTATAATAAAGTAAGACCAGGTCTTATATTAATTTTGCTCCAAAAGACACATTAGAGCTGATTGTCCAGCTAGGTATTATTTTCAGGGAAACATGGTATGTAAAGTTCATTGTAGGTCAACTAAACCTCCATAAAGCTGTGACAAAATAAAACATGATAATATAAAACTTATTTTTATAGATGGGAACTGAAAATTAATCATATATACCAGAAACAAAATAGTCATATACACTTCCATGAATAGGAAAAACATAACAATAGATATGAAATCTCCACAGATGAGTTAAATAGCAGAGACGAAACAGAGGAAGAGAGAATAAGTGAACTAGAAGATTCATCTGAAAAAATTACCCAGGATGCAACACAGAGACACATAAATAAATAATGTCAAATAGAGTTTGCCATATTAAAGATGAAATAAGAAGGCCTAATATGTTATCTGGTTGGCGTTCACAAAGAAGATAATTAAGAGGATGAGGGAAAGTCAACATACAGGGAGTTCATAGCTGAGAATTATCTCAAACTGAGGAAACACAGGAATCCTTAAAATCAGAATCACAAATCCACATCAAAGTATATAAAAAAGAAATCTGCACCCAAATGCAATATAGTGAATTTTAAAACAAATAGATCTTAAAAGTGTGGAGAAAAGGCAGGTAATAAACCAAAGAATTAACACAATTAAAGTGACATCTCCCACAGTGAGTATGGAAGCCAGAAGACGATGGAATTGCATCTTCAAAGTGCTGAGACTAAATAATTGTCAACCTTTATTTGTACACCCAGAAAAAATATCCAAGAAGTTTTCAAGTTTCATCTTAAGAGTGAAAGATTTATTTTCAGACAAATGTGAATAATGCGATAAACACCAAAGTTACCTTTTTCGACATGATTTCTGTCTCTCAAAAGCCACCATTTCAATGTTGTTCCTCAGTCTATCCTGCTGTTCAGAATACCCTTTTTTCTTCTCTCTGGATACAGTGCATCCCAGAGACCTTATCCTTTTAATTCACCAATGTATCTCACTTGCATTATTTGTGAGTAAAGAATAAAGAGGTTATTGCTTCAAGAATATGCTTGTTGTATTTTGGGTGCTCTTCCTGACCCCCTCACCTCACTACTTCTACTCTTTCCAGAGAAAATTGAGGGTATGAAGTTGGAACTCCCTCAGCCCCCCCAAATGTGCTAGACACACCTGTTGTGTTCCATCTGTTTCCTCTCTGTCCTTTCTCCCGGGTTCAGGAAGGAGTTGCAGCGGGTACGGAAAGTTGCCGCGTCCTTCTGGGACCCCAGGCACTCGCTGCTCCTCGCCGCCTGCACTTCTCACCTCTTCCTGTGCAGAAGAAGTCTCACTTCTCCCTCTGCTGGTGAAGACTTCCCTGCCCGTCCCCCAGGGCCAGCCCTCCACATCTGGCAAGATGACATCTGAGGGTCCATTCTCTGTGAGGGCTTTGGGAACACCTCTCCTCAGGCTGGAGTGCTGACTGCACTGTGGACCCACCGTCCCTTACAGCCCCCGGTCGTGGCCTCTAGGCTCTTGGTTCGTGTGCATGTTTTCACAGGTCCATCTCCTGTCATTCCACGCAGGCTTCCTTTGGGCGAGTGGCGTGTGTTTTCTTCTGCGCCCTCGGGGCCTCGGACAACATCTGGTATTGACCCGTCAGTACATAGATGTCTGGGAATATAGGGATGTGGGAATGAGCATTTCTCCCTCCCTCTGTCACATCTAAACTTCTGGACTGATGTGTGATGAAGCACCCGGATGGGTAGCAGGATGTGGAAGAACCAGGAGACTGTGTCATGGGCGGGGGGTGGTGGGGGGCAGATGCAGGGGCTGTTCAGGCTGAGAGGCTGGAGGTGGCCCAGCCCGGTTGGGTGCTGGGATGCTGCCGTTTTGGGTGGGAGCATTTTCGCAGTCACATGGCAGGAGTCTTACCGGGAGCTGCTGGCCTGGGTACTGATGGACTAGAGGACTTCCAGGGTCTCCATCCGATGTCAGAGTGAATGAATCTTCCTCAAACTCTTCCAGCATCATTCCACACCATCGCTCCCAAAAGCCTGCATCGCCTTTAACTGAGCCCCGGTTCTATAAACGCCCTCCCCTGGCTCCCCCGTATCTGCATTATCGACACATACGCACATCTGGCCTGGGCCCCTCCTGCTCGTGTGCACAGGGCCTGAGTCTCACGGTGGCCAGGATGTGCGCCCAGAACCCAGCCATGCTTAGTCATCCAGTGTGAGTGTTGTCCCGAAGTCACCGGGCATTTCCAGGGAGAGGTGTCCAAACTGAAGGCTTTTCAGGCTGTGTAGCAGAGAGAAGACCTGAGTCTGTGTCCCCGCGTGGAAGGAGACACTTCACAAAGGGGCACGGTCTCCACCACTGCAAGTGTCTGAGTAGAGGATACACAGCCATTGTCCAAAAGTGCTTGAGAAAGGCAAGTTTCACCTCACAGAAGCCCTTCCTGACGCCAGGATTCTGGGTTCCTGTTGCTCTCGGCATCGGCTGCTCAGATGAAGCAAGCAGGTCCCTGTCTCTTCTGTGTGTCCTCAGATGTTCTTCCTCTTTGTCCGTTGCTCAAGGACACCCACTGTGCCGTCATCACTGCCCCTCCCCTGTCACTACCCACCTGGCAGCTGGTCCTCCATAGACCCTGTGTGGTCTGAGGGAGAGGCGGCGCCTTACTCACCTTTGCACTTCCACTGCCGGGGTCCTCCATCAACACAGGACAGATTGGAGGGAGGAGGAAGCAAGCCCCAGTCCGTGGGCAAACCCCACGCAGCCGGGAAGTAGTAGCTGCTTCTGGCACATCCTTTGCCATCACTTCCTAGAGGGACAGGCTTTTGGGGACAATTATATGAAAGCTTACTTCCTTCTATGTTTCTTCCCTGCCATTCCTAATAAGCATTATTTTAATTTAAAACAGCAATTTACAGTGCAATTCATTTACAATAACACAATCCATTGTGATCACTGTGCCATAAATTTATGTTTTAAGTAATTTTAATGCTTGTAGCAGCTGGGTCTCGAAGTGTGGAAATAGCTAGCATTTTTCACCTCATGCAGCCGAGGAAAAAAGTCTCTGCCCTTTAATTATATGACTACCGAAGATAGCAGGCAGCAAGCGGAGTGGATATAAGTGCGAAATGAGAAGCGACGGGATGCAGAACGCAGCCGAAACTCAATGCAAACATGGCACTTCCAGGGTCTAGCCAGCAAAGCCGGAGCAGAACACGCCTCCTTCTAATTCACAAGCACCGCTGTTGTCAGCCAGATTGATTAAAAAGGAAGCGTTATCAGGAAGACGGAGTGGAAACACAGACTGGTGGCTAAAAAGGCTGCGTCTGAGGCCAGGGGGAAGGGTGATTTCTTTGTGGACCAGGCGCTAGCACCTGTGCTCAGCCTGGCACGAGCGTCCAGGACACAGGGACACGCCAGGCCTGACTGCGCTGACAGGGAGCGTCACCCGTGCCCTCCACGTGTCCCCAGACCCTGATCCTCTCTGGGCTGCTTTCTGATCCCACATCTCCCTCATGTGACACTGAAGCTGTAAAGGGGCTCCATGCCTGGTGACAAAGTCACCACAGGCCCCTATGAAGGGTGACTTATGAGCAAGGCCCTGAAGGGGGCTGTGGGGCCGTACGGGGTGAGGGCGAGGGAAGTACTTCTGGGCAAAAACCTTGTTCCCTCCTGGAGCCCTGGGTGTGAGCCCTGAGGGCAACTTCCATCCCTCACTTTCTCCTGGCCTCCGCTGTGCCCATGTTGGGTTTGGGGCTCCTCAGTGCTCAGACTCCACTCTGACTTAGCCCCAGGTCTGGCCGCTGGCCTCCAGCCTGGGACTGCCCATCCCAGGGGTCTCCCTCCTCGGTCCCCTCCCGGCCCCTCTCAACCCTGCCCTGGAGCCAGGAGCCCTTCAGGGGACAGAAGAGATGCAAATTCTGCTGCTGGATATCAGCAAGTGAAGGTCCAAGAAATTAGGGCGAAGGAGTCGTTCTCGGGAAGGGGACCTCACTCCCTAAGCAGTGCTTTCCTGTTTAAGTTAAAAAAATCCTCAGTGTTAAGTGTTTGTTGAATGGATGACGGTGAGAGAAATAGCCTGTCAGGAGTCACTCTGGTGATCAGGGCCACAGCTGTAGACCTGGTGGGGTTTCTGGGGGAAGGAGCCGGGACCAAGCAAAGTGGTTTGGAAACAATCCACTCACGGGCCCAGAGCCCTGTCTGAGCTCGGGTGGGTGGGTGGGGAGGGCAGGCTGAGGTTTTGTGTGACGGTGTTTGAACATGGCTGTCGTGTCCACAGAAGTAGAACCATCATGATGCCCTGATCTTGGATGCCCTGCCTCCAGAATCATGAGAAGTACATTTCTGTTGACGTCTGAGCGTGGTGTGAAGGCAGAGGTGCCCCACCTCTGACGTCTGCATGAAGGGCCGGAAAGGAAGACGCTCCCACCGCTCCATCCACTGTCCACGCGCCTCGGGTGGGAGCTGCCGCTTCTGGTTGTGCTGGCGAAGGACAGACAGCCTCCGGCCCGGGCCACGTAGAATGTGTTCTGTTTGGTAAATATCCACGTTTCCTCTTCTTTCACCTCAATACAGTGCTGGAGAAAACTGCTGAGAGAACGGAGTCAGGGGAGGAAACCAAATGAGCCTTTCATTCAGTGCCGAACTTGCTCCGGACATTCTTCAGAAACAACAAAGTCTGCTTCTCTGCGGTCTGCCCCTCAGTCTGCGCTGCTGGAGTGGCCTCTCCCGCCAGCGCATGGACGGGCTGTGAGTTTGGTGCAATCTTCACACGTGGCACTCGGGAGTGGTGGTGCCTCCACATGTCCGCGGTAGAACCGTCGTAACCACCGGGTAAGTGCTGCTGACACAGCGACAGGTCACGGCACGCGCTGTAGGTGTGTTTTTCCGTCACCTGCCTGGTGTGGGCTATGCAGATGCTGTCTGGAACCCTGAGTCTCCGAGAGCAAGCCCGCACCACAGCCGGGTTGCTTCCGTAGGCAGCAGGCAGGGAGACCTGTCTTGGAGGTCTCTCTGGAATGACCTTCGCTCACTGGAAATGGAACAATAAATGTTTTTTAAAGCAGTTTTTCTTTCACTGAAGAGCATGGTCAGGAGACTGAACCTTGAGGAGGGAAAGACTAGGAGGCCGCTCTGTGTCATTACTGGCCGCTCCGTCCTTCCACCTGTCATCGATCTATGTGGCATGAAAATAAGGGACGCAGGCATAACGTAAAGGCGGTGTCAATAGCAGTAAGGAGAACGGCGGGCGGTTCCCTTATCTGCATTTGCAGGTCGAAGATCCATCAACACAGGGCTCCCAGCTCAGGACGTTCACCGGGGGCCGGCGGGTGGACGCGACGCCTCGCGCGCTGTGTCAAACGCAGCGAGTTCCATTTAGAAATTCCTATTGTGGGGTAGGGGCAAAGTATCTATAATAATTTTAAGGACATTTCCCAAATGTTTATTGAGATAAAAGATGGATAAGAGCAAAACTGCCGAACCTGCGGCCTGATAACTAGGTTTTATTAATGGCCTGCCACACGCTAGGGCTGGATAATTAAAGTTTCTCCCCCCAAAGGAAGAGAGTGGACAAATTTATTTGATGGTTTGATAACCAGGGACACTGGTTGAAAACTATTGATGTAATCGGAGCTCATTGGATTTGCCAGGACAGCCACTCGTATCAGCTAATTTCACCTGTGAATACTTAATTATCCTCGGAATGCATATGGGTGAGCCATTAATAAAATTTGACTATGTCATAGTTTCTTTGTCACCCACATGTGCCTTTTATCTCCCACATCTCCTCCTCAGTCTTTCCTTCCTTTTTTTTTTTTTATTCCTTTCCAGTCTCTCTTAAAAAACAATAAAGCTAGGGAAGACAGATGTGGGCTGTGTGGTTCTGCAGGCTGCGCCACAGACGGGGTGTGGGGGGCAGGCCTGAGCTGGCAGGAGCCCAGACGAGGCCTGGGCCAGGGCGGGGGCGTTGCAGCTCCTCCGTCCAGCCTGGGCGGAGCAGCCCCTGAACGGAAGGGGCCTGCTTGTAGCTGAGCCGGGATGCGGCTGACACTGGCTCATGGGGCCTCCCACTGGATTTCTGCGCATTCGGGCCGCTGGGTGCAGAGGTACAGTGCACGATGGTGGGGGCCGGGTGGCCGTCCCACCGCCCCGCTCCACGCAGGCTGCTGCCTGGACCCTGAGCTGCCAGGACGCACTGAGCTCATCGCCCCACGTGTCCCTTGGCATGTTGGGACCTGGTTGTGTCTCCAGTACGCATGAAATCCTGGGTCCTGACCTGGAGCCAGGGCACTAATTTCTTTGACTTTCCGTTTTCTCACATGTGACATGGGCTTGATAACATCCGCTGGTGAACTATGGGCTTTTGAGGCCCCCCCCACCCCGTAGGAGGCATCTCAGAAGACACCCGGGGGTGGGCTGGAGGAGGGGCGCTTCCAGCTCTTTCTCAGCACCCCCTCTCCCCACCACGCCCCCTGCAGTGTGGGGGGGGGTGCAGGGGGAGAGCAGGAGGCGGGCGAGCAGCTCTGTGTGACCCTCAGTGACTTCACACTTGAGCTCTTACCTTCACCCACGTCTTACTTTTCAGGGCTATGTGTCTTCTGTGACAGTGGCTGTGCTACACTTCTGGAAGGACATGTGTGAGCCCCTGGGGACAGCTTGGAGCTCTGGTCCAGGTGAGGGGCAGGGGCTGCAGTGGGCCTGTGGAGCCAGCCGGCGGGGCTACCCCCGCGTGTGGGACTCTGATCACTAGTGAGGACCGGGTGGCGAGAGCGGCAAGGGCGCTGGGGAGCAGGTTCCTGGAAGCTGTGAGGGGTGGGGGGGGGACATGCTGGGGAGGGGTGAGCACAGGCCTCTGTGGGAGCTGGGCTGGCGCTCCCCCCAGAATGGAGCAGAGAGGGCTGCAGGCTCCTTCCTCCAGGACCCCATGGGGGTTCAGCACGCTCCCCTCACGGTGCGGTTGCCTCACCTCCTTCCTATTTCACTCCTGCTTTCCTGTCAGTGTCCCCACAGGGCTGACAGTTCTGGGCCCCACGCAGGGCCCTCTCATTCTGCTGCTCGTACACCACCTGGCGCGCAGCCCTGGGGCCTGGGCTCTGGTGCGCGTGCCTTTCCGTGAGGCGGTCTGTCGCCTTCTGGAGAGGGGGCCTTGGAGTTGCTGCTGCTCCTCTTGGAATCCAGGGGCCCTCGTGAGGCTGCCATGTCCTGAGGACATTCAGCAGCTCTGTGGAGAGGGCCCAGGGCGGGAGCGGAGGCCTCCAGCCAACAAGCAGCATTAACTCCCCAGGCATGTGCACCAACACCCTGCCACCCCATCAGTCTTTGGGTGAGGTGTGGCCCCACTCATGCCTTGTTGCAGCCTCTGGGGCCTGAAGGCTCTGTGGTGGGGTCCGCTTCATGGTGCGTCGGGCCCCGACGCTGTTGGGTCAGCTTGGACTTCTTGAAAAGGTGCTGAGAAAGAGTTGGAACACTGGTCCAAGCTGCTCTGTCCACAGACCTAGCATTTGGCACTGTCCTGCAGCAGCACCCAGCCCAGAACACTGGGCGTTTCTGTGGACAGCCGGCTCGCTGGCCTCGCATAGCTCCGGATCAGCTGGTTGTCACCCTCGACCTCATGCCGGGCGAGTCCCACTGTCCTGGGCCTGCTCCCAGAGGCAGAGGAGGGGCTGCGTGTCCAGGGAGGTGAAGGCAGACGCCTCTGCAGGGGAAGCATGGCCCAGTGACCCACGGTGGGGAAACGGTTCCTCTGATGCCCGAGGGCGCTATGCAGCTGTGGGCTGCAAGAATGTGTGTGTTTTCTCTCTGGGCTGAAATAACAGGGCGGCGTCCAGCACCCCTGAGACAGGCACAGGAAGCCCATCGGACCACTCACTGGATGGGCAGAACCTGCACCACCCGAGAAAGCGGTGCTGAGCCACAGCCGGCTGAAGGTGAGTCTCGTGCTTTCTGTGAGCCTCCTGCTCACCCAGTCCTGAGCCAGGGAAGATGCGGAGAGGCCGGGGAGCTACAGACGACCTCCCGGGTCTTGCTGGCACTGTATCTTCTCTGTGTTGCCAGCCCTTCAGTGCCGAGGCCACGCGTAGGACCAGAGGGCAGCCAGTGAGGCACCCCGGTCTCGGTCCACCTGCTACAAGGATGTGAACCCCACCAACAGCCATGGAGCGAGCCTGGAAGCGGCTCCTGCCCCCATAGAACCTTGTGAGGACGAGGCCCGGCCTTCTCTTCCTGCAGCCGGTAGGGACCCAGTGAAGCCACGCAGCTTCCTAACCCACAGAAGCTGCGGCCTGTCGGAAGCCACCGAGTCTGGGAGCAACGGGTAACTGGAATGTTATGTTACCTCAGAAGGGTGTCACTCTGCAGGTTTGGCGGCTCCATCCCGAGCAGGTGGTCACAGCCACACAACACACAGGGGCATTTAGCTCCCATTTCCCACCCAAATTTACGTCACAACTACCAGGGGGACACATGGGGCTGATGAACGGGCCTCTGTGTCCGTCGTGGGACTCACAGGCTGGGTGCAAACCGTGGTCCTGAGGCCTGTGCCCGAGTGAAGGAAGCGTGAGTGACCTTGCTGGGCGCGGTTCTCCTTCCCCACCCTGGATGACGGCCCGGCTGATGGCTTGAGGGTCCCATGGGTAAGTGGGCGTCTGGACTTGGGCCACGTTCGAGACGGAGCCTCGCTCACCTGATGATCTCTGGAGGTGGGACCCAGGTGGGGCCTCCACAGAAGTGGACCCACGATGACATCACCTGTCTGTCCCTTGTCCCTGGAAGCATTTAAGATAGCTACAGTGTCAAATAAGAGGAGACAAAGGGCGCCAAGTGGCAGATGGGTGACACAGCTCCCTGCAGGCCTGGCTGTGAGCACACACACAATTCACGCAGAATCCACACTCATGATCCGCGTGCAGGATTCACACACACACACACACACACCCAGGTCCCCCCACCCTCCAAGCCCCTTTCCAGACCCCACGCCAATCTCTCAACAGTGCCCTGGTGTCTGCAGACCCCACAAAATTGGTTATTTTGTTCCTCTGAGAAAAATGCAGGCTACTTTGAAATGCTGACATTTCCCTGGGACTGTCCCTGTCTCCTGAGAATGCTGACTGAGGTTCCTCTGGGCCCCAACTCTGGGGACGCACACCAGCTAGCAAGGGCCGTCCTAGCACGTCCCCACCCTGAGGGACACCGGCAATACCTGTGCAAGGGCAGCCTGGTCGAGCCAGAGTGTGGACGGAGAGGATGGGGGCTGGGTACGCTGGTGACCCCTGACCTCTGTGCCTCAGTTAGACCAGGGCTCGCAGCACGCCCCTCCCACCTCCGTTCCCACCCCTGGAGCTTGTCCTTCGGGACAGGCCCCCCTCCTGCTCCAGTGTCTCACTCTCTGCTGACCCCTCTCCTCTGGCTGGAGCTTCCTGAGCGGGGCCGCCTGACCACAAGGCTCCCCACCCTCCAAATCCCCTGGGCACGTCACCGCACGTGTGTCACCTTACACGTGTCACCGCGTGGGCCCAGCTCCACGGGCACAAAGGCCTCCTCGTCAGGGGGGCACACATTTGGGCTGCTCCTCCCTGTGGGGGGGCCTCCCACAGAAGCGGGGACGCGGTGAGCACAAGGCTGGCGAGGACCACGCTGGCATTTGCTGCAGTCTTAGTCGCAGGCAAGGTGCCAATGGCGGGGACCAGTCGCCAGGCGGGAAGGCCGTCTGACCCACCCTCGTGCCTGGTTTGCACAGGAGCTGAGCCAATGCGCGGCAGCCTCCAGCCCTCACACAGGCTGGGAGAGAAGATCAGGGCCTGGGGGGCTGGAGGTCGGGCCTGCGATAGTCACCCATCCCGAGCTCATGGGCACCTGGGGGCCAGGAGAGGTGTGGCTGGCGCCAAGGCCGGGCATCCTTGGACACCCATGTGCAGTCTCAGGAGAGGCTTAGGGGCCACCAGCCCATGGCTCCCCTGTGGACTGGGAAGTGCCATGTGCTGTCCCTTCCTTAGGCTCTCCTCCAGCCACCGGGACCGGGCATCCCAGCACAGTTGGCCACACGCGAGCTGGGCGGCAGACCGCACTTTGTGTTCAATAAAAGACGATACAAGAGATTGTCAGTGTGACTGCGTCAGGTTAGATGCATTCTGTGGACGGGAGGCGGCCATCAGGAGAACCGACAGATTGCTTTGTCTTGCTGAAAACAACATTTTCCCCCAAGACCCACACACGAGGGCCATTACAAAACGTCATTCATATTGCATAAGCTCAGAAGTGTTCCACACGGACGACAAATGGAGGCTTTGGTAGAGAATTCATGCTCTGCTGTGAGCACGGCATCTATAAGTCATGGGCCCCTGGGCACCGGCCAGATGCCCCCCCCCCCCCCATGGCCCAGCCTCCCAGTTAGAGCAGGAGAGAGTCCGGCTCTTCCCAGCACAGGACACTGCTTCCCTGCGACAGCACAGAGCAGCTAGAACCGGGCCAGCCCTGGGCTTCAGGCCAGCCCTCATGCTTCACCCACCACACTTATTTGTTTGGAGCCAACTTCAGGGCTTATAAAAGGGAGTGACAACAGGAGAAGTGAGCCACACTGTGACAGAAGCAGACAGTAAAGGACTGGGGCTCAGAGCATGTAGGAAAAGTGTAGACGACCCAATAGAAAGACGTGCAAAAGACTCACAGGGTTTATATAAATGCTGTACAAGCAGCTGTGCACCTGACACCAACGTGTCATACGTACGTCAGTTACACGGCCACGACTCACAGGCCGCCTAAGGGACGTGGTCATTCCCCAGGGAAATAGAATAAACACACAGACAGGCGAGGGCCCCTAGAGAACAGGGAATGCAAATCAGTGCCACAAGGAAACATCAGACCCACCTACAAGAAAAGCGCCACCCGCTTGGGCCCAGCAGCCAGTAACGCTGTTGGAACTATTTTACAGCTTTGCTGAGGACGCCCCGCGTAAGCCACGTTCAGGGTTACGTGTTGGCACAGCTTGAAGGGTGTGAAGCAGGACAGGAATGGATGCCAAGATGTGCCCACAGGGCCGCCTCTGGTTCACGTGGTATAGAAAGAGAACACACGTATGGTGACTTTTCAAAGTGAGGTCACCAACTTTGGAGCTGAGCCACCGTCCGGTGGGGAGAGGCCAACCAGCCACAGGGAGAGACGGAGGGTGGGGTCTCTGGCCACAGCCCCTGGGAGCACCCCAGAGCTGGGCTTCCAGCACGGGGACCCTGCTGTCCCCGCACACCACACACTGGTGAGCAGGGCTGGATGCGGTCACCTCAGCCTGGCACTCAGGGCAATGGAAGACCTAAGTTATAACGGCAAGTGACGCATTCGGGCACATGCTGAGGAAGGGAACCCTGGGAGTTTAGGACAAAAGTCAGCAACAGTCTCCTGGGGGGTGGGGGGCGTCTCCCAATGCACCCTGGAGCATGGCCGTGCTGAAGTCATTTGTGCTTTGTACAAAGGAGGAATGAAATTAGAGCAAAAGGAAGAAAATGCAACCCTGAAAATTGAAAACAAGCTGAAACAAAAGAACGTAATTATGTACCAAGTTGGTGACAAGACCCCGGGGAGAAAAACATTACTTCCAGTGATGTGAGAACCTGTTGTGTTTTGAGATCCTCCTGGGAATGTTAGGAGCTTCTCCTCAGGGAGGAGCAAGGGAGGCCAGAACTTGGAACTGGGAGAGAAGAGGAGGGCGAGGGAGGGAGGGAGGGACGTGGGGCCAGTGCCGAGGACCCTGGGGCTGCCCTCCTGGGCACCCCTCTCGGCAGAGAAGGCAAAGGGCAAGCAGGGCTGCCCCGCCTGCAGGCCCCAGCGTCCTGTCTTCCACCTGGTCCGCAGCACATTCCCGTCACAGTGCTCAGAGGGACCCTTGCAGAGCAGGCTGTGTCCCTTTCCTGCCCAGGCTCCAGAGGTGATTGCACAGGTAACTTTAGAGCGCACCCCCCAGCCCACAGTGCCTTCCCCTCTGACCCCCTCCCCAGGCGCTGGCCTCATCTGCCAGGAGCCTCTGCCACCCTGTCCTCAGACCCCAGGGCCGGTTTTGCACTTGCTGCTCCCTCCTCCACTCGCATCCCCTCAAAGGGCGCCTTCCCAGGAGCCTGTCCACCCTCCTGACGGTGGAAAGTGTCCCCATCTCTTCCCTCCCTCGCTCCCTCCAGGGCGCTCATGCCTGCTGGACAGATTCTTTATTTTGTCTCTCCCGTCCGCCACCATGGCTCAGACTGTGCTGACACAGGCTGTCAGGTGTCCCAGCACCTCAGCTGCGGCGTGGTGGGCGTGGGGCCCTTGCTCCTGGCCTCTCACACCCTGCTCACCTCTGGGCTCACTGCACTGGCAACAGGGCACCCTGGTCTCTTGAATACATAACCCAATTTCACTGCAAACCTTGGCGTCTGAGGATTTTCCCAGCTGGTCTTTGCAGCTGACTCATCATCTCTGAGGTGCCAGACAGCGCTCTTCTCTCCTGAGATGCCTGCTGTCTTTGTTGGAAGGTTTGGCCCCAGATCAAACTAATACCCCCATCCCCCCAGGAGGGATTTCTCTGTTTTCCTTAAAGAAAAAAAACCAAGTCTGCACTCTGCCCTTGGCTTGGACCCCACCTTCTGACCGAGCAATCTAAACCATTAGGAAGGCTTCCTCACTCCATTTAGTTTTTGTTTTGTTTTGTGTGAGTTGACGTTTTAATTACCAAAGCAGTGTATGCTCGCTGTAGCAAGTCAAATAACGAAATGAAAAAGTTAGCCATCTCACTCCCAGCCCCCAAACCTGTCTCCCTGAGGTCCGTAGTTAGAAACCCTTTATTATCTCTCTGCATTTCTCTGCGCGTATGCAAACACACGCACGGTTTAAATCACACATATGAGTCGGCTTTTTCTGTCTCATTATTTTTAAGCAAAAGCAGGACCCACACCCCATCCCTGGTTCAGACATTCTTTTCTCATCTGGGCTGCTCCTGAGCCATTGCATTTCTCTGATGGCTAATGGCTTAGCAGGGCCTTCTGACAATGCCTGTTTCTATATCAAAGCCATGAAAATCTGCATTTTCAAGTGGTTTAACCTGATGTTTGGAGAGCTGACCCTACCAGCTCTGTTCTCACACTTTACAGGAAAATAGTTACTTCAAGAGTTATTTCAAGTTTTTGCCGATGGAAACAGAGTTCTGAGAGACACCCTGACACATGTACGGTCACACACACGTGAGCATGTTCCTGTAGGATAAGACCGCACGCGTGACTGCTGGCTAAAATACATTCACTTTCAATCCAGGACACGTGGCCCGATTATCTTCTCAAAATGACCTTTCAATACTCGCTTTGGCCAGAAGTACACACGAGGGCGGATGCATCTGCTCAGCCCCGGGTGCAGTTTTGTGAGTGTCAGCGTCCAGGAGAAGGTGCTGGGTTGTTGGTGCTGCATGTCCCTGAGCCGCGTGATGGCCCTTACTCACCATTAGTGCCTCCTCTGTGGAGGATGACGGGCTCCTATTATCTGTTGTTTCCCCACTGGGGTCCCCGTCTTCTTCTAAACAAAAAGTGAGAGGCCTTTGCACGTGAAGGAGCCCAACCCTTCGTCTGCCATACGATCTGCAGACATTGTTCTCAGTCTAACCGCTCTGTGTTTCCATTGCGGGCCCTTACCGCACAAAAATACACAACTCGACAAAGTAAGAGGTTTTGGGTTTTCTGTTCTGATTAAGAAAAGTCCTCCGAACTTCGAGGTTATAAAGTATTACCTTAAAATGTCCTTCTGGTGAGATTGTTGCTTCGTCTGTGCTCCGGGTAACCTTACAGCCGCTACCGCAGGACCAGGGGCAGTCGCCACTTGTTCCTCCCGGAAGGTCACCTCCTGCCACCCCGCCCAGTCCCCGGTGCACCCTCAGGCCAGCGCTCAGAGGGTCCCTGCCAGCTTCCCGCAGCCACGCGTCCTCAGTCCGAGTCAAGCTGGAAGGTTGCGTGTGTGCCTGTGGTCATCCCCACCCCAATTCCTGCAAATAGTGGGCAATATATTTAGAAAACGGGAAATTTTTAACCACGCTGGAAGGAGTCATGACTTGTTCCTGAACAATGAGGAAAAATGGAGTCAGATGGAGTCAGTGCGGACCGTGCAGCCCAGAACCAGGCAGGGAACCCCGGGGAGCCCGGGGCTGGCAGGGGCGAGGGCGGCCTCGAGGCCCCCGGACAAGCTCCCAGGCGGGGGTGTTGCCACAGGCACCTGGCGGTGTCTCCTGTCCACAAGGGCCCTGGTGGGAGCGGAGGGCACTCGGGGAGCAGGGCAGCCACATGGAGGTGGTCACTCGCTTTGCTGGAGTCTCAGCGACTGTAATCCTGCAACACAGGAAACGCAGCGGTTCAGGAGGGCAGCAGATGAAGGCCTCTCACAGAGCCCACTGCGTCACCCCTGACGTGGTCCCTACGGGGGCTGCCTGGTCCCGGCTCAGCTGGCGCGTGGACTGAGCAGATGAAGTCCTGTCCTGTCAGTGTCCCCGGCCCCGGGTTCTCAGTGACAGAGAGTGCATCCTCGGGAGGCAGCGGAGCCGCTGGCGCGTGGGCTCAGCCTCTGTCCAGCAGCACAAACAGCATCAGCACCTGCAGGGCCCCCACCAGAGGCGCAACACAAAGGGCAGGCGGGAGTTAAAAGCGCAGAGCAGACGACTCTGCAAAACAAATAACTAGGGGATCTGAGAGATTATTACAAGCATCTTAGAACCTGCGCTGGTGTCACAGAGCCTAGTGCACTTATAATCTTTTCCCAAAGGCACCCCAAAAAGAAACAGAACAATAAAAACCCATGAAATGTTAAAAATATGATTTCCCCCACCCCTCCTAACAAAAAAATGCAAGAACAAGCAGATCAGCGTGTGGACGCAGCTCAGGTGGAATTAGTGAACTGGCAGCTGCTATCAAAGGGCCCCCTAGGACACACAGGCCTGGATAAGAAGCCATGGATGCCCAGCCACATAGATCTGCTCTCTGGCCCTTTGAGACTGAGTTCTCTGCCCACTTGCTTCGCCTCTGCCCCTGCACCAAGGGAAGCCAGGCCTGGCCTGCAGGGGGCCTGGAGCCCACCTCACCCCGGCAAGGGAACCTTTGCAAAGAGAAGTGACTTTCTGATGTTTTACACAAGGTGGGCTCGATGGTCCGTTTAATTATCCAAAGAAACTGGCAAAGCCCACACTGTTGACGCGTCCTGAGCAATGCCCGTGATTCTGGTGACACTGTGTTTATTCTGAGAAGGGCAAAGTCTTACTGAAAAGTATTAAAAGGCAACATTAGGTTCCAATCTGAAAGCCATGGGGGGCAGGTGTCTGGTGACACCCTGGAGACCGAGTCCTGGGGGGCAGGTGTCTGGTGACACCCTGGGGACCGAGTCCTGGGGGGCAGGTGTCTGGTGACGGATGCCGTCTATTGTTCACTGTCCTCTGTCTCTCTGCAATCGGGACCCCAAGTCAGACTCCCAGCCTCCTCTTCAGGTGCAGGTCAGGATGACACAAGGTCACTGTCAACTTCCTGCCCAGTCCTTTGGCTAAGCCAGGAGAAGCTGGCCCTTTTCTGGTGGGGCCGATGCCACTCATGCAACTGGGGAAAGGTGAGGAACAGCCCCTATCTAGCCTTCCTCGGGCTCAGGAGCAGGGGAGGTGGTTCATGTCACTACCTGGGTGGTCCGACCTGGCTCTCCTGGGCAGTGGGGGCCCTGTTCTAAGTTCTGCAAGTCACAGACACTCTGGGGGTACCCTCAGTGCACAAAGGCCACATGTGAAGAGCATCAAGGTGCAGGCATTTAGTGACAGCCCTGGACACCCCTCGTCATCCCCTCTGCAAATACAGTGACCCAGTGGCCGTGTCCCCACCCCTGCCCCTGCAGGAAGTCCCAGGGTGCTCACAGCCAGGCCCTGCTGCCCAAGGTGTGTTGTGGGTGCAGCCTCGCAATGTGTCAGCATGTTTGTGCCCCAGCTCAGAGAGCTGCTCCGGTGACGTCTCCGTGGGACTCCCACCCCCTGGGGCTGGGCTGGTGGGCAAGGCCTAGCTCTGTCTTGGCTGAGGCCTCCCTTGGCGGGACCTGGGCTGGACGGCTCATGTTCCCAGGCCTATCGGTGGGGACGGGGAGGTGGGGACAGAGACCGGAGAGGCCTGGCTAACGTGGGGCCCCAGCGACCTGGCAAGGAGACTCATGCCAAAGGCCTCTGCCCGGGGCACAAAGCCACAGGCCTTCTCTCCTAGCGTGCGTGCTGCACTCGCTTCTCTCTGTAGGGACGTTCAAACAGGACAGCCTTGCTCAGTGGTCCCCACAGAGTGTGGCCATCAGACAAAGTGTCCATCCCTCCTACATCCCTGAGGAAACGTGCAACTGGCCAGCGAGAACCTGAGCTAAGTAAAGACCTTTAACAAGAGGGACCTGGCCTTCTGGGTCCTTTGGCCATGGACAGATGACGAGCTTTTCCTCTTTCCCCAGGTCAGGCCCCTCCTCCCCCTGTCCTTTTAAGCCAGCACATCGGGGACTGATGCAGGGCCTGTGTCATGATATTGTCACTGCACAAAGTGGAATTCCTGCTGTAAGCTTTGAGGGCAGCAGGAGTTGGCTGCGGAGCAGGGTGCCCGATGCTGGTGCACACAGCTGGTCAGCGCACCCCCGGGCCCGTCGCAGCAGGTTCCCCGCGCCATCCTCTGTGGGGATCAGACCGGCAGGAAGCCCAACTGGAGGAAGGGGTGTCACCACGGCTGAGGGGTCGCCCGGGAAGCTGGGCACATGCAGAGCCACCCTGCTGAGGTAACGGCTCCCACCCGAGGGCCTGCATGGAAGCAAGTCTGCGTAGTTACAGTAGCGGAGGGTTCCCAGGGGCTTTCCCTGATGTTTCCCGTCATGTCACTGGGCCATGTCGTGTCCACGTGGCTGACCATTCGCCCGCGCTCAGCAGGCCACACGTGGGCAGGGCTTGGTGAAGACCTCCAAGTGGCCAGTGGTGAATACTTGGGCAAAGGGCTGTGCTCAGGGGTCAGGTGGCCCCGGGAGGGAGATGGGAGCCTGTGGCACAAGGCTCCGGCCCCTGGCCCCACAGGGTGTCCACAGTCACAGGCGGTTGTGAGCCAGGCGTGGACCTGACAGCCACGGCTGTAGCCTTCATGTGGCCTCTTGTTCTGTGTCCCTGGAACGCCTGTCGAGCACGCCGTGGGCTTTCTGAGCACCGTTTGGGTCTGGGCTCGTCCTCCGTGCCCTGGATCCTGAGAGGCAGCAGCCTGTCGCTGGTGTTTCAGGACTGGCTGCCTCGTCTTTTCTTCCCCCCCCTTTGCTTCGAATTGAGTTTGCAGACGTGCCGGAAGCTCTGCTCTCTGGCCCATTTCACAGCGTCTGGACAGATCGCCTGCTGCCTGGGTATCGCCGTCCCACCTCGCAAAGTGTTAAATGGCAGCGCTCAGCAGCTCTGAAAAGCTGCCCATTGCCACTAGCCATCCGCCCGCTCGCCGGGTCTCCCTGACTGTGGATGTCTCTTTGGACATGGGCAGAAGAGGCCGGCTTGTCTCTGCACGTGGAGAAAACCCCTGTCATGCGTGGTGTCAGGCGGCATCTCTGGTCTAGCTCCCCACATAGGAACGCAGGACATGGTGAGGCCAAAAAGGAACACCTATGGAGCCATAGATAGGGGAGTCAGACCACTATATTCCCGCTGGTGGCTGGGCCGGAGACACAGGTAGCAGGAGCCACACGATTTGCAATCCATACTCTGCCGCCTGGCAACTTAGCCACCATCTTCTTGCTAGCCCCCATTTTCTACTAGCGTAACCAAGGCAGTTATAGTAGTGGCCAATGGCTCACTGGTTACAGCTGACGGCCAACTAGCCACAGCTGATGGCCATCCAATCACAGTTGATGGCCATTTACTACCTGAGCCAGCACCTTTCCACCTGAGGCCAAGAGCCTGGAAACTGCACTTCTGGCTCTGTTCTCACAACCCCTATGGCGCTTTCTCTCTGCAGCATCGGCATTTCCAAATTCTGCCTCTTCCTGAGAGTCTGTTGCCCTTTCGGCCTGAGAGCTCCCATGGGATCCGGGAAGATAGAGGCCCCAGGGCCTCAGATGACGGCCTCCATCTGGGGGTCCGGCTCTGATGGAGGCAGGCGGAGAGCTGCTGTGAGAACGGACACAGGAGGGGCCATGGCCCCGGTTCAGCCCCAGGTTGAAGTTCAGGAAGCACCTTCCCTTCCTGGGGCACCATAGCTGGAGGCCGCCGGCTGCGTCCGCGTAAAGCCCCTGTGTCCATAGAGGGCAGTCTTGGTTTACGGAAAGATGCTCCCACCCAGACGGCATTTGTTCTCACTTAGCAGAAAAATATGCTATAAATTTGCCATTACAACAAAATCAACATGACTTTTTTATTAAGAATGTCATAGAGCCGATTATTTGTGTTTATGTCACAGCTGTGTGTTGTTCCTTTTGGAGCAAACAACACCCCCGCTTGGTTTGAAATGAACCTGAGTAGCTAAAATGTTGAACATTCCTGGCGGGTGAGCGAACACAGTACAGCCGAGTCCACATAGAATAAAATGGAGGAACAGCCCTGTCGCCGCCTCTGACCTCCTGAAGGGAGAGCAAGTCCCCACCTGTAGACGCGGACACAGTGGGAGGACTGTGTCCCCAGGAGTCAGGTAACAGGTCCTGTCCTTTCCCCTCTCAGCCTCGGGACCAGCGCTCGTCCCACCGCCACTGCCACCACCACGCCATGCCAGGTCGCGTCACCTGTTCTGTCTTTGAGATGGGGGGCAAGGGAGAAGGGGATAGAGGGTCTTCTATGTTCTCCGCCATGGTCTGCAATCCACATGCGAGAGGAACAGAAGGTCCAAACTGTCCCCACCCCCTTCTGTGACATGTGTCCGGGCACGGCCTTGCATGGGGGGGTCCCCAGAAATCCAAGGTGACTACTGGACCCCAAGGTACACACTCAGACGTTCTCCCCAAGCTGCTTCGTGTTGGATTATTTGCAGAGAGCTCAGATAACTGGGGAGAAAACAAGCTTTTCCACTATTTATCAGTCCCCAGAATTCAATTTCTGTTCAATCCCACACGATCTCACCGGGAATGAGGCTGACACAGTTCTGAAATCGCTTTGTTCTCAGTCATCACTTCCCTTCTCATGTCACCAGGTTAGAAGGAACAACAGAACCGTGTTAAAAAAGGGAACGATTCTTGGATGAACTGGAGACTAATTCCTAATTAAATCTGTTATGTTTGTGATACATAAATGATTTACTCATGTAAATGAAATATAACGTACTTGTAAACAGAATAGGCAAGGTTAATTTAGTATAGTATCGCTGATTAACAGAGGACCCTAGAGCTGGAAACAAATAGAAAATATGGTCTTTTTCAAAATAGGCTCCGTGTTCTACACATACAACTTAATTAAAATTCTGAAAAATCAGACGGCTTACTAGGGCAGCTTTATTTTTTTGTTCTGAAGCAGAAAAATAGGTGTCTCAGTTTGGCTAAGAGATTATTTTGGTTGGGAATGAGAGAAAGATGAAAACAATCCTTTTTAAAGAGTAACAAAACCAATGGAAATGAAACCTTGTAAAAATAGAAGCCACATCTGGACCAACAGTTCAGAAGCCAAGCACATACCTTCGTCTGCCACAGGGCATGGGGCTTCTCCAGCCACCACATGGCGCCACAACCACGCAAGGTCAAGGGCTTCAGTGTGGTGATTCAGTGCCCACGAGGAGGGGCACGGCTCTGGTTCCCACAGTTGCGCCTGTGGGAGAGAGACCGGGCGGGCCCTGGGCCTTGTCCATCCTGCAACTTGTGTACAAAGTGGGAGCAGAGACCTCACACCCATGGGGGCTGGACCCAACGGGAGGGCCTCCCTGAGGCCTCAGGCCATCGCCCCTGCCTCCTGAATTGTCCCGTTGAGTTCTCACCTCGCATAAGCGACTCAAAGCGAGAAGACCCTGCTGAGGACTTGGAGAAGTTGGCGTCCTTGTGCATGGCAGGTGGGACTGTAACATGGCGCTGCCGCTGCAGAGAAGAGTCTGGTGCGTCCTCAGAAGGTGACACGGAGTTACCGTATGACCCAGCACATGGCTTCGTAGGGGTGGGCCCAATAAAACTGAACACAGAGTCTTAAACAAGGGATATGTCCACCTGTGTTCACAGAAGCCAAAAGGTAGAGACAGCCCGGGTGTACATCAAAGGATGAGTGATTAGACAAGTTACAGCGTGTCTGTCCTGTATCGATCATCTATCCATCCATCCATCATCCATCCATCCATCCACCCATCCATCCATCCATCCACCCACCCACCCATCCATCCATCCATCCATCCATCCATCCATCCATCCACCCACCCACCCATCCATCCATCCATCCACCCACCCACCCACCCACCCACCCACCCACCCACCCACCCATCCATCCACCCATCCATCCACCCATCCATCCATCCATCCACCCATCCATCCATCCATCCACCCACCCACCCACCCACCCAACCATCCACCCACCCACCCACCCACCCATCCATCCATCCATCCATCCATCCATCCATCCATCCACCCATCCATCCATCCACCTATCCATCCACCCATCCATCCATCCATCCATCCACCCACCCACCCACCCACCCACCCACCCATCCATCCACCCATCCATCCATCCATCCATCCATCCATCCATCCATCCATCCACCCATCCATCCACCCATCCATCCATCTATCCATCCACCCATCCATCCATCTATCCATCCATCCATCCATCCATCCATCCACCCATCCATCCATCCATCCATCCATCCATCCATCCATCCACCCATCCATCCATCTATCCATCCACCCATCCATCCATCCATCCGTCCATCTACCATCCATCCATCCATCCACCCATCCATCCATCCATCCATCCATCCACCCATCCATCATCTATCCATCCATCCATCCATCCATCCATCCATCTATCCATCCATCCATCTATCCATCCACCCATCCATCCATCTATCCATCCACCCATCCATCCATCCATCCGTCCATCTACCATCCATCCATCCATCCATCCATCCATCCATCCATCTATCCATCCACCCATCCATCCATCCATCCGTCCATCTACCATCCATCCATCCATCATCCATCCATCCATCTATCCACCCATCCATCCATCCATCCATCCATCCATCCATCCATCCATCCACCCATCCATCCATCTACCATCCATCCATCCATCCACCCATCCATCCATCTATCCACCCATCCATCCATCCATCCACCCATCCATCCATCCATCCGTCCATCTACCATCCATCCATCCATCCACCCATCCATCCATCTATCCACCCATCCATCCATCCATCCATCCATCCATCCATCCATCCATCCATCCATCCATCTATCCATCCACCCATCCATCCATCTATCCATCCACCCATCCATCCATCCATCCATCCGTCCATCTACCATCCATCCATCCATCCACCCATCCATCCATCTATCCACCCATCCATCCATCCATCCATCCATCCATCCATCCATCCATCCATCCATCTATCCATCCACCCATCCATCCATCTATCCATCCACCCATCCATCATCTATCTATCTGTCTGTCTCTCTGTCTCTATCTGTCTTTCTATCTATCCATCCATCATCTATCTATTTCTCTGTCTGTCTAGCTGTCTATCTATCCATCCGTCTATCATCTATCTATCTATCTATCTATCTATCTATCTATCTATCTATCTATCTATCTATCTATCTATCTACCTACCTACCTACCTATCTGTTTACCTATCTGTTCATCTGTCATCTATCTTCTAAAAACTGAAAGTGCTGAGTGAAAGAAACTGAATGCTAGGTCATTCATACTAAGTGTCACCTTTGAGACCACAGTGCCTCGCAGTCCAGATCCTCGGGGACTGAGAAGAGCTGTGCCACTGTGGGCCCTCGGCAAAGCGGATGGACAGTTCGCCTCTGACACGTGCTTGTTACCATATGGAAATCACCCCCATTTCCAAAACGTCCACATCGGTTTTCTCAGAAGGGTGAGACTACATGTAATTTGATTTTATTTTTAACCTGTGATTTTTCTGAATGACTATGCATTGTGTTTATAATTCAAACCATTAAATAATGCAATGCACTCCAAAAACTAAAAACTGGCCTGAGATTATCTAACTTGCAAAGGCTCCGCCAAGAGCCATTTAACGGCTATCTCTCTTCCGAGCTATTTGGAGCGGTCCCTCTGGAAGAGTGACACCCATACCATGAGCGTGGTTGAGAGTCGGGAGGGGCCAGGCTGAGGGGCAGAGGCCTGCGGCCCAGGTGGCCATCAGGTCAGCGAGCAGCGGAGCTAACTCCTGCCCGTGTGGGCGCCGTGGGGCAGGGACCGTGCCAGGCCAGGCCTGGAGGCCCGTGGTCTGCAGGGTCAGCGCCCTCGTGCTTCTCACAGGCCTCGTTGTTCCCATCCTTCTGTTTCACAGAAGGCTCCGGGGTCACTCTAGCATTAAGTCCTCGCATTTCTCCTGGGAGTAGACACACAGGCTCGCCCTGTTTGGGGCACCTCAGCACCCAGCACCTAGTAGTTAATCCCCTTCCAGGAGATGGAGATGCCACTCCCACTCGGCCCTCCCACCCAGGCCCCGCAGGAAGGGGCTTCGGCTCTGGCCCTGTTCTTTCCCTGGGATTTATTGTCAACCTCTGTGGCAACCCAGACAGCCGTTGCTCCCCACTCCCCTCCCTCTCGGTGCCTTCCCTCCTCTGCCCCCACTCTGGACGGTCTGGGCCGGACACAGTAGGCAGCGCGGCTATAAGGACCTTTCACCCGGAGCCTCTGAGCACACAGAACCATCTCCTCCAGGTCCCTCCTGGGGACTGGTGACATGAAGCCCACTGTGAGCACACGCCTTGCCAAGCAGGAGGCGGGAAGACAGTGCCAACCGCACTGAAGACCAACGTCTGTCCACTGCTGTGTGTCGCACGCAGTTCCTTTGTCCCTGAGAGGGCGAGGTGCGCGTGTACACACACATAGGTGCGTGTACATGTGCGAGTGTGTGTGCATGTGTGTGTGCATGTGTATATGATGTGTGGGTGTGCATGCATGTGTCCATGGTGTGTACATACGTAAGTGTGTGTGCACATGAGTGCATATGTACACATGCTTGTGTGTATGTGTGCATGACGTGCTTGCAGTGAGTGTTGTCTGTGTGCACTTTGTCAGGAGGAAGCAGAGGACCAGCTCTTGTCCTCCTGTTCTGAGAGACCCACCTCTGGGGCCATGGAGCGGGACGTTGGCTCCCGTCCTATAAGCTCTGGGGACAAATGAGGCCTGCTGCATGGGGGTCACCGGTTCCCCCTATCTCCTTTTTTCTCCTGTTTGTTCCTAATAGGTGGCTTTTCCTAAAGAGAAGCTGCACTAACAGTGGGCACGTAAGTGGGTTCTGTAAACTTGTAATCACACGTGTCAAACACCAGGCAGCGTTTCCCCTCTAGATGGGAGCAGTGGGAAGTCACACTGAGCGGGCACTGGACACACTGCTTCCGCTGACAGAAGTTAATTATGAGCTCAGTATTCCCTGAAAGAAAAGCGGGGAACACTTTTACATGTCTGTCATTTGTCCTTGGAGGACAAAAAACAAATGTGTTTTCTAGTGTGACACCGGCATAACTCCAGTGGCCGCAGGCTATGGGGGTAACAGCTTTGCATTAAGACGAACACACACTCAGGCTGACACAGCCACATGGAACCAGGTGCTGCCCAGAGAATTGGGCCTGGGCGCAGGGAGTCGGGGGGGAAGAGGCCGGGGCAGCAAACGATGGCTGTGCCTCTGGAGGCGTGGGGCTGTCACCCACAATGGCACACACGTGCAAATATGCCGTTGGCCAGAAGCTCCTTTCAGGGCTTCTTGATTGGAGGTGTCATTACGGATTTCCCAGAGATGTGTGAGTATTGGGGAGACGCTCCTTTGAAAGGCACAAGGATGCTTCCTGGACAGACCCTCACAGAGTATTTTGTGCAGTCAGGTCCTGAGATGCAAACAGCGTCCTCAGAACAGCCACCCTCCTGGGGGACCTGACACTGCCTGGTGACAACTCCTCCTGCCAATCTGGTGAAAGCCATAATCATCCCCTGGATCGTGAGCACAGACGGCAAACACTGCATCACATTCAGGGCGAAGGGGCTTGGGGTCCGGAAGGCACGTTTCAGGTGAGCATAGCACCGTCGGTCCTGGGGTGCCCAGGATCCCCTCCTCGCTCCCCTTTTGGAGGTTTCTCAGTGCTGTCCTCTCCAGCTTGACCTCTGGGTGTGTCCCTGTTGGTGCCGGCATGCAGGCATGCCCACACCTGCGCTTTCCAGACAAGCTGGGCGCCCGAGAGCCACAGTGTGGAACTACTGCCTGGGCTGGAAATGCTCTGACTAGAATCTGACCTTGGGGCTCTCCTGTCTTCTCCCTAGAAATGGGTCTCCATCTGCTGGCCCTGGGCCAAGCGTCTGAATCTCTAAGCCCAGAGCCCCTGTGGTATGGGGAGACTCCAGGGGGTCTTCCTAACTCCTCTGGCCAGTCTTCACTGGCTTCCAGCCCCCACCCCTCCCCCCAGCCCAATGTAGATGGGAAGGTGGCCTGGAGCTTGTCCTTTCAGGGACCGAGGCCCAGGCACAGCACAGACAGGCATCCTGGACCCTGGCACGGGGGGGGGGGGGGTGCCCTCACAGTGTGTACCCGTCCCACAGGGGGCACTGGAGCCTGAGGGGACGGAGGTCAGGCTCCTTCCCAGGCTGGCCCACGGGCCTCACGTGCAGGCCTCTGCAGACTCTCACATTTTCAGCTGAAGCTGCCAGATGGGGCTGACCCTGGTGGGGAGGGGCTCAGGGGCTTCAACCTAAGCTGCACCCACTGCTTCCTCAGAAGGAGCTGGGAAAGTGGCCCAGGAATTTCCCACAGGAACATTCTAGATCTCTGCCCTCCTTCTCATTTCTTCTTTTCTAGGCAGTGGGCCTTTCAACCAGCCCCTACCCCCGACTCCACCAAGTAACGCAGATGTCCCAGCAAGCACAGCTCCACACTGGTTCCCAGAGGGGTGATGCCGCTCCCTCTCTCTGTCTCTCACACACTCTCTCACACCCGTGTGCACACAGCCCATGCATGTGCACATATCACACAGAGCACACATGTGCATGCTCCATGTGCAAACATACCACGCATGAGCACACACCACAAAATGCACAGCCATATGCGTGCACACATACACACTGCACAACACACACGTGCACACACACGGGGCAGGGAGACATACGGATGCACACGCACACACATGCACACCACACCACAATACACACACACACACACACACACACACACACACACACACACACTCTGCCCTTCTACAGATGACCCAGTGAGTCCCTGCCAGCTCGATCCTTTCACGGAGGCTCAGCCCTGCCCCTTGGGGTAATTGGTCCCCGGAAGTCCCTGGAGGACCAGTATGAGCAGTTTATCTGCACCCAGAGCTCTGAGAGGTTCCTGGAGGGGCCTCAGGGACTCGGAGCAGCTCGTCGGAGCTTCGCGACGAGGGTTTTAAAACGGTCATCCTGTGTGTGGGTCATGATGGCGAGAGTCGCTTCATGCCTCCTTGTCCCGTGTGAGACGTGACTTATTAACAGCATTTGGGGGCTTTTGTGCGTGCGGGGCTCCGAGTTTGTCCCAGAGCGCCTGTTCCAGCGGTTCACACGCTCACCTACAAATAACAGCGGTGACAGGTCCCCTGTCACTATCTGCTGATGGACGGTCCCTGCTCCTGCCATTACAGCCTTGTGACTGTGGGAATATTAATTTAAGTGGTAGTTAATTTCTAATGAATTCCACCCAAGCGGTTAATATGGTCCCTCGGTGTTATGGTAACCTTCACGGGTCATTGCATTATGTAAATAAATCCTACTTTATGCTGGTTTATTTAAAAACAGCACAACTGAGGTCTGGCTAAGTGTGGTCTGCTCACACATGGCGAGGACTCAGCAGGAAAACCTTCATGGGGGAGACACAGAACCTGCCAAGCGCTCCCACCAGCCGCGGTCCTCACTGTGGGCTTCCCCCGGCTGACTGACAGGCTCTGGATAAACATCTCCAAATTCGTCCTGTTGTATTCCAAGGAGAAAGGGGAGAGTTTTTGCCCTAAAACCTGTGTAAATTTTTAAAAAAACTTTAAAAGAGCGTCTTCCCTGAAACCTCAGTCTGAGGGCAAGGCCAGAGTGGGGGCCGGACGGGAGGAGAAGGCTGGGTGGGCGGCCCAGGGTTAGGTGTGAGCGGTGACACCACCGCCCAGCCTGGAGATGGTCCAGCCCCAGTCCGCCCCCCACGTCGGGGGTGGGTCTGGGTGTTTCCTCGCCATGGCTGTGAAAGATGTGACCACTTGCTGACCCAGGGCTGGTCTGTGTGCAGAGTGGGAGGTGCGGTGTGCAGGTGGCTGAGGACACGGTCAGTTAGGAGACGGGGGCGGGGGTAGAGAGGGAAGTGGATGGCAAACCGATGGCCCCATTTCAAGTCCAGGACTGCAGCTGTCGTGTGACTGGACAGTACATATGGTCAGGGGGAACCTCGTCAGGATTTCGGGGGTCTGTGTGGTCTCCGGTGGCTGCAGGTGGCTGAGGTCTCCTTGGCTTGCTGGAAGTGGAGACAACCCAGCTCAGGCAGGTCCATGCCAGTGGGACCTTCCACAGGCCCCCCCTCTGTCCGATGGGCTGGCCGGTGCTTCTTGTTTTAAAGCATGTATCCCTCGGGCTGAAGAGACTTTATTTTCTGGATTGCCACCGAGTCCCGACATGGGTGTTTGTTTGATTGATACTCTGGCAGTCGTCGTGCAAGCGTCACTCCGTGCAGCACGGCTCAGGTGTGATGGATGCTGGCCACACTCACCTCGCAGCCCCTGCGGCCTGCCCAGACCCCGCTTGGCTACGTTGGGCTGCTTCCCATGTTTCCAGAATCTTGCTTTTGTGCTCAGTGACCAACTCATGGCCATTCTAATGGTCTTGGTAAGTAAAAGGGCTTGTGACAGGATCTACTGAGTGTGGTGTCAATGTCCCGTGGAGAACTTTATCACCACAGCTGGTCACACATCCTCCCTGGCTGGACGCTGAGGGGCCATCACCCTGTCCTGCAGTGCTCTCTCGTCCTCTCAAATTTGGAGGCTGATAACTGATCGTCTGGTGTGTCCCCTTCTCCCCAGCTCAGACTCCGGCCATATGACCTCTCGGGACCAGCTTTGGCTCCCTCCAAGGAGGCCCATCCAGGAGCCCGCATTTCAGCACGTGTCCCAAATACGTGGGACCTGCCCTTCCCTGCGTGACAGCCACCAGCCCAGGAGCCTCTGCCACAACGGCCCTGGCCTGTACACGTCCAGGGCACTCCCTCTGCCTGCATTTTTCACCAGGCATTTTTCTCCCTTTGTGTTCCCGGAGGCTGTGTCTCAGCCTCTGTTACCTTTCTACCTGGAATCACCCTGTGCCCTTCTGCGTCTCTCCACTGCCACTGATGCAGCCAGGCGGGCTCCAGCCCCACCCAGGGTAGGGGGCAGCGCTGAGGGTATGGGGTCCCCTCGAATCATCCAACCTTTCCATGGGGCTGTTACTATTCGCAGCTTGCAGGTGAGCTCACCCCTGTGCAGTCTGGGCAAGTGACCATTCAGAGAATAGAGGAAGGCGGGAGAACACAGCCATAAAGTAGCTTATACACAGATAGAGACGGACTCCAGACACCAAGTTCAGGCATTGAAGGGGAAGGAGGGAGGGAAACAGAGAGAAAAGGAGGGAGGGAGAGAGGGAGGTTGATTCAGCCTTCCTCCAGACACCTTGACCCCATGCTATGGAGTTCTGCAAATCTGGAACTTCAGAAAGATTGTTGTTGTTGTTTTCTTTCAATGGCCATGTTATTCCTGAAGCTGAGATTTGGGAGAACTGAAATGATGTCCAGCCACCCTTCTTTCCCTCATTTGTAACAACGTCTCCAGACAGCGAAGGTGCCATCAGCACCTGGCAGTGACAATGCTGCTGATTTCTCGGCGAGCGGAGCCAGAGCTCAAATGTGGTAAAAAAAAAAAAAAGAAGGAAAAGCTGACTTTGGAGGAGCCAGATTAATGCCCCTGACCTCAGCCCATATGTACACGAAATACTAAAGCAAACAACAAAATCTGCATTGTCATGAACGAATCCACATCAAATTCTTAAAATACCGAGAACCGGAAAACCACATCAAACTCTTCCAATAAAAAGTATTAGACCATCACAAAAAATTACTGAAAGTTATTGGAGAAGGGGGGGGGGTCCCATCCCATGAGAGGCATGGGAGATTCTGGAGGCAGGTGTGAGTGTTGTGAGCCACTGAGAGCTGGGCATCTGTTTCCTTTCTCCCCGTGCACGTGAGCAGCAGAGCCCTATCCAGCCCTGCATGCAGATGACAGGCAGTGTTTCTTCTCCTTCCTTCACAGCGAGGGGCAGCCTCTGGCAGATCTTTGGGTGAATCTGGGAGAGCTGCTTAAAAAGATGAGAAGGATGAGGGGCAACTGCTATTTGCTTTGTCCTCTAGCCCTTTCCTGTCCAACTGCCTGGAATGTTGGATGTAATAGCTGTGGCTCCAGCCACCATTTTGTGCCATGAGGTTGCCGTGAAAACTGAAACCAGGCACCGAGAATTGCTGGTGATGGAGAGGACGGAGACCGGGAAACCCAGACACGGAGAGTGCCATGTGATGTCCTTCCTTAGCGAAAGTGGGCAACACACTGCATATTTTGTTTAGACCACTGCTATTTCCAGCCCCATCTCTGGCAGGGGGCACAACATGTAGCTGATTGTATGTCGTCAGGTGATCAGGCAGGACTGTCTTCCTGTGTGACTCCATATGCACACATACCATGGGTTCAGCACAGGGCGTGATGCAAAAGAAAAGCTTCCTATGTTTGGGTGAATGGATAAATAAATGAAGAACCAGAGTGTGATTGACGTGCCAGAGAAGACTCCTTGATCCTAGCTCAAACAACACAACACGTGAGGTAGAAACTGTTAAAACTTATAAGGTAAAAACTACGGCTTCGGTTTACAATAGGTCACTACATGCTATTAACCACTGAAAGAACAATACACCTTCAGACAGAAATCTTAGGAGAAAGACTCACTCAGATGAACTGCTAGGGTTTCTGCACAGTAATTCATGTTATGTTTAGTATAATGGCTTCACTATGTAAGGAAAAATAGGCATCGTTTTCTGAGGAAAAGACAATGAATCTTTCATGGTTCCGGCCAGGCCAGCGGCGGAAATCCGCCCGAACCCCACGCGTGGGAGCTGCTTGGCGGGGTCCTGAGGCTGCCAGGGGCTGGCTTCCTGGCAGCTTTGCTCTGAACAGCCACACAGCCAAAGTCAACTAACTTCTCATGCTTGCAGTGCGGAACAGCGCTCTTTGTTCTGTAAATTTCTCGTTTTTTCCGCGTTTTTTAAACAGAAAACTGACAAGTAGGAACTTGGGAGAAAAAAATAACTGGCCTCTAACTGGGAATCTCAACCACTAATTACAACATAGGAGAAAATGCTTTACAAATCTAAAAAGGAAAGATAAATTAAAAAAAAATGATGTAGATGCAGAAAAATGCTCTAAGTCAAAACTAATATCCTATTCCAACTTGTTGAAGAAACCTGGGGCAGAGCGACCTGGGGAAAGAGTGAAGACTGCCCATGGCTACTGGCATGAGCCACCGTCCAGATGCGTCCCAGGTGTAGGACAGGTGCGTAAAAAGGAGAGCAGTGGACCGGCAGGGGCTTGTCTGGGGCGCCACAGGGCGTGACTGAGGGTGTTTTGGGAGCTGAGGATCCTGCTTGCTTCCGGGGAGGGAAACTGGGTCTGGGGCTCAAGAGGGAAACTTCGGCACTTCCAACAGTGAATACGTTGTCTATTAACAACTGAAATTAAAACAATTTTCAAAACTATTCTATACCACTTGTAATGGGTTATCGACCCCCTCCCATATTTATGTCTCAGAACGTGACCTAATTTGGAAGCAGGGTCTTCGCGGATAGTAGGTTAGGGCCCTTGTGATGAGGTCATCCTGGATTAGGTGGGAGAATACATTTTTGTTGCTTTAAGCCACAAATATGTTAATTTGTTATAACAGCTACCAGAAAATAACATACCACTTTTTTTTCTTTCCTAAATTATCTAGTGAAAAGTACACTTGAAATACAATAATGAAACAAGTTAACTTCTTCCTCACTTTCCATCTTAAATTTGTACCCAGAGAGTCAACATTGTAGGTTTCTCAGGCCATAGAGTCTGACTATTGCAGTTACTCACCCACGTCTGGGTTTGGCAGCACGGAGGCAGACACTACATACAGTAAGGAGATGGCTGTGTCCCAATAAAGCTATTTTCAAAATGGGTGTCGAGCTGGACTTGGCTTATGGATCACAGTTTGCTGCCCCTGCCCCAAACAAATCTTCCGTCATGCTGGAATCGTGGGGCTATAAATGCTGGCCATCGGGCACTGGGAATGGATGAGCTGGGAGGGCCTGGTTGGCACATACTATATATGACCTTAGATCAAACAGGAGAAAGGAATGGCTTAAAAATCCCTCGACACTCTGTTAGAATTCCAGCTGCCAGCAGTAGTCACAGGGTCGTGTGGACGTGGCCTCTTCGCTTCACTATATCCAGGACTGCCTGTCCCTCAGGGTCTCGAGTCACCCATGTGGACACATACCGTCAGCCCTGTGACCTGTGCAGGGCCAGACCCTCACAGGTGAGGAGAAAATAATTGAGACGTACATGTGTTTGTGGTATATGCATGTGTGTCTGTGTATATGTGTGTGTGCACGTGCGTGGGCGAGACGGCTCAAGACCTAGACAAATCCAGCACCGACTTCTGCACCTGTACTCCAGTGCCGGGAGCATTTGGGCTCCCGTGGATGGGACCAGTCAGCCACCTCTTCAGGACAGTCGTGGGCTTGGGCTTGGAGGGCGGGCGGGTTCTGAATACGGGGAGAGAAGGGGTGCCCGTGTACTGCAGGCGTTATCATTTGAGTCCAGTCATCCCGAGTGCCTGCTGTGTACCAGGCCCCGTGGCAGCCGCTAAGAGCAAGAGTGTGACCGAGAAGTCCGTTCTCAGAAGAACCCTGTGGGCGACGGGGTGAGTAGAATCAGCCCCTTTGAACTCCAGGCTTCAATTGGAGCTTCCTGTCCGAGGCCCAACACCAGGACTGCAGAGCCAGGGCCCCACCAGGGCCTGTGGCTTCCGCTTCCCCACGGCTGAGCTCTGCCGTCCTCACAGGAGGGGCCTCGTGCCCACACATGCATGTACACGTACCATACCACACATGTGCACACTCATGTCTCACACCAAAGATGGCGAACATATGTAACTGATACCCCAAACACCTGCACATAGAAAGTTAAACTGCCCCTGACTTAAGGACTGCTCTCAAGGCCTTTCATCCTCAGCCTGAGAACAGGGGCATGGACAGGAGTCTGAATCCTAGGAAAGCAGCAGCGTGGCTGACTGCATACCCGGGCTGAGTGCCACACCACAGGAAGGCCTTCCAGACTGAATCTAGTTCTTTCTAAAGAACTGGCATTCTGATGTTGGGGCATAAACCGGCTTCCCCCTGTCCTGACTTTCTGCCGAGCACTAACTCAGCTTCTATGTCAGATAAACCCATGCGTTTCCCACTTGATGCTCTGGCTGGACCAGATCTGGATACAGAGTGACATGCCTGGAAAGTAGAGCCCACAGACTCTGAAGGTCAACAACGTTAGGCCACAGAATATTTACATTTTATTTCCTTTGAAAAGGTAACACCATTTCCCAAGGAAATGATGCAGTTCTGCCCATGTTTCACAGACAAGGGAGCTACATCTGCCTCTGCTTGTGCTTTGGATTCGTTTTGCAGTAGATAAACCACCGCCCACGCCTCTTCACCAGGTAACAGTCCCTGCAGCGCTTCCGGATGACGCCCTTGGTCTTGAACCCCATGGCAGGCTGCAGGCCAGGCAAGAGGCGGCAGGACAGAAGTGAGGTGGCCGCGCTGGGCTTTGCACCCGCGGGAACTGCAGCAGGAAGGGGACGCAGCGGGAGCGTGGAGAGCGCGCGGGGCGTCGCCGAGCAACGACTCAGATGTAGTAGAGGGTTCAAGGCAGAAACCATCATTTTCCTTACGAAAGCAGTCGCCATGCTGTGGCTGAATCTACGGGAGAGAGTTGTTAGCGCTCCTTTGCGCGGCTCCCGACTATTTAAAACCTCGTTTGCCCTCCTCCGCTGGGGCTTTCGCACGCTAGGCCGAGGCGTCCGGGCTCGTAGCGCAAACCCCTGACGCCAGGAGCACCAGGCCGGCAGAGCCCTTTGCAACGCCGCCCTTTGTGGGAGCCCCAGGCGTGGCTGCCGGGGGCCCTGGGCGTAGGTCACGCCCCCCCCCCACTTTGAAATAATGAAGCCAGGTCGAGCGAGGGGCCAAGCGAAAGTAGCAATGACACCCCGACCCCCACCCCGAGCTCCGGGCCGGGCCACTTCGGGGCTGAAGAAGGACGGGCGCCCCGTCTGGGAGGGGGTCGGATCCGCAGCCTCGTGGCGAGGTCGCCAATTCCGCGTGAGCCCCGCCCCCGCCCCCGGCTAAGCTTTAGTGGCGGACGCAGGGGCCGGGCGGGCTGGGTCTCGGGGCGGAAGGCACCCGGCATCGGGACGGCGCCAGGCCGGGGTCTGCGCGGGGCCGCGTCCCAGGCGGGCGGCACCGGGGGCCTCGGCCCCAACACCCGCTCGGTTCCTCGGGCTCGCCCACGCCCACGAGGTCCCGGGCGGACCCGGCTCCACGGCGCCCTCCGCGACCTCTGACCGCGGCCCACCCCGGGAAACTGAGGCCGGGGGTCTCGGGGCCGCGCCCTCCTGGAACAGCTCCGGGGAGACGAGAAGCCCACCGCCCCGCGGCCTCCCGGGCCCCCAGCCCCTGGGGACCCCAGGGACTCCTAACCTGGGAAGAACCCGCTCGGGTCCCTCCGGCAGCGCGCCTGGCCTCGCGCCTGCGCAGTGGGGCGGGGACGCCGCCGCCAGGAGTCTCCGCCAGGAAGAAAGATGGCGGCGGGGTCACGTGGCAGCTTCCCGGATGCTGGGCACAGAGACCGAACCACTCGAGCGCGGGGTCGGAGGGCGCAGGCTTCGTCCCCTCTGTCCTTCCCCAGGCCCCTGCGCCCCCAGCCCGCAACGCCACCCGCCACCTGGCGCCCACGATTTGGGGGCGTTCTTGGGGGGATGCAAAAATGGGAACGAAAATATATATCTAGAATGACAAAGAAGTCACAACCTAGTGTAGGCATTTAAAAAAGTGACAAACACTAACGTGAAAACAAAATCTAGGAAAACCACCTGCCTGCATTACGTGGATACTCTAGGGAACCTGTGGGGACCAAGGAAATGAGTGGACATCGACAACGGTCCTAACTGGTTGCTGTTGACCATCTTTTTCCTCCAACATTTTATTAGCAACACTTCAAACCGAGAAGCTCGGAGTTTTATGGGGAACGTCCGTGTGCCCCCCCCCCCAGGCTGCATGGTGAGCGCCCTGCGCCTGCCGCTCCGGGGATCGTCCGTGCGCTCTCCGCGCACGCGAAGGCGGCGGCAGACGCCGTGCACCGCCCCGGTGAGCTCGGGGCCCGCGCGCCCGTCTGCGGGCACCTTCCTCTTCCGAGAGGTTTTCGGGGCCTCTCACCCGTCCGCACCTTGCCGTCCCCTCCCCCTCCCGGGAGGGGTCCAGGCTGTAGGTGCGCTCACCCCCCGGCAGGGGAGGGGGAGGCGCCCCCCAGGTGAGCTGAGCCCGCCCACGGCCGCCGTCGCCCGTCCCGCCGCTCCGTGCAGACGGTCAGAGGCGGCGCGAGGAGCAGGAGGGGGGGCGCCGGGACGCTGGCGGGGCTGCCCGGTGCACTCGGGCGGTCGGCCTGCCCGGGGCGGCACGGCGGCGGGCGGGCGTCTGTGACAACGTGTGTGTTCTACTGGCGGCCTCGGTGGGGCTCTGCTGCAGAAGTCCCTACATAGCCCGTCCCCGCGGCCACACAGAAATGCGCACCGCGCAACGGGAATGCACTTCCAGTGTCCTCTCCAGGCAGGGACTCCTCAGCAAACACATATGTACCTACCCTCCATGACTGTCGATTGCCATCGCGTGCAACGATGCACGTGCACTTCCCACCCTCCGCTGCCCTCCCCCTGGGAAGAATCGCCGGGCAGCCTTTAAGTGCTGAGGTTGCGCGCAGCTTCCCGCCTTTTTCGGGGGCCGCGCAGCCGCACCTAGCAGGTCGCACCTGCCCGGTTGCAGCGCGCGTGCGCGCCTCTCCCCGGCCATCGCGGGCCTTGAGGAGGCTGTGCGCGTGCGCCGGCGCTGGCGCGTCGAGCGCCGGGTCAAGGGTCAGTCCGCAAGATGGCGGCGGCAGTGACCTTCTCCCGGATGCTGTGCAGGGGCGGCGGCGCGGCGGCGCTGAGCCTTCCCCCGGGTGCCAGGTGTTTTGGGGTGCGGACCTCGCCGACCGGGGAGAAGGTCACGCACACCGGCCAGGTAACCGCTGCGGCGTGGAGCGTCCGCGTGGGCGGAGCCCCGGCCCGGCCCCGTGTTTCCCTGCCCACGGTGCCCGGGTCTTCCGGTGCCTCCGGGTCCCCGGCGCCCCAGGCCCCTGCTCTCGCCTGGCGGCCCCTGCGGACTCGCCGCCCTGGTCCGTGGACGGTGGTCGCGCACACTGACCCCTGTGGGCGGGAGCGGGCGCCGCGGCGCCCTCGTCAGCGGCCTGCGGGCAGGTCCCGTGGGCTCAGCCGCGGGGCGTCGCAAACTGTAAAGGGGCTGCCGCCCCCTGTGGGGAGGCGCCCCGCTGGATGGCGACGCCGCTTCCGTGGGTCAGATCTTCCGGTGTCTGTGTGACACTAGGCGACACACGTGCGTAACGTGGGGGTCTGCTGTAGGGTCCGAAACGTGAAACAGTCAGACCACAGCCCTCAGCCGAGGGGACAGTGAGCACCTGCGCGAGGGGGCGGCGCACCCGGCGGGCGGGGGGGCGGAGGCCCAGCCCGACGGGAGGGGGCGCCGCCGCCCGCGTTTGTCCCTTCTGCCCCCTGCTGCCCCCGAGTCACAGTGTCGCCTGGTCCTCTGACGGTCCTGCTGAAAAGCGCCCCTGCTTACACAGCCCTGTTTCATCCCTCACGTGTTTGATCACGAGTGGCCTGAATGTTAAGAAAAACACTTTAATGTTTACGATGGATATTAAGGGACCTCCTGCAGACTTAGTTTGTGAAAGTCACATAAGGTCTTTCTCTTTTCAGGCTTATGATGGTAAAGACTACAGGAAAATTCGATTCGTAGGTCGCCAGAAAGAGGTAAGTAAGAGACCTAGTAAAACAGAGGTAAGCGTTCATAAAACCTGTATATAACCAGCAAGAAACATTAACATGAAAGATTTAAATAATTCTCCCCAAATTGTGGGCACCCTAGAAGCTCTGGAGTTCTGCATGGTTTTCTAAATGTTAAATGTGTCTATTTCTGGTTCGGTTCTTTTCCCCTCGGCCGATATGTAACATCACATCCAGTAAGTGTAGTTCTGGTTTATGTATAAGCGACAGCAGTGTTTTCTTTCATTACTGTGCCTTGTACTGTTGAGACCCTCAGATTAAAGCTTCGTCATCCATAGTCACTTTGAGTCACTCCTTCCCCTCATCAGCCAGTTGATTCTTCTTGTTAAGCCTCAGCTTTCCCTAAATTGTGTCCCGTTCCTCCCCCACCCGCCCATCTTGATTGCATCTGCCATTCTCAAAGTCTGATTTTCTCCTCCATTTCTACTTTGTGGGTGTTGTGGGGGCCGGGACAGTTGTGGAGACGGAGCTCAGACCACTGGATGGAGCAGCTCGGAGCAAATTGTCCTGTGGCTGACATTGTGGCCTGGCCCCAGCTCCCTGGCTCAGCTCTTCTGATGCCATAACAAGCACCCGGGTCTGTCACAGACTCCTCTCTGCTGGAGATTCTACTATGGCTTCTGTGTTCTGATTGCCAAAGCAGGGGGCGACTGGGAGCAACAAAACCAAACAGAACCAGAGTTGTTGAAGCTGGTAAAGTACTGGTGGGGTTGCCTCACTCTCTGTGAGCTCACCTACGCCCAGAGCTGGCCGCAGTCCCTGTCCCCATCCCAGCTTGGGGTCTCTGGGGCCTTCTCCTATTCAGCATCCTGAGTGTCTAGGGGCACAGCTTCAGGTTGTGAAAGGTGCTCAGCATGTCTGTAAATGAGTAGGCATTCTACTCTGGCTTTCATTCTTACAACAAAAATTTGGTATTTAGTAGTATTTTAAAATTAGTTTAGTTTCCAAGAGACGTTCTTGTTTTAGAAGACTTTAGGTTTGCTGAAAAATTGCCCAGAATGTCCAGATAGCCCTTGTCCCCCCCCCCCAGAATGTCCAGATAGCCCTTGTCCCCCCCCCCCACAGCAGCCTATTGTTAACATTTGGCGTTTGTTAACATCTGCTACATTTGTTACCAATGCTCATTGAAACCCCTGCTGAGGATTGTGACAATAGTATCATCTCGCCTGGGTGGTTTTCCTTAGGGTCACTGAGTTGTGTACTCACCGGTCTTGACCAGTGCGTGGCTTGCGTCCACCATTACAGTCATACAGGGCAGTTTCATCGCCCTCAAAACCTTCTGTGCTCCACCCATTCGTCCCTCCTCTGAGGATTTTGTCCAAACTCACTTAGTTTAAAAATGAATTTGGAGGAGAACTTCAGTTTTTATTATGGTTTAAAAATTATACATGTGTATAAACAAGTATGTTTAACTAATTATTATTGGTATCACCATTAAAAACACCATGTATTCTGAATAACTGAACTGGGGCTTTTCGTTTATTTTAAACTTATAAATTTCCATGAACAGGGTCAATATTTTACAAAATGTTGATTATTCAATTGGATTATTTCCTTTTCTTCCTTTTTTTTTTTTAAGGAGGGTGCAGCTCACAGTGGCCCATGTGGGGATTGAACCAACAACCTTGGTGTTATTAGCACTGTGCTCTAACCAACTGAGCTAACTGGCCACCCCGGTTATTTCCTTTTTATACTACTTTTAATGTTTCATAGAATCATATATTTTTTATTTAATGGATTTAATCTCCGTTTGATATAAGGCAATAAACTTTCCAGAGGAACTGTCACTCCCAAAAACATGAATTTAAAAAAAAATAGAACAGCTTACTGACAGATGAATATTTTAAACCTGAATATCTTTTTGCCCAGATCAATTGATGAAGAGGTAAATAGGTTCATTATTATTATTATTATTATTTTTATGTTAGTGACCTGTGGAGGCTCATTTTTACAGCAGTGGGACACTAGAGTGTGTGACAGACCACGTGCGTGTGCGAGCACTGCATTTATAGCTGCTGCAAAGTGTGGGCCACTGGCGTGCTTTCTGCACCGGTTTTCTCGGGAAGTCCTTTCCTGGGGCCGGGCGGCTCCTGCAGCCCATGTCTTAACCTGAATCGGAAGCTGGGCTGTGGCCGGAGCGCTGGGCTCTTGGTTTCCCTGTGGCTGAGCTGGGTCCCGGGAAGGAGGTGTTACTCATGGGAGGTCGGGGTCGCCCTGGAGCTGCAGTCCTGAGTGACAGGGCCCTTCCCACAGGAGACAGCCGGGCTCTTGGACTGCGTGATGGGCCTTTGTGTCATGTTTGTCACTGCGGTAGACACCGTGTTATTTATACCATGAGGCCTCATTTGTATGGCGCGTGGCTTCGTTTGCAGGGGAGCTGAGCAGGACACCACTGACTGTGTAGCCCGCTGAGAGGCGTGGTGGAAGGGCGTGGGGGGGTGTCGGCAGCGAGGCACTGCTCAGAGGAGCTGTCTGCACGCCTGGCGTGCTTGTGTTACGGGCTGCATTTCCTGGTAACTCCTGCTGTGTTTCTGGAACTAGAACATTAAGGAAAAGCTTTCCAAAATCCTAATCTGTAACTGACAAAGCTTTTGGAAAATACTGAGACCTTTCCAAAATGTCCACATTCTGTGGGTTCAGGGCGTCTGAGTCTGGTGAGGGGTGTTTGGCATGGTCTGTGTGGTGGCAGGTGAGGCCTCCGTGTGTGAGTGTGAAGGGCTCTGCCACTGCATTGTGTGTCCTCTAGACAGAGGCAGCCGGGCTTGGGACAAACAGTTCACTGAGCTTGATTGTGCTCTTGTTATTTTCAAGTTTTATTAAAATTAAATGCCCCCGCCCCCCATGTGTAAAGATTTATGTATGCCTGATCTTTGTTTTCTTGTCTTCCTGAGGGCAGTAGGTCTCTGGTGGAGGTGGGATTTGGGGCATGCGGGGATGGAAGACAGGGCTGGCCAGGGCTGAGTGGGCACAGCAGTTCTCACCTGTGGTGACAAAGAAGGACTAATGTTATTCCCGAGCCCAAATCTCAGAAACCTCGGGTGACGCTGACGAATGTGCTTCCTAGCCTCAGGCCCCATCTTTCTCCATTCAGCCGTCCCTACTTGTGACAGCTTTCCATGGACCTGTAAGGGAAGAGTGGTGTCCCCTCTGACTGTTTGTTCTGTGTGGTGTGTTCCATGGCTTTCAGAGCTGTGGTCCTGATGCTGTTGTGTACTCTGGCCAGTTAATGATGGGAAGAGGTGCCGGGTTTTAAGAGGTGCCTCAGGCGACATCATCCTTGGGACGCGGGCCGTGTGTGGGACACAGAGGGCGACTGTGATCACAGTAGAAGGCTCCAGAAGGGAGAGAGCGTGGGGGAGGCAAGCTGGGCTTCATCACAGGATGTGCAGCGCTGGGAGCCACAGCCCCAGGCGTGGGCTGGTGACCGCGTGGCCAAGCCTAGCGGGGCTGTGAGGCCCACTGGGGACCGTGGCTCTGGCTTCAGTCCTTTCCCTTTACACACACACTGATGTGCCACTTGTACAGCTTTCTGTGTCCCGTGTTTCGTGTCCTGTAGTCACCGAGATCAGCTCTAAGCCGGCAGGGACGACCCAGACGTGTCTCCTGTCCAGGGTCTCCAATCTGCCACAGCCGGGCACCGTGAGAGAAACCGTCTGCAAGCCAGGGCGTTTGAACTGCCGTTTTGAAACTGTGTCCCAGTGAAGTTAAATGTGTGTGTATACACGTGCATTCGTTAAATTGTTTGAGTGTTTTGAAGATCTACAGTCATATTTAAATGAAAATGTATGAGTGTAATCCTGCCTTGCTGGCAGTACCTGGATGTGCGGGTGGGCTACCTATATTTGCAGTTCGCGACATTGTCCAGGTTTTGTAATTGTCTGTACAAGACTTGCTTCTTGTTGCAGGTGAATGAGAACTTTGCCATTGACCTGATAGCCGAGCAGCCCGTGAGTGACGTGGGGAGCCGCGTGATAGCGTGTGATGGCGGTGGGGGGGCGCTGGGCCACCCGAAGGTCTACATCAACTTGGTAACGTGAGGTGTTGCCTCCCAGCGCTCACCGTCTGTCCCGCCCCGGCTGTGCTCGCAGGGTGGCCCTTGCAGTGTTGCTTTGACAGCACCCGCTCGCGCTTGGTCTCATCACAAGCCCCCGGCAGGGCTGCACACGGGCACCACCGTATGCTGTGCAGTGTGCTGAGTTGCTGGCGTTCTGAGGCCCTTGTTCACAGATACACACCCCCTCAGAGCCCTAGAGGGGAGCACTGGGGGTGTCAGACACGGGGGCCGACAGCCAAGGCTCAGCTGGGCACATGGTGCATGGGGAAGGGCACGGCTGCACCACCCAGGGCGCCCCTTCTGCTGGTGGCATGAGCGAGCCGGGATGGTCAGGGTGAGACCCTGCCCTCGGGGAGGGACCGAGCGAGGGAAGCTGTGGCTGTTGTGCCGACACTTTCTGTGCTCACGGCGGTCCTCTGAGCTGACCCGAGGCTGGGGTCGGAGCTGGAGCTGGGCCGGGGCCGGCACTCACCGTCTGGGTCTCAGCCGTGAAGCGTGCGGCGGGCTTCTGGCTGATGGTCCATTCAGGTTTCGTGCACACTCTCAGTGTCCCATGTGTAACTGGTTTAGGTTTCAAGTTGAACATGGAAATAAGAGATCTTTTGGATTTTTTCAGGACAAAGAAACGAAGACTGGGACGTGCGGTTACTGCGGCCTCCAGTTCCGACAGCAGCACCACTAGGCGGCCAGTTGCCTGGGCCTCGGCCGCGTCCTTTTACATGTTAGTGTAAAACAGGCAGATGCTCGCGCTGTGCAAGCGTGTCCTGGTGCCAATAAAGCGTCTTGTCCAGGACGGCCGCCCTCAAGTGTGTTTCTTTCACAGAAGAGACGTTTGAAAACGAGCGTCGCTTAGAAGCACAGACTGAAGCAGGGTCCCCCTCCCGTGGCGCGTGCACGATGCTTTGTAGCATGTCTTTTAATCCATGTGACCACCCCGGCAGGTGAGAGAAACAGGAAGAAAACTCTACTATTATCCCTTCAGCTACAGTTTCAATTCCTGTTATTTCCCAAACCTGGAACTGTTGTGGTCGCACACAGCGGTGTCCCAAATCCACCACCAGACCTCCGTCCTTCAGTCTCTCCTTAGAAACGATAGGTCCAGACGATATGTCTGCAGTAAGTGACCAGGCAGCAGTGGCTCTCAGATCCAGTGGCTGTGACTGGGCTTCCATCGCGCAGTGGAGCCCCGGCCTCCCCCCTCTGAGCCTCTCTGTGCAGGGGTCCGGCATGACGTCATCCAGGTGGGGTGAGCTCTGGCCCTCCCCCGCTGAGCATCACTGGTCTCCAAGACTGTTAGGAAATCAAAATGCACTTTCCCACAAAAGGAGGGCTCCAGTCCTCCCCCCTCCACACCCCCACTTTGTGTTTGGATAATGGGAGCTGTGGGGGGTTGGAGCAAGGCTCTGTGGCTTTGGGGGTGGGGCACCTGATGCCAGAAAACTGCTCACACGATGTCAGAGATTTGCCCCCATGAGGAGGAGCAGTCCCACAGCTGCCTGCACTCCACTCTGCGGGTCTGTGGACAGACTGGTGACAGTCCCAGGTGTCACAGCATGAACCGAGATGGTGAGGTGCTGAGGTCACTGACAGGTAACGGCCTATGCTCAGCGCCATCCCAAAGGCCACCCCTGGGCCCCCTCGTCTGTCTGGTCATGCCACGGGTGCCAGCGGGCCCGCCACATGGTGAAGGGCTCCTGGGCTGACTACTGTGCCTGTTACTGGTTTCACAGTGTTGGTAGTTCCTCCGTCCCACAGACACTGGTAGTTTAGACACCGGGCAGTCCAGGGCTAGATGTGCGATGCCTGGTGCTGGGCGCTTCTCACAGAAAGGACCCACACACAGGTCAGAGTCTGAGGTCGTGGGCCTCGGTCCCCCTGGAGACAGGAAGCGTCTTCCAGGCCTCCCTCCAGGTCCCCATGTGCACGCAGCATTGCAGTGTCTGCCTCCATGCTCGCATGGCCTCCCTGTGTCCCTGTTTTCACGTGACCTCCCCTAAGTTCACATTCCCGTAGTGGGTGAAACAAAGGCCGGGACTGCATGGCCACTGCCCAGGAGACTCAGGGAGGGGCCTGTTTGGGGGACCTTCATCAGGTGTGCAGCCAGGTCGGCTCTGTGGACCCGGGCCGGCCCTTCAGACCAGGGGCCTTGACCTGGGACTGATGCCAAGACGAAGTATCACTGCTCACTGCCTCCTCTGGGACTCTGCAGTGTGTGCAGGGGGACAGCTGCCCTCCAGGAGCCAGGAGACAAGTGAGGAGCCTTCCTCTTGAAAAAGTCTAGGCACAAGAACTTGAGTAATTTGCACAAGAAAGTCAAAAGGTTACACCCACCAGTTAATCTTGAGACATAAAAATGAAATAACTTATTTCTGAAGCCAAATGGAAGCAAATGAACCCATTAGGCCGGGGGCATTCAAATGTGCTGTTTCCTCAGCTGGACGGGGCACAGCAGAGGAGATGGGGGTCCCCCGCCAAGTCCAGCCTCCACCCGAGGTGGTCCCAGCCCTGGGGTGTGTGGTGCCATGATGCAGCTCTGAGGGATGGTCTGAGTCCAGCGAGGCCCTGACCTGGGGACGGCCAGCAGGCACTTGGTGTCCCCCACTGTCCCACGAGCGTGCCTGCCATGTTATTTCTGGTTTACAGCTGGGCAAACAGGGAGGCCTGGTCAGGTGCAGCTCCGGAGCCTGTACTAATGGCATGGCTGTCTGGACCCTGGGACCTCAGCCGGATTGTTCTCAGCGCAGACCTATGCCCCCCAGACCACGTGGGCTCACTTTCCTCTTCAGGGTTCGCTGAAAATAGAAGTAAAAATTATAACTACTTGACTTTTACAAAGAAGAAGTGCATTATTGCATCAAAAAAGACCAGTTTCAAACGCACCAGTCTGTGCCCGCTAAGGGAGATGTCCCAGGGGCATGGTCACCCAGGAAACCTGCCTGCAGTCACAGGGCCATTGGCAGCGGACTCCAGGCAGTCAGGCACTCTCCTCCCCTCCGTCCCCGCACTGGCTACCTGTGCCGCCGGGCCTCCCAGGGGAGGGCGCCTTTGCCACAGCTCCTGGAGTCAATGCCAGCGACGTTCTCCAATCACAAGTGTCCCTACGAAAGTACTGTCAGCTGAGAGGAAGACAGTGTGTCTGCTCTGAGCTGGTCAGGGCTGTGGACACAGCCGTCACGGGCGTCCCTGCATGTAGTGGCTGCTCAGACGGGGCTGCATGTGTCTCTGCAGATGTCCAGTGACGGCTGCATTGTAACAAACATGCACAGGTGGCAGGAGAGCGTCCTCGACCGATGGATCCTGTCAAAGGATCATTTTTATAGCAAGCCTTTTAGCAAAGTGAATCTCTACCCCACCTAATCTGTTTTCTCCAGGAAATCAATAATAACGCTGATGAGGGGAGAGGGAGAGGACACGTCCTTCAGGAGTGAGCTAACTGGCCAGCAGCGTCACCGTTCAACATGTATGTCCAGGCACAGACGCTCATGGTTTCCAGACTCTGGACATCAGGAGGGGCCAGCAATGAGGGTGGCGGGCAGCGTTGGGGTGTGGAGCAGCGTGGGGGGGCAGCGTGGGGGCAGCGTGTGCTCGCAGTTGCCCATGCCTGAAGCCTGGGAAGCCACTGGGGACAGATAACGAATTGGGAAACGCGCCCAACACTCCCACTCATTTCTCCTTTGGGCATCGAGTAGACACCATTACAGACCATGAATGGACGGTATGGAGACATGAGCGTGGACAGGAGAAAGCTGGGTGTGCAGGGGGCCAGCTTGTGAGGTCAGATCCGTCCCTGTCAGGACTCTCCACTTGGTGGGGTGCAGGGGGTGCCCTGGAGTCCAGGAGAAGGGGACAAAAACCACCCAAGTTGTTCCAGGGGCAGCCAGAGAGGAAGGGCACCAGGTGGGAAGAGGTGTGGGAGTGGGGGCTCCTTTGAGGGGCAGGTGGTCCCTGGAGGGTGGGAAGGACTGTGAGGGCTGAGTCGCGGGGCTTCTCTCTCAGGCCAAACCTAGGCGTGGCCATGGGGGCGTGGACGTGAGTGGCCTGGTCCCACTCCACACGTTTCTGTGCGGGGCTGGGTGGCTGGGATGAGCGGACCTTGCCCCCCCAGCACCGCTGAGAGCCCCTCCTCATGTCTTCTTATTCTGGGACCAGAAGTGAGGAAGACCGAGACACACAACTGCCTCCTCTGGGCCTCTGCAGCGAACTCACAGGAGGAGAAGAGCTTTTTTAAATTTTATTAGTTTCAGGTGCACAAAACAATGTCCTAGTTAGACATTTATCATTTCCACCCCTCACGAAGTGAGAACCCCCCCCTCCCCCAATCCACTACCCCTCTGACATCGCTCACAGCCGTTACAGTTCCCCTGTCTATTCCTTACGCTGTACTCCGCTTCTTGGGACTATATATATGCATATATAAAATTATAATTGACAGTCATTATTATTAATTTCAGGTTTTTCTTGGACCCACGTTGTGCAGCAGTTTTGCCTTTTGTCGGGGAGAGTCTGTCACACAGGCAGCCTGTGACCCTGCTAGTCCTGGAGAGCTTTATTTGAAACGGACATTAATTTCACTGTGATAACATAATACACGTGAAAACATTTGTGGTTTGACGGCTTCTGGAGAGGATGCAGCGAGCACCCGGACGCCGCCAGAGGGTCAGCCTCCGGTGCACGGAGCCGCGGAGTGTTCGCAGCTCTCCGGCCGCTCTTCCAACCCGCGGGTGAGGTGACCCGCTGCTGTGAGCAGCCTGCGCGCCTGCACGTCCGGGGCGGAAGTGATGCTTTGAGGACTGATTGGAGGGGAGCGTTTCACTTCACATTGGGTGAGATGCTCCACGCCAATAGCTCCAGTGACTGTGACGCGCCTGCTGTGGGCGGGGCTGTGCACCCTCGTGGGTGGGGTCTCGTCCTGGTCTCCCCAGCTTTGCACCTCCAACCAACAGCCAGAGTGGCTTTGTAAACGTCCGGCCTGGGGTTCTGATATAACGTAGGGACAGAGCAATACAAACCCATCCTTGCCCGAGAGGCAGGCGCAGGAGACGCCCCACCGCGCATGGACACCGGCTCCGTGGCCCTGGCCTGCGCGCCAGCAAGGGCTACCCGGCCCGGGTCTGAGTGTGGGCGCCGCGAGCCCCGGCCTATCCACCAGAGGGCAGTGGTGCATAACCGAGGCCCCCGGGTCCCAGCGGGTCGCTGACACCCTGATGTATCTGTGACGGAGGCCACCGCCATGTGGAAATAGTGCTTGCGCTCAAACCTGCCCCCGGGAAAGGGAGGGCGGTTGGGGAGACTCAGGTCGCAGCAACTCCATTGCAGGACGAGAACAGCGGGAGCCCCCAGCAGGAGGCTGGCCCTGGCCTTGACCCCACGCAGGCCTGGAGTCCTAACCCGCCTGCCCCCACACCCGCAGCCCCCTTCTCCAAGTGCCCCTCAATGGGACGCCCTGCGGGGCCGCCGTCTGGCAGTACTTGCTGCCTCCCCTCCCACCCCGAGATGCTTCCTTTGGCCAGCAGAGCAGCACGTCCAGTCCGGTCACCGACGGGGAGGCCTGCGCAGAGGAGTTGACTGAAGACTGGTCCCCGCTACTCCCTGCCCACAGGGCTCCACGGCCACAGGGGTGCTGGGTTCCCCCAGGACACGGCCTCCGGCAGCTTGGGCATGTCCTAGGCTGATTCTCAGGAAGCACCTCCTTACCTGGGGAAGGTTGGCCTGGCCAGAGGCCCCACAACGAGGGGACTCTCCTGGATGGGCCTGCCTGCGCCTGACTTGCACAGCTGGTCAGCATTTTCTGTTGGCATTTCTCATAAAACGGAGCCACTGGTGCTCTGGATCATGGGGGGTCTGACTGTGACTGGGGTGATGCTCTGACAGCAGGGCCCTGGCGTCCCTGCCTGACTGATGGCCGGGCCCGCTGGCAGCCCCTCTTACTCATGCTGAATGGTTCCTCAGAGGCTAATATCAGTATTACAGTACTAATTTATTAGACACGGGGAGATTTTAAATTTCATTTTTGTGCAGTTATTTAAAATTTAAAATGATAACGTCTAACCCAATTAAATTTCAGTTGATCACTCTCCAAATGCACAGAGTCTTATAAAATATGAATTAGGAGTCTTAAGAACTCTTATAACAACTTAATCTCCACGCAGCGGGTCTGCTTTGGGGGCTGTCATGTCACCGTGTAGACCTTAGGAAATAAAAAAGGGAAGACAGACACCGGGCAGATCCAATATTGAAAATTATCTCAGCTGTCTGCCTTCAAGTTCTGGGCTTTTTTATGCACGTTCAATTCCTTCTCCTGTTTTGCAATAATTATTGGACCTCTCTCTCTTTGGGGATTTCTGGCATTTTCATAATTTAGTGACTCCAGTGAAGAGAGCCTGTGTGCAGCCCTGAAAGACGTGCTGCGTCCGGGGAGGCCTGGGGGCGTGGAGCCCGTATCCTGGGACCTCCTTGTCCATGGCTGTTGTCACACTAACCATGTGCAGGACAGCAGTCAGTGGGGACAGCCTGCTTCTTTTCCAGGAACACTCACAGCACACATGGCTCCTGGCCAGATGGCCTGAAAACCCACCTCTCCCACCAGGGAGGGAGGTTGGCCCAGGAGCGCCACCCTAACTTCTGACTGGGGCCCTGGACGACACGCAACACCACAGCAGAGCTTGGCTTACTGGTGACCAGTGCGACGGTCGTCATGTCTGTGGGTCCCAGTCCCTGGTCTAACATGTGGATCATAAACACCTCTCCTCGGAGGGTGCTGTGGGCATTGCACTGTCTGCGGTCTGAGCCCAGTGCCTGGCGGACGTGGATGAGGGGCAGGCGGGCAGGACCACAGGGCCTTTGCTCATCACGTCTGCGGCAGGACGTGGGGAGGCCGAGGGAGTCAGGTCACACGGTGGACAGTAGGACGGTCTCAACTGTGAAATCAGAAATTGCAGAGTCAGAAGTAGGCCCACGATCTCCAGACCGTGGTTTGGTCCAAACACTCAGAGAACTTGGTGCACTCAGTGAAAGGCTGGAAATGAGTCACTGCCAGCAGTGAGGCCACAGAGAAAAGCCGTGGCCGGGCAGGGCATTGCCCCCGGTGTCCTGGGGCCTCTGCTCTGGCTTTTCCCTTTGGGGCTCCTTGGCAGTCAGATAGCAGTGCAGTCGACATTTACTTGCCATTTTACTTGACATGTCACATTATTGTGTCCCTCTGATTTTATAGGTAGGTCTTGGGTGTGGCTGGCAGAGCTGCCAGGGCCAGGAGCAGAGTGCTGAGGACTGACTCTGGAACAGCCGTGCTTTTGGACAATATGTGTCACCTAAGGTCACATTCCAGGTGTGGCGATTGTGTCCATGGGAAGGTGCTGGCACCTGGGCCCCAAGCTGCCACCTCCTCCTGCCCAGCAGTGTGTGGCAGCCCTGGACATGCTTCTCTCTGTCCTGTGGTCCTGGTGCCCTGTGACCCATCGCCCTTGGCAGCCATCGTGGGGGTCTGTGCAGTGCACCCCACTGGGCCACAACCCCTTCTTTGTCTTCTTGGACACACTGAATCTTCTTTTTTTTCAAGATTTTTATTAAAACATAGCTAACATAAATATTACGTTTCAGGGGCACACCATAGTTATTCAACGTTTCTACCTAAAGAAGTGATCACCATGCAAAGTCCAGCGACAATCGGACCCCACACCATGCTGTCATGATGTGATTGACTGTATTTCCCATGCTGTACATTACGTCCCCATGACTTACTTGTTTTATACCTGGAAATTTGGACCTCTTATTTCTCTTCACCTTTCTCCCCTTTTTAATTTTTCAATTATGGTAGACGATCAATATTATTGTATATTAATTTCAGGTGTGCAGCATAGTGGTTGGACAGTTACATAATTTGAGACGTGATCTCTCTGACTAGTACCCACCTGGCACTATGTGTAGTTATTTCTTTATTATTGACTATATTGACTACTGTTGTTGAGAAATCAGCTGACGGTCTTATGGGAGCTTCCTTGTAGGTAACTAACTGCTTTTCTCTTGCTGCTTTTAAGATTCTCTTTTTGTTTTTAAACTTTGGCATTTTAATTGTGATGTGTCTTGGTGTGGGCCTGTTTGGGTTCATCTTGTTTGGGACTCTCTACACTTCCTGGGCTTGTATGTCTATTTCCTTCACCAGGTTAAGGAAGTTTTCAGTCATTATTTCTTCAAATAGGTTTTCAGTTCTTTGTTCTCTTTCTTCTCCTTCTGGTGCCCCTATGAGGCAAATGTTGGTACACTTGATGTTGTCTCATAAGCTCCTTAAACTGTCCTCATTTTTTTTTTCTTTCTTTTTTTTGGCGCTGTTCTGTTTGGGTGATTCATCCTATCTTATCTTTTAAATCACTGATTCAGTCCTCTGCTTCATCTAACCTATTTCCATTATTATATACTTTATTTCTGAATGGTTCTTTTTTTCTTTTCTATCTCCATTTTTATGTTTCCTATGTCTTTATTGAAGTTCTCCCTGAGAGCAGCCTTATAACCAGTGTTTTGAACTCTGCATCTGGTAGATTGCTTATCTCCATTTTCTTTAGTTCTTTTTCTGGAGCTTTGTTCTGTTCTTTTATTTGGGACATATTTCTTTGTCTCCCCATTTTCGCTGCCTCCCTGTGTTTGTTTCTATGTATTACGTTGATCTGCTATGTCTCCTGGTCTTAGTATAGTCGCCTTACGTAGTAGGTGTGCTGTGGGGCTCAGTGGCTCAGTCTCCCTTGTCACCGAAGCCAGGTGCTCCAGGAGTGTCCTTTGTGTGGGTTGTGTGTGTCCTCCTGTTGTAGTTGAGCCTTGGTTGCTGTTTGCATGTCAATGGGAGGGACTGACCCTCAGGCCAATTGGTTGTGAGGACTGGCTGTGACTACAGTGGAGGAGCTGTGGTGCAGAGGCTGACCTTACAGAGCAGGGTTCACTGTAACAGAGCTCCGGTGCCTGCCCAGTCTGCCCTTTGGATATGTCTCCCTTGGAGGTGGCCAGGTGATGCTCTGGCTTGGACTGAAGCTTGCCACTGGGTATGCCAGGCCTGGGGCCTCCTGGGAGGGACCTTACCTCTCACCTCAGGCCAAGTTCAGCTACAGCCTGTGCCCTGCCTGGTGCCTCCGGGCATGTGCCACAAAGCAATCCGCAGATGGCCACTGCCTGTGCTGGGCTTGGAACTGTCTCAAGAGGCCGAATGTGAACTGAGGCCAACTGTTGCTAGATCCAGGCTTAGGGCTGCTCATCTGTAGGTATGGGACACGCCAAAGCCAGATGCTGCTTGTTTGAGGTTTGTGAACCTTTGAGAGATTTGAGGAAAGTCTGCAGCATGAGCCAAGGCAGGCCATTTGTTTGGAAAACCACTGGAAGCGGCTTGAGTGTGCCTGAATGATGGGTGGGATGGAGTATCCAGGAATCACCAGGGTGGGGTGAACTGTGTTAGCCAGGTTGATGGAGACTCAGATGCAATGCCCACCTTCGTCTGCACGCAGGGAGAGGGAATGCTCAACAAAGAAACAATGGCTCTCACCGGCTCCTCCGTCCAGAGGAAAGCTGCTCCATCAGCTCTTGCCCTGCATCCGGGCAACTCAGTTCCTCTCTCTATTTCCCTGGTGCATTTTGAGTTGCTGCCCCAGCACTGGAGCTCAGAGAAAGTGAGTCCATCAGTGAGTAAGTCCGTGCTCGGGCCCTTTAAGAGGAACCTGGGACACTAGCTGCCCTCTGCCTCACTCAGTCACAATCTCTGCTGGTTTTTACAGCCAGAAGTTATGAGCACTTCTCTCCCCGGCACTGGAATCCTGGGCTGAGGAGCCTAGTGTGGGGCTGGGACCTCTCACTCCTCGGGGGGAACCTCCGCAGCTGAGCTATAACCTTTCAATTTTTAATCGTCTCACGTGTTGGTGTGGGACCAGCCTGTTCTGTGTCTCTGGCCCTACCCCCAGTCTCGAGGTGGCTTCTGTTTGTCTGCAGGTGTAGGGCTTTTGTTCAGCTAGACTTCAAGTGATTCTCAATGATGGTTGTTCTGTGGTTTAGTTGTAATTGTTGTGGTCCTGAGAGGAGGTGAGCACAGTGTTTATCTACTTCACCATCTTGACTGGAAATAATTACACTGAATCTTTTGAAGAAACAGTTCCTCTGGTAAAGGTCTGGTGGGAGAGCTGTGTTTTGCATTCCACTTTGACTTTATTGTTTATGAAACTAAAAATATATTGTTGAGACTAGTGATCTTCAGTGCCAGTCTTGAACTCAATGTCCAGACGAAGCCAAGCTGAATGGTGGGCATTATTGTTGGTCGGTTTCCATGGGCGAGTATTGGTCAAACAACACAGTGACGCGAATAAACAACCCAGAGCCAGATGTCTGGAGAACGCCGACTGTGATATAAGGTCCTGACACACTGGGGAGGCATCTCCTGCCCAGTGGAGACTGCAGTCAGTGAGGTGAGCAGAGATCAGACAAGTCATCACACAAGCAAACATCTGAGAAACTTGGGCCCCAGGCTCCTGAGTTTGGGTGACGTGTGTTGATTTAAATGAAGAAGCCGCCTCTAATCCTGGTCCTGCCCTCGGGAGTCTCTGACAGATGGGAGGCTATGTCTTTTGCCTCCTGTGTGAGGGGAGGGCTCCTGTGCAACTCAGAGGAAATGCTCTATAAAGAGAAGAGTGGCTGTGGAGGGTGGGGCCGGGGCCTCCGCCTTGGTGCACCCAGGCTTCGTGCACTGCGCGGACGTTACTAACGGACCTCACAAAACACTTAGCTCAGCTGTGCTGTTCAGCAGATCTGAGGGCGTTGCTAATTCATAATGTTTTATTTTACTTGAGTTCCGCAAAAAACAAATGAAGTCAACACTTCCCATCATAGTCACTGACCTTAAAAATCCCAAGCGATGTCCCTTATCATTCTAATTATGTGTTTTCTCAGGTTCCTAGGCAAGTGTGGCTTTTATAAAGAACTTGCCTAACTGTAGGAGTGTCTTCACTTTACAGACGAGGGAGCTGCAGTACCCAAGGAATCTCCCATGTGTCCAGAGGCACGGGGACAGATTTCCAGTGCCCAGCTGGCATGGCGGGCGGTCCCTGAGCTGCTGGCGGGAGTCGTCTGCCGGCATCAGTCTCAGCAGTGCCCTTTCTGCGGCCAGCACACCCCCAAGTGCCCCACGCAGCATGGTGAGTTCTGGGGGCCTCGTTTGCCTGAGTGTGTGGAGGGCTCATACATGAACAGCCAGAGTGTAAATATGGTAAATGGCACTGAAGATCACTAGTCTCAAACAATCAGCTTGAGGGCTGATTTAAAATTTCTCCCTGTCACTCTCCCTCTGGGTCACACACACCACACAGCAGCCACCCCCCCCCCCACACACACAGTGTGCACACACAGAGCACACACATGTATACATGTCATATTCACACATACCTCCAATGGTCTCCGAACCAGGATTTCGTACTTCGCATCACCTTCCTCGGCTGACACTAAAAACACCTCTGCAACCTGAGCTGCCGGCCCCATGAGAGCAAGCTGCCTCCAGAAATGTTCCAGAAGGCTCTCTGGAAACCATTGCTCCTGGCTGACCTTGCTGACCACCAGGCCAGGGGCTGAAGGGCAGCGGCTTCTGAGGGTCCTAGAGCCTGTGGGGCCTGGCCCTACTGGCCAGTAGTTGGTGATACACCACGGAAGGTGCCAGAAGCCATGGGGGCAACAGCGGCTGGGCCCCCACAGGGCTGGGCATTTGCTGTCACCACTGGTACCTGAGGACTTGCTCTGCCCACCTTCTCCCCAGAGAGCGCATGATGGACAAGTGTTCGTTTCAATGCCCTGGGAGGATCCGACCTCTTGAAAGCGGGCGCGTCGCCCACCATCGTACCCTCAGAAGGTGGCCGCCCCTCAGGGGAGCTGCCATGTCCGCTCACCTCTCCTTACTGTGGCTCAGAAAGTGACGCAGTCTGGAAACTCACTGTGGTGTAGCAGTGAAGCCAGGAGGAGACGAAGCAAAGCTCTCAAGGTCAGAAGGAGAAACGTCTTTGAGAAAGGACGTCACGTCGTTTAAATTGCCACTCAAGCCCTAAATAAACAAAAACAAGCAACACTCTGTCCTTGAAGTTCCTGATTGTTTTGTGCATTTAGAAGGACTCTCTGTCTCAGTTACCTGAATGAGTTAACACCTACACAGTGCTGAGCGGAACACCTGGCCGTAGAGACCAAAACAGCATGTTACCCAGGAGAGCAAATGCTCTCAGAGCAAGTGTGCAGTGACACCCGAGCACGCCGTGGCACCCTCCAGGAGAACACCCGTCCGTCCTGTGAACTCAGGGTGACGGTGGGATTTCACTGTGTTCACACGAAGCACATCGATAAGGTCTCCGTACGTGACAGAAGCAAAGGACATGTCCACTCGCTGTCCACCTACAAACCAGAAGACAGCCGTCATGCTCTGTAAGCCTGTGTTTGGCCAGCACCTTCAGCCATCACCTTCCAGTAAGTCCCCACATTCTCACTAACGTGGTTATTTGGTTAGCACTTTGCGGTGCGGTCATTTACGTAACGTAAATGTAATTATCATAAAGCTTCTAATTTATTTCCCCAACAGCACTTCGCTGAGATTTCATAGGTCTGGTACTGGTCCCGGGTGACTCTGCTTGGCCTGGGCACACTCTATTTACTGTGGCCAGTACCTGCCTTCATTAACAACACCGCCTGTGGGATTTAATAAGCGAAGGCCCCTTGAAGTGCAACGGAAGGGTCACCGGAGTGCACTTCCCCGCAGGGCCAGAGTCAGTGTCATGACACTCAGCTTCCCGGCCTCTGTGTGTGGTGCCGTTTCTTTCCCGCTCCTGCTGTCCTGTCGGCAGAGTGTGGGCTGGGCCAGCATCTTCTGTGAAGGAGAACATCCTTTGAAATAGTGTATCAGCTATCAATTTCCAAATCCCCACCATAATGCTGTGTGACAAACACTCCCACTACAGTGGCCTGGGCCATGTTTGGATAGCAATGGGCTGGGCTCAGCGGGCGTCCTCCAGGCGGCCCTGCCCAGATCTGGGTGCCCTGCTGGCTGTCAGCTAATCCAAGGTGGTCTCCCAGCCCTGCGCCCTGTTTTCACGGGCTCCTGAGGCCAGCCTCCCCGCACCAGTGTCTGCTCCTCTCCGGTTGAAATTCTGCCCGTGTTGGCAGGTTAGCCAGGCTGTTGGCAGGAGGAGGCCGTGACTCAGCTGGTGTCCCAGTCAGAGTCCAGTGAGAATCCAACCCACCCTGAGATTCCACAGGGAGACATGCAAGACGAGGAACTGACCGCAGACGGTGGTGGGAGGGCTGAGACCGGACAAGGAGGCAGTGTGCTCCGCCCAGGCCCACCCGCCACCCTGGGCCCCTATGGGAGAAGCTGCAGCCTGGGGGGAGCTGACGCCCCAGACGGGGAGACGGGGAAATAGCCCTTCTCTCTCCCTGTCCCCCAGCAGCAAAGCCCCGGCCAGGGCGGCTCCACCCCAGGTAGTGCAGGGTGGGGGAGGGCGAGGGTCTGAGGGCAGACAGGCGGTGCCCTCACCATCGCAAGGACAGCTAAGACAGCCGGCTCCTGGGCTGCCGGAAAGGGCATCTGGACACAGCTGCTCCTGCCTCCCTGTCCAGGCCTGGAAGGGGTGGGCGGGGCTGTCCCCAGGGCAGCAGGAGGGACCTAGGCTTGCAGGTGCTGTCCCACCCCCCAGTGTCCGTGGGGGTCAGAGTACAGTCCCATCTCTCGGGGTACAGACAGTCTGCTGCTTTCGCCACCAAGAACCCCTCTAAAGCATGTGGCCTGAGTTGAGAGAGCTGAAGGAGGCATTGGGGACCAGGACCCTGTGTTTGGGTCCCTGCCACCCTCCTGTTCAGGAGCCTCAGCTTGCAGGAAGCCGCCTTTCCCCGCCCAGCTGACGACTCGCGGCTGTAACCCTCAAGGGCCACCTGCTGCTCCTCTCACGGTGGAAGGAGTTAACCATCCAGCACAGCCGTGGTGTGGGCGCCGCGCTTCTTGGACAGGTTTCTGTTTCACCGCGCATGGGCTGTGGGCGGTGATGCGGGGCCCAGCGCTCTCCTCTCCCCCAGACGAGCCCTGCCTGCGCTGATGCCCCTGCTGATTTAGCTGCATTGTAAAGTGTGGGTGCGCCGTGCCTTCTGCGTGCTCAGGATGAGTTATGGAGGCTTCGTTAATGAGCCGACTTGTTCTGCGGCGGGAATGGCCATCGTGAGCTCTGGAGGCAGCGTGACCGCGAGGGGGCTGATTCCCAAAGGTTGTCTGCTGTGTCAGCAGGTACCTGGCGCACGTTCTCTGCTGGAGACCATGTGGCTGAGGGCTCAGCCCCGCGGTGGGGCCTCCATGGGGAAACCTCCCAGGAAAGCTCTCCTGGGTAAAACCCACTCCCTTGTCGCACTGAAAATCCTGGAAACGCATCTCTCCCAATGCTGAGGTGGCTGGGGCCTCACCGTGCCCTGGGAGAGGGGACGAGGGCCGGTAGGTGTGGCCCTGGGGTACTCGGTGGGGCCAGCTAGCTGGAACACAAAAGCAAGTGGTCTGGGAAGGGCTGCAGACCACAGGCCCTGTCCAGGCCCTGCCAGGCCCCTCCCTCCCTGCTGCCCCCCAGCCTCGGCTTCTGACCCAGAGAGACCTGCCTGGGCTTGCCTTTCACCTCTTCCCCCAGGAGCCCCTCTGCCTGCGGCTGTGGCTCAGGGTCTCCTGCTTCCTTAGGAAACTGCCTGAGGGTAAGTGGACGCTCACAGCCTTTTGTCCTCACTGGGCTGTTTCCTGAGGGACATGTGCCCTGAGCATGAGCGTCATCGGCCCTCTGGCTGTGCCTTCTGCTCCTCTGTCAGTGACGTGGCCTGTGCCTATGCTCACTCTGACCCCGCTGACCGGGACTGACCACACGGACGTCCCGTCTCTGGGTGCCAGCTGCCCATCTCTCTCTGTCCCCTTACTTGGGGTCCTCCTGAGTCTCCAGGCTGCCAGACTGGCTTCCTGCTAAGGGCGTGTCTCCAGCAGTGTGGTGGGCACCCTGCCCTCCTGTCCCGACAGCAGTGTGGTGGGCACCTTGCCCTCCTGTCCCGACGGCTGATTCCTGCAGATTCTGGAGCCGCCTGGGGTCTTGGTCTCTCTCTGGACGTGGATTGAAATGGTTTCTCCCAGAGCTGTCACAAGCTGCAGCCCAGCTGTGACTGTTGGCAGGTCTCCCTCCGAAGGAAGCAGCTGGGGTTTCATGCATCCTGGTCAGTGTGGCTCGGGACAAGATGTCCAAATGGGACCTTTCTCACTGTCTTATTTTCAAGGCACCTGCTGCTCTGAGAGGCTAACCAAACTGTACTGTCCGAATCAGTGATTTCTGTAAAACAAACAAACAAATAAAAATTTACACTCTTCTAAAAGCCCTGGTTACAAATGCTTAAAATACATCCCTAAGAGCAAACTCAAGCGAGAGATTGGTGTCACCTGTCCCGGTTTAGAGTAAACAGTTCAGATCCCACCGACCGTGGATTAGCTCTTCTCTGCAGGAGCCCCCACCCACCCTGTTTGTGTTCAAGCCACGGGCTCCACAGCATGTGAGAACCGAGCCAAGAGGTCGATGGCTACACTTAAGGGAGCGTGTGTGAGCCTGAGCAGCACCGACACTGCCGACCACGGTGACAAAGTGTTCAGAGCCCAGGTCCAGGGCGTGCAGCAGGCTGACCACGGGAGAGGCGGGACCCTCCCACGCAGGACCTGCCGTGAGGGCTGGACACAATGAACTCGGGCAACAGCTGAACGAAGCGTGGGGCGGGCAGAGGCTCAGAGGACCCTTGTCCTGGCTCCCACCCCTCATGGTCATGACTGCACAGGAGGTGGCAGCAGAGGCCTGCCCGTCCATGTCCCTCCCGCCCCCCCATTGTTCTGGCTGCAAGAGGACTTCTGGGGGGTCCTTGAAGCAGGGTGTGGGGGCCAGACCCTGCTCTGAGGGTCCCTGGGACTCATTTGCGTGGGTAAAAAGCCGGACTTAGAGAGAAGAGTGATGCACCCTTGGCGACCCCGCAGTTCAGGGAAAGGCAGCTGCCCTGGGGACAGCCCGCTTCGTGCTTCCTGACAGCAACCTGACCCTGCACCCAGCGGGCAGCTCAGGCCGTCCAGCCTCTGGGTTCCAGAACCGGGGGCCAAGGTGTTCCATGTGTGGAGGCCATAACGCCCACAGCATGGCCCACGCCGGGGGCTGTTCTGATGCACCTGAGACCCTGAGTGTGTAGAAGAAGTGGGGGTTGGAGTGCTCAGTGGCCCTCACGTGTCCATTTCTAAGATTCACACGGTTTTATCCTTCAGAGTTGTGCTTCTCTTCCGTAGTTACAGGACCTGACAGGAAGCGGTACCTTCTCAGGGTGTTTGCAGTGGGCCAGACGGTGGCGCCCAGTGTCATCTGTTAGGGATGACCTGTGTTTCCCACATTTATATAGTGAAGTCCTGACCCCGAGCACCTCTGAATGTGACTGTATTTGGAGACGGGCTGTTTACAAAGGTAACTAAAGCTAAATGAGGTCGTTAGGGTGGGTCCTCATCCAGTAAGATTGGTGTCCTCATGAGAAGGGAGCTGAGGACCCAGACACACGGAGGGACACCCATGTGACAACACAGGGAGAACACGGCCCCACACGCCCAGGAGAGAGGCTGCAGGAGGAGCCAGCCCTCAGGACCACCAGCCTCCGGATGAGAGACAACAAATGTTGAAGTGGCTTCACCTGTGCTGCTCGCCCTGGGCAGCTGGTAACACGCAGCCCTGGCCGTGTAGCCCGTGGCTCAGCCCAGCCTCTCGAGACTCAGGAGCCTCCAGCAGCCCCTGGCCCACGCTCAGAGCCCTAAGCTCCCAGATGGGGAGGCCCTTTCCCACTTTCTTCTGCTCGGCCGTCTGAGGACATGAGGGGACAGACGGCTCACTAAGTAGCCACAGGCAGGCTGGTCCAGTCCTGCCCTGTTTCCCGCAGGCCCTTCCCCACCCGCCCTGTGGCTGCCCACCTGCCGGTGCCCGGGCCAGGCTGCGACGTGGGTGGGCTCAGGAAGCGTCCCTCACCAGCCCCGTGGTCCCTCCTGGTCTCCAGTTTCTCCCTAGGAGCTGACCCCACCCAGAGTGCCCCCCAGCCCTCCTCCTCACATGACTTCCCCAAATGAACACCCCCTCCCCTGCCCGCTGTGCACACTTGGGAGCAGCTAAGAAAGGACGCCCATGAACCCAAGAGCCTTAGCACATCCAGGAAATCAGGAAATGGCTCTAGGCAGTGTCGTGCAGGGGACCCTGCTCGCTGCGTCATGTGTCATGTGGGGCGACCCTGCTCGCTGCGCCATTTGTCGTGCGGGAGACCCTGCTCGCTGCGCCATTTGTCGTGCAGGGAGGCCTGCGGGGTCTCAGCTCCCGCTCCCCACACAAGAACGCAGGACATGGTGAGGCCCAAAAGGAACACCCACGGAGCCATAGGTAGGGGAGTCATACCACTATATTCTCTCTGGCGGCACTATACTCTCACTGGAGGCTGGATCCACACTGTCCGCAAACCGCCATCCACGCTTGCCAGCCCAGCCACCATCTTCTTGCTAGCCCCCATTCTTCCTCCTCTCTTCCTCTACTCTGCTAGCGTAGCCACAGCAGTTATATTAGTGGCCAATGGCTCACTGGTTACAGCTGACAGCCAACTAGCCACAGCTGATGGCCATCCCATCACAGTTGATGGCCATTTACTACCTGAGCCAACACCTGTCTATGTGAGGCCGAGAGCCTGGAAACTGCTTTCTGGGGCTCTGCCCCCACAGCAGGAAGGGGACACATAGTCCATTGTGGGAACAGAGCCAGGAGTGCAGTTTCCAGGCTCTTGGCCTCACGTGGAAAGGTGCTGGCTCGGGTAATAGATGGCCATCAGCTGTGACTAGTTGGCCATCAGCTGTTACCAGTGAGCCATTAGCCACTGATATAACTGCCGTGGCTGAACTAGCAAGTGCGGATTATGGAGTGCAGATCGCAGGGAGGCGGATTGCAGTTAGCAAGTGAGGTTGGTTGGCAGAGAAGTGGACGGCGGGTTGCAGATCCTATCGCTCCTGCTCCCTGTGTCTCCGGCCCAGCCGCCAGCGGGAATATAGTGGTATGACGCCCCTATCAATGGCTCCGTGGGTGTTCCTTTTTGGCCTCACCATATCCTGCGTTCTTGTATGGGGAGCGGGAGCAGAGACCCCGCATGAGACCCTGCATGGCACCCGTCCTGTTGTGGGATCCTCTGTTCCTCAGGGTTGGCCCAACCCCACGGGCTCCATCCATACTCGGGTCCTGTAAGCCTCTCAGGTCGCTGCCACCTGGATGTCCTTAGGCCTGGACTCCGTTTCTCCTGTTTGCATCACCCTTGCTCCTGCCCCAGCCCCAGCGGGATCTGTGCAGCGGTCCCATGGCTCTCGAGCCCCATGCAGAACATGGTCTTGCTTTCCTCCAGGCAGATGGCAGATGGAGTTCTCCACTCATGTCAGGGTGTTGGGTTTGTCACTGGAAGGGCCACACGGCCCTGGGTTCCTCTCATTATGGCACCGGGTCCCAGACACTTACTTGTCCTGCAGCCATCAGAGGAATTAAAATGAACAGCAGCCCTGACGAGGGTTGCTCTGCAGAGCAACGCTGGATGGTTACTCACTTCACAGCAGGAAACTCGCAATCAAATTCTAACAAAAGGTCACATTTGCAATAAGTAAAAAGGAAGTGTAGGTAATTGGTTCTGGAGCCCGTTAATACCTCTTCAGGCCTTGAGAGGCAATCTGATGCACTTGAAACCTTTTTGTTCAGGTGATTAAAAATGAGATTTCATTAGATCATTAAAAATAAGGGTGCACAATCTGTTGTCTTAGATTCTGTAATGATATCAAAGAGGAAAGGAAATCCAGCCAGGCAGGCACTTGGGTTTGTGAATAAACAGAATGCAAATCAGGCTTACAGAGTCCCAAACAGTCCTGGCTGGACAGGAGGCGGCTCAACGGGACAGTGGGGACACCTTTGGGTTGGGGGTGGGGGCGGGGAGGTTGTTGAGAGTCAGACCCCACCTCAGGGTCTGGGGGAAATTGGCCGTTGGGACTCTAGTCAAGTCGTAAGCTGCGTCTTTTCCAACATGAGAAATTATTTGCAGAGCTGCTTACAAGGAAAGGGGAGGGAAATAAAGAGGTCCGCCTCCCTGGGCCCCATCCCTCCGTCCTCTAGGCGGAGGCCACTGTGGCTGCAGACTGCACAGCCGTCATGTTTGTGGTCGGCCCTACAAGGGGATGGCTTGACTGCATTGGCCGGCCTGAGAGGCGCTGGGACAGGCGCTCCAGTGTCATGACGGGTCCTGCAGAAAATCAAGATGAAAACTTTGTGTCATGAAATCTCACCGTTTACATCACCCAAGGTGAAAGGTCACATCTAAAAATAGAATACAGTCATTAATAGGAATTGTGTTTGTGTGTTTCTTTTTTTCTGGCCTTCTCCTCAGACCCTAACGTGGCAGCTTTGTGGGTGACCCACAGGAGTTTAGTCACGTCTCATCAGTGTTTGGACTTTAGCATCACTTCAATGTCCCATGATTGTGAATAAAGGTTCTGATTCTGGCTGGCTGCTGAGTGCAAATTGTAGGCACTGGGACGCTTACATGGCTCCTTCGTGCTCTGGTGGCCTCTGTCATTCACACCTTAGTCACAGGAGGTCCTGCCTGCATCCTAAAGACCAGGGATGGGACTTCTGCATATACTGCCTCACAAAGGATGAGGCACTACAAACCCAATCATCATCTTTCATGTGAATTTTTTTTTTTTTTTTTTTTTTTGGCTTAAAAGAAGGAAAATCATGATATAACAGATCTTTATTTTTTTGAGGCACATTTTCTTGGCAAACATAATTATTTGTGAGACCCATTTAGTTTGTAAATAGAACAATTAGTTCTAATCCATCGAATTTTAGGATTCAGAAAAAAATTCTGAAGATTTTTTTTTGGCTTGAACAAAAATATTTATCAACTAAATCCCGATTTTATATAAATAAAATGCTGTGCCAGAGAAACTGTCATCATTTCCTTGTATTTTTATGTTCATAATTTGGATTTCTAGCATTCAATTTTACTTGTAACCAAAAACAAAAAAAAAAAAAAAGAAAAGAGAAAAAAGAAACAAAAGAAACACTCAATTTAAAGTTTTGTCCTTTTATTTACAAATTGTTTTCTTTAACCAGTGGGTGAAATAAGCTGTGAAGTTCTAAGAAGACAAACCTGTGGAGACTTTTTGTCATTACAGTTCCCACACAAGTGAGTCCCAATTTCCCGGCTGGCTATTTCCATGGCCTGGTCCCACAGAACCTTGGTCTTCACTCTAATACTATCTGCTCCATGGACTTTGATCACCTGCTGAGCCAGGTAGGGTTTGATGGCCAAGGACTGATAACCCAGTTTCTTACCCTACAAGCAGGCAACACACAAAAGCCAGCACTTTTGAGGACTTGAGCCCCTCCCCACCCTAACCCTGCACTTCCTGTTTTAGGCCTTTGCATCCTCCCCTTAGGGCAGCAGGTGACAGACGCCATCCTATTATGCTGCTGTGTAAAAAGCCCTCCTGTCTGCACAGAGGCCCCCTCTGGGCCCCGGCTGCACAGCTAGCACACTGCGCTTCTGGTGGTCCTCACATCGCAGCTCTTCCACGTACCAAGTGCCAGGTCCTGCTCCCCACCCGCTCTCTGCCTCCTGGGCCTTCTGTGGGTCCCCTTTGGGGTGCTCTGTCCCTGCTGTGCCCTGTCAGGTCCCACTACACCCCCTACTGTGCTCTGCGCCGGGCTCCCTGTCCTTGCCTGTGTGGCTTTTGGGGGTTGTGTTTCCTAGTGGGAGTCTCCAGGGCAGGGGCCCCTCTTCCTTCCCTTCATCTCCTGTCCAGCTGCTGGGTCTTCATCAACTTTCGATCCAGGCTCATGGCATCAGTGGATGTCAGGTGACCCCTGAGGACCATTCCGTGCAGCGGTGACCCCGGGTTCATGCGGTGGTTTGGTTGGCGGTAACATCTACATAATTAGCAAAGCACATCATTGCTCAGCTTCTCCGTGAGCCATTCTGGAGAAGCCTCAGGGGCTCGCCTCAGCCCGCAGGATGCAGGGACGATGGCGGACGTCCCAGGAGCTATTGTGTGTAACGCAGCTCAACCCTCAAGACCTGAAAGAAATGGTACTTTCACGAGGTTCACTCCTGGCTTAGCTAAACGAAGCTGAATTTGTCCTGTAACGATCATTTGCAAGAAACAAAAAACGAGGGGTGTTTTTTTCAGACTCACAGTTATTGCACCAGATTCCACATAGTGACTCAGGAGCCCAGAGCCCATTGCACCCACGTGTCAGTTATGGATGGAGAGAGGCCCATGCTTCTTGCTAAAGCCAAGCAGCCAGCCCGGAGCTAGTAGCCCACCTGAGACAAAGTCGCTAGCTACCAAGACTCCATCCCACCGAAACTTGGTGACCTCCCCTTCCCCGCTTGGGCGATTGGCCGCCCTGTCACTCACGCTCCATCTTATGTGGTCACTTCATGCTGTTATTCTGTGGACCCATGTCTCCCACTCGCTGTCCTGCTTTATCAGAGGGTCACGCACTCAGGCCTGTATGTAGGCACTGCCCTTCACCTCCTGGGCTCACAGCCTGCATTTCTCTTTCCCACGGAGAGACTGGGCCCAGACCCCAGGGTGACAGAGGCCCAGGAGGGCCAAGGCGTTTGGTTGTGCCCTTTGCTCCAGCCCGTGGGCTTCCATCCAGGCGGGGACTCTCTGCCCATCCCTGCACAGGCCTGAGGGCTCTGTCCCCTGGAAGTAAGGGGTGCCCTTTCAAATTCACCCACAGGAACCAAAGGCGTAGGCCACCACCCTGTCACACAGCCAGTTTCTATGTTGCATTAGTTGTCACTCATAAAATCTACAGAAATCCAAGTCTTTCATATCAGGGAAATTATTTTTATTTTATTGTGACTCACAAAGCCTGATAAAATCAATTCTCATGCTTCATGTCCCTGTCATCTTACCAAGGAGGCTTTGGGGACAGCAGCCTGAAGACAGAGAGCCTGGCCGAGCGGACCATGGACCCAGGACTCAGAGCTTAGAACCAACATGTGCAAGTACGCTGATGGAATAAGGAGGCCCCTGGGCCCCGGAGTCGTCTAACACGGAGCTGTCAAAGCCCTCCTTTCGGGTTTGAAGCCTAATCCGTCTGAGTCTAAATCCGTTTGGTTTGGAGTCTTCCCTTCAGCCCGTGAGTGGTGCCATCCTGACGGCGTCGGAGTCTCCTCCCCAGGTGGGGCCTTCCTCTCGGCTCATAGGTAGTATTTTGAACAGTGACCTAAATAGTTTCTCAGATGGAAAAGGTGTGATCTGACCACCTGTGGTAACCGTGGTGCTGGCTGATGACCCCACTCACAAAGGCAAGGAGCTTGCGTGTGACACTCACATGCATGTGACACGTGAGTGTGACATTTGCGTGCGTGTGACACTCGTGTGCGTGACAGCAGCTGGCTTCGTAGAACTGCCTGGTCAGTTTTCAGGACAGACAGCGCAGCAGTCCTGTCTGTGCCACCGGTGGTGATGACAGACCATTTTTAGGTGCTGACTTCCTTTGCAAGGGGAGGGCATTCGCCCGTGTCTGATTAGAGGGAAAGCTCCCTCTTCCTATTTTCAAATGAAATAGATTTTGAGGAAGATTTCAGCTCACAGGGGGTTTGCATCAGAAAAATTCTGTGGCTTATAAAGTCATTTGTTCTTTGGCTGTGATTGTGTACAGGGCAGAGGGTGAGGGAAAGGTCAGCCATAACTCTGCTGTTGCATTTTAGCCTGGAAAAATGTAATATTGATCGATACGAAGATGGGAGGCATGAGTGTTAAGCCTCACTTGATGTTCTGCGACCTTTCCCCCACCATGTTGATTTTACGCTTAAATGTTATGTCTCCCATTCAAAAGGTTTGTCCTGTTTAGTCTCCTCTTTAATTAATACATGATCGCCCTTACTCTCTCTAATGTGGCAACAAGACGTTCACTTGGTTCCTTGTTGAACCACTGTCCTTGCTCCATGTCTTCTCTGCCACCCAAACCGGCTCACACAGAATGACATCAGGGGTGCACTTAGCACCTGTCTTCCTGCAGGTCATTGGAAGGAAACACTGTTTAGGACCAGACAACCCTGTGTGGATGAGGGCCCGTGGGGAGGCCGGCGGGTGTGCGGGGGACTCAAGTCTCATGGGATGGTGGGAGTCGCCTCCTCGGTGGGACAGGTGGGGCAGGAGACACAGACCTGGTGCTGACTCCTGCTGCAGCATGTACAACCCCCTGAGGGGCTCCAGGATCGTAGCACATCAACCCTGAGAGGGCACACAGCGGTTCTGGATTGTGTCCTGACTGAAGCCTGGGGATGACCTAAGTGTAGCCCACCCCGTGGCCACCACCTCCCGCCCCTCCCAAGGCCGCAGCAGGGGTGATGTGCACCCACCCTGCTGAGGCCTTGGGAGGGGCGGGAGGTGGTGCCCACGTGGGGTGTGGAGAGGAGGGCCTGAGGCTGAGGATGGGCTGAGCTCAGGGCCTCAAGGGCTTGTCAGGGCTTCAGGCAAGTTGGCTGGGTTCAATAGTGACCCCCAAACTCATGTCCACGTGAAGCCTGTGAACGTGACCTACTTGGAAATGGGGTCTTAGCAGACATAATCACGTTCCAATTAGGCCTTAGTGGATTAGAGGAGGCCCTAAGGTCGATGTTACTCGTGTCCTTATCCAGGGAATCTGGAAGCCACGTGACACAGAGGCAGAGTCTGCAGTGAGCCAAGAATCACCCAGGACTGCAGGGAACCACCTGCCACCGGCAGAGGTCTGCATGGGACACTCGCCTGGAGCCTCGGAGGGAACCAACCCTGCTGGCCCCTTGATCTCGGACTTCCGGCCCCCAAACTGAAAGAATACATTTCTGTTGTTTTAAGCCCCCCTGTTTGCGGAATCCAATACCAGCCCAAAGAGCAGAGTGGACATTGGGCTGTGTCCATGGTAATGGAATGGGAGTGCCGCCCCTCAAGCCCTTACCCCCCACCCCCCACCCCTGCCATGGCACTGACAGCTCTGGTCATAGGTCACATGCGGTAGCTGAGGACCGACTGGTCCCCAGGTGACCTGCCACCAGGCCGGGCACATGCTGAATGCCCCGCCCAGCATGCAAGGCCTGGACACTGCGGGCTGCCCTGGGAGGGACCCTGCCCAGTGCGGACCAGGGAAAGTCAGGTGCAGCGTCGGAATCCTGCACATGGGTGCAGGGGAGCCACGCACGCCGTGGGGTGGGCGGGATGGCTGCGCCCTGCTGCAGGGTCTCCTCACCGCTGGGGACAGCTGAGGTCCCCTGAGCAGGTCGTTTGTCATTTCCAGGAAATCATCCTGTTTGTCCTCCTGACAGATCCAAGAACCGGTGTGAAGTGCGAATGAATGATACGGACAACCGGCGTGGGCAGCAGGAGGGCAGGGCGGGCTGGCGGGCTCAGTGGGCACGGAGGGCCTCGGGGACACTGGCCTGAAGCGCCCGCTCCCACACAGGCTCCTCCTCACCCCCGCACCCGGCTCTCTTTTGTGGGCCCTTCAGGTTCTGTCCCTTCTCAGGGGACAGCAGGGAAGGAAGGACAAAGATAAGGCCTCTTGGGACGGGTTATCTGGCTGACCCTTGGAGAGGCTGAAAGGGGAGTGTTGTCATCCGGAGGGCACAGAGGGGTCGCTGGGCGGGCGGCAGGCAGGGCCCCAAGAAGACAGCCCAACAGGGCCTGACCCGCTGTCAGCGCCGTCAGCGCCACCGCGGCTCCCAGACACGCAGACACGCAGCCACAGGCATGCATGAATGCTCGCATGAATCTGCCTCCAAAGGGGCTCAGAGCAGCCACTGAGGGGGCACCAAGCAGCCCGGCAGACGCCGCTACAGTGGCCCAGGGGGAGAGGGCTCGCGGGGGGCGGGGAGAAGAGGAGCTGTTTTCTTTAGATGTGGGCGCGTGCCAAATAATGACAGAGAGAGGAAGCCATGTTGCAGGGCGATCCACGAGTAGACTTCCCCCTGGATTCATTTAAACCCATGCTCTCGCATTTTCCAGACAACACCTAGAATACTGGAAGGGCAAATGCGACTTCTGTGTCTGAAAGAGAGCAGGCTTCTGACTTTAGGGTGGCCTCTGCATTCATTTGTAAATAAACAGCCTCCTGCACATGAAAGACATGAGCATAATCTCCATTTATTCACACCAGACACAGCCCCACCGTCCCAGAAACACCAGCACAGCATTCAGAGGGCAGGTTCTGTGCAACGTCCTTTCAAGTCGGGGACTGAATCAATGGTCCAGAGAGCACGAGTCAGTGCCACTGGACGGTCTTGCAGAGCGCTTCCGAAAGTGTGCGAGAATTTGCTCTTACTGTTCACACGTACGGATGCCCCACTGAGGCCCGCTGCGCTGAGACCTGGGTGGAAAGCTTCCACCTGTCTAGGATTCCAGACAGCTCTGAAGCCGGGAAAACGCTTTGTGTTTTATTAAGCAACCTGCACTGTGCACATAATTAATCCCTGGACACCACTTAACAATGAAAACGACCCAGGTTACTACTAGTTTTTATATCATTATAAAGGTACCTTGACGATATTTTATAAGGTAGCTTTTATTGTTTAAACCTTACACATGTGTTGCCAAAGCAAAAACAATTTTTCAGGGTAGAAGAGGTGTGATTTACAATCTTTTAAGGAGAAGTTTTCTAGATTATAAATTCCATCATGGCTTAAAAATTTATCAAAATGATTTTAAAAAGTGATATCCTGATATGCAACTGAGGAGGGAAATGTGTTCTTACTAATATAAATCTTTAAATTACACTCTGTAAATTCCAGTCAAAAAAGTAACAAATTTCAGTGAACCAGGAAATGTGTTTGCTATGTGCACATAAGAGCGATTGTGTCAACCAAGCCCTGGAATATTGTGGGAACCATGGCATAAACCCTTAACTATTGTAGGAACAATAGTGAGAAATTTAAAAAGAATAAAAACTAGCTTCTATTATGTAGGGGTGGGTGGGAGTAAACAAGTGAGAAAAACAGACCAAACGTTGACAAGACAGATGCAAACCCAGTGAGCACAGAACACGGCTTGTGCACAGAGTCCGACCGGAAATGCTTTCTTTCTTCTCTCTGAAGGCTGCATTTGACAATTCTGTGCTATGAGCTCTTAAAGTGGTAGTTTGTATTTGCCCGTTTTCACTGAGAATCCTTGCTTTTACAATGATTTTCCAGTTAAAAAACTGGCATTCCGGTGTCCAAACGGAGATGTTAGGCCTCTGGGAACGTTTTCTGCCCTCCTGACTAGGACCCTCTGGTGAATCTCTTTCTCCTCCCAGAGTCTTTTGGGTTTTCAATGTGTCTTCTCCAGGGGGAAGCTCCCGAGATTCACTTGACAGCTGTAGGTGCAGGTACACAGATGTCCCATGTCTTCTCTGGATGACACACAAATCCGCAGTCAGAACCCTGAAGGGTGCTGGAGCCAGTGCCCTCCATGCTGATGTCAGTGCCCAGGTGCCCTGCTGGCTCTGACCCGAGGGACAAATAATGAACAGGGGTCCCCTCCCCTCTGGGTGCTGCTGGCCCAACATCACTGTTTCTTGAAAAGCCGTGGACGGTGTTCCCACCTGGGAGAAGACGGCTACCCTGGTAACCGGGTCTCGACAGACGGCGGCGTTGCTCTAGCTTATTGATGACTCCCCATAACACCGTCATTGATCCGCCCCCACACGTATGAGATCTCTCCCACCCGGCTTTCGCAGTCATTCCCACCACACGCAGCTTTAGGCGGCTGACTAAACGATGGGACCATGCCCAGCAGAAGTCCCAGGGCCCTGAGGAGTGAAGGTGGCGACTGCACCGTCTGTGACGACCGGGCCGCCTTCGCGCCGTCTGTTCCCTGACGAGGAAGCGGGATGCGTGCAGGTGTGAGGTGGAAGGCCGGCCCGCACTCGGCATGCAGCATCGCCGTCTGTGAGCTGCACGGAACCTTCAGGAGGATGGGCAGCCCCCGCCTCCGTGCTTCCCAGGGCCTCCCGGTTCCCTGGGGCCCGAGCGGGGGCAGGCCGTCCCACAGTGGCTCTTCATCCTGCTCAGCACGGCCTCTCCGCTCAACCGGGCCCGCGGTGGCATGTCTGTGTGACGCGGGGCCCAGGTGGAGGACACCTGTGTAAGGGGAAGTGGAAACTGTCCCCAAGTGTGGGAAGCGCAGTGGCGTCCACGGACATTCCCAGATTGGGCAGGTCCCTGAGTGGCTGGTGCCGATCAGACGGGTCTTGTCTTTCTCAGTGATTCAGAGAAGTGACAGCTGATGGCGCACACTGTGGTGCTGGGGCACGAATGGCAGAGTCTGGGATCAGTCAGGACGGGGTGCCTCCCCTCCACCCCCCAGGGCAGAGCCCATTCTGGGCCCTCTTGGCCATCGTTTCCTTTTGATAAACATGTTGAGCGTCTTGACCTGTGTCAGCTCAAATCCCCGAAATGAAATGCGGGGCTGCAGCCCATGTGAAAAAGCAGCATTTCCAGCGCTGCTCGCCTCCCGGGTGGCAATTTCTCGGGTTTCCGTCACAGTGAGGCCTGTCTGTTAACACGTTGCACACGGCGGGGTTTAAATCCCTCGTGAAGATTCTCGTGATCCGTACGCAACGTGTTAACACGCCCTGAGCTCAGATCATGAGGTGCTGCAGGTGTTGAGCCAACGATTGGGGGACGACCACGTGCCAGACAGCAGTGGTGTAAAGTGCCGTAAAGACACCTGCCGACGGTGCCGTAAAGACACCTGCCGAGTGTGGGTACCTCCAGTAGGGCCGCTTACCACGACCTTGGGGAGTTAGAGCGGCAAGCGTGAGTGTCCCCGTGGCCCAGGGGGCCTGAGATCTGTCAGGCCATCCTCAGGGGACCCTGGGTACAGCTGTCTGGCTCCTTTAGGTGTTCAAAGAGAAGAGGCACGTTCTTGTGAGTTTTGAGCTTTCTCTCTCATTTTGGTTTCTGGTGCTGATTCATTATCTCAGTGCTATGTCCCATTGCTCATCTGCTGTGCTGTGCCGACGCAGAGATGCTGAGGCCGCTCCATGACCCTCTCCGTGCTTCCACCTCATGTGGCCCCTCCCCTCAGGGAGCTGGGACTCCCGTGTGCCCCCCAGAATACGGCAAAGTGGCGCGTGTGCAGTTCCACGCATGTGATCACACGTGTGTAATTACACTGCGTGACCAGACTCACACGATTACATTGCATAATTGGCCGCTCGTGGATTAACCCCAGTCAATCATGTGTTCACGTGGAGCTGTCACATGTACAGGATCCCATGTGTGCTGTTACACGTATGCAGCTAAAAGACCACAGCCACGTGTGCAGGTTACATCACTGCTGATCTGCACTATGACACATGCAATTACATGCATGTGCTCACGTGCGTGGTCCATGCACATGCCTGCACACGGTCACATGTGTGATTATACATCCATAATCACATCACGTAAGATGGTAATGTCCCTTGTGACGAGACTCCCTTACTGACTGTGAGAGCAGGTCCCAGTGTTCAGTGCCCGCAGTACAGTGTCTGTGCACACTCACCTCATGCTCACACATGCACACTCACACACAATGCACACACGTGCTCACACACTCACGCAAACAGGCGCGCTGACACTCACGTGCTCATACCTAACACACATGGACCTGCTCGCACTCTCACAAGCTCACACTCTTACATGCTCACCGACACACACTCACATACACTCTCTCGCTCACTCACATATGCATACACGTAAACATGCACACCCATATACACACACTCACTCTCCCACACTCAGTGCACACACACTCAGTCTACACTCACACCCAGCACTGCCCGATTCTAAGAACGAAAGTCGCTGACCCTTCTCTGTGTAACTCTGAGCGTTCTGTCCTGCGTCCTTCAGGGTGGTGTTGGGAGGGCAGTTTCCAGCCAGGTCCAGAAGATGGCGCTGGAGAGCAAGAGGGGCTGGTCAGTGGAAAGCAGCGCTCTTACGAGTGTCCGAAGAAACGTGCGTGAACCAATACCTTTATCTTCCCTAGATGGTCCTCTCCGGGTGGGCTTTGGGTGTGAGCTGTGATGCTCCACTCGACAGGCTTGGCCAATGCTGACCTCCCACTGGGTCTGGACACACAGCATTTTAACGCTCTAGTCACCAGCCCTTTTATTGGCAGACTGTGTGTGTATGTGTGCGAGTGTGTGAGCATGGGAGTGCCCGCATGCAAGAGTGTGTGTGCCCTGGGAATGATGCACACTCTTGCATGTGGGCACTCCCATGCTCAGGTGTGTGGGCACATGGGAGTGTGCATGTGTGGGTGTTCACGTTTGTGTGCACACACGTCTGTGCATATACTTTGTGTGTTGCCAGCTAGGCAGGCATTTGATTCTTGTGTCCATTTAGAGGTGGACACTTTGCTGCTGTGGAGTAAAGGCCAGAGAGGATTGGAAGTATGGACGCAGTGCACACACACGTGCGCACACATGTGCACACACACGTGCACACACACGTGCACACACACATACACAGTGGAATGCTAGAATATTCTGCTGCTGCTCTTAGGCTGGTCTGTCAGTCACTCAAGCCCTCCCTCTTCCAGGAACCAGCAGGGTCTCCCGGTGTCCAGGCAGCTCCCCAGTGACAGCTACTCCGTCTTTCAGCACCACCCACTGTGGCTGATGACACCAGGGCTGCAAAGCCTTGATGCTCAGGCTGGGTTTTCCGGGACAGCTTAGCCTCCTATCCCTCCTGCTTTGTCCCAGCCTCACAGGGGGTCTGAGGGACTTGGAGGGATGCCTGTCATCTGCCCCAGGAGCACACCTGGGCAGGAGCACAGGCCTGGGGTGCAGCCACACCTTAGCCTCAGGGCTGGTCTTTGCTGGGGTGGGTGCTGCATCAGGAAGTGGGTGGGAGATGGTGCGCCCAGGACATCAGGACCCAATAGTTCTCCCTCCCTCCTCTCCCTCCCCTCCCATCTCTTTCTCTTCCCCGCCCTCCTCTCCCCTCTCCCCCATCCTCTCCTCTCCCCTCCCCTGCCCTGGCCCCACAGCTTGCATGACCCTCTGGCTTCCGTGTCCTCCCAGTGTGAAGAGGACGTGAGTTCCCCATCTGCATGGTGCTGAGGTGTCATCATGCCTTTCCTACAAAGGGCAGTGACACTGGGACATCGTACACGGCATTTGTGACGTGAAGGAATAGGATGGGAACCCCACATGAGAAGATATTTCATGTCCTTGCAGCTCCTTGCCACATGATTCTTAGAGAGCTGCCTCCCACCGTGCACTCACACGCACGCACACACACACGCGTACACAAACACCAGCACATTTTCTGTGGCCTGCATTTTCAGCACCTTGGTTCTCCTGGGACTTTCCAGAGCTGTGTGGAGGGTGTGATATGACGATCCCTAAAAGCTCTGAGTTGCCCAGGGAAGCTCCGTCTGTCTGGACCTGCATTTCTTTACTGGGTTACCCTGGCATCCGACCTGCCGGCAGTGACAGCTGGGAGGCTGGGGAAGTGTCAGTGCGGTAACCTTTCCTCACCTCTCCCTGTCACGTCTGACCTCTGCCACTGTGGTATGTGGAAGCCCTCCCCGCCGTGGGCCCTGCTGCAGGATGGCAGCCAGCGGATGCCAGATGACACACGTCAGCCGGCCGGAGTGGTGCTTGACCTCGCAGGCATGCACTCCGGGGATCCACAAGTGGGGGTGGATTGTGCAGCACTCAGCAGCCATCTGGCACATTCCAGAGGCTCTGGTGACCTGGGGGGTGACAGGTGACACCTCACCCCTCTGAAGGCCGTCCCTCCCTCCAAGGACCAGGCCCCAGCGGGGTCCTGAGCGTTTGTTCATCAGCCCCCAGCTGGCCAGCCTGACGACCCCCTCAAGCGGGATGAGTGTCCCTGCTGGGAGTGGAGGGCCACCGGCCTGGACCTGTTGGGGCCTGCTGGCCTCTCCCATCCTCTGCACCTGGCCCAGGCGCCTCAGGGCAGTGTTAGGCCGGCTGTGTTACACATCACCGGCCTGCCAGCCGAGAGCCTGAGATCAAACCGAGAACTTTAAGTCTTCACATCCCGCCCAGTGTAGGCCCCAAAGTTTGCCTCACGGTGGGGGGAGCACAGGTGACAGCTGGGGACCTGAAGTGGGCAGGTCAGCAGGAAGGTGCCAGTGGTCAGCAGGCTCCTTGGGACCAGGGACTGCCAGGACTCTCATTGCCTACGTGGTGCTAGTTTCTTAACTATTTACACTGTATGCAACAGACACGCTGTTTCATGATGTTCAAAGAACACTAAAAATTCTAAACATTAAAGGTAACTAATTTTAAGGTGTCTTCATTACAGGAAGAATGATGTAATGATTCTCATCAGGTGACTGTATCACCTCATTCCTTTCTTTCTGTTTTTAAATAATTAAGAGCTTTACTTTTTTTGAGCAGTTTAAGGTTTACAGAAAACAAGCAGGAAGCACAGTGGGTCCCATCCACCTCCTCCACCTACCACCTGCTTACATCTGGCTTTTGTGTGCTGCGTGTATCAAAGTTGATAACACAGTATTGACACGTTATTATTACATCAAGCCCGTAGTTGAATCCATATATGAAGCCAGGGAAAGGAACCAGCAGTGCAAAGTGGATACACGTTGTTCTTGGGATTGCTGAGGTGACAAATCACATGGGATTTCGAGGCATAGTGCCTCTCTCAGGACACAGGGGGTGCAGGTCTCCCCACCTGACTGCTGGCCTGCAGGGGAAACACCTGGCCCTCTTGGGTTGGGGGGTTTGCAGGCTGTGGGGTCTGACTTTTGCACCTGGAAGAGGTGGCGGAAGAGGAGTTTCTGAAAAGAGAACTTTTTGCTTCTTCTGCCTCAAAGCATATTTCTGCGTATGGATTCGTGTATGGATACATGAATATGAAATATATCCACACATGTATGTGAAAATGTCTTCACACCAGTGAAGTAAATGAGCCTGGCTGAGAGGAAGTGACACTTCCCGTTCTCCAAATAAAAGGGGCGCCAGCCAGCAGGGGCACTGGAGGGCCCTCAACACCATCCCCAAGGGAGGGGGCGACACCCCGCCCAGGTCGGAGGGGCTAGCAGACAGAATATTCGGTGCAGCAGTGGCTGGGTTCACATGTGCATTCATAGCCTTCAAGAAGCCCCACCGCTTCCAACTCGGACGGAGTTAAAGCCACCTGTGCACGACACAAGGACTCAAGTCGTGGATGCTTCACGGCTGAAGTGCGACTTAGCTCACGACCCCCACACAGCACACCTTGCCTCCAATGACACGGCTTAAGTGTGGACTAGACAGCAGACATGTTCACCAGAACGAAGCCCCAGTCCTTTCTGTAGCTACTTGCGTGGGAATAACTTGCCCAAAGTTCAAGTCGATTGACTCAAAGGAGCAATCCGTGCGCATTTCGTTTTAATCACATGTTTTAAGTTCAATTATTGGCTGTAATCGGATTTCAGAAGTCAGCTCGTGGGAGCTGCGGGGATGGAGGTGGTTCCTGCAGCCTTTACTGGATGAGGCCAATGGTCAGCCATTTGGGGGCATCCTGCCCACAGAGGGGAGCCGTGGGCGTGAGTGGAGGCAGTGCCTCTGGGAGGGCAGCCTGTCAGGTGGGTCTGGACGCTGCTCACCTAGCCTCCTGGTGGCCTGCACACCGAGCCAGAACCATCCGTGCAGTGGTGTGTCCGGAGGCAGGAGCCGTTCCCGCCAGGCCCACCACAGGTCTGCCCCCAAAACGACCTCACTGGACACACTTGATTGCTCTGAGGTGAGAACGACCAGAAACCTCTTTCAAAAGCTCGCAACTAGCAGGGCTGAGGGTCACCTAGGTGTCCTCCTCAGTGACCCTCCTGATGTGGCTCCTCAGTGACCCTCCTGATGTGGCTGACGTTTTCTCCACTGAGACATGGCCTGAGCCTCTAATTCTGCTGGGGGGACTTGGGGACATTTGCTGGGGCCCCATCATCCTCTCCTCCTAGAAATTCTTTGCTGTCTTTCTTTTTCATTGTGGGAAGAAATGCGGAAACTGTGGGGTGGGCAGGAGGTGGGGCCTCACAGTGGGATGCCGGAAGCTCCAGGGCTGCTCTAACCCTGCGGGGGGTGCACCCCTGTTGTGTCCCTGTCCTTATGGCTCCGGAGAGACAGGTGTGGACCTGAGGACAGGAGAGAGCCACATGTCCCTCGGGGACAGGCTCTTCCAGTTCACCCCACCCCGGGACCATGCGTAAATCTCGGCCCCAGGTGCCGCGTTCCCAGTTCCCTCAGGCTAATTACTGGGAGTGGTGACTCGGTCTCTTGGTATCTGCATGAGGGTCAGGAGTTAGCCTTGTTGGGACACCCCCTTAACACCGCCTCTCCTAGTTCCGTTGTCTCCTGCCCCCATTTCCTCCTCCTCTGGTCATTCTCTCCTCACAGGCACAGACCCCAGGGGTGACCCTCAGGGACAGGACATGCCCCAGAGCGGGGCCCACGTGGTCTGGTGGGGGCACAAGGACCCTCGGTGAGCTATGGGGACGTGCACGTTCTCTGCGCCCAGGAGATGTCGTCAGAGGGGCCAAGGTGGGGACAGCGATGGGATGTCCCTTAGCAGAGGGTGGCTCCACTTTCCTCCTCAGGACCCTGGGACCGTCCCCGGTCCCCTGACAGGCTGCTTGCGTGGAGGACAAGTCCTTTCTTTGGGGCGGTGCCGCAGCACAGCCGCAGGGGTGTTTCCCGGGCAGTAGGAGCCAGCAGCGCGAACAGCTTCTTGTTGGGGACCCATGACTCGGGGTCTGTCTGGAGTGGGGAAGGGTAGCCGCCTCTTCTCAGGGCGCACTCCCACCTGGGGGCTCTCGCCTGGGTCTGTGTGGTCACTGCACGGCAAGTCTAGCCGTGGGGCGACTCAGTGTGCCACCAGCACCCTTTCCACAGGGCCTGGAGGTCATTCCCCCCAGGGCCCCGCCCCTGGGACTTACAGCCGCCAGGGAGCTGACGGCAGTGACCACCGTTGCAGAGGAAATGAATGGCGATGTCACTTTGCAGTTATGTGGAATTGTGCTCAGACTGTCTCAACTTCAGGTTTAATTGGTGTGTGGGCTGCGAGGCGTGCGTCATGGCGTGTGTAATTTATTTATGCAATAAAATCCACTGTTAGCTGAGAGAGGAAAAATAAAAAGAAAAACAACATGTTTCACACTATAATTACATAATAAAGTTTGAACGAGAAATATCACTTGGCCCACAAGCTTCCTCGGGAAGAACTTGCAAGCCAGCCATCACGTCAGTGCTGTCCTGGGTTCTGGGGAGGGGGTGCAGTTCTGATGTTACAACAGATGGGTGGGTCTTAAAATGGAACCATCTGGAAGGATGGGGCCGCTGAGAACCTCCCTGCCTCAGATGAGCAGAGCTGGTTAGACCTGGCAGGCTGAAGAGAGGTGGGAAGAAGGGGCCGGAGAGGTATCTCGACCTTTCTTCTCTGTGGAGACAGCTCACTGGGGAACAAGGTTTCTTACTCAGAAAAGAAAAGGGGGTGAGTCAGGGTGGCTGTGACCTCCTGATATCCTGAAGGTGTGTCGTCACGTAGCCACGGCGACAATAATCCGCAAACGGAAAGGTAAACCAGAGGCCTCCTGGCGTCCGCAGGACAGTTCCAGCAGAGAGAGGCTTGGGTTTTCGTCATAATCTGCATGATTCCTGATTCCTAAAAGGATCAACACGTGCCCGCCCAGGCCACTGACTCCTGTGACGGCAGTGACTCCAGGCTGAGACTCAGCAGCGTCGGGGGCATGCCAGGGTTCCCAGCCCTCTGGCTCTGCCAGGGTCCCCTCTTGTGGACAGAAGGGCAGAGGGCATAATGCACCTCTATAGCCCAGCTGACCCCTCATCGTGGACAAGAGCATGGGGCCAAACAGGCCTTGGGAGGCCTGTTTAACATGTGAGCTACTCAGGAAATGGGTTTGGGGTTTCCAGAAATCAGTGTCAATTCTGAGCCGATGCCTAGAAGTCATCAAGAGACCTGGGCACAGTCGCCCTGGTGAGTGACCCCTGACGGGCCCCCTGGGAAGGCAGCAGTGTCTTCACTGAGCGGGTCTGGGCCCCTGACCTGCACCAGCTGGGTGTGGGTAAGAGGCCATGGTTCTCGTAGGACCCCGTTCACCAGACTTGGAGGTTGTTTTGCGTTATTTCCAATCTGCTTTGGGGTTTTTGTGCACTTTTTTTTGCGTTTGTCCCTTTGTTTATACGAATCAAGTCAGATTTGAGCTGACTGCCTACCTGAGTACTAGGAATGTCAGGATTCACAAGTGTCCTCAAAGATCTCTGCAGGCCGAGCCATGCTCCGGGAGCCCTGTTACCCCCTGGGTCTCACACCCACCTCACCAAGACCTGCCCCTTGGGCCCGCCATTCTGGGACCCCATTCCCCATTGGAGTGGGGCCAGGCTGGTGGCCACATCTCTCACCGTCACTGCTGGTCTGCAGAGGACAGCTGCGCCCAGGTCTTTGAGAATGGAGGTTCTGTCTTTATCCATTGACTCTCAGGCCCGGGAGAGGGGTGTGTGGTCTGCACTGCCCGACGTGGGCAGTGGGAGCCCAGCCAGTGACGCTGCGTCTTTTCCTGCCAGCATCCGACTTCATTTCACAAGAGCAGCCACCAAGTTCATGTTTTCTGTCCCAGTTAAGAACTGAGAGTTGCTCTCAACTGCTCAAACCCACGGTGGAGCCAGCACCGGGGCGACCAAGCTGGTACATTCTCCTGGAACCAACACAATGCCTTCGGCCCGGCCTGTCATCCTTAGGATCATGCAGTTTCCCCATGTCTCTGTCAGTAGAAATTGTAAAATCTTGTGGTTCTTTTTGTGTGCATGGCCCGTTCTCCTGGTTCTGTATCTGTTGCTGAGGCCCTGGGGCTTAAGGCTGGTTCTGGGTTTCACAGGGATGAGAGGTGAAAAGCTACGGGTTCTTTCTGGCAAGGAGGGACCACATGGGAAGGGTGGTGGGAAATGCCAGAGTAACTGAAGTGTCCCCCGTGTGCAGCTCACTGGACTCTGCCCCCTGCCTCCTCCCAGCCCACCGTTCCCATCAGAGGCCCCTAGGCTGCGGGTCAATGGGCCCTGCCAGTCGGCCTGCGGCTCAGCCCAAGAATCTCGAGAATCTCAGTTTCCAGGAATTGTGACCCTCGGGCTCCTGGAGATAAGGGCTTCCTCCAGTCCTGCACGGAGGCTGTCTGGTCCTGGGGTTGGGGTGGGAATTCAGCGCCTGGGTGTGTGCAGAGGCCACTTGGTCATCAGAGCCTCGCCCTAAAGAGCCACCAGCTCCACATGCGCACAGGGGACAGTGAGTAAATATTTTGTTATGTGGGCTATGGCCCCCCTGCTCTGGTTACTATGACAACAGGGTCATTAATGCCTTTCAGTCTAATCAGATCAGGAAACTCCAGATTTCTGTCCTGGGGCTTCTGTTCCGGGGATGAGCAGCTATGACCATCGCTGCCTGATACGGGTGGGCCAGGACAGAGGAACCCACACTTCCCCCGAAGCGGGAGAGCTGGGAGGCTGTGGCCTGGGACTGGGAGCGCTCCGGGGTCAGCCTGCCCCCCGAGCATGGCGTCTGCAGACCACTGCGCCGATTTCTCAGGGTGTCCTGCAGCCTGCCGGCTCTCTTCCGTCATCTGCTGAAAAGCCAGGCTTCCTCTGTTTCTGCTCCCCCCCTCTTGGAGCCCCTGTGAGGACACACTAACCAGGGCCCTTCAGGGAACTGTGGCGGGTGGTGCACAGGGACACAGGGCAGAGCCGACCCAGCCTGGACGAGGGCCGAGGCCCTGCTTTTTTCCTTCCTTCCTTCCTATTTTCCCGGAGGCATGTGCGTGGGACACAGCCCTGCATGTGGTTTGGACTAACATCGTTTGGACAAGGACCAGCTGTCCGAAAGCGCCAACACCCCACCAGGGGTCCCCAAGCCCTGCTGGTGTGCTGGGACAAGGTGGTGTGCTGAGCCATGCACACGTGTCACAGCGACCGTGACACGTCACACGTGACACGTGGGGCTGGAACCCCGTCACGCTCTCTTCCTTTACTAACTTGCCTCGTTAAACATAAGATCCTCAGGAGGGTAATAGCTGGTGCTGTAGACTGTTGGTGTCACCTTATAGTCAGCACATTAATTATGTCCCTTTTCAAGTACTCTTGGTGAGCGGGAGGCCCTGGAAACCCAAGAGGGGACAAGAGAAAATGCAGATTTATGAACCAAAGCTGGGTGCTGGAGCTGCAGGGGCTCAGCAAGGGCTGCAGGGGATGGGGATGGCGGGGGGCTGTGGGGGGACTCGGGGGGCAGTGAGGGCTGTGGGGAGACTCGGGGGGCAGTGAGGGCTGTTGGGGGACTCGGGGCAGTGAGGGCTGTGGGGGGACTCGGGGCAGTGAGGGCTGTGGGGGGACTTGGGGGGCAGTGGGGGCTGTGGGGGGACTCGGGGCAGTGAGGACCGCTCTCCACGGTTCTCCCTTATGTTTGTATCCCCTACATTTAAATGACACAGTGCTTTGATTTTTAAGTATGTTTATTTACTGGCCTCTCACGATCCTGCAATGGTTCGTCCACTGTCTGCCCAGACCTGCCAAAAGCCAGGGGCAGGTCCAGGTGGCGGCGGGTGTAAGAGGTGGGAGTCCGCTGCCCTGCACAAGCGCTGGGTAAGGCTGCAGGTGGGGAAGGCACAGAGGCACACCCGCGAGCCGGGGTTCCTCTGCGATTCTGGCTTTGGGAAACCAACATCTATTTTAAATACAATTACAGTGCTTTGAAATGAGCTTACTGGCAAGTGGGATGCACTGGGAAACGAGAGCATTTGCCTCTTGCTCAGTCTGTCTCCTGTGCCACACATTCTTAGATTTCCCCAAGTGGCACGTCTGTATCAGAGGTGCTCAGAGCAGGGATGGCGCCTTCCATGAAGGAAGGACATGTTAAATGTCAAGTGTAATAACTTATTTTGTGCTCAAAACCAGAAATGTAAAATGAAAGCTCGCTGACTTCCAGAAGCAGGTGATGGGAAACGAAACAACCGCTCGGTTTGTGTCGTGAGGGAAGGAAGAGGGTCCTTGGAATGAAGAGCAGGGAGCACACAGCCGCCTGCCGGCCTCCACCTGTGACCACCTGTACACCTGGCAGCCTGATGCTTCTGGACAACAGACACAGGTGGAAAGTTAAAAGCCTAGTCCGCCACCTGCGCCCGCAGTGGTGGGGAGGGAACCGTTTGGGAAGGGAACCAAGGTAAGAACAGCACACTGGACTGGGTGGGGGGTGGCTCCGTGTGGGGCAGCAGGGATGCCTGAGTGCGCTGTGGTCCCTCCCCACGGTGACAGCCTTGCTGGCGGTGTCCTCAAACTCTGTGTCCCCTGCCTGCAGGGCACACGTCTGTGTGCTGCTTCCCCTGGGCTTCAGGACAACGAGGGACTCTCGAGGCTGGGATACTAGTGAGAAAACAAGGAGGTGACAGCAGGGCACGGTGCCCCTCAGCCCTGCAGGGCCCAGCAGGATGGAGATGGATGCGTGTGGGCAGGTTTCCCCGGCTGCAGGTTCCCTGCCCACTCTCACTGTTTACCCCCGGGGATCCTCCGCCGGCTCAGCAGGTGGACGGTGGGCTGTCCTGAGAGGAAGGGCCCTCTGGAGGGGCCTGGCCAGGCCATCATGCTCGTGGCTGCTTTCCTGAGAACAGTGGGCCCCGTCCCCGAAGCTGCTGCCAACGCAGAGTCCCTCTCTGAAGTCCTGTTCTCCCTGGCTGGCCTGACGTCTGTCTGTCCCTGGAACAACCTCCAGGGGCCGTCCCACGTCTGCCTGTGCACACAGCCGATTTTCACTGCACAAGTGCCAGGCAGGAAGGGTCACGTGTGAACCGAAATTTTGAGGTTCTCCCAGTCCTCAGTGTCCCCCCACCCCTTCCCGGCTACATGGTCACTAAGACGGGGCCACAGCAGAAAGGGGGGAGCCACTAGAGGCCCGCAGCCACCGGCAGTGGACTCTGACGGCCCAGAGGCGCCAATGACAGCGTGTGGGGGCACTGGTGTCACCCCCCCCAGAAGTGTCTGCCCCCAATGCTGGGACCGCCCTGTGCCTGTGTGCCTGGCGTGAACATGCTGTCGCCCAGCCCAGGGCTGCTGCGGGGCGGGAGCTGAAGGCAGGCTCATTGTCGTGAACTTGGGCTAATGTCCCCGGGAGACAGTCTTCATCTTCAGTTCCTTAATGAAGGCCCCATTTGCAATCCGACTGTGAATGGAGTCACTTGTGTGAGGGACAGGCCCTGTTCCCTGCTGACAGGCCACCGTGGACATGCAAAGGCACATTGGGACTGAGCAGGGAAGTCAGGGTCTACTCTGGGATTCCAGGCCAGGTGGGGTTACACACTCTCGGGCTGCAGTGTGGGGGTGGGGTCCCCAGGGCCAGGTGGGGCTGGGAGGGCGTCTCTCCCACCCTAGGGCCACATGCCCAGGGCAGTGCTGCCTGGTACACAAGAGGCTCATGGGGGCAGGCCTGGCCTACAGCTCCTTGGGGACAGGCTGGACTGTCCCACAGACTGTCTCCCTGGGCACACTGTGTGCTGCTCCCCTGTCCCTCTTCCCTCCTACCCAACCATCCCGCCTGGGTCAGAGGATGAGATTCTGGTCTAGAGGTGCAGTCCTGGCACCCGGACTCCACAAGGGCTCTCCTGCGTCCTTCCCCCCAACAAAACCCTCTTTAGGCGCTTGCGTGGACAAGCTCTGTGCCCAGGGAGGCCCTGCGTGCCCCTCCCTCCCTCTCTCCCTCACCTCTGCCTCTTCTGCCCTGCTGCTGCTGCTCCAGACACCAAGGTGCCCCGGCTCGGACTGCCTGGCAGCAGCGGGAACTCCCCAGTGTATGTATGAGTGTGTGCATACCTGTGAGCATGCATGTATACGGGGGCTCATGTGTGAGTGCGTACATGCTGTGTGTGTATGTGGGAACACGCACGTGCATGCGTGGCCTTGTGTCTGAGTGTGCCTGTGCACAGGTGCAGTACCTGCACAGTGGGTGGCCTCTCCTCAGATTTCCCAAGCCCCAAACCTTGCCCAGGGGCCACGCTTCCCACCCACAGTTCCTCTGTCTACATACCTGGGACCCTGCATTCTCCTGCACTCACTTTCCACCTCTCCCCATCCTGCCACTGGTGCTGGGGAGGTCGCAGTGCAGCTGGAGCCGAGAGAAGAGAAGCCCTGAGCTTGCCAGCCCTCACGGAAGGTGCCAGGTCCAGGTCTGGCACAGGTGTGACCGCAGGCTGTGCCATGCACCCTGCTGAGTCAGCACAGTGAGATCTGCACTGTGGCACCCACTGGTCCCCTGTATTTATGTTCCCAGAAATGTCCCTCATTTTATTAGCTTATTTCTGAGTCTTCCTGACACAAGATTCTCCTGCCATATCCACTTAGGTCACTAACATGTTAAACCATCACACCTAACCACCTTCCCCTTGTGTGGGGTTTGTCTCTGCTGCCTTCATTCTGGTGATTGTTGGATATTTTACTTTCATCTCCAGCTACCCCACGACAGGGGGACCTTCCAAATTTGAAGGAGCAGCCCCCACCTGCCTGCATGGGGCCACTGTAGACATCCTGCTCCTTGGGGCTGCAGCAAATGACTTGATGCAAATGACCCCCTGCTCACTGCCCACCCCCCACCCCCACTGGCTTTCCCCATCCGGCCCCATGGCGGACTCCCTTGGTGTCGCTCTCCTTACCTTAACCCCACGTCCTCTGTTAAAATGAACACTGTATCTTCCCTGGGGTGCCCTGGCCACTATCCCCTCCCTCCACCTTGGAGGACTCCCATTTCTTGCTGTGTCTGTCACAATCTGACCTGCTCACTGAGACCCAAGCAGCGCCAACTGTGGCCCCTTCGTGCTCGAGGACACAGCCAGGGCCTCATCCCAGAGAGGACTAGGGAAGCAGGGCGAGGGACAGGACAGAAAATGTGCTGCCTCTGCTGGAAAGGCTTCCAGAATCTCACAGGGACGTCTCCTGCTCTGCCCCAGCCTGGCTGGCCAGCGCTGCCACTCAGAACCTCTGGTCCAGCCGGGGCACCACCAGCCCTGGACCCGTGGGACCTGAGTACTGTGCACACAACCCCACCAGCTTGTGCTTCGTGCTCCATACGATAACAAGCCCCAGTCTATTATCATGATCTCCCCCTGAGATCGGTCGTCCCTAATCACCTGGCCTACATCCACACCTGAACCACGTCACCGAGACCAAAGCAGAATCACCATGGGTGCAGGGAGTAGCAGCTTTAGCTACCTCACGTGGCGGAGGGGCCTGGCCAAGCGCGGAAAGCCCGTCCTTGGTCTAATTCTCCCTTTGGCCATTGAGCACCTTCCTACATCTGGGGTTCAGTCTGAGCCCTCAGGCTCTTAGTGGGTGGGGCTTCTGCTCCCTGAACCCCACCCTTGGAGTGAGACGTCCTCAGAAGGACGTCCTGGCGCCTTCTCTGATGATTCTGAGTCCAGGCTTGAAGTCCAGAGGAGGCTTGGCTGATGACTGAGAGCCTGAGGAGATGCCCACCCCTCCTTCCCAACAGAAAGGTGGAGATGTCCGGGGCTCAGGGCTCACCCGGGCAGCATGAGCAGAGGGCCCGTCTGTCCCCAGGAGTTCAGAGAAACCTCCCGCCTTCACCCCAAGAGTCAGGGTGCTTTTCTTCACAAGTATTTCTCCATAAAATTGATGCTGGACAGGTTGGAAGGTGGGCCCCCTCACCCTCTTCTAGGTTCCCCTTCAGCTCCCCTCACCTCCCTCCTCTCCCATTCCTCTTGCCCTCCCTCCTCCTTCGCTCTAGGGCCCCATTGTTCCTGTTCCCTTCCAGCCGGGCTGAGGCAGGTCAAATCGAAAGGTCACCTCTCTTCCTTCCCTGGGCCTCCGTGCTTTCCCGGGATGTGGCCCTGGCCCTGGGTAAGGGCTTCTGGCGTCAGTGGAACAAATGCTCAGCCCACCATCACCTTAAGGGAGGTGACAGCTGAAAGGGACAGCGGCTGACCCCAGATGAAGGGCTTCCATTGAGCTGCAGGAAGGACTCAGCGTCTTCCTGGAACACTGGTCGGAAGACAGCAGTGCTGGCCTGGGGGAGGGGGGAGATCCCTCTGCCTCCGTTGCCCCAGCGTCTGCAGCTTGGGAAACCAGCACCCTAGACAGCCCCTCATCCCCAGCACCCAGGAACCACGTGGTCAGCTAGTAGTCTGCAGGAGACTCAGTTTCCTTTAATCTGCTATTATCTGCCTTAGGAGACAGTTTGCTTGTTCCAACAGGTGACCAGTGGAAAGGAATGGAGCACTGAGAAAGCTTGCTGCCTCTCTCCTGTTAGTCTCTTTGGGGGGTGGGGGGGGGAGAGAGAGAGAGCGAGAGAGAGAGAGAGAGGAAAAGGAAAGACACAGAGAGAGAGAGGTGTAGGAGGGAGACAGAGGGAGAGAGACGCCAGGCTGTGTGCAGTGGTGCCGCCGGCAGGCGTGCCCAGGGAAAAGTAGGCGGCATGACCCGAGCACAGTCTCAGGAGGCAACCACTTTAAATCTTAATTGGTTGCCTTTTAAATATCATTTAAGGGCCAGCTTCTCTGCGTCTCTCTCTAGTTAAGAAGATATTGTGTCAAACTCTATTACCTTGCTGGACGTCTCTCCCTTAAGTTATAAAAAAAAGAAAGGAAGAAAAAAAGAAAAAAATGGAACCATCAGCAGCGGGTGGAGGGTCGATAAAGCTTTTAGATTTGGAGACGGTTTGCGGGAGCCCATTTCCCGCGGCTAAGAGTTGTTAATGGAGCTTAAGGAATTATCTTAGACCCGCGCCGAGCCGTATATTTCCCGCGCCTGTTCCCCTGTCGGCTCTGGATCTGGGGCTGTCAGACGCGCTTAATGAAAAGTAACGCGCCGCTGATTACAGTTTTATTTGGGTTCTATGTAAAGAGCGCCGTTAATTTAGCGCTCTCCTTGGCGTGTTTGAATTCGCCACGCCTGAGTGGCTGAGCGCGGCGGTCCCCAGCTCCTTGGCTGACAGCCGCGCTGGGAGTGAAGTGGGCCCCGCCCAGGGACAGCGACCTTTCCCTGCCGCGTCCTCTCGACTTCGCCGCCCGCCCCTCCACCCTTGGCGCTGCCCTGCCACCCGCCCCACCGCGGGGCCCTCCACGCCTGACCCCTTCACCCCGGGAAGATCCGCCAGAAGGCGGGTAAAGTGCATAAAGCGAATCTTCCAGAGTGTGCCCCCAAAGGTCACGGGTGTGGGGCGAAGTGACAGCCCCAGCTTCGGGCGTCCTTTTGGGTGAGTCGCCCTGGGATGTGGCTGAATCCCCTCTCCCCACTTGATGTCTTTATTTCACACAGTTTTGCAGTTTAATAAAATAGACCACTTTTAGTCAGCCAGCTCCAGCGAGAACTGGCGTCTCCTGCAGTGTGGGATCGCCTGGTCTGGGCGTCGGGGACAGACGGGCTCCCGCGCCGCGCACGGTGCCTCAGCCCGGGGCCGCCTCGGGGAGAGACGGGAATCAGATCCGCCGGGTCCTCCCCGCGCGACCCCGCAGCCGCAGCCTGGGGCCAGGCCGCTCTGTCCCGCGACGTCTGCATCCACAACCACCGCCCGCGTCCTCGAAGCCTTGTTTTTGCTGAAAATGCCTGGCTTTGTCTCGGGCTGGGGTGGGGGCGCTCGGGCGGACGCATTACAATTCCTGGAGCCCCAGCCTCTGCCTCAGCGTCTCCCCCGAGACTCCACTTTCGCTATTACTGTCAAGTACCCTTGACTCTTTATTTTTGCCCTTTTATCTATTACAACTAATTCGAGTTCTTTTGCCCTTTTCAGTCTAAGACGTGGCTTTCTGCAAAGCCTCCCCCTGCCAGCGGGCTCTCGGAGCGCCGAGGCTTTAGAAATTGAGGGGTTTACTGTCAAAATGAAAATTTCACTTCAAATTATCTTGGCTGATGCTCGCTCGCCAGGCCGGGGGCTCCCGCCGCCGCCTTTTGACAGGCACATCAGCGGCGAGCTTCCGAACCTCGATAATATCATCCAAGAAAGCGAAAGTCAATACGGTGACAGCGCGCGGGCGGATACAATCCAATTACCGCGAGCGGCCGGGGCAGACTCGGCGCGGTGGCGGGTCCCCACGCAGGGTCCAGGGACTGCTCCCTCTGCTCAGGGTCTGGGGTTCGAGGTCCGACCACTCAGAGTTGGGGAGCCGGCCGAGATCCCGCCATCAGGGTCCGACTCAGGGTCTCAGCCGGTGCCACCGCAGTCCAGGCGACCGGCTTCTGGCCGCAAAATTTCCCTTTCTCGGTTGTGTGAACTCTCCCCAAGGCCGGATCCCACTTAAGTCCGCTTTCCAGCGCTCTCGGCCCGGACCCCACAGGGCCTGGGACGGGTCAGCCCCTCGCAGAAGAAAGCCCCAGCCTCGCGAGTTCCTCCAAAGTTGCCCGCTGGTCCGCGATAGGAGCGGCGTGAGGACCGCGTCTCCAGTTGGCGTCTCCGTGGTTGTCAATCTGTCCGCGTCCCCGGCAAGGGCTACCATCGCCTTATGGCTGCACCCCTGGCTGCTCCATCCTTGCAGTCTCGCTGTTTGGCCGACCCGTTCTGCCCCGGGACACTTGGGACTTGAATGAGGCCCAGTAGGGCCTTACGCAGAGGGCTTGCAGGCAAGGGGCGAGCCCCGAGTCCAGCGCGCGCTGCGCTCTCACGCCACCTTCTAGGGGCCCTGGCGCCGGGCCCGGCGCCTGCACGGTGGGCTGGGGGTGGGGGAACCCGGTTTTTGAGGGAAGCCAGGCAGGGGTCTGCACTGCGCAGAAACCAAGGCGAGGCGGGACAAAGCCTGCTATCCACACTCTCCTCCCCGACGCCCCCCATTGCTCGTCAGGTTCGGTCCCTAATCCCTACCCTGGCCCTGCCCGCAGCCTCTGGCCCCCGCCCCAGGCCTTTCCTTCCAGCCCCGCCTCGGGTCTGCGGCCAATGTTGCGCTTCCCCCTCCCGGGGCCGCAGCTCGCAGTGGGGGCTCACTGCCCGCGGAGCGCTGGGTCCCGGAGGCAGGTGAGGCGGGGCTAGGAGTCCGGCGGAGCTCCGGAAGGCCGCACACGGTCGCAGAGCGCGGCCTGTGGGCCGCCTGCAGCGGAAAGGCCTCTGGGTATTGATGTCCCCGCCCGTCCCCCACCAGGGCACAGTCCCAGGGAATGTAGAAGTTTAAAACTATTCTAATTAATCTAGCCAAAGAAACTCCCATTTTCTCACAATGCTGGAGCTTGGTAGTGGGGAGAGTTTTAAAGTTGTGGTTCTCTCGTCCAGCTCCATTGCGGAATGTAACAGAATCCTAAAAGTTTGTTTTGACTGTTTTTTAAAAATGGCTTCACCAAACCATGTCTTGAGCCCTGCAAGCGACTTCCTGGGGACCCTGGGTCAGCACCGCCCCCACTCCTCCCGGGGCCTCCGCACCTTTCCTCCCCCGAGTTCTCCAGCCCCTACCTTGGAAATGTGTTCATTTTGCAATGCAAACACCATCACTCGGTTTTATTGATTTTGTTATATGAGCCTCGGAAGCAGGCAATTATTGGTGTGAACATACATTTAAAAAACATAATTTTATCGAGTTAAGAGTGTGCAATCGTGTGGATTCGGTGGAAGTGTGTGGGTGAGGGTTATATGCTGAGGATGACATCAGAAGGTCAACAGGCTGAGGGGTCCTCGGAAGGAACACGGGCGGGCACGCCTCACATCCAGGAGACAGTGACACAAACAAAGCCTGGGACCCAAAGGTCTTCTCCATGTAAACTTTTGGACGTAAACTTTACGCTTCAGAGCGGCTGCTTTCTGCTCTGGGAGCAGCCCGATCTCGCCGTTCCCCGAGTTTGGAAATGGCCAGGGTGGCCGGCGGACCTGATGAGACAGATCCGGGGCTCACCCGTGGTCCCCGAAGGCCGAGTTCAGGTCCTCCCTCCAAGGTGGGTGGGCGGCCTGAGCTTTGCTGCTCTCTCGCCTAGCTTTGGAAACTTGGTAGAGAAAGTCTTCTACGTGGGAGCCTGCAGCCTGAGCACTGGCTCTGTCCTGGGCCCAGGGGTCTTGCCGAGCTACGCGCAGAAGGGCTTCCCACCGGCCTTGGGCACCGCCAGCAGCTCCTTGGCGGCGCCAGTGGCCGGGGCGTCGTGGGACGCGGCGGGCGGGAAGGTGCGCGCCAGGGGTGATGTCAGCAGGTTGGCGCCCGCCCCCAGCGAGCGTCCTAGCGGCCCTGGGTCCAGCAGGGCGCCCTTGGCAGTAGCCCAGGCCTGGTTCAAAGTGCTGTGCCTGAGGATGGGGTCATGGAAGACTCCGTCCACCCAGTTTCTGAGACTGGTTACCGGGGAGTCCTGGTGCCTGTCCAGGGTACCGGTGGAAGCCGGGGCCACAGGTGAGGACGAGGCGGGCGCCAATGAGACAGCAGCAGGGGCAGCGGGGCCTTGGCGCTTGAGCATGCATGACGGAAACTCAGTCTGGCTAAGGTTGGTGACGGCGGCTGCGGTGGCCGTGTGCGCCAGGGACCAGATGCGCGGCTTGACCTCGAGGCCCGCTGTTGCCCCAGCCTGCGCAAAGCCCAGCTTGGCCTCGCAGGCCTGCGGCCCACCTCCGGAGCTCGGCTGCTGCTCCGGCCCCGCTGCCACGCTCCGGAGGCAGCTCCGGGCCCTCTCCAGGTCCTGGTCCAGGGTGGCCCCGCCACCAGCGGCCAGGGGCATCCGGAGGGCACCTGAGGCCTCTTTTCCAGGGGCACTGGGGCCGTCCGTGGCAGCAGGGCGCTCCAGGCCACCGTCCAGGGACTGGAAGGGAGGCTTCAGCTCACACTCCGGGGGCTCGGCCTCCAGCGGGTCGAAGTCCTCCAAGTCGCTGAGCTCTAGATCTTTCTCCTCTTTGCCAACCGCCTCTGCCCAGGAGAGACAGCGTGGCCAGTGGAGGGAGAGGATGGCAGGTTAAGCAGGCCCCCATCTCCTTGTGCTTCCTACCTCTGTGCCCATGGTTATGGGGCCTGGCGCTGGGGCTAGGAAGAGCACCCACGCTTCTTTGTGCCTCTCATCTCCCCACACTGGCAACACTTGCACGTGGGTTTCAGCCTCAAGTCAAAGGGGGTGGGGTGTCTATGTTTTAAACGTGATGTTGGATTTCTTCAGACATGCTCCTACCTCACCACCACAGGCCCCACCACACACACACACACACACACACACACACACACTCACACACACACACACACACACACTCACACACACACACACACACACACACACACACACACACACACACACACACAGCTTCCTTTGGGTCAGCTCACCCTTCCACTGCCCAGGCCCCCAAAGGTTTAATGCCTTTAGCAGCACCCCAGAATCCACAGAGAAGGCACAGGGAGGAGTGGCCTCCCGCCCCAGCATCACCAGCCTCTACCCACCTTCATTCTTGGTGCTCTTGACGGGCTCCTCCCGGATGTCCTCTTCGCCCCCCTCGTCCTCCTCACCCTCCCCATAGGGACGCTTCTCATCTGCGCACTTGTTCCTGGGCGGCCACGTCATCTTGTTCTCCTTCTTGAGGCGCCGGCGCGCGTTGGCGAACCAGGTGGAGACCTGCGTGAGGGTCATCTTGGTGATGATGGCCAGCATGATCTTCTCGCCCTTCGTGGGGTACGGGTTCTTGCGGTGCTCTTGCAGCCAGGCCTTGAGCGTGCTGGTGGTCTCGCGCGTGGCGTTCTTCCGCCGCGTGCCGCTGTCCATGGTGCTGTACCTGGAGACAGGCGGGCCAATGGGGCGCTGGCCAGGGAGCCCCCCGGCAGTCGCGAGGAGCTCCTGACCAAGGCCCACGCAGGTTCTCGGTCCCCGTGGTGGGGGTGTGTTTATGGTGGTAAGGCCTGGGTCGGACCCAGGCCATCCAGCGCTGCTGCCCGCGGGGACTGCAGGTTTTGGCCCGAGGGTGAAGATATTTATATTTAATTAAACTCACACGGAGCCTGGGCTCTTGGGGAGCCAGAGAGGTCAAGGGTGGGGAGCCGGCACAGGGCCTGGCCAGGTGTCTGTCACTCTACACAGACAGACACATCTTCCAGTGCCTTCACAGGGCTTCTCTCCTACCCTTTTGATTCCGGAAACCGGAAAAGCATGTCACAGAGTTGGGAACCAGATGATGTAACGCCCACGGGCAGTGCTGGTCATTAGCGCCAATGGGGAGAAAACGCCCAGAGGGCGGACGTCGGCTTTCTGCGGTTAAACACGTAGTTGTTGCTCCGGGAAGCCGCGGACTGCTGTGTGCGAGTGGGCGAGGACTCCCCGCTCCGGTTCCCGCCGTGAGGGCAGTGGGCTGGGGCCGGCAGGGACGCACCACACCGGCTACACTTCTTGGGGTGGGGAGGCATCCGAGGCTTGGGAATCAAGATGTGACGCCCCCAAACCACAGCATAGCAAGGGGTCCAGACCTCGTGGGGGACTCGGAACACATCTAATGCCGGCCTCAGGGGCTTGTCAGGTGTTGGCTGAAACCGAGGCCTGGTCAGCGCTGCCAGACCCCCGGAGAGGAATGCCCTCCGTCTTGCCGCCCAACCGTTCGTGGGGGCATGGGGCTGGTTGGGGTAGATGGCTGCCAGGAGCCCAGGTGGGTCCCTCACCTGTCGTAGGCGTACTGGCCCAGCGCCGGCTCGTACGGGTAGTAGGCGGCGGCGGCGGCGGCGGCGGCGGGCGCGAGGCCCGCATGCGCAGATCCCGCGGCGTCCTTGGAGTCGAAGCTGTTCTGTGGCAGACCAGGCACCCAGGGTCGCGCCTCCCGGGACGCCACCCAGCTCGAGCCCCTCCCCTAGGCCTCTGGCTGCTTCAGCTTCGCCCGGGTCCCCAGACTGTCCCTAGTGCCCAGGCAGCGAAGGGGCATCAAGACGGGGGGTGTCGGGGGAACAGGGAATTGTTGCAGGGGACAGGAGAGAGGAGGGTGTAACTGGAGGAAGGGGTGGGGTGGGGGCTAAGGGACACCAGAAAAGAAGAGGGTGGGGGAGGGACGGGAAACGGGGGCTGGGAGAGGGGGGAAGAGAAACGGGAGGAGCCGGGGGGCTGGGAGAGGGGCGAAGGAGGGAGGGGGAGCGAGGGCTGGGTCGCGGAGGCTGGGAGGGGAGGAAGAGGAAGGCGCGGAGTGACTGGGAGGGCGCGGGGCGGGGAGGCGCGGGGCGGGGGAGGGGAGAGCCCGCTGCCGCGGAACCAGAGATCTGATCACAACTTAACAGCCATCCCAGAACAATAATACGTTAAATACGGCGGCCCATCCGCTGGGAGGCGGGGTGGGGGAGGGGCTGGTGGTATTTCCAGGGACCGGGCTAGGAGGTGCAAAATTTAAGGAAGCTTCTCCCACCCCCAAACAGTTCGAGGTTCAGGGGCCTCACGCCCCTGCCTCCGGAGTTTGGGAAGTTGAGGTTGGCGAAGAGAGGGGTGGGGAGGGTGGGGTGTGGCAGGGAGGGTTAGAGCTACACCCCCCCCCCCTTACCAGCGAGTAGAAGGCGGAGGCCTCGGAGCCGTAGGTCACGTAGTTGCCGTAGCTCTGCGAGCCCCCGTAGGGGCCCCCATAAACGCCCAGGGCGGCGGCCGAGTTGAGCTCGTGGCGCGCGGTGGCCAGCAGCCGGCTCTCGTAGACCGGGCAGTAGACCGGCGCCTGAGCCGAGGCGGCAGGCCCAGAGTCAGCCAGCGTGCGGCCCCCTGATTCGCAGCACGTGCTCAGGGAGTTGGTGGTCATCAGGAACTGGGGAGAGAAGGCCGCGAGGAAGGGCGGGCCACCCAGGCGCAAGGCTGGGGCCCTGGGCCACCTTCCGCTCCGCGCCACCCAGGAGGCCCTGCCCCACGTCTTTGGGGGCCTACCGTAATCCGCCAGCATGCGCGCCCTGGCCCCCTCCAGCCACTGGGGGGGCCCGCCCGTCCTGGCCAGGAGTGTTCACACCCTCCTCAGGGGGTTTCCAAGGCCTTGCAAGCCGCCCTGTGCTAATTGTCTCCCGGGAGCCCAAGATCCCCTGAGGCGCATCCTCAGAGCCCTGCGTGGAGGTTCAACTACGCGGGAACTGGGAGCCCCGCGTCGGTGTCTGGCCACCCCGGCCCTTCCCGGGGCGTGTGGCACAGGGCCTGCTTGACGGCAAACGACATCAGATTGGCAGACAGCCCAGCCCGCTCGCCAGCGTGTCCAGCCCCGGGGGCCTCCTTACCTGGGGTGCCGAGGAGTAGGGGTATCCAAACTGTGGGTAGGACATGGCGAGCGCGGCCCGCGGCCGGTGGGCTGGCCCGCGGGGTCCTGTGCGCGGGGGCCGGGGTGGCTCGGCCACTGCTGCGGGGCCGCCGGCTCCTAGGCACTGGGGGAAGCGAAGCAGGAGGGCGAGTTAATTCATCCACACGCTCTGCAAACTTTTCTAACCAGGTAGGAAAGTGAGCCGCGGCGGCTGCCGCGACCCTTTTAGCTTCGCAATCCGGAGCCTCAAGGGGGCTCTGGGACCGACCGGCCTCGCAGCGGCGACACAAATACATATTTTGCAAAAAAGGAAAAAAAAACCAGTCTCGCGAACCCGTCAAGTGAGATGTGCGCGGCTTTAAGCTGCCGAGGCTCTGACGTCAGCTCCTGCCGCAGCTCGGCCTGGCCGCAGACGCGCGGGTCCCTCGGCCGCGGCCCCGCCGGGCGGGGCGCGGAGGGGCCACCGCGCTTTAACAAATGAATTTCATCCGAGGAGTCAAGATCGCCTCGACGCACGGCGTTTCTCCTTAGTCACCGAGGACGGGAGGCACTTTTAATTAGAAATTAATTAATGAGCAGCTGCTCCTTCCCGCCTCACTGTAACCATTAGTCTCAATTACAAATGAGACGTATGAGGGACACACGACTGAGTCTTCATGAAGATGTAATCAACAGTTAAAATTAGCCCCGCGCGGGCGCGGGCGGCCAGCCGACCTCCGCTCTCTGCGCCCCTTCAGGTGGGAGGAAGGCGGCTCCGCCCGCCGGCGGGACCCGCGGAGGCGGCGGCAGCAGCGTGGGCCCGACCATTGTCTAACCCCGCGCCGCAGCACCTCCCACCAGTCCGAACCCTACTCCGGAATGTAGTTCCAGAGGCAGATGCAGCTACGCCATGTCCGCATCTGGAGGCCAAAACGCCCTCAGGTGTGTGGGGCCTGGGCCTCCCCGGAGCGCACCACTCAGGGGCTCGGCAGCCCGAGCGCTGCGGGGCCTGCCACTCTCGGCCAGCGAATCTCGGGGGACGCCCCCGCCCTCCGTCCCCCCCCCCCCCCGTGGGTTCCCGCTCGGCGCCTGACCCTCTCTTTCCTCCCCCGCCCCTCCCGTGGCCGCACTCCCTCAGCCTCCCCAGCCCCTCGCGGCTAAACCAGGGACTGCCTGACGCCCCTGAGCGCTCCGAGGAACAGGTTTCTCCTCTCAGCTTTGGGGCCCCTCCAGCTGTGCTCGCTCCTTCCGGGTACCTTCGGGGCTAGGCTACAAGGAGGGGGCGCTGGGCGTCAGGCAGAGGCGCCCTTCCCAGCCAATTTTGCACAGCCCCTTGACGGAGGCGCAGGGAGAGGTCTGGGGAGGGGGCCATGTGCCCACCCAGGACTCCACGGCCAGTTCTGGATCTGGGACCTTGCCCTAGTGCAAAGCAGAAGCCAGCGCGCAGGCGCCAAGGGGGCGCCTGGGCCACCCTGAACTCGCTCCCGGCCTTGTGCGCCGCGACCCTAGGGGGTCGGGCTCGCCCCAGCTGCTCTCCGCCGGCTCGGCCTCGAAGCCGGCCAGGAGGGAGCCACGCGCGGCGGCGCTGTGCAGACTTGCTGGGATAGATTCCTGGGTTCAGACCTGTGAAGCGCCCCAGGGTCACCCTCTAATTAATGATGACGTTCTCACCCTCTCCCCAGCTGCAAGCCTGCCTCCCAGAAACGAAATCTGCCCGTTCTGACAGCTCGGTTGAAGGTGATTGATGACTATCTGGAGACCACAGTACGCATCATATAATATCTGCTGCGTAATTGCTTTAATTTACAGATGAAAATAGGAGTTCTCCGATCGCGTTGGACCGCAGCCGGCCACGTCCGAGCTGCTTGCAAAGGAAAAACATCAGAAATAATGAATAGCCGCTCCATGCAAATTATTCAGACAGTTTAGCGTCTGTAGCCAGGAGAGATATATAAAGAACACGAGTCAAATGACATTAATAATTGTTTTTGAATTCTGTATTGATTTCGTGGCAGCCGTGTTTATTTCTTTCTCACCTGAATTGCTAATATCACCTTCCTGTAAATAATAAGAAACTAGCCACCGGGGCTTCTCGGCAGGAAGGACTCCCTCACTCTCTCTCTCTCTCTGCCTCCTCCGCGACTCCCCGCCCCCGCCGCCCCTCCTCCCAACTCCTTCCCATTTTCTGGCTTCTGCTGAGGCTTTTGCTGAACGTCGTCCTACTTTCCATTATTTATTGTTTACAAACAACTCGCTCTCTCCTGGTAACGTGGCCGGTTGGCGAGAGGGGCAGCAGCCGAGGGGGGCTGAGGGCTCAGGGAGCACGAGTCCCGATGCAAGGACGGCATTTAGCGCCGGGCCATCCTGAGTGCTCAGCTGGCGGGGGAGGAAGCCACCACCCGATCCCAGCGGCCCGTGCTGGGGGACTCCGGCTGGCAGCTGTCATCACGCTCAGGCTTGACAGCCACCGTTCCTTCCCCGAGACTCGGCCACAGCTTGCCGGAAACGGCGCCTCTGAGCACGAGACCATTTGTCTTCTGAGCTACGTGCCCCCCTCCCCCCCAGCCAGCGGGCACAGCCTCCATGGGGGTTTCTGGGGGAGGGATTTCGGGGACGCCTTTGACCATCACTGTACTGTTCTGTTTTCCTTTCCAGCCTGAGTGTGTAAATACACGCTCCCTGCCCCACCGGCCTGCTGGGTTTTCTCCCGCGACCCTCTCTCCCTGATCCTGAAATCCAGTTCACCTACTCCACTTTCCCAGGCCTCTGAACATCATCCTCCGCTTCCTGCCCGGGCCAGGCCAGCTGCACAGGGACCTGGCCCCCCACCCTGTTTGGGGACGCTCGGGGCGCCTGAGGAGCCCTGCGACCTTGTAGCGGCTCCCCCAGGCCCTGTGAGCCAATCCTGGATACAGGGTCAGCGCTGTCGGTCTCCAGACCAGCGCACACCCCGACCTCCCGCTGACCACCTGCCCCAAATCAGGTACTTTCTGAGCCATCTTTGTCCCATAGATAATCCCGGAGTAACTATCGAGTGTCCTTCACTGAAAGGCCAAGTCTTGGGCTGAGGCACCGGGTTTCCTCCAAGTGCAATGGAACAGGAGCTTCAGCCTCCGGGTAAGGTCAGCTAAATGCACCTGCATAGACGCTGGAGTGCTCAGCCCATGTCCCTGGAGGGAACCCCGGTTCTAAATATACCTGAGAGGAGGACCCATCGGAAACCCGCAGTCCCCCACGGACAGGGCAGCAGCAGGGCTTGAACCAGGTGTCCCCACTGGCCTGCTGAGTTCGAGAAGAGCCGAGGGTGAGGGGGCCTGAGGGACGGGTGAGGTCCAAATGCTAGAGGCCTGCGGGTCGCTCTTCCTGCCACGGGATATTGCGGGCCGTCGGAACCTTGGAGGGCCTTTAGGGAGATAGGCCGCGCCCTGACCTTCTCCTGCTCCGGGTGGGACTTCGCTCCTGCCACAGCGGAGCCCGGCACTGCCAGTTCCGGGAATCTTCCCCGAGGCCACGCCAGTCATCCCGCACATGGAGCAGAGGGGGCGGTGGGGGGATTCCCCCAGCCCAGCCGACTTGACCCCAGGCAGAGGGCGGAGGCGGGAGTGCGCGGCACCCGGCAGGGGCCTCCTTTTCTGAGGCGTAGGGCTGAGCGCTTCAGGGGCCTGTGCCCGCCCACTGCTCGCGGACACCCTGTCGGGGTGAGGGGCTAGGAGGCGTTTTGGATGTCGGTGGCGCCGCACTCGCGAACCCTGTCGTTGGCAGGTCACTTCTCAGCCTGTTCTCTGGGATCTCCCGCGACGCCAGTGGGGCGAGCTGCAGGCGCACGCTTTGAATCCTCCTCCCCGAAACGCCCTGCGTACCGGCTGACTCCCTCCGGCTCTTTTGCTGCGTCCCCGCCGCGCGCTCACAGGGCGCCACGGAGCCGGGAAGGTGCGCAGTCCGGGTGTCCCCGCGCAGACCCTGTTGGCCCGGGTTGGACCCCGCGCCCCGCGCTGTACCCCCGCACCCCTTTTCCGAAACTTGCAGCAAACACGGCGGCCTCCAGAGACCCTCCACCCACAAGCAGCAAACTTTGTGCCCTCCAGCGAAGGAGCGATCCTCGCAAAGTTTGTGCGGCCGAGCCCACTCCCTACCTGCGCTGGGGACGCGCCCGCCCGCGCCGCTCGGGCGCCGGGCCCGCCGGGAGCAGCGCGCAGCCCGGGACGCACCGGGGAGACGCCACCGTCGCCGTCACCCGCGCCCCTCGGCGGCCGCGCGCCGCCTCCGCCTCCCCGTTAGGGGGGAGGGGTCTCGGAGCCCCGGGGCGGGGGCGGGCGCGGGCGCGGGGACCTCGCCTACCTGCGGTGGCGCTGGGCCACTACCGGCCGCCCGCCAGGCTCTGCGCGGCCGATCGGTGCGCGCGCTCCGGCGGGGAACAGGCGACAACTAATGGAGACATTTCCAGGCGGAGCACCTGGCGAGCCGAGCGCGCCGGCGTCCCCAGGCGCCGCGGTCGTCAGCCGAGCCCACACCGGCGTGACGTGGGCGAGCGAGCGCTCTGCTCCCACCCGGCCGCCCATTAACGCTTTCCCCCGCGGGCGCCGCGCACTTGCCAACTTTCCCCTCCGCCTGGCCTGCGCGCAGGGTACACCGGGGGTAGGAGCAGGGATGAGGGGCGCCCTGAGGAGGGAATGGCAGGGTCTCGGGGCTCAGAGAACACACTGAGCAGACAGCAGCTGGGCCAGCTGTACTACTCCAGGGGTCTCGGGCTCCTCAGGGCCCTCTCCGTGTTCCGGTAGTCCGGCCTCGGGCCTCCTGGCCTGGAGGAGCCCTGCCCTCAGACAGCTTCGCTCCTTCTCAGCCCCAGTTCCCAGAGTCCCCCTTTGAAGGTGGTATCCCTGCCCTGGAGGACAGATTGAGGGCTCTGCTGGCCGGCTCCTCCCAAGAGGCTGGGCGTCCTGGCTCTCAGGCGCTACCCGTTCTTCCCTACCCCCGCCCCAATCAACCCTTTCGCACTAAGGGAGCCCAGCTTCTCTTCTGGTATCCACACTGGCCTCCACCCACTGGGTTCTTGGGGCAGCAGGCCCGGCAGATCAGGAAATCGTTGGTGTGTTCACACTAACAGAAACTGCTGGGGGCCAGGTGGCCACACAGGACTGGGCGCCTGGCGTGGTGGATTCCAGGACTGCCCAGAACCTGGTCTGGCTGGACTCTGGCCTGGGAACACACCTCCACACCGACAGCCTGTGGCTTCTGCAGCCTGCGGCTGGGCTGGAAGGGAGGGCAGTGTCCTGGGTCCCAGGACCAATCCTCCCTGACCCTGATGCAGCCAGCTCTGAACCCATCACCCTGGTCTCCCCCATCTCCCCCCACCTCTGACTTCAAAGAACCGTGAGCTTTCTCCTTATGATTTGTGGTCGTGCAATGACATCTGAGGCTTGTTGTCATGGATAATGTCTGAAAAAGTTATTTGCTGTTTCCCCCCTTTTTTCCTCAAAGCTCTCTGCAGTCCCTGGAAAGGCGGTGCATGCCCGCTTGCGTCACCAACACCAGGCTGGCATGGTGTTGGCCTCCAGGCCTCGCCCACCCCTCGGGTTTTTCCATGGAACAGAGCCAGGGAGGAAGAGAGCCAGCCGCCCAGGCTTGCAGCCCCTGCGCTGAGCCCAGAGCTTCCTGGGGCTTCTTGGGGAAGGACAGAAGTTTGGTCTCTGGAAACACAAAGGTGGGCTCTCTCTGGGCTACAGACCTACAGGTATCCATCCAGAGGCATAGCCCACGGGACAACTCCCTGGGCTGACAGAAGGGATTCTGGGAGGGGGTGTCCTCAGGGAGTGGGGGCCCTCATTTGAGTCCTCCTGGAAGGAGGTAGAAGAAAGGCCCCTCAGCACCTGGGGTGGGACGGCCTGGTCCTGCTCCCCCCTTCCTCCATCCCCCACCCTTTCAGGCCAAGCAGCCTGCTCCTGGCAGGGCCCTGGGGCCAACATGGACAAGCTTGTCCCTCCTTCCTGCAGAGTTCACCTGCGACTTAGATTCTTGTCATAGCTGAAGATACAAGCAAGGCAGTTTGTGCTTCCAACCTTGATTGGGAGATAAACTAACTGCACCTTCACTCAGGCCTCTGGACAACCGCAAACCGCTGAGAAGCACGGAGGCTGAGAAAGGCCCAGGGCAGCGGGCAGCCAGAAGGGCTCCCTGTCCTCCAGGATGTCCGTGACAGGGCAACAGCAGGTGTCCTTGGGGCTCCCCCGCCCTCTCCCAGGAAGGAGGCCTATCCTTTACCAACACCCCCAAGGCTGGTCCTCAACATCCTGGCATGGAGACGCTGCCAGGCCTGCTCTTGTCCCGGACCCCTGGCCATGTGACTGGAAGCCCTTCTGCCTCTCTGCCCTTGACTCCTGGGGCAGGGGACTGCCCCAGCCCTCCTGCCATGTTGCCAGACCTTCCTAGGCTGCCGCGCTGAGGAAATGACGGAAATACCCCAGGTCTTGGCCAAGGGGCCTGGCAGGGGAAGTCCCTCTTTGGCATCAGAGTGAGTGATTAAAGCAAAAAGACAGCCTGTAGCTGCGGCCACCTCCAGAGGAGAGCAGTTGTCTGGGGCAGACCCTGTGCTGTGGCAAGGCCCACAGTGCCCCACCCCCTTCGCCGTGCCCCCACCTCTGGTCACACTTGCTCCCTGATGGATCCATCTTCTCTCAGTCCCTCTTTTGTTTTTTCTGCTGGCAGAGCTGCTGAGTGCAATCTGAAAAAACGTCCCTGCGCCCCAGGGCTTGGCCAGGCTGCCGCAGCCTCCCCCGGCCTGGATGCTGCTGCAACATGCAGAGGCCTCTGGTGGTTGCAGCTGCTGTGCTGGCCTGACTGGGCCGACTCTGACACTGCCCCGTGCCCGCCACAGCCGAGCACCCACAGCCACATTGTCCCCCACCCTGGGACTCAGGATGGGCAACAGGGTCTTCCCCAGGTCAAGGAGGAGGCCGAAGGGACTGGTCCCGAGTGCAGACAGCTTCAGGACCACTGGCACTGCTGTCCCAAAGATGCCCTTGTCCTTGGAAGGGTCCCTTGGCCTGACTGAGCAGCGGAGCAGTGTTTCGCAGCCCAGATCCAAGGGTCATGGAGTGCAAACCAGCACCTTTCCCCAGGCTCCTGGCTTTTGGGTGGTCCCCAGCCTCTCAACGCAGCTGGCCCTTGGGCTGCAGGGCCGTCTTTCTCCCTTCCCGTCCCCTTTCTTAGTGCAGTGCCAAACACGGAATTGGGGAAAGCAGAGTGTCTGAGTTGTTTCTTTTTCAAAGCAGTGGGTCAGAGGACGACCTGAGTGGCCTGGGCAGGGAGCCTCGTGCCTTGGGTCTCATTTTTCTTTTCTGCTGTTCCGTCCTGGTGAGGTTGGAAGGAGGCTGAGCCAGCAAACATCAGGAAGTTTTTTCTTTCTCCTTAGTTCAGGAATATGGGGTCGTGTCTATGCGTATGACGTTGAAATGCACCAGCGGGTTTTAGGGAGGTTTCTGTCACTGGAAGTGAAGGGTTGTTAATTCAGGCAATGTCTGTAGTCTGTTTGTTTAAACTTGCAATGTTCACCCAGCACAGACTCGGTTCACAAAAGCCCCTCTAGGAAAGCATCTGAACGAGAGAGATGGAGTTACCATAAATTGTCGAGAACGGTGACAGTACGTAGCACTGCCCTGCAGTGTGAATATCGTTCTGGGTTCCCTGACATCTTTTTAGAAAGGCCAGTCTTTACAGGGATAGCAGGGTAACCGTGTATCCTGACCTCATGAGTCAGTGCTCGTGTGAGGGCTCTTAACAAAGGGTACACAGCCCACACAGCAGCGGCCGTCAAACCAGCACGCGGCAGCTGTCCTGCCTGGAAATGGCACAGAGAAAGAATGTGTTCACACCATGAAAAGAAGCCCAGGTGTCCTGCCCACTGACCGTTCTCACTGACCATGCTTTTCTCTTGTGTTTGTGTGCAAAACACACTTGCCCAAGTGGAAGGCGGCAAGATACCGAATGGCATTTGCACAGGTCAGTAAGTAAATGAGACCGGAGGCAGGAGTGGCACACAGGCAAGGTCAGCCGTCTGTTTGGACCCCGCCTGCCCACTGGGCACCTGCTGTCAGGCTGAGCGGCCCCGGGCGACTTGGCGTGATGACCGGTCGGGTTCCCGGAAGTCTGTGGTCAACTTGGCTCAGTGACGCCCCCAGACAAAGCACATGAAGTTGGGGAGCATTGAACGCTGGCTGCTTAGCATTTCATCCTCTGTAGCCGAGGAAGGCGTGGACCCGGCCTCGCATTTAGCTGTCCTCTGCACCCTGGTGTGTCCCCTGGAAGGGTGACTCAGGAAGGCCATCCAAAGCAGTCCTGGAAATGAAGAGCATTGCTCTACTCCGGGCGTCTGGGGAAGGTCACAGCTCCACGGTAAACCTTAGAGTCGCAGGTGGCACTCGGCAGTGACCAGCTTAACGCTCCGGCTGTTAATTACCGTTCAGTAAATCACATAGGAACCGCTGGGACTCAGCTGATCTTTCTTTACATATATAAAAACACGATTTCAGAGTATTTTTGAAATTCAATTAATTGAAGGCCGTAGATAAAAGGAACACATTCTTAATGGCTTTAAAATCGCCCTGCAGCAGGACGGGGGCTCAGAGCCAACTTCAAAGTGTGACAGAAATCCTTACTGTTTTACTTTAAAAGTATCCAGATCAGTGACTCAGTCAAAATTACATCTACATTTAGCAACCTTTTCGTTTTCTGTTTGAAAATGACAGAAAGAGACGCTCTCACTGCCTGGGATACAGCAGTTCCTGGAAAGGTACCGTGGTCCCTACACACATCAGAGTGGCCTCGACGCTGTGCTTGGGACCTGGCTCGGGTGGGCACAGGACTTGGAGCAGCGGGTGACATCCTTTCTCATGGAGGGGGGGTAGGCATGTCCTGGGGCTGCGTGACACTCATCCAACAGATGGCTTAAACCACGGCGAGTTATTGTTGGGGACCAGGGTGCGGGTCCCTCTGCAGCCCTGGTGACAGCCTGCTCCGGGCCTCTCTCCAGCTTCTGGTGGTTGCTGCCATCATTGGCGTCCCTTGTGGACACACCACCTTGATCTCTGCCCCCACCATCATGCAGCCGCCTCCTGTGTGTGTATCGCTCTCTGTGTCCACAAGTCATGTTGGATTAGGGACCCTAACGGCCTCATCTTAAGTGATTACATCTGCAATAACCCCATTTACAAAGAAGAGTTTCAACACGTGAATCTTGGGGGGGACACAATTCAACCCATCACAAAGGGGTGCCCTGAAAGGCCACCTCTCAGCCTCATTTATCTCTTTGACGGACTGTCCCTTCTCCCGTACCTCATCATTGCCTGCTGTGGCAGAAGCAAATCACACACTTGGCTCAGTTGTATTGGCCTGCTTCCTGCCGGGACGTTTTGGGGTTCCAACCACCCCACTTTGGTTCTCATTCTGTCCCTCCCAGTCCGAGCTGGCAGCGTTTTTGCTGCAACACCTTTCTCAAGCACTCTGGGGCTTCCTGTAGGTTTCATGTGGTTCACTCGTTGGACAAGATTCTGTCCAGATTGTCCCTCTCACTCTTGGCCCCTGATGAGAGGGCCCTTGGTGACTGTCCTGTGACTGCATCTTTCTGAGGTTTCAGCACAAGTTTGCACAGCCACGCTGGCCACGCTGGGCTCTTTCTGGTCTTGATTTGTATAGATTTGTCTTGTCTCCAGCCTGCTCTGTTTCGATGGTCTCTGGCCAGGGAATTGTGGTGACTTGGTGACATGCTTGTGGCAGTCAGTGCTGCTGGCCAGCGCTGGGGGCCCATTCCGGCTGCACACAGGGCAGACTGCACTTTCCTGCCACCTGGGAGTCACGTGTGACCCTGTGACTGTCTTTGGCCAATGAGATGTGAGCAGAAGGTCCTGCGTCACTGCCATCCAGAAGCCTTCAGATCCGGTGAGCACTCCACTCTGTCCCGGGTCAGAGCGTGGAGGCTCCCTGACTGCCCACCTGGGGGACAGGCCATGACAGCAGGAACCAACTGCTGTTCTAAGCCACTGGGATGGGGTTCTGTGTCACAGCGACACGACCTGTCCTTTCTGGCAGATACAGCGATTCTTTTGCAAGTCTGATTAATAACATTATGATGTAAGTGAATATTATTATTATGTGATTATACAATAATTGTAAGTTACATAATTATAAATGATAACTGTGTATTATTATTATGTAATTACATGTTATCATAAGAATTGCAATACAGAAAAAGCAACCAGACGGAAACACTATTCTAAAGGGAAAGCAGTAAAACCAGTAGAGGCTGGAAGCAATACCATGTGCCATATCGGGAGCACACAGGTGTTTTCAGGAAGCTTTCTTAACTTAGAAGTGGCATCTCCCCTTTGAACAGTTCTAGCCCCTGGTGGCCCTGTGCCAGGAGGCAGGGCTGTGGCCCTGGGGGCCTCTCCAGGGGCTGCTCGAGCGGCCACGCCATGTGGCGCTTGGTCTGGGGTGTCCGAGAATGGCAGGGCTTGGGGAGACAAACCTGCTGGCACACTGACTGCCACTTGCGAGGACAGCAGGGCCGCGGCGGGAGAGGACGGTTCTGACAGCTCTGAAGAGCTTATAGAAAACTAATGATGGAACTTAGCATTTTCAACCACAGTCCGAATGCACAGAGAGCCAGAGAGATTCTAGTGGGGTCCTGGAAAACTGAAATCTTATTTCTATTTAATATTATAATATTAATGCAAATAATAGCTTAAAGAATCCCTATTGTGTATTTTATCTAACATTTGATAATTCAATAATTAATTTTAATATTAATGTTAAATAATACTTAATGGTATCTATTTGTCTATTGTGTAACCAAAGTATTTTATTTTGATACAGTCAAATGTATCATTTTCCCTTTATTTATTTACTTACTTATTTTTGTTTTATAGTTGTGTCCCTCATTCTTCTTCTATTTTTCTAATTTTAATCTTCACATTCAGGCCTTTGATCCATGTGGAGTTTATGTGTTTTTATTAGTGGTGTGAGGCAGAGATCGGTAGTTTTTCTCTGTAGCAGTGACCACGTTCCCTCGTATCACTCATTAAAAATATTTTCACTACATCGATCTGAAACTCATTTTTATGTTCTTTGCATAAAACTCTTTAATAGTGAAAGCCCGTGGTAGAAAACGGTAGCCTCAGCGGCGTGAGTGTTCGTCGTGTCACTTGTCAGCAGCCTTACCAAAGGTTCCACACTGTGTACTGACTTCCGTGACAGGTGTGATGAGATTCAGCCCAGGAGGCCATGTGAGTGACTGATGGGCGATGCGATTGGGTTGGAGGCAGAGGGGCTCTCAGAGGCTCACAGCCCTCCAGCGTCCAGCGGGGGGCAGACCTGCTCGTCGCCCACGAGCCCCCATGGTCCCCTTGTTTCAGTGACACACTTCCTCTCCACGCTTAGAGCTGTAGCCCAGTGAGCAGTCACCTTTCAGCCGCCCTTCCTGCTAAGCGTGGGCCACAGACACAGTTCCTGCCGTGCATGTGGCTTCCCTGTGACTGACTCAGCAGGAAACTGCGTGCCCTGCACTTCCGGTCTTCCCCTCCCTGCTGGCTGGGAGGTGGCAGTCCTTAGAGCAGCCGTCCTGCTGCACTGACTCTTGCCTTTGGCCTCTGACTTGAGAGAGGAGGAACTTGTGTCTTGTTTAAGCGGTTTCACGTTTGTACCCAGTGAATGATGGGCTGGACATCAGGCAGCAGGGTGGGGGCTGAGGAAGGGGTGCTCAGCATGGCGCCTGGACGACACCAGAGCTGGTTAGTGTGGGAAGGGAAGCGTCCCTGCTCTGTGGTGGAGGTGCCACTGCAAAATGGGCTTCAAGGGAGAGGGAGACGGTTTGCACCAGCGCGTGGCCAAGGGCCCCCGGTCACTGGGAGCACTCGGGTATGGTTCGTGAGCATTTTTCTTTCTTTCTTTTTCCTTATTAAATTTATTGGGGTGACAATCGTCAGTAAAATTACATATGTTTCAAATGTACAATTCTATAATACATCATCTATATATTGCATTGTATGCTCATCACCCAAAGTCCTCCTTCCATCACTGAGCATTTTTCACTATGATATATTGTGCATGTTGATTTTCTATGCAGTGAATTTACATAGAAAAGTGGTGGCGGGGACTCTGCTTGGGGAAAGAATAAAAAGTGTGTACAGTCGGCCCAATAGAGAAAATTATTAGATTTTCTCAAGCAGATTTCTGTTGTATTTTCTTTAACATCTGATAAAATGAGTTTCAACGGGAATAACGTCAGACCTTCAGAAGCAGGGCTCCCTATTGCCCACCCTCTCTCCCTCAGCCCTGGTTTCAAGGTGGCTGCTCCACCGCCTGCAGCACGAGCGTCGGTACTGAGAACAGTCTGCTCTGGAAAGAGGGTCTTCACAGGCCCCCCGAGGCTGGCAGGAGCTCCTGACCACCTGCTTACTGAGCGCAACCTCAGAGTGTGCAGACTGTCCGTCCCATGATGTGTGGCAGCCACATCTCCAGGATTTGTTCAGCCTTCACCATGCGTGAGATGGGCCTCCGTGCATGTGGCGTCGTCTTCAGAAAGTACTCCTGAACCTGCATGAGGCTGAGGGCTGGGGCACCTTGTGCGGTCCACCATCACAGGAAGGTCAGCTTCCAGCTGGCCGCGTCCTCGGCCTGCGCTCAGGGCTGGCAGCGTGTCCCATCCTCACGTACAGGCACAGCTCAGAGCCATGCTGTCGACTTCCCAGGTAGGACTTTCTTGCTCCCTGGTCAACAAGCTGCCCGCTATCTCGTCTGCAGGACATCCCATTATCAGGACATTGCTAGAAACGAAGTCACTGAGATTGTGCTTTCCAGGCTACCTGAAATCCTGGGACAAGGTGCAGGTTCTCTGAACTTTGGAAGCCCCGATCCAGGGCCTGGGTGCCCAGAGCTTCAGGCTCAAAACCTGGCTGGCTTCCCGCTTGCACCCATGGCTGTGTCATGTGGGTGGGAGGTGACTTCTGTGTCGGCGTCCACAGTCCTGGTGGGCTCTGTGGACTTGTTGCCTGATCTGAGACCCCCAGACCCTTCGTCCACCTCTCCTTCCCCATGGTAACACTGTGGTGCTTTCTTTGAAGAGGAGGGGTGGGTGGGGTGGTTGTCACTGTGGTCAGAGTGGAGACCCTTCAGGCACCAGCAGCCTCTGGCCTCTGGTTGGCAAAAGAGGGATCTCACTTTGGGTTCTCTGATCATCCCAACTTAGGTGATGGGCCCCCACTACCTGGGGGAAAGGTTGCTGCTTTTCTCTTTAATGCTTGACAGTTTTTGTTTTTCTCAGCACCAGGAAGATAGGTTCAGGGTCATGAGCTCTGACAAACTTTCTAGGGCCTCAAGATTTCAAAGAGCTTTGAACTGGTAGTTTGGACACTTGGATTTTGCATGAATCTCTCTTTGCACCTGCTGAGAGGCAGAGAAGTGCCTCATGGAGGAGAGGCAAGTGCCCACCTTATCCAAATGCCCCGTCAGAGACAGCAGGTGAGCTGCCCGGGACAGTGTTCTCATTGGCAGCTCAGGCATTGAGTCTCTGTGTTCAACTCAATTTTGGCTTTGCGTGCTGTCCTGTGCGTCCTGGTCACTTGGTTCAGTACCGTGGGTCCGGGAGGGCAAAGCAGGGGAAGCACTATTGTCACATACTGGAGCCCCATCTCCCTGCCCTCTCTGCTGGGTGTGGACCCTTGTGGCATGTGCTCAGTGGGAGACTGCCTGTCCTCTGGCCTCACCTCACCTAACTGCTCCAGCCGCTTGTTTCCCAGCTGGGTGTGTGTCTCTGATTTGCTTGGGGTCTGATATTGCCGTTTGACAGCCTGCTTCCGTCCCCCACAACATGTGGGTCCACTTTCCCTCGGCACAGACACACATCAAGGCTGCTGTGCTCCGGCTGCTCCTGCCCAACCAGCGTCGCCCACTCTGCCAGGCTGTGGCGGCCTGGACAATCTGGATACCGGCCTGCAGTTGTACTTTAGTGGGATGACACTCCTCATAGTTAGCCTCTTGGGGACGACAGGCTAAGGCCCAGGAAGCTTCGCGTCTGGGGCCAGCGGAGCCTCCGTGGGCTCAGAGGCTGGGAAGTGCGTGGGACAGTCTGGGCCACGTCCCTGCTCCCTGAAGTCTGAAGACGGAACCAAGAGAGACCTGTTCCCGTCTCAACAGGGCTCTAGGGACCCCACCACTGAGATGCAGGGGGCTGTCCTACAGCCTGCCCAGCACCCAAGATAGAGAATGAAGCCACTCAGAGTGGACGCAGCACATGTGGCACAGCTGGGGGAGGCATCACGGGGAGCAGTGGTACGTCGGGCTCGGGGACTGGTGGTGTCGGGCTCGGGGACTGGTGGTGTCGGGCTCGGGGACTGGTGGTGTCGGGCTCGGGGACTGGTGGTGTCGGGCTCGGGGACTGGTGGTGTCGGGCTCGGGGACTGGTGGTGTCGGGCTCGGGGACTGGTGGTGTCGGGCTCGGGGACTGGTGGTGTCGGGCTCGGGGACTGGTGGTGTCGGGCCTTGGGGACTGGTGGTGTCGGGCTCGGGGACTGGTGGTGTCGGGCTCGGGGACTGGTGGTGTCGGGCTTGGGGACTGGTGGTGTCGGGCCTTGGGGACTGGTGGTGTCGGGCTCGGGGACTGGTGGTGTCGGGCTCGGGGACTGGTGGTGTCGGGCTCGGGGACCCGCTGTGTGCAGGGCTCTCGCCTGGGTCTGTCACCTTGACACGTAAGCCAGCACAGATGTAAAGAACACGCAGATGGAACCTCCACCTTTTAAAACAATTTCTCATGGAAACTTCCAAACATTTACAAAAATAGAGAGAACACCAGAACAGAGAGGACAAGCAGGTCCCCAGCAGCCGGTTCCCACACCTGACAACTTATGTGCAGTCCAGCCAGTTCCCTACCTGCTCTGAAGCAAATTCGAGGCATCGTGTCTGTAAATATTTCAGTACGTATCTCTGAGAGACAGGGATGCGTAAGAACGTTCCCAGGATAAATGTCAGGCCTACAAAGCCAACAGTTCTTTGCTGGCCTTGGATACGCAGACAGTCTTTGCATTTCCTTGTTTTTGTCCAGTTGTTCTGACACTTGGAACTCGGTGGAGGTCACACGTTCTGCTCAGTGGACACCACACTTAGGTTCCTTCCGTCTTTAGGTCGCCCAGCTGTGTCCCATCCCTTTGTCTGCCATTTTGTCATTGTTGTTGGAGAAGAAACTGTGGTTTTGTCCTGTAGGTTTTCCTGCGTTCCCATGATGCTCGGGTCCCATCATGGAATCAGTCAACGTGCTCCTTTGTCCCTGTATGTCGTGGACAGTGGCAGCTTGATGTAGAAAACTGATCAGAGTTGGGCTCAGCTTGGGCAAGAGCGCTGCATAGATGGTGAGCGTTTCCACAAGAGCTCAAGTCCCGAGGGGCTGTGCTTCTTTCTGTGATGTTGGTGACACTGGTGTCATCTGTGCACTGGGATTCTTCCACATGGAGCAACTTGCCCTGTCAACCGCTTGACAACTGCAGGAGAGACGTCAACGGGGAGCTGATGTCTCAGAATCTGAAAAGATGGAGAACTGGGGATTTTGGAGTCAGTCTCGCCCGGATGTGAACCTGGTCCCTGTGCTGTGACCTGCTGCTCTTACTGTCCTCATTGGGACTTGAGGTGCCCTGTTTCTGATGCTGGGAGCCCCCTCAGTCCCCTCCAAGTCCCTTTGTCGTGGCCTCGGCGGTCTGTGTGGCTCTCTACTTCCTGGGCCAATAGATGTTTGGGCTTCGGTTGGACGTTTCCTGTCCGGTCCTGGGATTCGCCCTCTCTCCCCCGAGGCCCTTTTAGAGCAAATGGTATTTATAGGCCACAGGCTGGGCCCTGCACTAGCATTTAGCATGTGGGTGATGAGAGGCTGAAGGTCTGTCTGTACCTGGGGCCCAGCCAGTGCCCTGGGGTGTCCCCTCTGTTCCCCTGAGGTGTGGGGCCACTCGGTGGCCACAGCTGCCTTTCAGAACCTCGTCGCTTCCATAGCAAAGGGCACTCTGTTGTTTCTCATCCACATTTCATATTTTCCACATTATACTTATTCTCAAAATAATGCTCTGATCCATAAACGGAAGTACTACTTCATATTATGGGATAGCGTTTTGTGGTAGCTGTTGAGAAAACATGGTTTTCTTTCTCTAAGTGAGTTTTGTCGCCCTGTCTGAGAGGGGCAGGTTCTCACCAGCCCTGACAAGCGCAGTGCTGTTTTCACCGCAACAGCACGACGCAGCAGCCTGGATGTCGCCTCAAGGACAGCGGCAAGGCAGCACTTTGTACCAGTGGTTCACTGGCCGCCCCGAGGCGGTGGGGAAATGGAGGCCCACAGTGTAGACTGTCTGTGTGCTCTTGTCCCACCTGCAGGGGGAGGCTTTTGAAAAACGTGGACGTAAAACCCCTTTTGGTGTTTGAGCACAAACTCTCCCATCTATAAACCTGCCAGGAGGTGCTGCTGGGTCCCTGGGCGCTTTCCCCAGGGGGTCGGGGCTAATCAGAGCTGGCGCCTCTGCTAAGCCCTTCCTGCAGCCTTGGTTCTCAGGCTGCCGTGCTTCCCAAATACCCCCACTCTTGACATTTCCCAGAGTGGAAACCCCACTCGCACTACACGATACCCTAATTTTTGTTACTATTTACCTCTCGTTTAATATGTCACCAGAATAACATTTCGATTCAAGAGGAAAATCGCGTGGTGTGGGCAGTTCTAACTCCTGGCCCCTGTGTGTGTGCAAATAACCCAGCAGCAGACTGTCCACAGCCGCCTGGGGTGAACCAACCTGGAAGACGCGGCTGAAAGACTCCTTTGTTGGCTTGTCGTTTCCTTCTTTTGCTTATTCCTTGAGTCTCTTCATTCTGAATTTGCAGCAAAGTTTCCTGGAACAATAGCTTTCTCATAAACGCAATTGATTTTCTGGTACTCAGAAATGTTTTTCATAAGCATCTCACTGGAAAAATATTCTTCAGTAGTGTCTGCCAGCAAATTGACACAGAAAAAGAATTGAGCTCGCTCGACCGCTTTTCCATGGTTTAATCCACGGCCCCAATTTGGGGATTTCAGGAAGATCCAGTCAGTGACAAGAATCCTGGTGTCTCGTCGAAAAGACTAATCAGAGCACATCATCAGCTGCAGTGCATCTAATCACAGTCCAGCCCAGTGCCAGGCACGGGGGACAAGGGACATCCCTGCCTGCCAAGACACAACTACTACCATCCCTTCCCAGACTCACCAAAGTCCACGACACGAGGCCCTGGGAATACTTGCTAAGACCGAGCTCAGGCCCGGGAGGCCAGCAGACTCTACGTGTGTCTGAATGGACATGGCCAGTCTGGAAGTGACCTGTGGAATAAGCAGCATCGCTGGCAGCCTGAGGATAAAACGTACAGAAAGGGGACCAAGTGTGAGCAGACAAGGGCCTGCCCTGCCTGAAGGTCCCATGTGGGTGGTGACAAGTCTCCTTTGAGTGAAGCCCGTTTGAGTCAAAACTTTCTGTTGCTGCAGCTGGAAGAATCTTAACTAGTGTCCTGTGACCAAGCCCATGACTTTGGTGGGTCAGTGTCTCCCCTTCACCAACCAAACCGTCCCACTTACACAGAGAAGACCTTCTGAGGGTCCTCGGGGCCAGTTTGATCGTCACCACGAAACTAAGAACAGGTGAACTAACTTCAATTGTAATGAAATAGGAACAGTTAAGGTTAGTTCTTAGACCAATTTTGTTTCTAGGTTTAGCTGATTGCCTTCTGGTCACTAGGTACGTAGGTTGGTAGACAGAGGAGGAGAGATTAAATGGTGAATAGTTGTGTATAAAGGAGGTGGCGGTAGGGGGGACAGAGCGAGGGCCTCGCAGTGCCAGCCCTGAGCTGGCTGTGGCACTGGACCTTCTCCCGGGGACGAGCTGCATCGGAAATGACTGAGAGCACTTGGGAGCCAGCCAGGCAGAGGCGCGCTCCCCACTGACGCGGGATGCAAGCGCCTGCGTGCTCCCCCTGAATGTCTGCTGTGGAGGACCGCGGAGGGGCCGTCATCCGTCAGCCGCTGCTTCTCCCCAGCACAATCTTTGACAAGTGAGGACCAGTCGGGAGGCAAACCTGCCTGGTTCGCAGCCCTTCAGGGATCCCCACCCAGCGCCCGTGGTCCTGTCTTTCCCTGTGCACGTTTCTTTTCTCCAAAATGACAAAGGAGCCTAAAGCTCACGGTGGGACTCCCTCCGTGATTGTGGTCCTCTTGTTTGTGGAAACGGTCTTCAGAAGCTGGGGCCCAACTAGGTATGTAGGTTGGTACGTAGGTTGTAGGTTAGTTCTCTGATGACAGCAGTCACTGCTGAGTGCTTACTGTGTCCCCAGCACGCGCTCAGTGCTCGTGCATCTATTTTGGCACCTGTGTGCCTGGCCTCGTGTGCTCCCGGCCCACCTTTGAGGCTGGGCATCGCTAGGACAGGCAGCCTCATGGCGATGTCACCTGCCAGCCCCTGCCAGGGGCCGTCCCTCCCACTCTGCCCAGGACCCGCTCTGATGCCAGTGGGGCCGAAGTGAGGGGCTTGCGGGAGTCAGCTTGTCCCTCGCACTTGCACTTGGCAAAGTCAGAGCCACTGACAGATGGGGGAGGGGGGCAGTGGGGCCGGCTCTGCTTCTCCAGTCCCGAGAGGACAGTGTGAGGTCCCTGGCAGCCCCCTCACATCTGTCCTGGGAACGGGCTCAGTGTCGGCACTCGCATTGGCTTCTGTCCTTGTTTCCCAAGGCCCATTTGCAATACAGCCGTGTACACGTCCTCTTTGTCTCAGGCTCTGCTTTCCTTGGAGGGAGGGGCAGATCGTCTCTTATCTCATCCAGCCCTGGAAACAACTCTTTAGAGATATTTATTCAATTTGCTTATGAGATAAGACATAGAAAAGTTAAATAACTTATGGCATCACTCAAACAGAACATAGATGTTGGGACTGGAACACAGCTTGGTGTTAAAGCTGGCGCCCTTTGTGGCCTCCTGTGGTCAGTCCCCCAATGTCCACGTCCTGGGCAGTGGGCACAAGGGAACCATCAGACAGCTTTGCTGTGTGGATGGAGGTAAAGCCACGTGTTCAAAGCAATCGCCAGGGTCCAGCCCGGAGCCTGTGCACATGGCAGCTGAGGCTCAGGGCCAGCCTGAGGCCCCCACACACTGTGCTGTGGGTGCAGAGGCCTCCACCCCGCTTCCCTGGCCTGTGGGAGCTGCCTCCACAGCTGTCCAGGTGACTGTCCCCCTCCTGACACATGCACTGAGGAGGGGCCTGGGGCCACCTCTTCCCCTGGTGCGGGGCTGATGGACACCTGACCCTCCGGCCACCTCAGAGCTCGCACTGGGCGGCCGGCACCTCTCTGCCGGGGTCCTTCAGCTCCTAAAGATCAGAGATTGCCCCTCTGTCCACTCTGTCTTCATTTTAAAAAGTCTCGTATTTCAGGCAACCCAGTTGAGTGAGGCCTGGAGACCCGTTACATGGTTAGTTTCCTTCAGGAAAAAGGATTTGTAGCAAACAGGAGATTCACGGTTTAAAAGTGCATTTGCTGTCATCTCAAGTATTTCGATTATGCAACAGAATATCACATGCTGACTCCACAGGGAGGACACAGCATGTTACCTGCCTCGCAGGTGACCGTGGGGTCAGAGATTCAGTGGCAGCTGCACTGGGCTCGTGTCCCGGGTGTGGGCAGAACCCAGGACGACTCCCAACCCGAGGCATCTCCCCCTCAGCCCAGAGCATAAAGATGACGCACACGCAGCATAAACAGTGCCATCCAGTGCGCGTTCACTCTACAGAAGGAAAATCAGACAAATTAGGTTTTCTTTTCTTCAAGTCTCGTTCTGGAGGAAGATTATTTACAGGAGGTTTTTTATTCCTCTCCCTCCTATTCCTCCAAAGGCAAAGAAAAGCAATTCCGAGAGCACAGTAGAAAATCAGTTTTTAATCAAAAAAAGCAATCTGTGGGAAATGGGACGTGTGGCTCCACCTCCGAGAGGTGTCGGCAGCTGCTGGACCATGGCTGCCCACCTGCAGCCAAGCCTGGCTGCCATGTCCTCGAAGCCCGCTCGCTGGCCGGGCCAGTGCTGGCCAGCTGCCAGGTCGGGTGCCCTGCAGGCCCCTGGTGCTGTCGGTGCTGCTCCGTCTGTCCAGCAAGTGTCTGCTTTGCACAATGCCTGGGAACATGTAACATGACCCCGTGACCAGATCACAAAGTCTCACAGGTGTTCTGTGGACCTGGCTTCTCACTTCCCTCTTTGTATGTATTTCCAGAGGCCGACAGAAGAGGGACAGCAGCCCTGCTGGGACCTGAAACCAGGCTTGAAGGGGACTGGTCTCTGGGAAGCCAGCCAGCGTGTCACAAGTCTGGATGTCCTGGGCCCCAACCCTGCTGTGAATCTGGGGTGGTTTCTTATACAACAGCAGAAAAGGGAAGTAGTTCCCAAATGAGCTAAGCCTCCCAAACCCTGGGAAGTCAGTGATGGGCAGTTGTGACCGTGTCTGAACACACGACTGTTTCTGACCTGTCGGCGTGTCCGTGTGCCATGGGGAGTGACCTCCTGTCCGCTCTGCACACACCTGTGGCTGAGTGGCCAGGTGTCTGCCTGACCCCCCAGGCCCTGGGGACTCAGAAGGACCCTGCATTGCCCTGTCCCTCTGCTCAGTCTAGGGGAACAGGAAGGATGGGGTGTGGGCTCTCGAGGCAGGAGTGGGGGCCACGTGCTCCCCTGTGGCCAGGCCTCCGTGTGCCCTGCCCATCCCTCGGCTGCCAGGACCCACTCCTCCTACGAGTGTTGCAAGTGGCCTCCTCCCCACGACACCTGGCCTGGCCATCCCAGGGGCCTCTGCCCTCGCTTGCAGGTCACCCAGCGCCTAGGTGCTCACTGGTGGCTCTCAGGGACCGTGAGCACTGCTTCCCGGGGCAGATTCTGGGGAGGTCGTCTGCACCCCCTGTGAGTGGAGCGTCCCATCAGAGGCCGGCTCAGCCTGCTGGTCCCCAGTGGCCCAGGGGTTCAGGGACACTGAGCGGGGTTGCACGCCGTGCTGGGGTGCTCAGGACACATGTGCTCAGAGTCTGGGCGAGGGCTGGGCCTCCTGTGCCAGTGGGGCCGAGCGGGCGGGGAGTCCTCTGTGCCCAGCACGTCCTGGGGCAAAGCGGGAAGCCCTACGCCTTGGGGTCGGGACATGGGGGTTTCCCAGGGAAGGGCGCAGCAGGCTGGGACATCTAATTCCCCCCTGCCGACTTTCACAGAGAGAAAGGTCTGCTCTCAGCTCTGCACGTCACAAGTGGGCCCTGAGAGGGGCATCTGGCAGGAGGTGGAGGCCATGGAGCCCTGGAAGCCCAGGGTCTCACAGTGACTCCCGTTAGCAGAGGTCTCAAAGGCTCGATATGGATCTGACCTGGGGAAGAAATTCCTCACGGTGACCCCTCTGGTTCCCCCTTTCAGACGCTGCTGTGACATCACCACTCTGAAAGCGCTATGACACGTCACCCTGCAGCAAGGCATGGAAGGAACGCTGCTGTCCAAGCCAGGTGTGGGGACGCCCACTGAAGGCTGCTGGAGAGCTGTGACAGGTCACCACACAAACCGGTGGTCCCCGGTGGATGTTGAGCGTCAGCCCCTCCCCGTCATCTGCTGCCTGGCCAACCCCTCTGCGCCCACTCTGGGCCCTGAGCATGTTAGGACCCCCGGGCCCAGGGCCTCAGCTCCAAGGTGCCTAAGAGGGCACAGGAGACTGATTTTGTGCCTGCACTGGGGACAAGCAAGAGACACTGGCTGCGATCACCATGCAGCTTGGGCCTCCACAGGCGCAGCCTCTGTCATTTTCTCTCTCCCTCCTGTCCTCCGCGGAATCCATGTGGGCCGCCTCCCACCCCTCTCTTGTCCCTCCCTCCCTCCCTCCCTCCCTGCCTCCCTCCCTCCTCCTTCTGCCTCCCCCTCTGTGTCTCCCTCCCTCCCTCCCCCTGCCTCCCCTCCCCTCCCTTTTCCTCAGCTCTCTGGGTACAGCATCTTAGTACTTCCACCTACCGCTGGCTCCTCTGCTGACTCCTTACCAGACCCCCTCACATAGAGTCCCTGCCTTCAAGGAAAATACAGAAGCAGGGCTTTGTTTTACAATGGCAGCTTTCAGAAAATTTTTGTTTAGAAAAAATTTTAAAATGCTCCTTGTAGAAAATTTGAAAAATACAGAAAAGACTAAAGAAACAATTAAAAATTACTCATAATAACACCACTCAGAGAACCCACTGACAGATCTTTGGGGAGTTGTCTCCTTGCCACATTCATTTTGGCGGCTATGATGCAATGTGATGTAATCCGCCATTGTCACCTGGGTGTGTGACCCACTGTGGCAAGGTCCTCCACTCCCTTCTAGTCAGTCCATGCGGGTCAGCCAGCTCTTCCCATAAAGGCCAAATGGCAAAAATATCTGGTGTTTGAGAGCCACGTGGTCTCGTCACAACCACTCAGCCCTGTGTCACAGTGCCAGCAGCCCAGGGACACCAGACCGTGGGCGTGGCCATGCACCCACGAAGCTTTATCTACAGAAATAGGTGTGGCCAGTTTGCTCGTCCTGTTTTTGGAGAGGTAACAGTCTCTAACTAGGACGCCTGAAATCTAAGAGCTCAGTTAGAGAAGCGCTGTTTCGGGGGCTTTTCCTACCCCCTACCAGTGTGCATTCAGGAAATGATCAGAGCACCAATTCCTTCGTCCCCACCTGCACCTAGGTAGGGATACGCGACCTTTTCAAAGATCTCGGAGCGATGCAGGCACCGGGCCAGGCAGAGTCCGTGTTCTCCAGCCAGCTCTTCATCTCCAGAAGGTGAACTGCTTTAAAGCTGATTACTTTTCATGAGAAAAATAATGAACCTGGGAAACACAGCCAAGGGCGTCTGTGTTTGGGGAGAGGGCAGCAGAGGCCACGTAGGGGAAACTGCTCAGCTGGGGCTGCTCCCTGGGGGAGGGGCGCACAGAGCATGTTGCTGGGAATTCATGCCCCCAGGTGACCCTAGTCTGCAGCCCCTGGTCCGCTGGAGGGTCGGATCCCAACTGAGGGCTGACTGTCCCACCCAGGCCACTGGGGCAGACATGCAACTTCCAGCTTGGGAGCAAGGAGGCAGCCTTGGAGCTGACAGCACTCGGGGGTGGGGGGCATTGGGGAGGGTGGGGGTGGGTATCCTGAACATGTCCCGGGCAGGGGGACGTGAGAAATGGTGTGTGTGTCTTGTGTCCATAACGCAGACTAGGAGCCTGTCATGCAGGGAGTCAGGTGGGGTCTCTGGTCCCACTCCCCACATTAAAATACAGGATACGGTGAGGCCAAAAAGGAACACCCACGGAGCCATAGATAGGGGAGTCTTACCACTCTTGTCAAGCTGGAGACTGGGTTGGAGACACAGGAAGCAGGAGCCACACGATCCGCAACCTGCTTTTCTCTGCCAACCAACCTCACTTGCTAGCTGCAATCCGCTCTTGCTAGCTCAGCCACCATCTTCTTGCTAGCCTCCATTTCCTGCTAGCGTAGCCACGGCAGTTATATTAGTGGCCAATTGCTCACTGGTTACAGCTGATGGCCAACTAGCCACAGCTGATGGCCATCCAATCACAGTTGACGGCCATTTACTACCTGAGCCAGCACCTTTCCACGTGAGGCCAGAGCCTGGAAACAGCACTCCTGGCTCTGTCCCCACAGAGGCTTAAAACAAGACATTTATTCCCTTACAGCTCTGGAGTCAGAAGCCCGACACCAGGGCTGGGATTCCTCCACGGCTAAGGGAAGGGTCCCTCCAGGGGTTCCTGGCTGGTGGCCGCAGCATCCAGTCTCTGCCATCATCATCACATGGCCCCCTGCCTGTGTGTGTGTTTCTCCTCTTCTGTCTCCTAAAGGACACTGTCATCTGATTTAGAGCCACCCGAGTTTGCTAGATAAGGTCCTCATCTCAAAACCCTCACCTTATTCACATCTGCAAAGTCTCTTTTTCCAAATAACGTCCCATTTCTCAGGTATGAAGAGGAAGATGGGGTGTGTCTTTTGGGGGCCACCATTCAGCCCCTGCCAGTGTCAACCTTGCGCCTGACTGCTCAGCAGAGGCTCCAGGGAGCTGTCATTTCAGCAGAGAAGCAGATGGTCTGATGGGACAGAGTTTTGGCCACAAGATCTTTGGATGTATTTTCTGGGATCCCTGCAGAAAATTTCCCCAACACCTTGACCTCAGTGACCAAGGTAGAAGCTCTGTAGGTGCTGTTTAACTCGGCGTCTAGTGCGATTCTGGGAAAAGGAATTAGATTGGGTGCCTTTGGCTTAAGGACAGAGCTAGGGCACTGGGTGGAAATTGCTGAAAAGGTGTTTGCTGGTCAATATGCAAAAAAAGTTGGTGATGAGGTTGATCTGAAACGGGAATGGGCCACTATAGAAAGCAGTGAATTCCAGCTCTTACATCCTTGTCTGGCTCCCGTGGACACAATCTTTGTTGAAGGAATAGATGTAATTTTGGAATGTTCAGAGGGAAATGTTAGGTGGCCATTACACTAAAAAGAGGATGTCTGCCAAGCTATGTCTACAAGGAATTGAGCTTGGTTGCTAATAAAAGACACTAGAAATGACAGTAGCTTAAATAAAACAGAACACAACCTTCTCCCATGTCCAATGGGCTGAAGGTGGGCAGTCAGTGGCTGTTATGGGAGCTCCAACCTCCTCAGGCATCAGGGTTCCTTCTACCCTTCTGCTCCAACTCATTTGGCTTCCATCCTAACTTTGCTTCATAGTCCTATGAAGGCTGCTGATGCTTCAGCCATCACATCAGCATTCCAGGCAAGAGGCAGGAAAAGATGAAAGGCACATAGGGCCTTTCCTGAAAGCCTTACCGACAGTGTTGTGGGGACAGAGTCCCAGAGAGCAGTTTCCAGGCTCTCGGCTTCGCATGGGGAGGTGCTGGCTCGGGTGGTGAATGACCATCGACTGTGATTGGTTGGCCATCAGCTGTAACTGGTTAGCCAATTGGCTACTGATGTAACTGCAGGGCTGCGTTGATTGGTTGATTGGTTGGTTGGTTCGCAGGCAGAGAAGTGAATGGCAGGTTGCAGATAATGTGGCTCCTGCTTCCTGTGTCTCCCCCGGCTGCCAGTGAGAATATAGTGGTGTGACTCCCCTACCTATGGTGCCGTGGGTGTTCCTTTTTGGCCTCACCATGACCTGCATTCTTATGTGGGGAGTGGGAGCTGAGACCCGGCATGGCACCCTGCGTGACAAATGTCTTCTTCCATCTAATCGATCACTTACTTTTGTGATGGCGCTGATGCCAGGTAACCATGAGACCATGAGGACATTTTCATTGATCTGCAGCAAAATGATACAAATAATAATAAAAAAATGACGAGTCTTACTTTGAACTAATCTAATTTTTGTTCTTTCAACTTTTTTTGGCATTAAAATATAATTTCAAAATGGTGGAGGAAGTAGATTGAAATTACTTACTTTATCTTACGCCCTTGCTTTTCAAAATAGTTTTATTATTTCAAAAAGTAATATGAACACAGTTTAAAGATGAAACAACAATGAAAGGTTTCAGAGAAAACGCAGTGCAGCCCCTGACCCCACCTTTCTCCATCCTCCTGTCTTGCTCCCCAGAAGCACCTCTCTTTTGTATATTCTATTTCTTCAACCGTTTATAAATAATACAGTATCCTATTAGTTACTGACCTCTCACTTTTAGACCCTTTTGTGACTAGTTTTGGTTAAATCATTTTTATTTCCTGTTAAGCCAAGCTATGCACTGTGATTATTTTTTCTTTGTTACGTAAGTGTCCATTTTTTCCTGGAGTTAATATTCGCACGATTATTTTCACTGCTTAATTTTCTACAAAACTAGGGCTACATTTTCTACACACTGTCATCCAATCTGTCAAATGCCTAGTAACAACATTTCAAATGTCCAGACACATCAAATAGTGTAATAGCTCCCAGCCCCCACCCTCAGCCCCAGGCAACTACTGATCTGATCTGTCCCGCAGTTGTTTTCTGTCTGCACAATTTTTCCTTTTCGGGGAATTTTACATAAATGGAATAACTAAATATATGCTTTCACGGATCTGTTTTTTTCCCTAGCATAATGTTTTAACTTTTCTAGCATAATGTCTTTGAGGTCCATCCATGTAGAGAGAGCATGAATTGCTGCTTTGTTCCTTTTATTGCGGGTAGGAGTCCGTCCTGTAGAAGTGCTATATTTTGTCCACAAGTTCATGGGCAGGGGCTTCCGTTAGTTTCCACTTTTGTCTCTTGCAGCTAGAGCTGCACCAACATAACTATGAGCCTTTGGGTCCACTGTGCTTTCCTTGGCCTGCGCACCCTGGTGGGGTCAAGGCGTTTGTGTGGGCTATCACCTTAAGAAACCTCAACGTTTACAAAGAAAAGATGAACCCACACAGAAGGGCCTTCAGAGCCTCTTTAATTGTGTCCTAGTGTTTCTGAGTATTTGTTTTGTGGGAGTTCAGGGGGCCATGTAACTGAACTAAGTTATCTCAACTTGGTCCCAGCCTGGGGTGAGCAGCCAGCGTACACAAGAATGTATGATATCTTGGAAATGAAATGAGAATGAGCTAGAAAAGGTGCCTAGATTTGCACTTGCAGTTTTAAAGAAGACTTTTTTTTTTTTTTTTTAAGAAAAGACTGAAATTGTGTCCAGAGAAAGATTCTTTTTCCTAGATGGTGGAGACCACAGCAGCTGGACACACCCCCACCTGGAGGGCTGTGCTCACATGGGCTTCCATTAGTGCACCTGGGTCCATCCTCAAGGTGATGACGTCGGGTTACTTCCGTCTGAGTGGGCACCGGGCCGCGGCCCTCTTGAGGGACTTGGAGACCCCTCTTCCCTTCCTGGAAGCAGTTAGCAATTATGTGCCTCCCGTTCCAGCCACTGCACTTCCAGGTCTCTGAGCCGGTGGGGATGCAGCAGCCGACGTACAGGTGGCCTGACCATCCAGGCGTCAGAGGCCCTTCACCTTCCACTCGGCAGAGCAGGGCCCCTGTGGCGTGGCAGCATCCACTCCTCATCCTGTGCCCTCTCCTCTCAGGGCCAGGTCCCAGGGGTCTCGGAACGAATACCCACCTCCCTCCCTCTCTGTCTTCCTGTCTCCAGGAGAGGGTGGCCTCTCCCTTGGGCCTATGAAGAGAAGCGGCATAAATTAGGTCTTAATCAGAATCAACAAAAGTGAGCTTAAGTGTTTTATCCCAATGGAATTTGGGCCAGGACTCCTGGTCATGTCCTCCCATCAGAGCAGTACCTCTCTGGATGTTCGCTGACCTGAGGACACTTCCTAGCGTGGCCAGGAAGTCACCTCAGCCAGGTGCCGACACAGCAGAGCGTCTCTTTCCTTGTACCTCCCCTCCCTTCTCCGTTGTCAAGTGGCTGCATCTCCCCTCTAAGAGCCAGGCCAGCGGAGTCACCGTGGCACCTGCTCCAGAGCCCTGAGCTCCAGTGCCATCAGCTGGGGGCCCCTGGGGCACGACCCCGTACATCCCACTGATTTTTTGTGCGGTTTTGAACATGAACGAACAATCATGCCTCGCTTTGCCCTTTGATGTCTCTTCCATCACATGCAGAGTGAGTCCTGACACGTCGTGACCACAGAGTGTGCCCAACGTGGGCCTGAGTGGGCCTCCGTGGTTCTGAGAAGCAGAATGACCAGGAGAAGGTGAGCCAGCGCACCCTTGGACAGCCAGGTGACACTGATGCAACTGGAAACTGGCAGAGGAGATTAGAAAGTGAAATGCAGATTGTTGAAACCAGTTATCTCAACCAAGCTCTCCAAGAATCGCAGATTTCCTGTGGCCAGGCAGGCAGGACGTCGGGGCTAATGTTCACAGTGTGGAATGGAGCCATGGGCCTCGGCGGAGTGTGTGCTGGAGCAGCGCCCACCATGGCAAGGGGCCTCTGGGCCAACTTCTGTCAGGCTCTTCGGAGCCTTCTTCTGACGGGGCCTCACACTCACGCCTGTCCTTGGCCCTCGGACACTGGTTGTAGCAAGAATCCTGCTTAGCCGGTTCCTGAGATTTCCTTGACCCTTGATTCAGGCGCCCCTTCCTCCTGCGACATCTTGCCAGGGTCCTCTTAGTGACTGTGTGCTGTCACTGTGCACACGCTTGTCCTGTTGTGTTTGGAGGAGCTGCGTTCAGGCTCTCTCCACTGTTGCAATAGTCTTGAATAGTCTTGTTTTTAACGCATTGGTGCAATGGTCCTTCTGCACCTGGGACTGCCGAGGACAGGGCGAGGGGGTCAGAAGAGGGTCTTGCCTCTGGAAAACCTCCCAGTGGGGTTGGGTCACAGCTGACTCTGCCTCCTGTAGGGCCAGGCCTTCGGGGTTCAGTCATGGGACCCCCTGCTGCCCAGGCTTAGCCAGGCCACCAGAGGGAACCAGCAGTTGTGGCAGTGGAGATTTGGGACAGGTTCCCTCCCTCATGCACACATTACAGGGGTGACAGACAGCAGATTTCTAGGACTATTCATTTGAAGACTCCAGACCTCACAGCTTCCAAAGCGCCAGCGATAAAAAGAGCAGGTCTGCATCCATATCCAGCATGGAAGTTACGGTATACTCTCTGTCCCCAAAGTACTGAACGCTTTTTTTATCTTTGCAAAAGAGATGTGAGATATCCGAGAAGCAAATGATAGGGGCAAGGACAATAGAAATCACTTCAGGTCCCAGGTTTGGCTCCTGAGGCCTCCTCTGTCTTCATAGCCACGTTATAGCCAAAATGCACTCATACATTTGAACTTGAGCTACTGCTTTGAACTTGATGTTTTCCATATTGTTTTAGTTTTAACATGTTTTTGTGACCTTAACTACACTTGCACAACTGAACAAGATGTTTTCTCTTGACAAATGTGTCAGCGGTTGGTGCTTGTCTGTTATTACAGCTCGCAACCAGCATTTGGAGGCCTGGTATTAATGAAGGAAAGTGTCGTAGTAGTTTCTCAACTTCTGAGTGACTTTATCACTTTGGATTTTTATTAAGGTTTACAGGTGAGTTGGAATGTTCTGTCCCTCCTGCCTTCCTTATGACAAAAGGTCCTGTCCTTGCGAGGTGAGTGTGTGTCCCCACCCACCCCTGTATGAGGTTCAGCCACGTCCTGGAGCAGCGTGGAAACAGCTGGGGACCCGTGCTTTCCTGGAGGGCGAGTCCTGACAGTAGCACCTGTACCAGGTGAAAGCATTAGGTTTGGTGCTGGGCTTTCAGTGTCCCCTCCAGTGCGTCATCGCTCTTCATTTGCTGATAGAAAAGCCTTCTGGATGCCCTTGCAGGCTTATGGGTAGGGCAGTGGACAGGGGTGGAGGCAGTGACAGGGTCAGCGGTGGCCACACCAGCCTCTGGTCCGGCCAAGCTAAGTGCATGCCGAGAGGACCAGTGGTGACCACAGCCCAGTGATGGGGCCGGAAAATGAGGACCACTGGCTTGGGCGGGGCCGTGTCCCTCTTCCCCCTCCCACCCAGGGCCTCTGACTCAGTGACAGACCCCACCAGAGTCTCCTGTTGACTCGCTTCTCCCCTCAGGCCCACTCCCAAAAAACTGGACCCCAAGAGGCACCCGTCCTGCTCCCCTCCCCTGCCCTACAGTGCCGCCAACTTCACGGCCCAGTCACTTTTTGCCTTGACTCTGATCTCCTCACGTCCACTCTCATATGTCCCTGCCCCACTGCAGTCAGTGACCCGAAAATGTAACTCAAGTTGGATCAGTGATCTTGAAAAATGCACCTGAAATCCTGCCACCCCCAGCTTAGCACCCCCAGCTGGCATTTCCCCAACCCCGTGGGGCAGGACCTCAGTCCCTCCTCGGTGCAGCTTCTACTGGCCTTTGTTTGTCTGCTGTCCCCTGGGGGGCCTGGCTTTCAGGTTCCCCGCCGGGTCTTCATAGAACCTCTTCCTCTCATCAGGCCTCAGACCTTTCCCACCGCCCACTACACGTCCCGTCTGGTCACTCCAGGGCCATTCCCTGCCTGTGGGGTTTTGCTGTTGATGGTTCTTCTCTCATCCACTACAGCCAGTGATGTTGAAATGTGTGCCCCTGCCTCTTGCCCGGCCACGACCTCCCTGCTGGCCTGTCCTAATACCACCTCACAGTGTGGAGCACACAGATTGGATGGTCAGGGTCCTGGACCCCCTGCAGTCCTGCCCCCAGTGGGGGATTCCACTGCTGCCGCCGGGCTGTGGCTCCACAGAGAACCTGGTCCTGGGGATTTTACCAGGGACTCAGCAGCCATGGCCCCACATAGGGGCCTCAATGTCAGAGGGTGGAGGGACGAACTGTGGGACTGGAGCTGGAAGAGACGGGAGTCTCACACTGAGACTGGTCGTCCTGGTGTCCTGCGGGCACCACCCCCACGGGCCGCGTGTGGCCGTGTGGCTCAGGACGGACCCCAGGAGTGGCTGCTCGGCCGGTCCCTGGCTGCCAGCCATGCTGTCAACAGTCGGAATGGCAGTCTCTGTTCAGAGAGAAATCCATTGCTGGGGACAGGAAAAGGGAAAATTTCTTTTAAATGCCTCAAGTCTCCCGGGTGGTGTCGTACAAGGAAATGAATCCATGAACCGCACAGAAATATACCTTCCAATTTCTCAGAGTCGTTGTTTTCTCAGAGCAAAGCTCTAATCAGCTGCAGTTATAGCACTTCGGCCGTTCACATGAACTACAGCTGGACATATTCTCCACATCTTGAAAGTAGAGGTCACAGAAACTCCAAATGGGCAACATTATTTCTAAATGATTTTCGTTGTTGTGGGTTTCATATTTGTAGCATAAGCCTCATGGGAAATATTGCTGTATTGCAAAATTTTTTACGTTATTTATTAAATAAATCTGCCTTTAACATGGAATGCATTTCTGATTTATTAAATGATAATTTCCTGAATAGAATGGCCGATTTTTGGAGAGCAGCAGAATTTACACAGCATTCAATTGGCACGAAAAGCCTAAACATGACTGATTTCAGGTCAGCTTCCTCCCCTTGGTGCTTGTGAGCCATCCCCGTAGTGCTGTGAGAGTGGTGTCCTGATGCAGCCCATGCAGCAGCTCAGATCCCCTTTATGCACGCGTGCCGCTGGGCCGCTGGTGGGTTTTACAGAGACACAAATCAACAAGCATTTGTCTGCTCCTCTGGTCGGTCCCAGAGCAAATGGGAGGTGTGGAGTGGCGTGTGGGACCTGGGATGTTCGTCAGATAAGACTCGGATGCAGAGAAGAAGGTTCCAATGTCCATCCTCCCAGCTTCTGAAACTTTGTCAATAGACCTTTGTTATACGACTGAAAAACTGTGGCAGGAGGGGCTGCAACAAACTTAAGAGAAACCGCTCCTTTCTTTTCTCTTTTGGTTGATTGCTGGATGCTCAGATTGCAGAAAACAGGCGGGTCCAGTGCCTAAGTGTTTAATGGGTGTTAAATAGCTACAGTTCAGGGACACAGAGATCTGACATTCGCATATCAATATTCTACCATTGCTAGTATTGCCAACGTTAGAAAAAGAAACCCTGGCCTCAGACAGTCAGAAACGACCATTCCTGAAGGAATCCACTCCACTCTGAGTGTGCGGACAGCCCCCCCCCCCCACCCCACCGCCTAACACGTGCATTTTCTGATCAGGAAAAAGGACTTTGACAGACAAGGTAAGTAATAATATAAATAGGCTCTGAAAATTCAGGGTTTAGAGGAGGGCTGAGCACAGAAAAGCCTTCTGTCTCTGGGCAAGGCCGTTGCCACCTGATCTTAGATGAGCCACTCAAGTCGTGGTCACCCCCATTTCCTCCCCATAAATTGGTGAGGACCCTTCTTATCTGGAGGTTGAGGGGAGCACTGTGAACTCACTGTAAAGTTTCTCAGTGAAATAAAGCCCATGAGGCAGGAAGCTGACATGTTGGTCTCTTACAGCTGTGTGGCAGACTTAAGGCTACCATCCTGCTTTGTCCCAGATTTGGGGCCAGAAGCTCAGGAAGGGCTCAGCTGGATGGCTTGTCCCTGATCTTGGAGGTGCTGGCTGGGCATCTACTCCCGAGATTGCTTCGTGGCTCACACGTCTGGTGAGTGGATGGGCAACTGTGTCCCTTCCCTCTCGACATTGTCACGGGCCTCAGCTCACGGCCTCCAGCAGGATGGCTGACAGTGACCCATGGCTGCAACGTGAGTTTCAAGAGTGAGCGAATGAAGTCCGTCTCTTCCTCCTTAGGCCTGGGTCTGGAAACGAGCCATTTCTGCCACATTCTGTCAGGTCAAGCAGTCACAGGCCCCGCCCAGATTCAAGGAGCGAAGACAGAGACTTCGTGTCTTCAAAGGTAGAGAGTGAAAATGCTCATGTTCTTCTGGAACTCGCCTCAGCCTGCTCTGTGGCCTCCAATTATTTACGTTCTGCCTACATGTGAAATACACTCATCTCCCTCCTGAGGGCCCATGACAACATCAAGTTCAGGTTCAAAGCCCAGGATCCCCTGAGCTCAGTCAGACCCATGGGTGACGACTCAGAGGCATGAGCCATTAAAGTCCTCTTGACCTTGGTGTTCTGAGCGAAGGAGACAAGTGAGCTTTTCCTCTTGCATCTGATGTAACATGACGAGCCGTCCACAGGATAAGCACTGCGGACAGGCCTGCTGGATAAGGGGGCAAGAGAAGGCATGCTGCCGTCACCAGTCCCCAACACCTCTCCACTGGCACCAGGCACACGCTGCTGTGTCCGCGCTGGGGCCCTCCTGCTCCCTGGGCTCGTGGCTCTGCCCTCTGACACACCCTTTATTTCCCATAAGAAATGGCACGTGTGTCTAGAGCACATGTGTCTTGCTTCTTTTAAAAGGTTGGGGGAAGGCATAGCCCTGAGTTTGTATGGTCTCTGCTCTTTCAGTCCTAGCTGATGTACTTTCATTAAAACGCTGGTGGACTTCCTATGTATCAGATTGAATCTTGTGTTCACACCATTTTCTTTCTGAAACAGGCCCTCATAAGGCTGCTAGTCAGGGAGCTGTAAGGCTGGTAAGACCCTTAGCAGCCTCTTGTCATCAAGTTGAAAGGGTCCAAGGGCACATTTTTAAGACTCTCACAGGTCTTAATATGCATGTCTTGAAATATTTCTAAAGTCTCAACAAAGGCTCTTACCACTGCCCCCTGCAGACCTTCAGCCCAGCCCACTGCTCAGCTGCCCTCAGCCTGGGGTGTATCTCCCCTGAGCTCATTGCTTGTTTTGAGAGTCTTCTGCAGACTGAGACAGAGTCGAGTCCGGAGACGGTTTTATTTTTGAATTTAGTGGGTGCCGGCTGATGTTATGTCTGAATTCTGCCTGCAAGTGGAATACTTGTTATTTATTTATTCTGTTATATCTTCATCTCTCTATCTGTATGTTATCATATATGTCTAGGAAATTAGCTGGTATTTTCAGCTTTCTGCCCAAAAATATTCCTAAGCAAATCCACCAGTTGAGTAAGTGGATTTTCTTTCCATGCTGCCACAGGATGCACTGTCGCTGAATTTTCTGCCACCATGTGACAGGGACTGCCTGTCTTCTCCCTGTCCTTCCAGCACCCCCCAGCCACCTCTCAGCCACGTGTTTCAGGTTTCCATCATGGCAGGCCCACACTCCCTGAGCAAATTTGGTTCCTGGTAGCTATTGCTGTGCACAAGTTACTTCCAAACTTCGTACTTGAAAACAAACCATTGATTTGCTCAAGTTTGAGGTTCAGGAGTCCAGGAAGTTTTACCACGGAGGTTTTCACCGACCCGGGCTGGATGCCTGGGAGGCTGTGGCCCGAGGGTCCTCCTGTGGCTTTCTCCTTGGTACCTCGATAGGACGGTGGAAGGTGCACTGAGCCAGGCCTCTCACACTCTCAACGTCGTCTTTCCAGCAAGGGAGTCAGACTTCTTCCATGGCGGCCTTGAGTTCCCCAAGAGACCAGAAGGGGAAGTGGGCATTCTTTGGAGACCTGGGTCTGGAAGCTCACATAGCGTCATTTCAGCTGTGTTGTATTAGTCACAGCAGCCCCAGAGCTGGCCCGGAGTCAAGGTGAGGGGACATGGACCTCAGCTCTCCAAGGAAGGCGTATCAAAGAAAGTGACACCATCTTTCATCTGTCACAGTTGGTGACATCACACCTGAATTTCAAAAGACAGATGCATGATTTGACGATATGTTTTTTTGATTTGTGAGTTCACTGAGATTGGATTTTTAGAAAGTTTTTAGGTACATACAGTTAATATTATAGTCAGTTAATGCCAGGATCGTATAGAAATTGTGAACAGAGCATTGTGAAGTCCCAGGAACCCCAGAGTGTGTAGTTGGGTGTCGCGTACACTCAGTAGACAATTTATACAGGGCTGGAGATCTCGGAGGAACAAAACGAAGACACTTCTTTGAGAATGGGAAGAGTAAGTGGTTTTATAAATAAGTTTTATTGGAGACGCAGGTTTGATTTATGCCAGTGATGAGCGTACTGGCTTGCGATTGGCCCACTCCATCTCCCTTGGTTGGTATTCTCACCATGTGTCCACCCACCGGAACCTTTCCAGTGTGGGCTCCGGGCAGGGAAACCTTGGCTGCAGATTCCTAATTCCATCAATGCTTTCTTCACTTTTCCTTCTAACACAAAACCTAGAAGGGCCGTCTGTGAGCTCTCCCAGAGGTGCTTCTCCAGAGGCCTGGGGTGGCCCCCACGGGGATCTGGTTGAGAAGCCCTGTTAGCATCCAGGAGGACAGAGGGCAGAGGGGGCACCCCCAGCTCCTTCTGGAACGCTCTGTCTGGCACTCCGGGGCTGTGGTGTGGGGGTCAGGATTCCGGTGAACAAGCCTTTGGGTTCTCAGAGTGTTTCTGGAGGCCCCGCCTGATGCCCCACGCTGCCACTGACCATCTTGGCCTTTTGCTTCTGTTGCAGCCGTGCCCTCGCAGCAGGAGTGCTCACATCTGAGGATCTGAACGGGGTGTCTGGGGTTCACATCCACCCTCAGGACACGCCCTGGCAGAGAAGGGTCCGTGGACCTCAAGGCAGGTCTGCTCAGCAGTGGGCAGCAGAGTATGCCAGCCGGCCCACTGGCGTTCCCTGCGGAGAACGTCTGCCAGGTCCAGGCAGAAGTTCCCGCTTCTGTGCCAATAAGTTTGTTTCATTTCAAGTTTGCTTTAAAGAGGAGCAAGCAGTCTTCCCTGCAGAGGCCAGGTTCGGGCTTTGGACAGTGGCAGGAGGGGGCCCAGAGTTTGACCAGGTGGGTCGGGGTAGGGCGAGGCAGTCGGCAGAAGGACAGGACACACACAGGCTGTGTCACCAGCCGGTGTCTGCAGGAGGAAGAAAAACGTCTGTGTTCATCTCTTCGAGATGAGAGACGCCCCTGCCTTCTGGGTGCTCAGACCTAGTGCTCAAGGTGACACCTCCTGCTCTGTGGTGACCGATGGCAGTGTCAGTGACCAGGGCACCTTCCCAGACACAGTCATGGGCTCCGATCCTCCATCATCTTGGGTGAATAACTCTTAATTTTCCCATTGGCCAAGTTTGGGGCCAGCCAGTCTTGACAGTACGCAGCCAATGTGACTGTCTCAACGAAGGGGACAGGATCCCGGCACCCCAGTTACGGAGCCTGGGGAAGGTCATTGGACGACGAGGGGGGGTCCATGTGCTCTGGAACATGCAGCGGTACGTTCTGTATGATGTGAATCGTGTCTGAGGAAGAGTCAACATACTCTCTGCAGTGGCAACAACATAACATTTCAGATTCTTAGAATCACAACTAGCTACTCATGGATTCTTTGGAAAGCCCACCTCTTAGCTCGGTGCTGTCCTTCTACGTCAGGCAAAGATCCGTGTGCAATCCCTTCCTCCCCAAAGATCCATGTGCAATCCACCTTGTTTCTGCGGTTCCCTCTCAGGTTGGGGAGCAGCCCTGCCTGGCCCTGGAGGGCGAGGTGGAGCTGAGCCGGCAGAACCCCACAGTGATGGAATGCTGGCAGGCCTTGGGCCTTTGTTCCCGCTAGCTCAGCAAAACAAGGCGGCCATTAGGGCACTGTGTGCTTCTGGGGTTTTCCAAAGGCTCTCTCTGGAGGCTGCCTTTGCACGCCCCACCTTCATGCATCACCCACACCTGGGCGCTGCCCGAGGCATGGGGCCTCATTACAGGTCTGGGCGCCCGCCACGCGCTTGCTCGTTCGTCTGTCATCGCAGGTTCCAACTGCTCTGTACTCCCCTTCGCCAGTGCCTGCACCCCTGCTGATTTACAGTTCAAACAGCCTCCTCCCAGCCCTCACCTGCCCTCCTCTCTCCCTGCCCTGTTCCCCCCACCCCTCTGGCCACTGCACCGTGTGCCAGACATACTAACGGATTCCAGGTGGCTCTTTCATAAGCTAATTGTCTAAACAATAAACAAGCAAAAAGAATCACAGATTTCTTAATTGGCCCCAATAGCCAATGGTCCCCACCTCAGGATTGGAGGTGGGGATTTCTTTCCAAACATTAGGTAATTATCAGGATCATAGAGCAAAAACACATCCCATGCGTTTTCCTGGAATGGATTGTGTCCTCAGCCAGAAGCAGCGAGGTGGGGCTTTTTGCTTTGCACGGAGAGAATATTCATCTCAGCCTTTGGAACACCAGCAATCACACCGCACGTTCTCTCACATGTAGTGCAAACAATCATCAGAATGCAAGTTTCAGAGATCCCATTTTTAGTCATGCAGCCTTTATTTTGCTGAGAAACTTCAGATTTCTAAGTGTCCTCACTTCATGCAGCGTCCGCTGTGAGTGTATTTGTTTGGGACAAGATTTCAGCTGGATTGTATAATTTGTAAACTGTCTCTAATCAGGGTCTTAATGTAGTTTCTCATTTTAAACTAAAAATGTCCTTGGCGAAACATCTGTCCCTGCGGGACTTTAAAGCTTGTTTGGAGTGGGAAACTCCTTGTTTTGTTGGTTTGTAAACTACTTCAGCTGGTGAAGTTTTGGGGAGCAGTCTCCTGCACGGTCCCACTCTCAGGGGCCCGCACCAGCCATGGATAAGACACCCCACCCTGCTCAGATCAGTTCTCGGTTACAACGGGAACGAGTCTCCCAGAATGTGGACTGTCCCTCTGCACAGCTACCTGCCTGTCCCTTAATAAATCATGGGTCTCGCATGTAACAACCTCAGCACGCTACTAGAAGAAACAGCAGGGTGTTCGATTTAATTATATGATTACAGGCAATTTTCAGATTATCAATCACTTCCTATAAAAACAAGTCCAGAACATTATTATTTATAAGATGCTTAGAAGAGCGTGAGACGGCAGTAGCTCAGCGTAGGTCAGGCATTATCGTTTTAAAGGTATTTCTTCGTTTCCCATCCTCACCTTACTCCAGATGTCAGAATCATTATGGGTCACATTATATTAACACAAAACCTTGACCTTCCTTTCAGAAATGCTGCTGACACGCCCCTGCAGAGTCAGACTGGTCACGCAGAGCTCCCTAACAGGAAGACATTACCATTCAAACGGGTGTAACCACCCCCCAAAACTTGGCATAGGTGTGACGAACAAGCTGAGAATGCGCTGCCGTAAGAGGTGCAGAGTCCCAGGTGCGTTTGGATAGATCCAAGGGCACCTTGTTGAAAAGCCCCCACTCCCAGCCTCTGTCCTGGCACACAGGGCGCCTGTCCCATGTGAATGCTTGTGCTCTTTCCCACACAAGCCGACAGTGACTGGTCCCCAACGCAGTGTCGTGACATCAGCTGAGAGCAAACCGTGCCACGTTCTCGCCTATCCCGTGCACTTTCTCTCACTGAAATTTCACCTGCAGCCACTTTGTCAGGTTTTGCCAAACACAGGTGAAGGGAAGGGGCAGTGGGAGGAAACAGGACCCGCATCGGAGAGGCCGGGCTAGGCGCCTGCCCCACCGCGCCTGGCTGGGTGACCTCGGCGGACGTGTGCATGGCTTTCTGTCTAGGCTCCTTTTCTGGCCTCTAATACCCTTGGGTTGTGATTGCTGAGCGAGGCCAGTCTGTGTGGTTTCTGACCCAGAGTCCAGCACAGGTGAACGCCCAGCCACGCGCAGCTGTTTCTATCGGGCTGTGGCATCTTCCCTTCAGTTAGGGGCTTTATGTGTTTCCAGGCTGAGTCCTAAGGGCCTGAGCCCTTAAGCCCTTGAGGCCTGCATGACACGTGACTGGGAAGGTGCCAACTGTCCCAATGGAGTGATGGCTGAATGGCAGCCGTACTTCTGGAGTGGTTTCAGTGTGCTTCCCGGGGGTTCTGGGTCTGACGGCCACATTACAGCATCACTTCTGTTGGTGATGAGTCTCAGCCATCTCTCTATGCGGAGGGGCTAACAAACCTGTGTCCCGGATGGGACAAGGTGTGGTCTGTGACCCTGCAGCACCCAGGGCTGCCCCCACTTTGAGGCCGTCAGCCGTCCGTGCCTCCCAGGTGCAGAGTGTGCACTAGGAAAAGAATCTGTGTGTCAGACGCCCCCAATGGGGCCTGAGCAGACCTCCCTGCTTGGACACAGCTCCTCAGGGCAGGCTCAGTTCCTGCTCAGTTTGTGACCCTAGCAGGTGACACATGGGGAATGTTATTTAAACTGAGCTGTTGGCATATTTAGCACAGCACCTGGGGACTGGTGTGACTGAATTGAAGGCTTTCATTGACTTTTACATAGGGTGCCTTTTGACAAATGTTTTGGCAGAACCTGACCAAGTTTTCAAAACGGCGTGCTCCTGGGTACTTCCTGTGTGAGAGAAATAACTTCCGGTGTCTCTGTTTTAACAAAAGTCCTTTTCAATCACGTAATCAAAATCTGTCAAGTAAACATGTCAAACGGGCTTTGCATTTGTCCACGTCAGGATGATTCTCAGGTTTATTCACTCACTGAAAACTGCTCACACAGCTTTGAAAGTGCTCGGGGTTGTGAGGGATTTTAGAACCTGCATCCACACGGTTAGTGTTTTTCCTGCCCATGCTCATTTTAACCACACATTCAGATGAGCTACAAGATTTGCTGGGACCTGGTTAAATCAGGTCCTCGGTCCAGCTCTGGAGACTCAGACAAAAAGACTGCAAAGCCCTAAGCTGGTACAGAACCGAGGGAAACTGACCAGTAACCGGTGATGTCAGGGTAGAGGGACCGAGGACGGCTTCAGTCCTGCGGGTCCCAGGTGTGGATGCGGCCCTGGCCCAGCCGTGGGGTGGGGAGCAGGCGGAGAGAGAGGCTTGGGGACAGGGATGGCTGTCGTGAGGACCCCGTGTTCTCAGAAGTGGTGGCAATCGCCCTCTGGGAAGGAAGCACCCAGGCTGCAGAGCAGAGGTCAGGGGGTGTCGTCAGGGTGCTGCTGGGCCAGCGTCCACTCCCCACCCTGTGCTGTCCCGGCCCAGCCTCTGGTTCTGCTCCCAGCGCCCACCTGGATTCTGCTCCAACACGTGGCTTCCATTGCTGCCCTTTGCGTCCTCGCTGGCGAGAGGGCTCCTCTGACCCCACGTTCCGCTCACCTACCTGCCCCAGGACAAGCTCCCAGGTCCTGGCTCCTGGTCCCTTCGCAGCTGCGTCCCACAGGCAGATGCTTCATCATCGTCGTAACAATGGACGTGGTGGCTTACTGACCCCTTACTCAGACGAGGAAACACGGACACAGCGTGGTCTCCGTGCTCACACCCAGTGCTGCACGAGCGTCCTGTCTCTGCCCCTGAAGGCCCTCCAAGGATTCCAGAACGTGCCACCACCACCTTTCCTTGCCCCCAGAGCCCCCTGCCCACCCCGCTCCCTTTCTCCCCTGGGTATAGCATCCTGTTCCCCATCTGTAGTCTGCACATGTGACTGGACGGGGGTCCTTGGCAGGGCCAACTCTTCACTAACCAGAAAGCAGCTGGAGAGGCCAAGTCCGAGCCTCACTGTCAGCTGGGTTGTCAGGGTGGGGGGCTCCGAGGAGCTTTCAAATAGCATGGAAGTGCCTCATTCTTGTATCTGTGGTGGTTGTTATCATTACTGTTATTATTATTGCATTTTCATCTCTGCTTGGGCTAAGTTCGTTTATTAACATCAGGAGTGGAAGTTGGATCCATGGCCGAGCCTCCCCTGCCCAACTGCTCGCCTCTGGTGGTGTCTGGCGGGCTACCCACTTGCTGGCAGCGTAAAGTCGGTCAGGTGGAATAGAGCCTCATGGACGACGGCTTGATGGTTTCTACGGGCAGGCAGTCCACGCGGATCTGAGGCATGTGTGTAAGAAAAGTGGAGCCTTGCACACCACCGTGCAGAGTGAATGACAACCACTGGAGTCCACCGAAGCCTAGAAGAAACGCTTTCCATCTGACCCGTCTCACCATTCCCTGAAAGGATGCAAATGCGGAGCTGAAATCATAGCCAATCAACATGTGTGCTCTCTGTCTCTCCTCATGGTACTGAGTCTAGGGATTTCCGGGGCTGACCCTGTGGGACTGAGCGGTCACCTGGCATCTATGATGGGGCAGTGGGGACGCCCAGGTGGGAGCCCATTGCAGGCACCGCCAGACAGGCAGCCACCTGGCACCGACCTCATCCTTCCTGAAGAGGCGATGACATGTGCCGTGCGGACGCTGTGTGAGGACAGGCTCAGAAATTAAACACCTCCTGTAAACATAGGCTTTTCTGGTCATCCCACCAACTTTGAAGAGTGTCACTCGTGGCCCCTTTGTGCACACTTTCCCCTCACCCGTGGGCGCCACGTAACACACACAGCACCCCTCAGCTTGGAGGAGAGTCTGGGCCTGAGGATGAGGGAAGCCAGTGGCCCTCAATGCTCTGTTTTTGGAGGAGATAAAATAACATGCTCCCCTCATTTTCAGGAAGGCAAGGGAGTGCAGAGAAAAAAGCCAAATGCACTGTGTTAGGAAACTGGGGGAAATGGGCAATTCTACTCATAGGGGAAAATGTTTAATTTATGAAAATGTGATTATAACCCGCTTTGGAAATCATTTGTCATCAAGGCAGACATATTGGTTAGGAAATGTTGCATTATACATGAGATGTAATTTCTCTCCAATGTATTTTTTTTACATTTTGCTTTATTTAGGCATTCCTTCACATTTAGATTATTGAAATAACTCCAGCACTGCTCTAGTCTTGGCTCAAACCACCTGCCTCCACCTTGGTGGGAGCCACGTGTACTTGTACTTGCTCTGTTGTGTACTTGTTCTTTTATCAGAACAAGTACACAAAGTTCTCCTTCCTGAAACCTCCTCCCTCCCTGTACCCGTGTCTGTCTGCCTGTCTACCTGTCACCTACCTCCCTACTTACCTACGTTCCCCGTCCCTACTTACTTATCATCTATCTATCATCTATCTATCTATCTATCTATCTATCTATCTATCTATCTATCTATCTATCTATCTATCTATCTATCTCTCTATCTACCTACCTATTATCCATCTAACCTTTAAGACACGTGTAATTCTCACCTTCTCCATAAAACAGTCTCCAATTATTCAGGCCCACAGAGTTCCTTTTAGGTTCTGAACTCACGGAACCAAGTGCTTTGCAATTCATTTAGAACAATTGCTCATCAGTATATTTCCCAACTGGATTAAATATAAAGTATAACACACATGTGCAAAAGTGTATTTTCACTTGATAACACACCACATTCCGCAAAGCGTTACTTGTAGCCGGTACCCAGAGGACACAGGTGAGCTTGGAGACGACACCTCTTTAGCAGGGCAATTCCCTGGGGGGCAGGAGCCCCCAGCAAAGCTCAGGGTGATGGGCACACACTTGGGTTGGTTAGTTCAGTGGCGGGCGGGTCCCAGGACAGCGGGACTCGGCGGGGAGCACACGCCTGAGCTGCCTGTGGTCGGCTTGGTGCTCCCACCACTGTCCACCTGGCTGTGTGCGGCCTCAGTGCACTGCCTCCAGGCAAAGTCTGCTGGCCCCGCGGAGTGCTGTCTGCTCGGGGGGTGCAAAGTGCAGGTCATTGTTATTGCTTTTACTAGAAGGAGTCTACTTGCTAGTTAAAATCTGACTTGAATTCTCCTTGGCAACTTACTCTATAAAGCCAAACTGACTGTTACATGGCTGGGCTCAGCTCACCCCTTGTTGGGGGGCCCACGTCTGCCTGTAGTGAGTGGTTGCCTGTCCGTCAGTGGGTGCTCCTCCCTCCTGTAGGATGGAGACCTCCGAGCTGAATGGGGCGGAGGGGTCGGTTTTCTTGGAGCAATATGGCCCGTGTCTGAAAATGCTGCTGCAATCATCTCAACAGATAACAGCAAACATGGGGAGTTAACCAATGATTTCCAGTCTTTTCCTCACCGTGAACCCAGCTGTGAGGGCATTTTCTTTTACTGTCCGGTAGGAGGTGTTTGTCACCAAACAGGTCTGTGTTAAGTAACAAATCGTTAAAAAAGTTACAGCAAGAGAAGTAGCCCGCTGTGTATATAACACGCAGCGTGGCCCTCGGAGGCACGCGCGGAATGCAGCCTCCCACGCGCACTGGTGGTCTGGTGTTCAGCGCCGTCCTTGGCACGTGCACACGCTCTCAACCTCGTCACTTACTGAGACCAGTGACTCGGGTCCAGGGGTCTGAGCCCCAGCGCTGGAGCCGCACAACCGCCAATGTGGAGAACTCCTGTGTGAGAGCTGGGAGCCACCTTACCTGGCCTGGCCGCTCCGGCAGCCCCATCCTTCCGGGACCCCTGCTGAAAGCAGCGGTCACCCGTGTTCTCCCACGAGCGTGGAGCTGGGTGTAGTCTGCTTCCTGCGCACATGTTTCTCCCACCCTGGCGGTTTCAATGCAGGAGGTCCTCGTTCCTCACACATCCTGTATTTACAAATTTACCTACTCACCCAAACTTATCGGTGTCCCCCGAATTAACACCGCTGAAGGGCATGGCAGTGCAAAACTGGAGTCTCTGGATACAAGTTCCCAGCTGCAGTCCGGCAAGGTGACAGATCCCCCGCCTTCTGGCCGCCTTTCTGTAGACAAGTGACCTGCTCGTGGGCTATTTAGAACCACATTTCCAGCATTCTTGTTCTTTGTTGATTATTTTCCTGCTTTCCTCTCCCCCCCACCCCCAATGTGGTGCTGGAGTGCTGTCCATGGTTCTATGATGTACGTGCCTCACGGAGAAAACGTATCTGAGGTCAACTTGCTCTGTGCCGTCGGCCTTGAGGGCATTGTTAATATGGTAATGAACCGATGACGTGCGTTAGACTCGGTGCCATTAAACAGAAACTCACACAGAGCAAGGTTATGTGTTGAGGCAATGCCGTGAGACTTTCCTAAGTCGCACTAAGTGCTGGGGGACGCAACGGGAGGGGGAGGAGACGGTCCTTCAGGAGACTGAAGGGGGCTCCCCACACGGCTACACCCACCCGCTCAGGTCAAGAACCAGGTGCCATCCTCAGCCCTTCTCCGCCCTCGCTCCCCGCGTCTGGCCATCAGAACAGCCTCCCGGCCCCACAGCACATGGGCCTAACCCTGCCACTGGCCTGTCCCTCTTCGTGACACTGTCTGAGCTGTCCCCCTGCCTGGACTGTCAGGACTGTGCAGTCTCTGACTGACACCTGGCCCTGAGTCTGCTGAGCACAGCAGCTAATGGTATCCGTTTAAAACATGAACTAGCTCACCCCTTTACCCAGATCTCCTCAGTACTGAACCCCTAGATCTTACTGGGGTCCCCTGGTCTCCTACCCTCGGCCCTTGCTACCTCCAGCATTCCATTCCCCTCAGCCCTCTGCAGCCAGCCTTTTTGCTCTGCTGCAAACACCCCAAAAGTGTCCCCTCTCAGTGATTTAAAATGAAACGCTGTTGGGTTGGGAAACACGCGCTGCTGTAACAGACTTTGCCGTGGTGGAGAGGTTCATCACATAGTCCCCAGTTCTTGGCCAGGTGACGCCCTTCCGTGCTGTGGTTCTGGAAGCCACGTTCCAACCCTTGGGTGGCTCCGTCCCTGGGGTCCTCCCCTGGACCCCGCCCAGGGAGGAGGGAAGGCACTGAGAGAGGACTGCAGGGTAAACATGTGTGCCCTCCTTCCGTGGGTGCGTGGGGTTTCTAGGATGGTATCATTGGTCTACACGTCCCTTCACTGGTCTGTGTGTCCCACTAAACATAAGCTCCTCAGGCCAGGGACCAGTGCCCACTGATGGTGTCAGAGTAAGAGCCTGTTTCACAGCCAAGTTCACGGAAAGGCTCCCCCCATCACTGAGACACACAGCCCTCCTGACGGTGTCTGGGGCGGCTAACTCCGTCATCCTGCCAGGTTACTAATTGGTAACACAGGAAAACCAACGCTACATTTTGGCAATTTGCTCAGACATGCAGTGGAATTAAAATCATTTGTCTGCCGACCATGAACGATTTCATATCCTCCCCAATCAATGCCGACCCCAGCAGGGCACTCAGGCAGCCACGGACACGTGTCCCTCCCACCCCCACCCCAACGGCCTCTGCATCGGGACATCTGTTTCTTTTCTTTTTCTTTAACAAATAAAGAATCATATTTAAAATTTTAGGAATCTTGCCTGGTGAACATGGGAATATTTTGGTTCTTGACAAATAAATATGTGTAGCTGGGGTGTAAGCTTATGAAGTCATTTTCCCCAGTACTTTCCCAGTGGTGTGTTTTATACTTTGTCTCAGGGTGCAGGCTTTGTCCCAGGGATGAATAGTGCATCTGGCCCAAGGGAAGGCGCCTAGGTCTGTCCAGTCTCATGGAAATACAAACCAAGCCATGTAAGTAATTACAATTTTTGTAATAGCCACATTGAAAAAGTAAAACAAAACAGAAGAAATTGATTTTAATATATATTTTATTTAACCTGGTACATGCAAAATATTATCATTTCAACATATACCTAATATAAAAAGTGTATTGAGGTATTTCACATTTTTTTTTTTTTTGTACTAATGCTTTTGAATAATGTGTATTTTACACTTACAGCCCATCTCGGTCTCCATGGCCATGTAGAGCTGGAGGTCACAACTCTGGATGGCACAGCTCTGGGTGTGGGGTGGGGGGTTCGGGGCGGCAAGCTATGGCCTGAGGACCAAATCAGACCATCAACCTGCTCAGCATGGCCCTTAGGCCAAGACTGGTTTTTACGTTTTTAAATGAGAAAGAAACGCAGAAGAAGATGCAATAAGGATCATAGGTTACCATGTATGGGTGTGTTACAGTTACTTTTAAATGAATTAATAAATACATATTTATTTTTTCTCAGTTTTAATAGCAAAAAATATAGATAGATGTAATCACATAAACAAAAATTCTATGGGTGCTTGAGAGCTGCAGGTCTGCTCTGATCCCAGGTAAGGTGCAACCTGTTTCGGGAGACCCCAGCATTAAGGGAGCACCGCCTGGTACCATGTCACCGGGGACCTTGTCACCTGGGGCCTTGTCACCTGGGGCCTTGTCACCTGGGACCTTGTCACCGGGGACCTTGTCACCTGGGACCTTGTCACCTGGGACCTTGTCACCGGGGACCTTGTCACCTGGGACCTTGTCACCGGGGACCTTGTCACCTGGGACCTTGTCACCGGGGACCTTGTCACCTGGGACCTTGTCACCTGGGACCTTGTCACCGGGGACCTTGTCACCGGGGACCTTGTCACCGGGGCTCTTGCGTCCCTCACCACCTTTCTTTGTGCCTCATCTCGTCCACCATGTCTCTCATTCGTGAGGGTCAAGTTAGAAGTTTACTTCCTACTCACTTAAAGTCATTGTTATAAAGAATGTTTGTGTCTTGTCATGTTTTACTGTTGTTCCAGCCTCTTTAATAGGCTTCAGTATAACCTGAGAAAAACTGCCAAGGAAAAGTGCACTGAGGGTTCTTTTTAAGGAGATTCCCACAAGCTGTCAGAAAGGAGGCATTGTCTGCGTGTTCGTTTCACAAGATTACCAGTTGTTACCACTTATGTCTTTGGTGACCTAATTTGCAAACGTATTATTATTTTTCTCTTAAAACAATCCTGGCAGAACACGCGAATGTGTGCCCAGCCCTTGGAGCAGAGGGTGGACCAGGCGGCTCTTGGCAGTCTCAGGAAGGTTTCCGTCTGAGATTTCCTCCCAGTGAACTGGGATTTACCTGGAAAACTCACAAACTGAGTGGTCTCCTAATTCTGGTGTCCTGTGAGGTCATTTCTGACTCTTAGCGTTGCTCTTGGACCCCACTGATTGACCCCGGGCATGGGCTGCTGTGTCCTTCCCTCTGTCAGCTACGCTGGGCCTCTGGGAACCCCCACACCCTGATCCCAGTTGGAGCCTGAAACCCTGAACGTTCTTCCCACCACCCTAGTGTCCTTACAGGGACCCCTGCTGAGGACGCTGGGCTCCTGGGAGCCTGTGAACACCCTTGAAGCCCCACACTTGCGTGGTGGGAGCACTTCATCACTTGTCCCCCCCCCTCCAAATGCTGAATGATGATTGCACACCACTGGTCCATAGGGCAGTTGGCTTCCTCAATGCGTCCTCTGCTTCTGCTTGGGTTCTGGGGATTCAACCAGTTTTGAGGAAATCCGTGGGTGAAGAAGACAGGGGTAGAAACTGCTGCACATGGAGTTACATTCTGTCAGTTACACCTGCTGGAGTTTTACTGTATCGTCAGCTTGTTGGCTGCCTCCACCAAGGGGGCCAGCTGGGTGGTACAGGGTGGGTTAGTGTCCCACCCAGGTCCTTTCTCCAGCTGATGCTCTCAGTCCCCAGGCTAGGGACTGTCCTGCTGACTTTGCAGCTACCTACCTGTTTCCAAGGGGAATTACAAATTCTGCTGGGCCAATAGGAGTCCCCTGGGTGGTCATGTACCCCCCCCCCCACACACACAGCCAATGACTGGTGGGCACAGATGCACAAACCTGGTCCCTTGACTCTGGTGGCTTAACGTTCTTGACTAAAGCCAGTTCTCAAAGTCAACCCAACCAGCCGTATCAACAACACCTGGGAACTTGCTGGAAACACACCTCTCGGACCCCACCCACACCAATTGATCAGAAGCTAGAGGGTGGGCCCAGCAGCAATCTGTGTTTGGCCAGGCCCACAGGGCCCCCAACAGGATTGGGGGGCCTCTCATGTGCAGCTGACACCACCTCCTCGCTGGGCTTCACCTCTAGCCCATCCTGCTTCCCTCACCCTCATCCCAGGGTCTGCTTCTACGGGAACCCAAGGGGCTTTCTTCTCACTGCCTCAGGATATCTCCAAATAACAGCAAATATTGCTGAATTCATCCTCCCCCTTTTCCGTTTAAGTCCTATGTCTCTTCTCTGCACAAAGAGCCCAGTAACAATCCACGAAAATTCAGGGCAACGTGAATCTTGGAATGATGCAATATATCTAAAATTTGACTTTTTCAGTTTTAATTGTAGATCCAATGTCTAAGCTTGGCTTTCACTGTGCTATTTTCTCCTTTAAAAAATGAATGACAAAGGGAAAAAAACAGAAGGAAATAAATCCATTAAGTGGGGTATTTTTTCAGTTCATATAAATATCAGTTGTATACTCAAAGTAAGACCATACAAGGGCGTTCCCACTTTGACTAGAGTTACGCTATTCAATGTGGCAGCTACCAGGCACATGTGGTTCCTGAGCCGTTGGAAAGACGCTGCTCTGAACTGAGAAGGGCCGCACTGAATCCACACACTGGATGTCAGAGACTTGGCGCAAAAAAAGGGCGCCAAGACTCTCATTAGTAATAGCTTAGTATTGATTACATGTTGAAATGATAATATCTTGGCTATGCTGGGTTAAATAAAATATGTTATTAAAATCACTTTAACCTGTTTCTTTTTATAAACATGGCTGTTGGAAATTTAATAATACTTATGTGGTTTGCATTCTCTTTCTTTTAGACAGCACTAGTCCAGAGACACCAAGAGCGGACAACTCAACAGTGAAGGACTTGGCAGAGGAGACTGAGTGAACAGAGATTTGAAAAACAAACCAAACCCAAATGGCCTTGGCTCTGCCCAGCGTGTGGCTCCTTACCTGACAAAGAAGGTCTGGAACAGAGCTTCTCAGTTCATCAAATTTGGGTCTTCCTTTTACTGGTCATGGTGATGCTGGAAGTGGTGCCCTGAGCAATGACGTCATTTGTAAGCCAGGGTGATTTTTTAAGCCCACACAAAGCACATCTGGATGATACAGCTTGGGAACCATCCACTCTGCCTGGGATCGTGGGACATTCTTTGCAGGAGGAAATTCCACAGTTTCCCGTGGGCAGGTCATTGTAATGCTCAACAATCTCCACTGGCAGGAAACTCATCTTCACATTTGCAGTTTAAATGGTTTCCTCCTGATCCTTCCAAAAAACAGAGAGAGAACAGCTGGTCTCCACACTCAGTGCAAAGTCCTTTGGGTGCATTAAATGTAAAATTTAAATGTTATTTTATCTCTTAAATTTCTGTTCTACGAGCTAGGTGACCTTGGTTCCTTGAATAAAGACAATGTGTTTTTAATTTTTCCTATAAACAACAAGCAATGGCAGTCTGACACCTCCCCATTTGATGAAGTGTTTAGGCAGATCATGGAGTTTAGAGAGCGGAGGGAATCTGAAACCACAACGTAATAAGATTGTGCTACCTTAAGTTCAAACACTCAGTGGAACAGTGTTTTGGAGGAGTTTTCTCTATTTTTGTTGCTTGTAAAGTCCTTATATTTACCCCTAGATACTATATGTGGCAACATGACTGAAATCAAAGGGAGAGTTCAGGTGGCTATCAGTGATCCTGGGTCCCCTGAGCAGCGGTGGGGTCCTGGGTGTCACCGGACCAGCTGCTCTGCCAACTTCACCAGACTCTGTCCAGGGGCAGGGCGCCATCTTGGTCCTATTCTCAGGGAGGTCCAGTGGGTGTTAGAGCACAGAGTGCATCCTTTGGGGTGATGGAGCTGCAAAAGTATCATACAGGTGCCTTCTGGACCCGTGAGAGATGCAGTCAGCCTGGTACAGGGCCAGCTATGGAATTTATGGGGCCCAGTAAAACATAAAAACGTGGGACTGACCCTTTTTCCAAAATGAAGTTGGCTATGGCAAAGCATTCAACCAAGTGCGATTGGGCCTGGTGTGATGCCCGGCTCACACGTGGAGTTGCAGTTGGCCTTGTAGCACAGAACTTGGGGACAGCACTAAGGCTCTCTCCTTTGTCACGCATGGCACTGACCTCGAGGGGCCAGGGGAAGTGTAATGACACTTGGGTGGTAATCTGGGAAGGGGATGCTGAAACGTGTGGACCATGAGTGCCCACCGAGAGGTCAGACAAAATGTCGTTCCAGGCTTTCTGACCAAAGGGAGAGGAAGTAGTTCTCAGTGTCAGAGGGAAAAGCTCATCTTGGGATGCGAATATTTTTGTTGTTGTGCTTTCCCCTCCTCCTTCCCTCCCTCCCTAACTCCCTCCCTCTCTCCCTCCTTCACCCTCTTGTTTTTTTTCTTTTAAATTATTATTACTATTATATTTTTTAGCATAGGTCAGAAGCTTTATGTAGGGACATTAAGGTAAGTAGCCTTAAAACAACTATATCAAAACACCCACATTTTGCCCCATTGAAATGACAAAATATTAAGAATACAATTATTCTTTCTATCTAATACTGAACAGCTGTCTTGAAGTTTTTCCCCTCAAAACTGTGTGTCTTCAGGTGGGTTGGTGGCTCCGTGTTTTGTGTTAAGTTGATGTACTCTCTTCCCACTGCCATGTTTCACAGAGGCTGCTCTGACTCGGTTCAATCGGACAGGCTGCTGTTTGGAAGCAGGGCATGTGTGCAGTGTTTGAGAGAACCATGGCCTGGCCTATGCACAGACACGATCGTATCTCCCTGGGCCATCTTGGTCTTGCCTCTGGCTCAGAACAAGGCCCCCACGTGGAGAGGTGCCATCTGACTTCACGTCAGGCTCCCCAAGGTCAGGCTGTGCCAATCGTGGGGGCTGCCAGCCCTGCTCCTGTCTCTTCATCTGCCCCTTCCTTTCTTCTGGACCTGAACTCTTGTCTCTTGGTTTCTTCCTGGCACCTGGAGCGATTATCTGACACAGCATCATCTGTGCCCCAGGTGCCGGTGACTCACCCATCTCCTTGAAAACCAATTCATTACATGAGCTTCAGTTGGCCCGCCGAGAGGAAGGGAATGTTTTTAAAATGGCTTGGCAGGAGCCAGGTGATTTTACAAGGAGAGGAGGGAAGAAGAGGCGGAGGAGGGACACCCGGTTGGGTTGTGACTTGAACACCTGTGCACACCAGCCAGAGGCGGCCTGGCCACGTGAGCATCCAGTGAAGGGGAGAGGGCGATGCCCAGATCACATCATTTTCAAAATTAGGTTTGTAATTAACTCCACAGTATCTCCAGGGAATTCTGGAAAGAGAGCAAGAGAAACACTGTCCTGTCCTAGTAGGTGCCAAAGGCGTTTAATGAATGAAGTGTCTCGAGGACGTTGAAACAAAACTGTCTCCCTGAGAGAAAATGGCAGGCGGTTGTTTCTGGTGTCTTTAAGGCTTTTCAATAGGCTTCACGCTGTTTCTTCAGGTTTTGGGTTCAGACTTCTTCCTGATGCGGCCTTTGCCCTAACACCCTCTTCATAAACTTTTAAGTGCATGAGGATTTTTTAAAAAAATGTTTATCTAAAATAGTTTGTGATAACGATCTGAAGGTCAAGAAACTAGTGTTCGCTCACTACTTATAAATTGAGCCTGTCTTCTTAGTATCATGTCTTTATGTTGTAATAAAACAGCCATAAAAATGAGTAGTTGAGAAGGGAAACTGAATCTCATGTCAAAAGCCCTAGACCGGGGTTGTTTATCTGACTCTAGCACAGGATCCCATGGCAAGCCCGGTGGTGCCAGCCTGGCGTCTCCACAGTGGGGGTTCTGGGTCCTGCTGTCCCCGACCTCAGCAGGGTCCCCACATCTGGTTCCCAGTCGGTGGTCTTAAGGGCAGCACAAGCGTGGCTGCTTCCTTAGCCGTCCCAACAATTCTGGAGGCCACCACAACACTAATGAACCTCTATGCGGCTAACGTAGTCCCCCAAATAAACCAAATGGTAGAGAAAACAGGAAAGACAGCCAATTCACAAAAGCCCAGCAGTCACAGTGGGGCTGGAGGCAAAAGGAAGACTCGGTGATACTCATCAGGTCTTTAACATGTTGGTGTTTTATTCATCATTGACTTTTTGCTTTACATTTTATTTCTTTAAAATATTACATTCAATATTGTTTATCTAGATTACTGACTCTTACTGATGTCCCCTACAATTCTGTGCTTGAGGCCAGTGCCTCGCCATCCTGGCTGTTACACCACCAAGTACCTGGAAGAAAATTCTGGTAAGAAATGCGGAGGGTCTCTGCAAGGAAACTAGGAAACTAAGGCACATAAACATTATCTGAATAAAATAAGAGCGACCCCTTTTCTAGCTTCTTGTCTCTCCTAACACACCAGTTCTAGGCTTTAAATACCTCTGTGCGTGAAGTAACTGTATGCTGTACATTTTGATATGTAAGATGTTTATTGCAGTCAGTTCAAACTATCGCTGCATTTCTGTCATGATTTCTTCTTTTCCCTTTGGCTATTTAGGGTTCCACTTCTTAACCTCCGGACACGTGGGGGATATTCCAGTTGTCTTCCTGTCACTGCCGTCCAGCTCAGCCTCCCTGTAATTAGACAACATTCTCTGGGTCATCTCAGTCCTTTGAAACTCGTCGTCACCTAACCTGTGGCTGCACTCCACGTCCTGGTAAAGCGTAGGTGTCCTGCCGTCGGCGGATGAATTCTCCACATGTCAGTTCCAGCAGGTTTTTATCCCATTTTCGTAATTTTCTATATCTGCACACCTTTTTGTGTGCTTTCTTCCAGCATCCCTGAGAGTGTTGTATTAAATTCTCTTTCTGAACTTGTGGATTTGATTACTTATGATTATAATTTTTCTACTTCTATTTTATATTGTTTGAAGCTGCCGTATTAGTGCACAATGATTGGAAATTTTATTGTGTCCTGGTGGGTTGACAAGTTTATCATTAAGGAAAAGCCACCTTTTCTCTTTACCTTAGTATCTGCTCTGCCTGTGTTGGGTATAGTGAGACCACAAGATACGTCTCAATAAATTTAAAAATGTTGAAACCCTAAAGTATCTTCTCCAACCACAATGAAATGAAAAACCAGTAACTGAAGGAAATCTGGAAAATTCGTACATCTGTGGAAATTACACAACACACTCTTAAACAATGAATCAATGAAGAAATCACAGGGGATTTGGAAAATACTTTCAAATAAAAACAAAAACAATACAGCAAAACTTATGGGATATAGTGAAAGCAGTGATCAGAAAGAAACTCATAGCTATAAATGCCTACGTTAAGAAAGGCTCTCAAATAAACAACCTAAACTTCCACCTTAAGGAACTAGGAAAAGAAGAGAACATGAAACTTAAAGCTAATGAAAGGAAGGAAATAATGAAGATGAAATTGGAGATAAATAAACTAGAACTCAGAAAAACAGCAGAGAGAATCAGTGAAACAAAAAGGTGTTTCTTTGAAAAGAAAAATATTGACAAGCTTTTAGTTAGATTAACCAATTAAAATAGAGAGAAAACTCTACTAAAATCAGAAATAAAAGTAAGGACATTATTACTTATTTTTCAGAAATAGAATTAATTATAAGAGAACACTGTTGTATAATGTTATGTTAAAAAATTAAATAACCTAAATAAAATGGACAAATTCCTAGAAATACACATCGTACCAAGACTGACTCAAGAAGAAAGAGTGTGTCTTAGTGGATCAATAACAAATAAAGTGATTGAATCAATAATAAGGAAACCTCCCAGTAAATAAAAGCCTAGGACCAGATGACTTCACTCTGGAATTGCATCAAACATTTAAAGAATTCACATTAATCCTTCTCAAACTTTTCCAAAAATGTAAGAGGAGGGAACACTACCTAATTTATTCTATGCAATCACTGTTACCTTGATACCAAAACCAGACAAATACATTAGATGAAAAGAAAACTACAGTTTCATATCCCTTATGAATACAGATGCAAAAACCCTGAACAAAAACTAGCAGCCCAAACCAGCAGTATATTAAGAGGATTAAACACCATGACTAAACGGAATTTATCCCAAGAATATAGGGTATTTAAACATACAAAAATCAAACAATGTAATACATCATATTAACAGAATGAAGGGGAAAGTAATAACATCAACTGATGCAGAAAAAGCATTTGAAAAAATCTAACACCTTTTCATGATAAAAACACTCAACAGAATAGAAACAGAAAGAAAGTTTTTCAACAAAGTAAGGGTATCTATGAAAAGTGCACAGCTAACGTCATACTCAAAGGTGAAAGCCAGAGGTTTAACTCCTAAGATCAAGAATGACGTAAGGGTGTCTGTCCCATCATTTCTCTTCAACATTGTATTGAACGTTCTTGCCAGGGCAATCAGTCAAGAAAGAGACATAAAAGACACCACATTGGGAAGAAAGAAGCAAAACTATCTCGATTACTCTATTATGACAGCATTATGCATCTCATAGATTACATAATCTAAATGAATAGAAATGTCCAAAGAATCCACAGACAAGCAATTAGAGGTAATAAATGAGTCAGGAAAGTTGCAGATACAAAATTCAGTTGTGTTTCTACTTGTTACCAATGAACAATCCAAAAATAAAATTATAAGTAGTATTCTATTTACAACAACATCAAAAAGAACAAAATACTTAAGAATAAATTTAGCTAAGCAGGTGCAAGACTTGCACAGCAAAAACTACAAGACATTGTTGAAAGAAATTTAAAAGGACCTAAATAAATGAAAAGACATCCCATGTTCATGGATTAGAGGACTTAATTTTGTAAAGATGATAATACTCCCCAAAGCAATCACGTCAAGCTCTATAAAAATTCCAATGACCTTTTTTTTTTTTTTCAAAAGTGGAAAATCTGATCTTAAAATTCATGTGGAATTTCAAGGAACTCTGAGTAGCCAAAGAAAAAGGTAATTAATGCTATTCACATTCTAAAAGTCACACTTTAAAATTTGTGCAAAAACAATACACACACACACACACACACACACACACATATATATAGTTGTTTGCCATTATTCAGTAATTTGCCTTTAAGCAGTGGTATGAAGTACTTGACAATGACTTCACAGTTGAGAGACCACCTGAGACAGGAAGAGATGGTCCAGGCAAGCGTCTGTGCACTGATGCAAGGGGAGATCCATGACCCATCACTGGATTGGATAGTGATGGTCACAGTTGACTCATAATTTCAGGATGTATTTGCTATATAGGGAATAAGAATCATATTTTGATATTTATTTTCTACAGTAGATTTGTCTGTTAGACCCTTGGAAGCCATGAGCCCCTGTTGGGTCTCCATCAAAACATAGTCCTTTATCAAGGTCAAGAATGACTGAGGATCATTGCTTCTGCTAGAAGTTCAATGGGAGGGAACCCCAGAGAAAAGTGGCCTTACTGTCCTTTACTCTTTTTATGAAAGTGAAAGGGCTCTTAGAGGCAGGACTATTCCTTTTTCTTTGATTCATGAGATTTTGGGTTATTTTCCTTAAGATAGTAATAATTTGTTGACGTAGGTAGGAAAATATATTTACAAATCTTCCTGGATCATATTGCTTGAGGAAAAAAAGCTGTGTGTTTCCATACATTCAACCTACAGATAACCTGAATTTTGATCATTACAGATTAAAAAGTTAAAATATATATCATAAGCAAAATTTGAATTGTTCTGTGGTGATTGACAAGCAAATACCCAGTTGTCAAGATCTTGTCATGAGAAATGTTTCATACAACAGAGTTGACAACGTGGTTTGGATGAGCCATTACTCTTCTGTTCTTAGTGTCTTATAACAATAAAGACGGAATGATAGGGGTGGGGAGCTGATAGTAGTGTGGTACCTTAACTACAACTGAGATGTGGCTGGAGGTCACATGTGGCTCGGGCAGCCTGTCCTCACCTTGACAGTTCTGTACAGCCAAGTGCAGGACTGATGTGTGACTGCCCCTCATCTGGCCAGCTGTCACACGCGACTTGCACGTATCACATTGCTTTACATCAAACGATTACTGTTATAAATATGCCAATTCACCTCTCTATTGTGGATCTTCTTGATGGAGTAATCCGTGTCTGGCCGTGGTCAAAAGTGGGGTGTGATTGTCACGTTGACTAACCTGACCTAACCTGGTAGTAGAGGTTGGCACCATATAATCTCACTTCCCCCTTAACCTCCCAAATGTAAACACATACAACTGACCTGCTGTGGTTTGTCTTGAGTTGTAGTTAAGGTTCTGATGTGGGGCTGTCATGAGTCTTGATGGCTAATGACATGACGCTGCTGGCCTGCCATCAGCTGGCTTGTGCCATCAGGCAGACCCTCGTGTACACTCTTGGGCAGCAGAGGTCAGAGGAACAATGATTTATCCTCTGCCTTGCAGGTGGCACAGCAGTGACTCCAGGTGGCACACCTCATGCATCGATGCCATTGGGGCCCTGAGTTTTCCCAGGGGTTGCAACGAGGCGTGTTGTGAGCTGCTTCAGTGACACACAGGCTCAGCAGCAGGGTCCTTTGCGGTGTCCTTTCCTTGTCCTTCAGGTGACTGTCTGCATCCTTGCCCAAACGGATAGCATCTGGCTCTCAGCTGTGAAGCCCTGTTGGTGGCTGGTCGCTTGCCCCAAATCCTTCAGTGCTTTTCCTATAAATTTCATTAGACAAACGTCTTTCCTTAAGAAAGCATTTTTATAGGAAAAAAACTGACCAATTTTATGATTAGCGTGGATGGTCAAGCTGAACATTTTAAGAGAGTGACATTATTTTGAGACATTTGCATTAATTTAAACTATTCTAGTGCATGTTGTTGTTACAGCTTGAAGCGTGTCTCCCCCTCGAAAAGAGGTTATGTTGCTGCATCTTTGGAGGGTTTTAACAAAACAGCTGACTCAATGCAGATTCTGCACACCAGTCATCAGACCATCTTCCCTGAGAGAAGCTTTGCTGTGTCCTAGAGAGTCACTCTACTGACCTATGTGGTCACATGTATGGCAGCTACTATTAGCTCATCTTTACATCTGAAGATTAATTTGGAGAACTCTCACATATGAAACTGGCCCTGGGCACGTGTGGATTTCCAGAGTGTGTTGCTCATGGTTCTGAATTGTTTAAGTTCACTTTGGAGACAGTTTTTGTCACCTGCCCTGTGGACTGTGCCCTCCTGCATTTTGTGGTAAGTTTGGAATACAGAAGGACAGCACAGTGGTTGTAAGTACGAAGAACTCGAAAAGATCAATTCTGTCATTCTAGCAACCACTCGGAGTTACTACTTCTGTTTAAAATTTAAAACAGTTTAAAATTTAAAACAGAGTGCAAATGAGATCATGTTTTGTTTGGAAAGTGTAAATTTTTATTCATACATGAAATATTTTACCATATCTTAAACATTGAAGTGTATTTTAAAAAATTGTTAATTACTTTAAAACTAGACACATCAAGAGAATAATTACTACTACCAATGGTGACATGTTTATTATGGAAACAATTGATGCCTTTTGTGTAATATTATAGACACCTCTTCTGATCAATGGCTCACTTTCAATGCCTCTTATTTTATTCTTGTCTTATTGCATTGGCTGTAGCCATGGCAGCAATGATGGCATGTAGCTGAGTTTAAAGGCAATGCATCTACTGTTTCAGCATGCCATTCGGTGTTTGCTCTGGGCATCTGATATACGTGTGTGTGTCTGTGTGTTAATGACGGTGAATGTGGGTACATTGTATGTGACCTAGTTAGCACCACGGTCACAGGCTGTGGAAATTCTTTGTGGCCTAATAAATGCCCTATTTTGTAAATGTCCCAGGGGTGTTTGAATATAAATTCTATGCTCTGTTAGGAAATTTATTTTTTATTTATCTATCAGGTCAAGTTTGTCAATTGTGTATTCAAATCCTCCTTTTTCGTGCACTTTACTATCTGTCAATTTCTAAAGTCATGTTCATGGTTCCCTTAATTATTGTGGATCTGTCAATTTCTTCCTGTATTTATAACAGTTTTTGCTGTATCTTGAAGCTCTGTTTTCAAAGGAATAAAAATTCATGCTCATACATTCTTCAAAGATTATACCTTCTATCGTTATAAAATATCCATCTTTCCCCATTTTATGTTTTTATCTAAATTTTCACTTTATTTGATGTTAGTAGCAGTCTCTCTACTTTTCTTATTTGAATTTGCCTCACATGTTTTTCCTATCTATGTTACATTTCCATCTTGTCATTTAATTTCTTATAAAACATGTATAAGTACACTTTATTTTTAACCTAAACCTAGGAGATCCTTTTAGTAGAAGAATTCAATCTAGAAAACCCTTGCGTGTGACCTTATTCATCCATTTGACTTCATGTTTACCGTTTGTAGCTTGATTTGTAGCGGCTGGTGCGTGTGACGGTCACATTTCTACATCGATTAAAGACGAGATGGAGAGGGGCGCCCCTTCCAGGGACCCAGCCACTGGCGTCCCCAGCCTGCCAGCTTGTCCCAGCTGCTTCTGGCTGTAGGACAACGTCATCGTGCCTGGTCTCCATTGTGTCCTCGTGCAAACGTCTGTGAACCAAATGAACTGGGCGCCCAGAAGGTCCTTGAGTTGCCTTCTCATGATCCCAGAACACGAAGGCTGAGGCCCTGGGAAGACAGTGGGAGCAGTCGTGGTTCCTACGGCTGTGACGTCACCCCAAGGATTGCCGAGGGGCTTCCAGGCATCCAGCGGAAACTTCTGGGGAGTCAGAGTGGAGGGCTGTTGCAAAAGCAAGTAACTTTCTGCCCCTTGAAACATGCAGCAAGAACGGGGGTGGGTTGGGGCAGGATTAGGGAGACTGAAGTTTTGACAGATGAGTGTTAATTGGGGACCACATGACTCTTTTTAACCCGTGTTCCATTATGATGTCTGCAGCCTGAAAAAATTTTTTGTCTCCAGCTGGAGGAAATTTAAGCAGCATCCTTTCGGCAGAGCTTCAAGGTCTCGGACAGCAAATAACTTCCTAACATTAAAGAAAGTTTCATATGTTTCACATTGGTTCTCATGATTTAAATAATGGCAGGAAACTATTGAATTGTGGTACAACAGCCGTAAGTAGGAGCCCCGGGGAGCCCTGGAGACACATTACGTTCTATTAATTGTCCGTATTATCTGTGGTGCTGGGACGTGCTGGGGCGCAGCACATCGGCTGCCGACTGTGCTGTGAGTAATGGGAAGTGTTTAAGGCCATGTTAGCTGAAATGCGTTCATGCAATTACGAATGACCCCATCAGGCCGAGGGCATTGACGTGCCCACTCATTTCCCGGAATGGCCTGGAAAGCGGCTATAGGATGTCTGAGACTGTCTCACTCATTTCCAACAAGTCTTCCCAGGGACGCACTGTCCACCTACCCCATCCAACAGGTGCTGGACGCTGGAGCACCCCTGGGGTGGGAGGTGTAAAGTTCGGGGATCACTGAAGTTCTGTTGTAGGCAAGACAGGTAATTCTCTGCTCAGCAGCTCTGTTAGCTCGGCATTTGTGTTTCCTGAAGCTGTGACTCAAAGTCATTGCCCATCGTCGCTGGACTGGTCCTCACTCTGCCACCCTTAGCAAGCCTGGGGACAGTGTCAGGGAGGGGCCACTGGGAAGAAAGAACATATCCATGGACGGATGACACTGTACAACTGTAGAGCATGCTGGATTAGCACACGTGTGCACACACACGCATGCATCTCACTGAGGCCCTGGAAGGTGAGGAGTGTGGGTGGTCACTCCTAGGTACACGTGGGGAAACTGGCCGGTGGTTCAAGATGACTTAGCTGACAAGTGGCCGAGCTGGGACCGAGAGCCTTGTCCCTGGAGCTCGGGGGAGTGCTGTGTGGTTCTCTCAAAGATGAGATCCTTCAGTGTGGTCTGCCCCACAAGAACCTCACCCCATAGGCCACTGAGGAGGGGCCGAGGTGTGGAGACGCTCCAATGGATGGCCTCTTGAGGCCTCCTGGTTTCCCTGTACGAGTGCACGGCCTCCTTGGGAAAACCGAACCGGGTGTGGTGTTGGGGAGAGTTTAAGAGACCTCCATCGTCAGGCATGCATTATATTCTTTCAGAAACTGAAAGAGACCCAAGTGACGCATGTGGTTGAATGTCCTGTGGAAGCTGTCCAACCTGTCCTGCCGTTCAGGGTTATCCTTCAGCCCTGACGGGAGGGAAGGGCTCAGAACAGCCGTCCACAAGCACCCCACACTTTCTGTCACCTTTGGCCTGACAATCTGTCTTCTGGAGGCACAGCCAGCCACGCTGCCCGGCCCTCCTAGAGAGGCCATCTGTGCAGGTCATCGCATGAGGGCGACATACCGCAGAGGCCCATCTTAGTCAGAGTCAGAAGGACTCACTGACCAAAGTCGGAGCTCACTCGGGGCTGGCTGTGCGCCTGGGGGGACAAAGGGAAGTTTGTTTGGTTTTCAGTGGAAGGAAATTGCACAGGGAAGACACAGTCAGCAACATCAGTTCTAAACATGCAGTTTCTGGATTAATAACTAAGGTGCGCCTCTTGCGGGCTGGCTCCTTTGGGATGCGCGTTTGTGGCCCACGGCTCCCGCTCACAGTCCTTCCCTCTTCAATGCGTGGTGTCTATCTAAACAGCCACTGCTCGTACGGCCCATGGAAATGAGAAACGCACCAAAGTCAGTAGGCTAAAGTTTAAGCTCAGAAATGTAATCTTTGCGTGTTTATGTAGTGCATTATGGTAGGGAAAAACAAGAAAAATGGTGTTTTGTATATGAAACCTCTATTATCCAAGCCATTTCAATGTATTTTGTCCTCCTTAGGCAGATAAAGTTTTTACATCAAAGACCCATCTAGACGGAAAGCAGAATTTATCAAACACACACACACACACACACACACGTTCACATTATGTACATATCTGTGCATAGACACACAGACAGATAAATACATGAATATATTTATACACACTCTCTAAGGTATTAATATGCTATGATTTTGGAACTATTTCACCATTTGTATCTTATTAGTCTACTTTTGAGGAAAGTGGGAAGAAAGATTAGGTAGGCTTGCATTTAAAGCAGAGACTCATCAATTCCCTGTCTTGTTTTTCAGGTCAATAAGTCAAATTTCCTCTTCTGGAAGTAATCAGACTTCACAGCAAAATAATAAACAATAATCAATCGAATAAGTGAAGGTAAAAGAACTCCACACAAGTGTGTGCTTCAGTTTATCCACCTGCTGTTATGGGTGGAAAAGCAGGGAAGTACCATATTTTAAGGGTTAAAAATTAAACACCCCAGACAAAATGAGAAGATTTCAGAAAACTTGGGCCAGGCCATTACAAGAACAGTAAGCACAGTGTGCAGCTTAAAAGAGAGGCTTGTGGAAATCTGAAAACCAAGATTAAGATTTTCAAATTGCTGTGGTATTGAGTGGGTAAAAACTGAGTCCCTACTTTTTACAAAGAACAAAATATGGTAAAATAGTCGCCCCGATCATTGGCAGTTACTATAATGAGCAAAGTAGGCGTTGGATACATAGCCCCATGTGTCCTCCCGGTTCTTAGGCAGCTGTAGCTCACAGAGGAATCAACGGGATTGCTTTGCAAATGTGTGTATGCTTTATAGGTCATGCTCTTTAGAGAGATTTTGAGTTTGATGGTGAACTACAGGGGATCTTCCAAAATGTTGCCCTGAGGGTCGCTATGCCCAGGCTCCTGTCGCCACCAGCCTGAGGTTCCTGGTACGGGGTGGATGCACTTCCGGGCAGAGCCACCTGGTCAGGGGCTGGTACAGACCTGCATCAGGCTTCAGGACCAGAGAGCTTCTGGGCACGAGAAGAGAGGACGGAGTCATCTAGACAGTCCCGTCTCTCCCCACACCGTGCGTGGTTTCTGTCCACTTCTCTTAGTTGAAGAGCCTGCATCACTTTCTTTCTGAGAATGATGGTATCTGAGACCTTAGAGCTAGCCCGTTGTCATAGATGATGCCCTCTAAACTTCACGTGAGGGAAGTTCAGTTCCATAATGGATTCTTCTGTAGTCACAGCCAACAGGTGTGGGTGATGGTCATGGGAGAAGGTCATGGGTGACTCATGGATGATGGTCATGAGCAGTGGTCATGGGGATGGTCACCGACAGTGGCCCTGCACAGTGGCTGTAAGTGAATGTCAGAGGGAATTGTCAGGGGCAGTGACTGTGTGCGAGGTGTGTCTGCGAAGGCCACGATGGTGGCCCTAATGTCCCGGGGCAAAGTTCACAGGATGTCTTCAGAGAAAAGCATATGGTTTTGGGAAAATGAAGACTGCACTTGCCTGGGTCTTGGGTGGGTCTTTGGTTCCATCCTGGAGTGGTTCAGTTGTAGAAACATTTCAGACTGTGTTTTGAGGGGGGATGTGTGAAGCAAGGGGCTTGAAGGGAACTGTGTCTAATTCAGAGACATGACTGAGCATGTCAGCAAGAGAGAACAAAGGACAATCCATGTATTAAATCCAGAAAAACAATTTTTTGGATGTAGATTTGAATGTTTATTGCATTTCTTTTGTGGTTTCTGTGATGAAATTCAGGGAGACAGACCTGGAGGTACATTCTGGAAACAAGTTCAGGGAAAAGCAAAATACAATCACCACCATGATGGAAGTAGAAGAACCATCGAAGCCTAAACATGGGAGTGAGAATGACACTTAGGAAGTGATTAAGCAGATTATGGCTGGTTTCCCTCCAGTGGACGTGGATCAAAGAGAGGATGCTGATGAGTGAGTTGGGAGGGGCAGGCTGGACCTTCCTTTGCTTTTCCAACCACGGCAACATGGCTCAGTAGGAGATGCATGCAATTTTTAAAATTACTTTCATCACCCAGCTCTGCAGACGTGATGGAAACAAAGTGTCACCCTGAATGTACATCTGTCTCAACAGGTGAATCCAGATCTCACGTCTTCGTTGTGACATGAAGTCTGGCAACTATTTTCGGGTCTTGCAAGTGACCTCCTGCCCGAGAACACACAGTGGCTGCTCCCACTCAGGCCCCCTCCTGCAAAAACCTTCAGAGGATTACCTCTGACCCCCTGAAAATCATGGATTTAGTGTGAGATATTTTGGTGAAGGATTGAATCAGAGTACCAAAAAAAGTACATTCCCTGTGGTTTCTAAAACTGAATTCTGGAGCCCTATGCAGTTTAAATCCGAGTAAGGACTTCAGAGGAATGTGTGTGCAAACGTTCTCTTCATTTCCAAGGGTTCCTCCTGTCAGTCTTGCACAACAGCAGAACAGATGAGTAGGTTTTGCTGAAACTTTCCAAACAAACTCACCTTTGTGCTGAGGCAATGATGGAAAATTTCCATCAAGCGTACACTTTGGAAAAGAAGGTGCACACCAGGCAGGCAGTGCTGGCTCCCGTGGGGTCCCTCCCACCCGCCCACGCAGAGTGCGCTGGTGTGTGGGCTGTGGGCTCATTTCACAGCTGGAGTGTTTTCTGCTGACCCGAGACTGGAGTGGAGGAACAAGTAAAGACTGGGCAGAGCAAAGAACTTCAAAAGGATTTTGACAAAACCATATGCATGAATTGACAGATGGAATCCGCTGGGCTGGAAACGAGACACGTTCTGTAAGATCGTGAGGCGCCGAGGGTTGGGAAGAGCGTAAAGTCAGTTAACCAGATAAAGAGCAGAACAGGCAGCTCTTCAGAGCAATATTTCTGCATCGTACCCCACTCACTCCCGTGGTCACCCTGTTCACCTATGGTGGTGTGAAGATTGGTGGTTCTGGGCTCCACGTGTGCATGCCTTTCACACATGTGAGTCTGGATCTGGTGTTTCCTGGGTCAGGGGCCGGGGACAACCTACTAGTACTGGCAACCTTTCAGTCTTCTCTTTTTCTTAGCAGTGGGAAAAAAGGAGCAAACTCAGTCTGAATGGGGGTGCCGGGGCACAGATGTCCTGGGGACCAGGCTGGGTGATTGACAGCCTGGGTGATTGACAGCCTGGGTGACTGACAGCCTGGAGCAGATCCCATCAGACCCATCATGCTGGCACCTCTGAGCCACTTCTCTCCCTCGGTGTCCTGGGTGGGGGCACTGCACTGGCCTCGCTCACACCTGGGGTCTAAGTGCCCCATGTGTGTGTGGACAGAAGCTGTCTCCTCGTCAGCCTCCCGGGGCCGGCCACGTCCTGCCAGTAGCCACCCCGGAGGTTCTGTCACACAAAGACGTGGCCACCCATCATGACAACAACCACCTCTAAAACCTTACCCAGAGGGAAGAGCCACTCTCAGAGGAAGTCTCCCGTTGGCTCACTAACGCCATCATGCTGGCAGGTGTGTGAGTATGTGGGATGTGTGTGTTTCTGTGTGGATGTGTGTGGAGGGCGTTGGGGTGTGGAAGCACTAGGGGTGGCACTGAGAGCACCCCAGTTCCCAGGGGCCCTGTCAGGGACCCTGGATGAGAGGCAAAGCACTGGGAGGAAGCAGGACTCGAGTCTGGGTGACCAAAGCTCTGCAGAGCCCGTTGGGCCCGAGGTCATTGTGAGCTGATGGTCTGGCCCCAGGTGACAGAACTGGCCCATCATGTGGGCACGGATGCACCTGGGGCACACAACCTGGTCTGCAGTCCCCGAGAGCCATCAGGTGGCCTGGGGGAGGGGGGACGGCAGCTCTGCCTGCGGATGCCCAGAGTCTCACTCTCAGTCTGTGCGTGGCCCCCCAGGTTGTTCTTTAGCTGTCGGGAAAGCAACGGGCCTCCCTTTAAACCCAGCTGAGCACTAGCTTCCGATAGTGTGTCCTCTTGGGAATTTTCCTTCCAAAAGCTTTTAAAGTTCCTTTCAAACAACTCCGTTTGTTTTTGTTAGGTACAATGGATGACAATAAATGTCAGAAAACATTTTGTCACCTGAAGATGGTCTTGAGCTGCCTCCATCTTGAGGGACCGTGTCCCTGAGCCCCCACCCCTCCAGCCTGGACCCCAGGGAGGCTGGGAGCAGGGGCCTCTCCCCCTCGGATCTGATGGTGAAGTGTGTTCACAGACCAGGTCCACAGAGCCCGGTGTCGGGAGGCAGGAGAGGGTTTGTACCTGAGACGCTGGCCAGAGGGTGGCACAGGGGACACATGTGGCAGCAGGCCAGGCGGGGGGGGGGGGGGCTCTCTCGTACTAGTTTGGTTCTGGGAGGGATTCATTTATCCACAAGTTCAGTGACATTATATGACCTGGTTGTAAACGCCTTGGGGCCTAGAGGGCTGTAGACCCTTCCAGGCTCATAAATATACCATCCTGGGAACCGGGAGGCGGAGGACTGGGCCGTCCCCAGAGCCGTGCATGAGGGCGTTGGACGGAGCCCAGGGCTGCTCCGAGGAGCGGACTCGGCGGGGGGCGGGAACACTCAGACGACAGTTTTCCCAGACATGAGGAGAGAAATAGGATGTCTAAAATTGGACGTGGTGGTAATTTTGGAATTCTTTCCAGCTGCATCCAGCCATCCAGCAACAGCTTGCAGCGAGAACAGCTCTCTCCCGGATCCGGGGCTCTGGGACGTCTCCGGCCAGGATGGAGCCCTGAGGGGGCAGGCCCCACTTAGCCCCTCTGCTTCCAGGCACTTGTTTCTGCTGGATTTTGAGGGAGGTCAAGTGCCCTCTTGTCCCGCTGCTTGGGAGGGTGGGAGCGTTTGGTGTGAACTCACCTCCTGCTGGGGCTCCTGGTCACTGACAGCGTCCTGGGCTCTGCTCAGTCGCCCGAGTTTCTGTCTCAGGTCCTCATTGCTGGAAGACAGGCACCATTGATGAGGGCAGCGTGGATCCTTCTAGAACTCACCCTGCACTTCCCCTAACATCTTGGCCTGGTGACCAATGCACACACATCATGAGTCTTGCCAACTCCTCACTCTGTCTTGAACGCTGTCACCTGCAGCTCACCTTGCCTGGTCATGTGAATGGAGTGGGCTTTCAGGAAGGAGAAAGAGAGAACGGGGACCTTCTCTGCATGGATGGTTGTGAACCTTTGCAATCCCAGTGAGAAAAGTCACACCTAATATCCTGACTGTAGGACCACAGGGTGACAAATAGGGGCTAAGTACTTTGGATGCCTTTACCACTAAAAAAGAGTATTTCCACGTCTTCGATGCTTTTGGGCTCCCATCCAGCACTGGATGGAATTAGAGAGACCCCGTGAGGACACGCCACCGAGGTGGAGAGTCACACATCTGTGCCCGCGACTCTGGGAACCGACAGCTGCAGTGAGCTGGACTCACACAGGAAACCATTTTAAGAACAAATTCCACGTTAACACACATCTAATTCATTATTTATGTAGCAAATTACCTTCTTCCACAGCAAGTGAGAACTTGCCAAGTAGGCCACCACTGTGTCGTCCCAATTTCCTTTATTTTGGGGAGCATGGGGGTTTGGAGTTGGGCAGACACTGGCCTGAACCCCGGGGCTGTGTCAGCCCCCAGGGCTCGTCTCCCTGCGCCTGCTGCTGGCCCTGCGGCCACGCTCCCCTCAGCTCCTACACTTTGCACTGCTTTGTGTCCAGTGGGGGTGGCACTCAGTGTCCCTGGGGAGCCGCCCTGGTCGGGGGTGCTGTGACCGCCTTTCCAGACTCAGGGGAGTTAATAAAAACCCAACGCTCAGGGCCCTCATGGATCCCGTGAGAGATCTTTTTGGTGCAGAACATTCTATTATTTGGGAAAGACATGGTTTAAAATCCATGTTACTGAGCGGTAAAGAATGACAATGGACGGGCGGCAGTAGCTGGGGGCCAGGCGGGTGGAGGGAGGGCCGTGTGCCCCTCTCTGTGGCATTTTCACCAGCCACGCGCATGCAGGGGAGGGCACTCACCCCACACTGGAGGCTCAGGGCGCTGCAGGCTGGGACCCGGAGGACGCTGGCCGGGGCCGGATCCCAGGAAGCTCGTTTATGTCCCGTGGCCTCATGTAAACTCATGGCGTGACCACTGGCACAGCGACTTGCTCCAGCCATCTCTGCAAGGACAGAAGAGTCACGCCGAGCTGGTTTGTGACCCAGGCTGTTGTTGGGGAAGAAAAGGAAAGCCAGTCAGCTTTGCGTGGTGTAAATATTCAGTAAGTTTCACTCCCCCGACAACCTTCCAGCCCTCTGGGGCAGGGCTGTGTGCGTTAGTTATCACCTAGACCAGGGGTGTCCAAACTTTTTTCAACGTTTTTCACCAAGGGCCATATGAGGTAAAATACACAAACAGCCGGGCCACTCACTCGAGGTGAAGTACGTATTGCCTCACCTGGTTTATTTAAGTAAACTGAATATATTTTTGGAATTTGCTGCGGGCCGATTAACAATGGATCATGGGCCGCAGTTGGCCCGTGGGCCGCAGTTTGGACACTCCTGACCTAAACGGTCCCCTCTTCTGCTGAGTGTTAGCATTGCCACTGAGGAGGGCGTTTTAAGTCCTGGGACCATCCTGGGACCATCCAGGACATTTAGTGTCATCTCTGGTCCCTCAACCAAATTCCACAGCATTGGGTCTGATGACTTGGGTGGTGGTACTGGGACTGTGCTGAGGTGGCTCTTTGGACGGGAGCCTTGTCACCTCGATGGGCTGTTGGCAAATCCTTGCTGTGAGCAGTGTCCTGGCCAGGGTCTGGGGACACAAAAGTTCTCACAGTCCCAGAAGGAACAGTCTAAGTGTGGGTGTGGTGGTGGGGTCATTGCAAAGGGGCCGCAAGGACGGCTGTGCAGCGGAAACCCTGGGATCACACTCACGGCTGCTGTGTCAACATGGCACCAGGATCCCCACATGCTCTGACCACCCAGCCTGCAGGCCCCAGGGCTGCCGCTGCCGCTGTCACTGCGGCGTGGGCTCTGCCTTAGCCTCTCTGGAGAGAGGGCTTTGGGGACCATGGATTCTGGGACAAGGTCCTGGTGACAGCTACATCGTCCATCTGTGATGGTTTATTTTATGTGTCAGCTTGGCTGGACCATGGTGCCCAGATATGTCGCTCTCTTATGGGACTTTTGAAATTCGTGTTGTGCTCATTGGGTTCTGTCCTCAGCACGACCTCAGGGTCCTTGCAAGCTTGTCCTGAGACAGTGACTGGCCACAGAGGCTGGAAGCTGAAGGCGGAGCCCTCAATGGCACTGCTGTCTCCTCTTTGACCTTTCCGGAAGGACCAAGGATGTGGCCTGTAACCGTGAGGAGATGGCCATAATTGTGCCCAGATGGTTGGCAACTGAAACACTAATCGAAGAAAAAGCTGGGAGCAGTTTTAATGTGAAACAGGAGGGAGCAGAACAGAGACATTGTTCTGGGTTCAGTTGTGTCTTCCAAACAACAGTGTGTTGAGGTCCCAACCCCAGTACAGCACAGCACAGCACAGCACAGCGTGACCTTACCTGGGAACGAGGTCACTGTAGATGTGATGAGTTAAGATGAGGTCACACTGGAGTAGGGTGGGCGCCTATTATCCTGATAGAGCTGGTGACCCCAGAGGGAGAGGAAAAGAGACACACAGGGAGCAGGCTGTGGGACCCCACAGCAGAGTCGGGAGGGATGCGTCTACCAGCCAAGGACTGCGGGCAACTTCCAGACTCCGGGAAGAGGCACGAGGGCTGCGCCCAGCCTGCGAGGGGGCAGCCCTGCCGACACCTCGCCTCTGACCTCTGGTCTCCAAAGCTGGGCGAGAACCCATTTCGGTTGTCTTAGGCCGCCCAGGTGCACACGCTGTCATAGCATTCCCAGGAGACTGCGCGGGAACCATGGTGCTGTTACTGGATTCTCCTTTAAAAAATCGCACCCTGAAGAAACGCTTGGTGACAGAAAATGCTCAGCGAACTAAAAAAAATCGAATTGCAAACAGCATGTCCTGTGTGATCCCAGTTTTGAAAAACAAAATGCGTAATTTTATTCACAGAAAAAAATGACTGGAAAACATACTTAAATGTTAACCGTGATGTTTTCACTTATAATAAGATGGTGGGTGCTTTTTATTTTCTTTTTGTGTTAGTTTCTGGAGTTTTTATGTTGTCTGTGTATCATTTTGATAGTGAAAGAAAATGCCAGATTTCTTTGAACAAAGACAAATGACCAGTGCAAAAATATGTCTCACATGTTTGGAAGACAAAAGCTTAAGTCCTGAAAGTATGTGAAAACAGGAAGGGAGGCGACCTGCATGGAAGAGCTGGTGTCCCCGAGCACCAGGGGACAAACAGCACACGTTTTAAAACACTCAGTGCTTCTCCAGCACAGGAAACGCAATGGCAGAGACTTTTGCAGTAAAGTGTGAGGAAAGCACCCACACGTAAAGCTTGATGGAGCTGGGTGTCACGGGGACTTGTCCCCACTCGATGGGTATCAGTCCAGCTGCTACAACAGAACGCACAAGGGACAAATGGAAATTTAAAACCCCATTCTGCTGGCTACTGCCTTGGACCTGTCTACTGAGACACGCTCGTGCCTCTGCTTTCCTACCTGTGTGACCAGGAGTTTGCCCCTGTGCCGACCGCTTTGCGGAGGCCTGAATGCAAAGGTAACACGTCTGAGCACCTGCTCTGGGGGTAGCACCCCTGCAGCTCAGCTCGCAGCGGGCGGTTTCCTGCCAGGCAACTGGTAATTAGCTCTCTCTCCGGGGCAGGCTTCTCCAAGTGTCTCTGGAAGGGCACCCGGGACCAGAAACTCTTCCGAGTCTTAGAAAACATCAAAGGGAAGCTTTCCGGAAGAATCTAGAAGGCACACTGTCTCAATCCACAGAACTGGGGGCAAACCACAGAGGCCCAGGGCACCAGCATTTGGAAAGGACAGCTCAAGTCATCTATAGAAATGGGTATAAAGCATCAAAATGTAATCTTCTTGAATAAAAGTTCTGCTTTCTGACTATTGCCTAGTTATTCCTTGAAACAAAGGGATTGCATCTGACACACGTCATTCCACACGTTTACTGCACGTCTGCCATGGGCTCAGTTCTTTCAGCTTCATCACTGTTTGTGTTTTGGGTCTGGACCATCCGACAGGTAAGGAAGCTGTGCCCGCAGGAGGTGATGCTGACCCTGGGTGCAGCCCTCTTACTCCGTGCTGGCCCCTTTGTCCGGAAGCCTCTGAATGATGCAGAGGGGATGATGGAGCAGCAAAAATGCCCCTCTGCCAACACAAACAGAACTGCATTTTATTACATGGCAGGTGCCATGGAAAAAAGCTACTTTGGGAAAGTGTTCCGGGGAGGCTGGTGGAGGTTGATGGTCAGGACGCCCGTGAAAATTGATCACCAGATTTGGAATGAAGTCAAGAAGAGATAAATGAGTGAGTGGAGACTGTCAATATAATAGGCCTGACGATTAATATGGAAATCACTGGGTGGCTGCCTTTCACAGCTGAGTTACAGGACAGCGGTCACTCTGTCTGTCCATCCCTGGCTGTGAACTGTGTTTCCAGAGGGCAGTGGAGAAGGGGAGCAAGCTTCTGCAGTGGTGCTGCCCCACCAAGCAAGGCTGGGATCAGAGGGGAATGAACACGTAGACGCTGCTCCTGGCCCCAGCCCTGGCCGGGCGGCGATGGACAGATGGTGCTTCCACACGTGTTTGCAGGGTCACTCTCTCTGCTCATCTCTTCTTTGACACAGACTCAGACAATGTCCTCCGCTTGTGTCCTCCGAAACATGCCAGTCCTATATTCCCCGCCCCGTGGGCTCTTCCCATGCCAGCTCCTCCCGCCCGCCCATCCAGGGGCCCTGTGCCCTGTGCCCACGTCACAGGAGCCGGGCCCTCAATGGCCCATCTCTGCACTGACCTCAGCACTGGCTGTTGAGGAGACTCAGGCAGAGAGCTGGGTGCTTAGGGGAGCACGGAGCTCGCTGCAGCCCCAGAGGTTTCGTGGGTCAGCAGGAGGCTCGCTGGGCCCCTGTGACAGCATGGCTCCCTCTCCTCTGGCTGTGGCCGTGGCCACACATGCGGGGGGTGCCAACACTGACCCGAAGAAGGGTCAGTTATCCAGCAACCGCTCATCCTCAGGAGCCCTGCTGGGCCCAGAGGCCCCTGCGCACACCAGCCATACTTAAAAACTACCAATGTCCTGTTTTAAGGGTAAACCTTATTCGGAGTCTAAGCTGATGCTCTTGGGGTCCTAGCACCTACGTCTGCAGCATCTGCGCGCCTCAGTTCAGAAAGCCCACCGCAACTGTCGCTCCAAGGGGGGGGCATTCCTTCTCTGGGCACAGGTCTGCTTCTCTGTTTCACATCACAAACACCTGTGTTGTCAGCTCGTGTCTGGGGATCAGCGAGCTGGGTGCTGAGCTTGCTGCCCTGCTCTTCCGGTCTCAGTGGTCATCTCGTGTTAATTATCTTCTGACTTTGTATCCTACCCTGGCAGAGGCCCCGTTGCTTGTTGGCCAGTCAGGGCTGACCATCTGGACGCTCGTCCCAGGATGGCTTGCTGATGGCCCGGAAGCAAATGCACCCCTGTTGCCTGGTCTCCCACTCTGGCCGCGGACAGCTGCACAGAGCAGAACCCTTGGAGGTCTCCTTAGAGAAATCAGGCTTTTCTCCTAGTTTTCTCTTAAGCACTACTCGTTGGAAGTAAATACGCATCAAACCTTCATGCAGCTGTTTCTCTACTCTGACCCTAATCTTGTGCCGTCCAAGTGAGCTGGTATCTTCCATGTCAGTGGAGATGATGAAATATCAGCCCCAGGAACTGAACTGTTTATTAAAAACAGTGGCCCTTCACACAGGTGGCGGGCTGTATGTTAGGTGTTTTCAGTACTACGCACGCGGTGACCAGTAACGGGCAACGCCGATGTGCAGACCCAGTCCTGCCCGAGCCCAGGACATTTGTGATGCCTTCTTTGTCCAGGGTCCCTTCCCATCTCCATGCAGAAGCTGACCTCTTCCTCCCAGAGTCTCGCCTCTTGGAGAATGTGCCCATCAGCCATTATGTTTTGTCCCCAAGAACGTGAGGGCTGGTCTCAGGGATGACAGCCCAGCTGGTCAATCAGATTGTCTTTTCCCTGGGGGTTTACCTGATGAACCAAGGCCAGCACACTTGGTTTTGCTGACTTACCTGGCTGGTCTGGGTTACTCAGAAAGACAATAGAAATCTGTACAAAAGCAGCCAGTTCTCTTATACCTACATATTCCCCTGGTACCAAGATAGAAGGAAACCAATGGGCAGAGAAAAGAGAGGGTGACTGAAGCAGAGAGGAAAAAGGTGGACACAAATCAGAAGCAGCTGGAAGGGAGGGAGACAGGGAGCGAGCGCTGGACCCCAGCCCACGCTGGCTCTGCTCGCAGTGGGTGATCGGCGTGGGGCAAGTGTGTACCTGAACCCTCCCAGCTTTCATCTCTGAGCCACTTTGGGTTTCTGTGTCTTCCATGCCCAAGGTTACGCAGGCTGCCATTCTGCAGCTGGCCAGGACAGAGCGCCATCCCGGAACCAGGCCAGGCTCACCCAACACAAGTGACCGGCAGGGGCTCCATCACTAGGGGACCCTGGGCGAGGGCAGGGACCTGGGAGCCTGATGTGCCTGTCTGCGCACTTCTTTGCCAGGTGCTCTCCCTGGGGCATGGCTGGCCCTGCCAAGCTGCCCTCTCCCCCAGCTGCATACCGCCCTGCCTCCCTAGGTCCCGAAGCCCTGCTGCTCACCCAGCTTCAGTAAAGCTTTCCTTTTTGGGAAGAAAGTAGACCTGCTGGATCCGACGTTCACTCTTGGCTCCACACACTCTTGAGTCGGCAGAGAACATGGGCGTCCTGACCTCAGTGCCGTCAGCACCTTCAACTACCTGGAAGTCCGAGGACTCACCTGGATCCCTCAAGGGTGAGGAAATTATACGTAAGTGAGAGATGAAGGAATTGGCCAGAGAAAACATACATTCCTAGCTAGTGGGAAGCACCTTGTGTGTATTTCCAAAACAGACCAAAAATGTTCCCTTGAAGAGCTTCCAGACCTGTAAGTGAGAGAGAAACGGGTCGACTGCGAGGGGTGAGAACGTGGCCCTGATCACGCTCCCGTGGGGCAGAGATGTAAGAGCACGGCCCACGTCCAAGGAAAACCCCACTCCACAGGACACAGTGGAGGTGGCTTCCCTGGGACCTGGAGTCTGCTTCTCACAAGGCAGCGGGAGGTGGCACATTACAAGCCATTTTTCATGGTAATAGTAGCATTCATACTTCACCTTTATTGAGGGTTTTCCTCTTTCCAAGCTGTTTTAACCAGAGACCATTGGATCACAGCAGGCTTGTGAGGGACGACAGCAGGGGCGTCTTATCTTGTAAAATGTTCCTGTTTCATAAAGTGGGGAAACTTAAGCAGACAGAGTTAACTGCTTTGCGAATGCCATAAAGTAAAACAGAAAAATTACTAATTATGTTAAGGCCACTGTGCAGAGGAACTGCTTAAATATACATAAAAATAGATCTTAATAGATGGTGCCAGTAATTCCCATAAGAACTTCTCCTGCAAGTCTATAGAGATTGAAAATGGGGTTGGATTAATAGTGTGCAGTAAGGCGCGCTGGGACTTTTAATCCTGATTTCCTTTTTTTTTTCAATGTAATTATATTACAACAAGAAGATAAAATATACTAATTTTGGTCATAATTATCTACCTCAGTTGAAGCAACTATCTTTCAAGGCATAATTTTCTGCTTCTTAAAATGACTTTTACTAAAGAAAATTTCATCATGCTCTGACTGTAGCCAGTTAGCCCTCATTCCAGAAACTTCTCGGGAACACACTATCACACAGAGATGTGACACGCACTAACTAGTAAAAAATACATATCTCAAATACCTTTCTGAATCAGTTCCCCCAAACACTTCTTTACAGGCACTTTTCATAAAGAGTAAGAGTTTCTACACACGACTCTGAGTGACACCTCCATGGCTGGCACGCCTGCGGGCAGAGGGGCCGAGTGGGCGTCACCAGGGGCCCTCAGCCCGCGAGATGGATCCTGCGATCGTCAGCACGGCATCGATCCTGTGGCCTGGCCACTGACGCCTGACAGGCGGGAGTGCTAGTCACGCTGCAGCCTGAACTTGATAAATTGGTGCTGGCGACACGGTGAGTGAGTCGGTGGTGCCAGGGTGGGGGGTTGGGGGCCTGGGCGGGGGCCTTGGTGACGCCAAGGCCTCAGAACACAAAGGAGCAAGTTTTAAAGGGGGGGCACTGCTGATGTTGTTTTTCAGTCACCTTTTCCCTAGTAGGTTTGTTTTCTTTCTGTTGGAAATTTAAAAATGAGGACAACAGTTTGGGATTGTCAGTCCTGAAGGGCTTGTGGAATGTTCACCGGTGGACGGCCTGGAAGGGCAGGGCTTCACGCTGAAGCCACAGCTTCACTCAGCCACGAGGAGGCTTTTTATAGCCGTGCCACCTCCACAGGAGGCTTGTGCGGTGTGATAAAAATAACTTCCAAGGACACACGTCTGGACCTGTGGCGTTTGCTGGTGGCCCTAATGTGCTGCTTGAAAAGCAAGGCTCTCTCAGAGCTGTGGGCTCCACGGTGACCCGGGCGAGTCCAGTCTGGTCACCATCCATCCACAGGGGACACCGAGAGCTGCTCGCCAGCCCAGTTCTTGCTACGGCACCAAGGTAACCGAGCCTCAACCTTCACTTAGTCTGTGTCCACCATAAACCAATGCCTTTTACTGCTCAGACGGCAGTGCAGCTCTTACTTTTGCTGGCATTGGAAAATGTTTTCTTTTTCTCTTTTGAATTGATTCATTTTAAATAAACAGAACAAACTCGGGGAACTGCAAGTAGGTGAGCTTGTGGCCTTGCTTCCCTTCGTCTAGTGTTTTTAGCTTCTGAATACTCAGAAGATTGTTCCTTATGTAACTCAATGTAGACGTGTGTGCTAAGTTGGTTGACAAATACAAAGGATAATTCATGTTTTTTCCCTAAAGATCATTGGATTTTGTGGAAGATTGTCAGAATATTTAATAATATTTTTGGAGATCAATAAGGCAATTTAAGTGCCTAGTTTTCAGAACTTTTCCCCTTTATTCTAACGATAGCAAGTTTCCACAACATCTGTGACTGACCCGGTAAATTGTTCCTCTTCCTTAATTTACACTTTCATTCACCTGGGGTGCCAGTTACTCTGTGGGTAAAGGTGGCCTGCCACAGGTCCTCTGGGTGTGGCCCCTTCGTTGGCACTGGGCTCGCCCAGGGCTCCGCTAGGCAGGGCGCTAGGGCTTTCCCGAGGAGGAGGGAGCTGCCCCACCCAGCACAGCAGGCTGCGGCTGGACGTGAGCTGGTGCCACACCGCTCTCTCATGGAGTGGGGACAGGCCCAGACCGTGCGGAGCTGGGCCTGCTATGGTGGGGTGGGGCAGGACCAGGCGCGTGAGCTCTGCTCCACGAGGAGCCCACAGGAAACCCCAGAGCCCGGAGAGCAGCAGCTGAGCTGCAGGAAGGGATGGGGTCGGGTGGAGCCGCAGAAGGGCTGCCTGCCTGCCAGGAACGTCCTGCCCGAAGCGGAAGTGGTACCTGATTCCTCAACAAACTGTATGTAAGAGGTCGCCCCCGAGACAGACGAGACAGGGTTCATTGAGGGAGAAAGCCAATTACTGGGCTTAAAACACTTTGTGGGGAATGTCAGAATGGACAATAGACGCAGAGAGGAGATGACACACCCCTACCCTCCGAAAAAGAGTTCTACCAGGTCCACAGAAAAAAAGGAAACAGAGATGGGACTGATGACAGGAGAGGGAAGTCACCCAAAGGTTGGCTGGTTAGATTCAATCGTAAATAAAGAGAATTCTAGAGAGAGAAAATACAGCAGCACTGAAATTGCAGATGTAATGGAAGAATTAGGAAGGGTCCGTAGGACTGACGGGCCTGGCTTCCCGCCCACCAGCAGCCCTGCCCCTAACGTACACACCCCGCCAGGAAACGGACCATCCCGCGGGCAGAGGCGTTTGTGTCCCACCCACATAGGGTAAAACCAAGGCTGAAAAGGGCTGAAACGGCATGCTGCTATTTCTTGGTTGACGTTGCCGCCACAGCAGACATTTGGGCAGAAATAGTGACGTGCTATGGCCTATCTGAAGCATCTCATGACTCTTTGGTGATATTTCTCCAGGAAGACCAATTGTACCCAAGACTTGTTCTGGAAATGTGATCTCTGTTTTAAAGCACCAAGGCATAGCGTGCGCACAGTCAGAATCCCGCAGGTATCACTACTATTTCTTGGAGAATGTGGCCGCATGAGAAGTGTTGCCCTGGAAACAAGACAGCAGACAGAAGTTCTTATCACCCATCTCCAATATCCTGAGGACATGTGCTGAGACTCCGGGGCATTCTTTCAGAACAGGACTGTGTCAGTGTCGGCAGGGCCCCTCCCGCTCAGAGAGCAGCTCCTGTGTGTGCTGTGACTGCTGATGTTGTTTGCTCTCAGTACCCTCCTGTCACTCGCCACCCGAATGCCCAGGCCTAATTCTCTGTTGCATCCACAGTGACGCACAAACGCAGTGCCCAGACCTACAGGTGCAGGATGCGGAGAACTGCAGCCGTTGTTTTCGTCGGGATGCAATCCGAACGCTCTCTCTCGTTTGCTCGGGGCTCAGTCCAGTTCAGATTGTCCCACGGCCACACCACGGCCTCTTTCCACTGACACACAGAGCTGTGAGGAAAAGCTGTTTAGAACAGGGGCTTCTGTACAAATGTGATTCTCTCACTGACTTTGTATCTGAATTCAAAAATTGTCCCCAAACCAAGTAAATAACTTTTCTAGAGTTATTTCTTAATATTCAGAGAGAGGAAAACAAGTGTTAATGTTTTTATTCACAACTGAAACCTTTCACTACGTGTTTATGCGTTCCTTTTTCAGAAACATCTCCTTACCATAAAAAGTTCTGAAGTTATCAATGAACAAGATGAACCCCAGTGTCGCCCCGAGAGATAATTCCTGTCGATGTCTTGATGCTGACCCTTGCTGCTTTACGATGACGTGGCCGATTTTCTCTGTCATTCACATGCATCTCAAGCGTGATGCACAGTGTTACGTTCTCTCTTAAGGGTCTATACAATCTGCTACTATTTGCAATTTTTATTACTGTAAGTTCTGTTTCAATAACACCTTTCTCCATAATAATTTCCAGGACTTTTGAACACTTTACAGATTAGAAATTCCGGAATTTCGAGGTGGGAAGACAGGCAATATAGTCACGGATGCAGGTACATGGCATCCGTTGCCTTCCCGAGCGGTTGCAGGTCTGGCTTCTAACACATCTCTTAGCAACATAGCTGTGCTGATTGTTTTACAAATAAACGATTTATCAGAACAATTTAGATTTACAGAAAAGTTGTCGCATGAACATTAGGACAGAGGAGCCCACATACCCCACACCTCTCATTAGCATTTTCTATTAGAACAGTGCCTCTGTTGCACTCAGTGAACCGACACTGACACGTAACTGCGAACGAAAGTGCACGTTTTGTTCAGAGCTCCTGAGTTTTTACCTAACATCTGTTTTGCTCCAGGAGCCCCTCCAGCTCAGCAAGTGCATTTAGTGAGCGTGTCTCGGCTTATCTCTGTGGCATGTCACGTAGAATGGAATGAAGTGTCATTGCCAGGTGAAAGCTAAAGGAACGTTCTGGTATAAACCTCATAAATGTGTCTTCAGGAAGCCATTGCCACGTTCAACAAGGTGTTGCTAGTAGGTCTGCAGCAGAGATGAGCTCACACCCCAGCCTAGCTCCCAGCATCCCTCCTTGTGCCACGTGTCCCCCCACCCCCGCTGGCCTCTGCACTGTGACCCTCTCCTGCCTGAGGCCTGGAGGTGACAGGGACACTCAGCTCTTATGTCCAGGCACCGGAGGAGGTGGGTGAGTGGTGACCGAGTGCAGTGGGACAGACAGTGACCTGAAGTGACAGCATCACGGTGGAACGCTTGCTCGCCTGGAAAGCCACCTCACCTCTCTGGGTGTCCTTCCGTCTTCCTAGAAGAGGCCACCGTGTTCCTTGAGCTCCGTGTTCTGTGTCCGTGTTTCTGTCTGTGTTCTCACCCCAGCCTGAACTCCTGGGCACTGGCCGCATGTACTGACTCACTTCACAAAGCTCTCCACACGGGATGCCGCTGTGACTGAGCTGGTGCTGCCTGGAGTCGTGTTTCCAGCTCCTCCCGGCCGCCTTCCCCGGGCACCTCGTCTCCTGGGCCCCTTTTGTCTTTGGGGGTCTGAGCTGTCCCACAAGGAAAACAAAATGAATGGCAGCACTGATTTCCAGGAATGACTCTTCGCAAACCTGTTTTGCATTGTACTTTATCTTTGGTGCTCATCTAGGTCATAGAAAAGTGAAGGCACTATGATTTGTCCTAATAAGTCACCAGGCACTGGTATTAGGGTAACCAGTGAAGGTTTGTTAGGATTCTTACTGTTCACTCAGAAGGCAACTTAAAGAAAAGGAGGTATTATAGTGCCCCCTTAGCAGACACCTTGGATTTTATCCAAAAGTACACGACAATTTTCCAAAAGTACTACGGTATTTGGAAACTGTGAACTAATTCCTTTAGGATTCTTGAATCGGAGATTAAAATGTTAAAAAGAAAAAGAAGGAAATAGGAAATTTTTCTCTTATTTCTAATATGGCTCGTTTCTTCTCTCTGCCAACAACTCTTGAGAACTGTCCTCCATTTGAGTCTCAAGGGACGATACCTGGCACATATTCTGACCTTTGAGAAGAGACAATAGTGGAAAATGAAGCCGCGATTTTTATGGAGGTTGGAGAGATTTTCACTCCCTAGAAATGGTAGGAAGAATTCACACCCTTATAAAGTAAAAGTGAAATGTGAGTTCTCTTTTCCCCCTCACACCTGGCTTGTCTCATGTCATTGGAAATGGCTTTTTAAGTATGTTAAACTGTTTCTCTCCCACAGAGCGGAGGGTCCCCTTGCCCATCTGCCTATGAACTCGCTGAAATTTCCTGGAATGCCTTTTCTTCCGTCCCAGGCTCAATAAATTCCGCTACTGTCCGCATACGCCATCCGTCTGTCGAGCTTTCCAGCCTTCCTCCTTTGGGCTCTGGCACATTGATTAACTTTCTGTTCCCCAGTCCTGGCACAGTGCACGGCACAGAGTAGGGGCCTGTGATGCTTTTAAGGTTACGAATTGCAATTGATGCAGGTGATGTTGGATCTGCCAGCAGTTTCTGAGTGTGGGCCGGGATCGTGTCTCGTGAAGCCGAAGAATGGAAACACGGACTAGGGAGAGGCAACAAGTTTTAAAAAGAGGATGATAGTTTATTAGAGGCAGGAGAAGAGGTTGCAGCTCCTGAGCGGGAGGGGGTCCCGAATGGGGGTGCCCCATGACTGAGGCAAAAAGACTTACTTTTATACCTTCCCTTGCCTGTTTGGGGAAGGGGAGCTGTTTGAAGAAGGGAACTGGGCCTTCTAATGAAATTCGTCTACCAGGTGTGTTCTGCTTGCCCATCCTGAAGGAATCAGCAAAGTAACCCGCTCTTATCCATCAGATCTGCTCCGTTTGTCAGGCCAAAAGGAATTTTATGATTAACCTCAAGGCCTTGTTACATTACATCCTGGAGCGAAGGAGTGATTTCAAAACCTGGAGTTTCAGGATATGGTTGTCTTTGTTTATTCCACCAGGGACCCCCCTGTCTACCTAACAATCACACTCACTAACCTGTCTCACAATGACAAACACTGTGGACTGTACAACCATTGTGTGAGGTGAGCATACCATGTAACCTTCACAGCAACCCTAAGTTACCATCCCCACTTGGCAGACAAGGAGACTGAGGCTCGGCACAGGTTCGCACCTGGCCCATGTCCCTCTCTAGCACGAGCAGGACTGGGTGAGAGTCCAGCCACGACGCGTGACACGGGAGGCCCTGCTCCCGCCTTGCAGGACTCTGCTCCACGGCTCCCTCAGAGCGCTGGGCTTCTCTGTGCTCACGAACGCACACTGTTCCTCAGGGCTTTCTGTGCTGGCTCTGCACCTTCCCTCAGGGGAGCGTCGCTGGCATCTGGCTTGGGTCACCTCCCACCTGCTGTTCTGCACCCTGGGGTCCTCTGCTGGACCAGCCACCTGACACTCTGACCTCTTGATCCTGACCTCCTCATGTTCAGGAACCTTTTCCTGCTTCCACTGCCGTGTCCGGCGGACCAGGTCAGCTCCCATAGGTCCTGCCGCCCAACTGTACGCCCTAGAGTTCATCTCTGTCCTGTCTTGTGGCTCGAGGACTGCCCTTCCGTCTCAGCAGACCTGCCTCCCTGCAGCCCCCTCGCTCCTCTTTCCCATCCAGCTTAGTGTCCACGTTCGAGGGTTTCAGCAACACTCTTGGCCACAGTTACCTTCCCAGGTGTCCTTTCTTCTCCTTGCAGCCTCTGACTAACCCTGGACACTGGCCAACTCAACTACCACTTCTGTAGGGCTGCACCCCAGAGCCAGGCGCGCACGAGGACAGTCCCCAGCAGGGCGGCTGTTGTCCCTCACTGTCCAGGACAGCAGCCTCAAATAGGCTCGCTGCTGCCCCAGTGTCCCTCTGTCCTCACGGCCGCTTACCCCCACCCCAGCTATGCTATTTCCAGCCTTCCGTGCCTGCCAACTTGCCTCCCCACAACGTTCCTGCATTGGCTTCGTTCTGAAGGTCAGAGGTAACGAGGCCACCAGAGAAGGTCACCATGCACAGCCCTCTGCTTTGTTCTGCTCCTTTAGAGATCTGCCCTCTCCCCAGAACCCCACTTCCTCTGGGCAGGTGACCTGCCCTGTGGTCACACCCGTGTGCTCTTGAACACGCGGCCTGTTGCTCTCCACGGCGTCTTGCCTGTCACGCTGAGATCTGTCCCTTGGTTGGTGTACAGGAATGTCCCTTGGGGCCACCGTGTCCCCCAGCTGCTGTCCTAACACATTGCCGTCTCTTTTACGGGGCCTTTTTCAAAATGTGCTCACACTAAATCCTCTACGTTTTCTCACACGTTTGCTTCTCCAACAAGGTACATCATTTTTACTTCTAGCATTTTAAATGATTTCTTAGCATCCAGAGGTCCTTGATTTATGGTGACCCTTTTATATTTATAATCTTCCTGTTAAGTCTTCGCTTTTATATTAAATGTACTAGTTTTAAAGTTCTCTTTAGGTTGTTTTATGATTTCTATTTCCTTGGGACTGAATTCCCGCATTTGCTGCCTCTGTTTCTACGACCTGCCTCTGTTTCTCTCCACGACCACTTGTTTACTGGGTGACTTCCCCTGTCCCGTTAAGGCCCCCGTTCAGAGCCCACGCTTCTGTGTACGTTCTCTCTGTCCCAAGGCCTCCAATCTAAGCAGATCTCCCCCCACACACTCCACATACCACACGGACACTGAGCGAGGAAGGCTGCGATAAGCACTGGGTTCAGAAAGGAGACAGGACAGGCATGGCAGTCAGTGTTTCTGAAATCCCGCCAGGCGCATGTCATCACGTCCTCAGCGAGTCCTGGTCCTCTTCCCGGGGAGCTCCACAGCCCTGGGCCTGCCCTCGGGGCTCCTGGTTCTGCCTTTTCTGTCAGAAGTGGACTGTGACTGTACTGGGTCACGTTCTAGGCTCGGTTCCTGCCCATATAAGTTTGGGGGATTCCAAACGCTTGTTTTTATTATTATTAATTAATTAACTTATTTAGGCTTCTATTTATTATTATCTCAGTCCTTTTCAGTCAAGTATATTAGTTTCTTTAAAAACTCCATGGGGTTTTATGTATCAGTTTATAACCCATTCTATTAGACCAAAGGCACATTCACAGATCTATCTGAGATAAACCTTGTCTGCCTGGGACGCCTGTGGGGCTGCTCGGAACAACGTCTCCACAGGCCTCTCAGGCACGGCTGAAGGGTCTGTGTGGCATTTCCCTAAGGTGTTTCCTCTGATAGAGAGGATATATATTTACCTCGAGTCATTCTGAGGTCTGATTGAAGGGTCTTACAGCTATGCCTCCAATTCCAAGAGGCTGTAATTTACTGTCAGTGCCCTTAATTTGATCTTTGCCCTGCGGCCACACTTTATGCACACTTTGCTCAAAAACTAGATGGTTGTCTTAGTTCATCTCTCTCCTCTCACCTCACCATAGGCGGCAAGAGGGTGCAGGTGGCACTTTCGGTGTCCCCCTAGGGCTTCCTCAGCGAGACCGTGATAGGTAACTTTTCTATGTCCTGTGTCACTACAGGCAACAGTAGTACCAAGTTTTTGCCGCCACATAACAAAGGTCTTCTTTCCTCTGGCGTCCAATCGAACATTTTCTCACATCACATCCCGTCCAGCCCTTCCAAGCTTCATCAAGGCCGTTCAAACTTCTGCCTGGCATCTGGTGTCAGAACCAATGTCACATGTTTTTGGCTTCCTTTTGGCAGCATCCTACCTCCCAGGACCCTACTTGTCCCAGTTCTCTGTTGCCATGTGGCACACACCCCAACATGCAGTGGTGTGAAATGACAACCATCTATGGCGGTCACGATGGGTTGGCCGAGGGCTCCTCCCCGGGGCTGCTCTTGCATCCAGAAGCTCGGCTGGGCTGCACACCCCAGGGGGTCCCCTGAAGGCCGGAAGGTGATGCTGGCGTCTGCTGAGAGCGAGGTCCATCTGTTGGCTGGAGTGTCTGCGGTGACGGCCGTGCCATGTAGCCTGAGCTACCACCGCACGGTGGCCGAGTTCTAGAAAGCGCCTCCTGAGCAGAGGTGGCTGGGAGCGAGTGACCCTGAAATCCAAGGCAGCGGCTGTCCCCTTCCTCACCTGCCTGGGGAGTCCTACCATGTTACCTGTGCATGTACGTTTTGTTATGCAGAGACACACGGCCAGCCCCAAATCAGGGGAGAAGAATTAGACCACAATTCTTGATGGAATTTGTGCCATGTGTAACCATTTGTCATAGCTCAGCTGAATTATCCCTTGGTCATAAAAGTTTTCTCTGACCTCCCTGGGCAGGTCAAACTGACCGTGATGCTCCTAGTGGCATGTGTCACGTCCCTAAGCCACCGACCAGCCGACCAGCCAGGGTGTTGTTTCACATTTATTTATGGGATTGGATGGTAATGTCAGTTTCCCCACCAGACTAATTCCTTAAAGGCTCCAACCTTTACTTCCCCCCGTTTATGATCTCAGCTGCTAGCAGGGGTCTCAGAAAACGGTAAACATTTGATAACCATTTATTGATGAATGGGTGGATAGGAAAAAAGTAGTAAAAGTGTTCCTGCTGGCGTTTTCTCCTGCCTTCTGTCTCACTATATGTGACTCAGCCTCTGTAATTGTTTCTGTTTAGAATGACCAGTTCATACACCCACTTCTCCCACTGACCCATGTCGAGCCATCCTTCTTCTTCTAGTGCCCAGAACTGGGCCTGAAACTTTCAATAAACACTGAAAAAGTGACTGCATAGTATTCTGTCTCCTTACATGAATTTGTAGAGCTTTCTCTAAATAATAATGCCCTTTCTTCACACTGTTTGTGGGCTGTGGTAGAGAAAGTAGCTTCCCTATTTGCCTCTGGGTGAGTTAAACTCGTAACATGTCTTTCTGTGAGTGCTGCCACCCACAGAACCACCCAAAGCCCTAAGCCATGGGCCCTGGACAGTCCACTGGGCTGCGTTTATTCTGCTCCTGCTTGTGCAGGAGTTTAGCTCACACGCACCCACAGAGCCTAACACGGCCGCTGCTCTGTTCAGGGCCACACCCATCTAAATCTACGTCTAGTTCTCCGCTGGGTGTAGTACCAGAATGCCACCCAAGCTTCCCCGTGTCTTAAACATGCTCAATTCAAACTCCCATTATTCCACCTCAATTAATAAGCTCTTGAAAAGACTTTATCATGATTACTTGTATCGCAGTGACTTTTTCTTGGCATATGACTGTTATCTTTACATATTCACTTTTACTAAGATTTCTTTAAACATCTCTTTATTCTTACTATTGAAAACCACAGGCTGTGGCTGAAATTTTCGTCTGTTCGCCCCACACTGTTGTAGGAGACTACGTTTTCATGCAATAATAATAGCGTCTACTGCTGAGCCGTTTTATCGGAGACACTTGTGAAGTCTTTCAGCACTAGATTCTGACCAGTTGCTTTGTTGGGATGGCTGAAAATGCTTCATCCTCTTTACTTTGTGTGCGTGTGTGTGTTTGCGTGTTTGTGTGTTTGTGTGTGTGTGTTTGCGTGTGTGTGTGCATGAATGGGAGATGCCATTAAGAATGATGTGATATTCATTAATTATTGTTCACACTTAAAATCCAAAATTATCTTTAGGAGCCTGTTAAGTCAGGCAACTTGGATCCAATATGGATGTAGTGTTGATAAAAAACCAAAACAAAACACACACACACACCCCCAGACATACACACACCCAGACACACACACACACATCCCCACAGTTCCCCTTTCCCTACCTTCTATTTCATTCCAGCCCTGAACTCTGACTATCCTTCTCATAGCTGGGTTTTATATACATGACATTTTGAAATATGTTTACGTGTATACAGCATATTATATATTACGCATATTATATATAATATATTCTTTTGGCTAACAGCCCTAGTTATTATATATATATAATCTGAAATATATAAAGTCCTTATTTATTTTATCTATATCTATATATAGACTTGCTAATATAATATAATATAATATAATATAATATAATATAATAAATATAATAAAAATAAAAATAATAAAAATAATAAAAATAATAAATATAATAAATATAATATAATATAATATAATATAATATAATATAATATAATGAAAACAGCAGAATTCCCCCTGCTTTTCCCTGCTCCTCACATTCCTATGACCAAGGTCTCTCCTGCTACATTGTTGTCTTATAAATGAGGTGTTTTCACATTACAGACTAACTGCATTTAGCTTATGCATGTAAAGTTGTATAAACAAAATATATACCAATAAACACGTACTGCTGTAGAACATCTGCTGACCATGGTAAGAGATACAACGCTTTACGATGTCAGTCCTGCTTTATTTAGTGACGGGAAGGTAAGAGCGCGTCCCACTGAGGGCAAGTGAGAAGGACACAGTCATGAAAGATGATGACTTTCCCTGGAAGGGAGTCTGTGCTTTAGCATTTCGCATTTATGCATTTAAAACATATTTTGTTTCTATTAATAGGATATCAACAGCTATAATTAGAACACTCTTTCATGTTTTTGTGGTGTATACATTTCATGATAAAAAATATGTGTTTTTTTGTCTGAAGAAATGAACGCCACAAAACCCCGAGTCACACAGATCACGCGTCGGACGCTGCGGCGTGGGGCCAGCACACACCTTATTCTACACACTGTTGTGTGGCCTCAGCTTTCCTTTTTGGTTAGAATGTGCACACTAAGTTGTGAACAGAACCATGACTCCCCTCAACTTTCTAGGTATTTATGAGGCCAGACTGCAACCTGCAATTAAGACCAAACTCCACGGACTTTCCAACAAACATCCTAAGGCAACCAAGTATCAGAAGGAAAGGTTACATCCGGCCAAAGCGGTTATGAAAATCATTGTTTGTAAATCTGAACCCCATGCACTTCTTTATATCTATGTCCACTTCGAGTACATATATCTCGTAGCTTACATGTGTTTGAAAAGATTCATTCTTTAAAAAGAAGATAGAAATAAATGTGCGTACAAAACATGAGGCATGTTATTGTTTGTAATAGTCCTTGCTTCCCATGAAAATAACACATGCTGGCCGTAACCTGAGGTTGGAAACACACCGGCTAATCAACTTGCCAGCGCTCCAAATATCAGATTTAAGACATTTTTTTAAGGGTAGAAATACTGCAATATTGAAAAGAAACACGTATTTACTCAGGTGTTTCCTTTTTACCAACCTTAACGCCTTGCCGCTGGGAACCTGTCACCTGGCGTTTCAGTTGGCGCTGCTGCGCGTCAGGCGCTCAGGGTCCCCGAGCGGGGGTCGCAGAGACCTGCGCGTGGGTCCCCCAGGTGCCACGGAGCCACGCGCGCCCGGCTCGTGCAGTGCGGGCGCGGGGCCAACAGGTGGCACAAACGCCTTTGACTTGCACAGCGGGCCGCTCCCCGCACCCTGGACACTGCGGCCCCGGACCGTAGCCCGGATTCCGGCTCTGCGGGCAGGTTGCCTTTGGTTCCCGCAGGATCCGGCGTCCGGGGCCCGCGGCCCGGGCCAGGCTCGGGGTTCGGGCGGGATCCCCGTGGGTCGGCCGGCGCGTCTCCGGGAGGCGCGCCCTCTGCTGGCCACAGGCGGACTCGCCGGCCTGAGCGGGCGCCGCGCTCCTCGCCTGCAGGGCTGGGCCGGGTGTGGGGCGGGCAGGGGTTGGGGCGGAAACCAGACAGGAGTAGAGTGTGCTGGGGCTGGGCTAGGTTTGGGAAGGAGTGTTCAGGGGTGGGCTGGTCTGCGAAGGACAGGGGCGGGGGCTGGCGCTGGACCAGGGCTGGGCAGGGGCTCAGCCATAGGAATACCCTGCACGAGCCCCTCCACAGACCAAGGGCCCAGAACCGGAAGCTTCTCGTTACTCTTCTGTTATGAATTATTGGACGACTCAATTAAACAGCTTCCCCAGTGTCTCCCCATAGATAAGGGGGCGTTGAGAGCAGAGCATGTCAGTAAAGCCTCCCACCCCTGCCGCCCCTCCCAGCCCCTCCTGTCTGAGCCAGCCTGTGCTAGAGCGAAGGCAGGCCTGTCAATCCGAGGTTCCAACTCACTGGAGAGGAGCCTCGCTTGAACCTGTTTTTAATGTGTCAAATCACAAAGTCACTTCCCAGCAATAAGGTGTGAAGGGGTTACAGCCTCCCATGGGTCTTCCAGGAGACTGTGCAGCTCGAGTGACAGGCCTGCTTCCACGTCAGCTGGGCAGCCAGGCAGTGGGCCTGAGCATCTAATGTCCCATCCCATGATTTGTCACTTGGGAAGCCTCTATTATGAATTTCACCCCCATCGTTATCACTGTTAACGGTGCCTCAGCTCAGAGGGCAATTCACAGGTCACTGTGTCCCTTGCTCTGCCTGTCCCTGAAAACCAGGCCTCATAGAGGTGCCCTCGGCCCTTCCAAATGCCCGGGGACATATAACCATGTGCACTGCGTCCATGCCCAGGGAGTTATATTATCCGGTCCCGTGGTGCTCTGACAAAGTAGGACCTGAGTTTAGACTTGGTTCACTTTCTGGCTGTTATTGTCAGAAACACCTTAGATTTGTCCCTTAGTGGAACTCTGGCATCCATCACTTCGTAGGTAGCGAGCATTGCCATGGTTCCACGGGGAGAGCCGAGTAGACACAGCCTCCGTTACTAGGGCCTGTTCTGGCTCATGCACTGAGCTCCCTGTTAACACGTATCATCCAAGCCTCCACATCCAACAAAGTGGCTTTACTGTTGTCTTTATTTTATGGATGAGGAGATTGAGTCTCTGACTATGGAGCCTGCCCAGAGCCGAGTGGAGCCACCAATCTGGGCACCTTAGCAGGTTGCATGCCCTCCTCCAAAAAGGGAGGGGCCTTGGGGACACAAAAGAGAGGGGTCTGCCCTCATTAGCCTCACCTTAGAGTGGACAGGACCTAAGACACTTAAATCCCATCCTGCAGCCAGAAATGAACCCCCACCTTCTCCAGGGGACTCTCCTGGAGATGACATCCACTCCTGGCGTACCTCTGACCCACACCTGACCATGGCTGGGGGTCCAGGACAGGACCTGTAACAGAAGCAGACGTCATAACCCTTGGTCCCAAGGTGGGGGTGAAGGCCGTTATTTTAGGATGAAATATTTATTCTGGGCATCTGTTATATAGACCTTCAGAGACTAAAATATGATTCTTGATTCCATCGGCACCAAAACTATAAGTGCTTTTTATGTTTTAACCCAAAGTTACTGGGTTTGGGGGAAAAAGTGAATGAATGGAATTTAAAGAGAGCAAAAGACAAAAAATTTGATATTTCATCTTTACATCTAAATTTCTGGCTTTTTAAGGACAAAAATGGAGTGTAGCTCTTTCTGGGACTGTAGCTCAGGGCTCAAATGTCATTGTGGCCAAGTGAATATCTGCTGAATACTGACCGGCACCTGGTTTTGTCTAAGGGGGTGAATTTATGAGGTTGACATTTTAAGAATTAAAAATTTTAGCTCATGTCAAAACCAGTGGAACATGTCTAACACTGTTGCCTTCTGGTGGCAGTCCATCCAGACTGAGGTCTGACTTTGAAGTAGCATTGACCTTTTAAAAGTCTCTGGAAATGCAAGGTGGTGATGCTTGGGGAAAGCAGAGAGTCAAATCTTTCCCCCTTTAATTAATACCATTTAAAAATGTTATGCAAAGACTAGGAGATTAATTGCCAATTATTTTCATAGACATTGGTAAGAAAAACATGAAAATGAAATAGAAGAGATATGAACCATCAAATCAAGAAAAGAAATCCAGAACCGCCAATACACTTGAAAAACATCCAGCCTCATGGAGAGCAAAGACACGCAAATTGATAAAACAAAAGGAAGATGGAAATACCAAGTTCTCACCTATCACGTTGACACATATTCGGCTTATGGCTGCAGCTGGGGTTGGTGACAGTACAGTGAGAAGGGCTCTTTTGTAAATGGGTGATGGGTGGACCTATAAATTAGTTCAACTGTAGTGGGAAGCATTTTGGCAAGGCTTATCAAGAGCACTTTGCTTAATTGCTTTGATCCAGTAATACCCCTTCTAGAAAAAGAAAACAAAAACGAAAAGAAAACAAACACACAAAAAAGGAAACAAGGAAACCAGAGAGTCACACAAACATTTCATGTAACTCTCATCACAGTATCATTTGTAACAGGGAAAAACCGGGAACAACACACCTGTGTAAGAGCAAGGATGACGCAAAAGTAAGTCCAGTGAGTCAGCTGCAAAATAGCCCCGTGAGTGAGAGTTTGAAGGCTCTTCAAAGACAGATACATAATCAAGCGCTAGAACGTTATGAGACAAACAGGTAGAAAGTGTGGACAGGACACACACATTTGCAAAAAATCACATGTCTCCAGGGTATGTGTCTCTATCTATCTATCATCGATCTATCTATCTATCTATCTATCTATCTATCTATCTATCTATCTATCTATCTGTCTACCTATCATAGTAGTATCTTGGTGAGAAGGTTTAATGGGTAATTTTAAAAGATTAATTATTTCATATGTTCCAAATTGTCTAAAGATATGCTTTGCTTTTAGAATCACAAAAGTAAAAACGCTGTCTAACCAAACAGCAACCTGCCCACCTGGGCAGGGGCTCCTGGCAGTGTTAATCCGAAATAGTGGGTTTTAATCCTGCTGTTGGTTCTGCAGGAGCCACACCCCCTCCCCCTGTCAGGCAGCACCTGACCCCCAAGGGCTCCTGCACAGGCGCTGCGCTCCCAGCATGCACTGGGGCGTGACGCACAGGTCTCTGCCAGCTGCCACGGTTCAGCATGTGTCTGTAGCAAGGAGCCCCAGAAATTAGCCGGATCAATCACAGAGCCCAGCCCCAGGTAACATTTCGGTGGCCTGGACTCCCAGGAGGTGGGGGTATAAGCACCATGGCCGGCAGCTGACTGCAGCTCCGATGCCTGTGCTGACATACTGACCAAGAGGTCACCTTCGGAGGGAGGAAGACAAGCGAGTGCTTTGGCCGAGTTGCCAGAAAGGGCCTGTTTTAAAGTATGTTGGAGGTTGTGTATCCACCTGTGCACGTGTAAGTGTACATGGTGTGGTGACACTCTGGGCCCTGAAACAGAAAACGAGCCTCCAGAGAAAGGCCAGAGAGCACGGAATCAGTGTCCGTAGGTCAAGTCTGCCCAAAAGGCAGAGAGTGGGCGGCCTGGGTGTCCTCACCGGGTCCCTGCTGACTCATCTGCTCGCCACTTCCTGAGCCTCTGCGCCTGAGCTCAGGGAAAACACCAGCCCCTCGAGCTGCCTTGAGACTGAGTGAGGGGTATGCACGGAGGGCCCAGCCCGGCACCTGGCCTCCCCTGCAGGCCCCTTGCTCCACAGTCCCCTGCCAGCGGCTGATGGTCCAGTTATCGTCCTGTTTGCCGGCTGCAGGAGGCCGTGTCCTGCCTGACTGTGTACCCGTTCCATCACGTAATATCTCGCACACACAGGAGGTGCTCAGAATGTTTGCCAACAGCCCCAGAGGGTAGGCCCTTGTGCATCTCACTGGCTCTTGAATTCGTGGAGCCTACAAGTGTCCAGAAGCGTCAGACAGTGGACACTCACTCTGTCTGCTGCCCGCTGCGGGTGTGAGAATGGACGCAGCAGTGTCTTCCCCAACAGCTATGGCGTTCCCCTAAAACTCGATGGGAAGCTGAAACAGGATCCAGCGTACAAAGCATGCATGCGGCTGGGAAAGGGACTTAGACACAATTAAAGGGAGATCGAAATCCATCTGCGTGTTAACAATTAACCATGCCTTTTGTCCAATGCACGGTGCCTCCTAAGACTTCCCAGGCTGCTTCTGGGCCCCCCCCGTGAGGCAGCCTGGACAGACCGGCAGCCGAGCTCTGACGTGACAGCCTGGGCTCAGCCCGCCTCAGCTGCCTACAGCACACGCGGCAGGAAACAAATGCCTCTGACCTCACCTGGGAGCTGTGATGCTAGTGTAGGGTCCATCTTCCCGTGCAGCCTGGGCTGGTCATTGAGTCAGCTGAGTACAGGTAAGGAGGGGAATTACAATCACACACACCTTAAACGTTTCATCTGCATTTAAACAAGTGTATGGTGCTAACCTGGCAACCTGTCCATGCAGAGTCCAGCTCTCACCTCGTAGCATCGGTTCACTGAAGAGACTGAGCAGACTCCCCCCTGTTTTATACACTACAGACACAGTACATTGACTTCAGTTTATAGTTTGGGGCTCTTTCAAGCGGGTCAAGATCATTTGCAAAAGAACCTGAGTAAAAAGAATCTTTCTTGATTCCTCAGAGATCGTTCTAACCTTTTACAGTTATTTTGTCCAATATTAATTTCATAGCAATTAAGTCACTTTTCTTGCTAACATGTTTTCCCCAAGCATTTAACTTGATTTTCACTAAAAAAAAAATAGCCCTCTCTTCACATCCATCAGATTGTAAAACATTGGATTAATTTACATATTTACAATAGAAATTTGAGTGACATAAGCAAATTTTCGAAAAATGAACTATGCCTTTTAGAAAGCACGCAGGCCACGTGGTGGTGGCAGACAGACGCATGTGTGTGACAGAGCAGCTTTTAATGAGGCAGGGCCCTGGCGGGGCTGAGAGTGTGGGCGGCTAGATCTGAGCACCGAGAAAGCATTATGGCTGAATCGTGACCCCTCCAAAGCACATGTCGCAGGCCTGACCCCCAGCTCCTCAGAAGGAGACCTTATTTGGACACAGGATCTTTACATCATCAGGTGAAAAGAGGTCATTGGGACGGGCCCTAATCCAGTATGACTGGGGTCCTTACAAGAAGGGAAACCTGGAGACAGAGGCAGACACACACAAAGGGAAGAGACATGAAGACACAGGGAGAAGCCATGCGTCGAGGGCAGATTGGAGGGGGGCATCTACAAGGGGAGGGGCCAGAGCTTGCCAGTAAGTGACCCGGCACTAGGACCTCCCTCAGCCTCAGAAACAACCTGCCTGCTGACCCCTTGACATCACACACCAGCCTCCAGACCTGGGAGACAGTGCAGTCTGTTATTTTAAGCCCCCCAGTTTCACTGGTTCCTCTCTGGTCCTCAAGACTCTTCTTTTCTTTGTCTATATTCTTCCTTGTCAAAGATCTGATTCAGACTCATTCAGATGGCTTAAATGCCATCTGCAGACTGACGACCAACAGTTGTGATACAAGTTCAGACTTGCTCCCAAAATGCAGGCCCATCTGACCATCTGCCCATTTGATGCCCTTGCTTGTGGTTTTTACAAGCATCTCAAACTGAACATGCCAGTACTGAGTACCTAATTTCTGTCCCAAACCTGCTCTTCCAAAAGGAGTTAAGGGAAGTATGTGGGGGATACGTTGAGCCAGGACTCAGTGTGTGGAGGCTGGAGCCCCCAGGAAAGCTCTCCTCATCTGGGGTTTCCTGTTACACTGACCAGTTCACAGCCAGTTCCCGACCTGCTGTGAAACCTGTTGGTTGGGAGCCCCTGCCCGTGGGTGCCACGAACCAGGAAATAGAACAGCTGGGCTCTGGAGGAGAGAGACAACCTAGGGAACAAAAGAAAACTCTGAAGCTATATTGTGCTCAGAGAAAATTCAAGAAGATATTGCATCTTTCCAAAAAGGACATCCTTGAAATAATCAAGAAGCAGGGAACTTATGCTAAATGGCACTAAGCACGGACTTTGAAGTTCCAAGAGAAAGTGATTTTCCATCTGGGATCACTTGCCAGCTGAGGCAAACAGACTCCGTGTCCTGTCCCCCGGCAGTGACCTTCTGATGGAAGTTTTGGCTAATTCCTCTGACTTCCTCCCCCCGTGAGCGAGGTAAAGCAGAGGATGTACTATCACATGATCGCCCAGAGGTCCCTGCCAGCTCCCAGGCTCACCTGTGCACTGCTGCACATTATGCGGCTGGTTTTCTCCTCTTCCTCTTTCCCACCTCCCACCAGGGCTCCCTGGGAGTAACTCCCAGGCAAACTACCTGCAGTGGATGCCTTGTCTCAGGCTATCTTTAAGGCAAACCCAGCCTTAAATACTACAAATGGAACTAGCGTTAGCTGTGCAGAGTATAGAGTGCAAATGTGCAAACATTCATTGCTTAGGCCTCCTGCACCAACCTTTTCTTTCATGAGGATGAACTCCCACAAAACTATGAGGACCTCAAGAAGACAATCCAGAAGGCCTCGGCCATGGATCTGAGTGAATAGTGGCTACAACTCAGGGCACTGAGAATTTAAGTCCCAGGATGAGAGGCCTAGATCGCTAAATGCCCAGGAGAGCAGAAATCACCAGGAGGGAGGTCTCTGGGGAGAAAAAAAATAATGATGGTGGGAGATTTCATTGCTTTGATGATGTCCTTAGAAACATTAGCTCTTAGAGATAAGATCAGAGCAGTTGCTGCAAAAAAAGCAAGGCAATTAGAAACTCCAGGAAAACCAAAAAGCTATAAACGGAAGAAAATACAATTGTAGCATGTGATTCCACTTTGCAGTGAATGACATATGACCTCCATATAAATATAATTCACTGATTTTCTAAGCTTTAGAATCAATCAGATAGAAATCAGAGAATACTTAAGTATAGTTATGGAATAGAATGCAAATGCTATTAAACCTGACAATATAAAAGTAAACTGTGGTTAGAAGTTGGGAGGTGGAGGGAGGGATGAGGAATAAACGGAACAATGGGGGGGTACAATCTTTTGAAGTAGGGAGACAGGTATTCACTCAGTAATTAGTGGGACAAGAGGTAGAATCTGGACTGTGTGACCTAAAGTGACAAAAATAATCAACACAGGAGCTAAAAATAGTCAAATGTGGAGAGGGACAGGTAATGTGAGTGAGCCGACGTTCCACCTTCTGTGGTAGGAAGTCAGTAGGTAATAACGAAGATCGATATTTCCAAACGTTGGCTATCATTAAACGACACAGAGGTAAAAGTAACCAGAATGACGAACAACCGAAATGACTAGAAGTGGCCTTTCCCTGGGAACGTGTGGTTGGACTGTGGGGCTCTGTTGTTTTTTTACTATTTGATGTAAATGTCAACATTCAAATATGTTATTTTTGTAACAATTTAAAAACACAATTTAAAATTTTGGTAATCGAATAACCTACAAGGTATATTTTTCTTGTTTTCACCGTGCTATTCATTTCAAAGCTACATGTGCGTTGTTTTTAATTGCCTGTCAATCGGGTTCACTCCTGCCACTGACCTTCTCTTGTGATGGATAATTGAGACCTGACTGTAAAGGGACAAAGAGCTTAAAATAACTGCTGTATAAGTGAATGACACATCATCACGACTGGATAACTAATTCCCAATACAGAATATTTTCATGATGACATTTCCCTGGTGACACCTGCTTTTCAGTGACAAGGAGGTATCTAAAAGGGGAGTAAGTGGCTAATGGCATGGTTGGTGACATGTCCTGCCTGTCTGCTGTCACTGAAAGCCCCTGTGCTGGAGCCTGCCTGCTGTGTGGACCCTGCCTCTTCATGCCACAACTTTACATAATTAAACTTGACCAGAATTTCCTTCATTAGACCCACATCTCCTGGTAACTTCCAAACTGCTTGCTTGCCCAGAATCTTGTTGTAACAAGGAGGCCCTGTTCTATATTTGGCTTCAAACAAATGAGGCACTTTCCCCAACCTGCAGAAATCGACAAATAAAAGGCCCTGACACAAATCAATCCAAAAGGAAAGGCTAGAAAAAGTAATTGAGAAAAGCCGGGTGCCTTTAATTTTGTGGTGTGAAACTGGATGACATGTACCTGCACCAAAATGACTTAGTCCTCTGTGGTAGTCGATTTCCGCGATAATTAACTGGGGGGAAATCACCATTTTTCAACACCGATAGGAAAGTGCTTGCAAAGTTACAGAACAGTCTGGAAAATAACTTTGAGTTCCCTTAGCCTCACTCCCCCATTTCTGAGTCAGGACTGCCAGGGCCCACGGGGATGAAATGAATCGTTCTTTCACTTCATCCCCGGGACCACAAACAAGTCATTTGCATCGTGTCACTGCAACTGCTCAGAACTTTATTACTTGTTTAAAAATTGTATTGTTAAGGAGTCAGACCAGACGTATGAAAATGGTTTATGCACTGAAATGACGCCCTTTCAGGCAGTTTAGTAATCATAACTGTTGTAATGCTGTGAGCCAGGCTTTTTCCTGCCACATAGCGTTGGAATAAAAATGATGAACACCAAATTGGATGCATGGTACAGCCAGAGAGCACATTTCTGGGAGACGCGGTTGTGGCACACCGAGGCCTGGAGGCCAGACAGAGCCCCTGCTGACAACTACTTGGCTCTGGGCAGGTGGTCACCTCTGTATGTCCACAGGTGAGCCCCACCTCACAGCCAGCTTGTGAGGGTCGCATTAGGAGACACCTGCTATGGTCTCCAGCACTTAAAGGGAGGTGAACAGTGTTGTTGAATATTCGAGAATTCTGTGTGTGTTTAAAAGGAGAGGTAAAAGCATTCAGCACCGTGACCCACAGAGGCTGCAGGGTCACCTCGGCCCAGCCCACGGCTGCCTCAGGGGGAGCTGAGGGTACCATGGGCAGACTGAGAGACACTGAGACTTGGATGCTACGTGCCCTGCTGAAAACCACCCCTGCATCTAGACAAGCCGCCCGTGAACACCGGGGCCAGGCAGGCGTGTCCTGGAGCTGGTATAGCAGGACCGAGGCTGGGCCAGTCCCTGTTCTGTCCCTACGACGTGGGCGAGGCAGCCATCGGGCCACCCACGGAAGCTCCCATGAGGAGTGGGGCTCCTGGGCCCTGCCCTTCTCCCGGAGAACAACAGCTGCTTTCAGAGCAATGACTGAAGGTGAGTCTGTGTGTCCACTTACGTCACCTCCTGCTCATGCAAACAGGCCAGGAAGCGGAAGCCCTCCTGGCGCTGCCCGCATGGAGAACGCAAACCTAGCGTGTTCCAGAAAAGCTCTCCTTTTACTGTTTTACTGTTTGAAAAGTTATGACTTTGTTGTTGTTGTTATGGAAGGAGTACATGCTCATTGTAGGAAATTGAGAAAACACAAAAGTCATTGGAACAGCACGTCCTTTAGAAACATTTATCACTACCAGCCCCTTGTTTGTCGTAGGCGATTGGCAGGAGGTCTTGGGGGCATCGTGGAATAATTGGGGGGATGTTCTTCGCGCTTCTGCCAAGCACGAAGCATGGCACTGCTGTGTTCCTTAAAAGCTTGTAATAAATCCACAGGAAAAATCCACAATGGTTTATTTTTTTGAATAATGAAAGCCCGTAATATTTACTTGTTCTTTATGTACCTTTCCCACACCCTATTCGTTTTCAGGTGTCGGCTTCTCATTTTACTTTCGAGTTAGTCTTTAATTGGAGTCGTCATTTTCTCTTTGAGTAGCAATCTACTTGGGGAGCAGGCAGGACAGGTCTCACAGGACAGGGCACACAAGTAGAAACGAGTGCAGAGGCGAAGCTGGGCTGGAGGTTCCCAGCGCCCTGGCCTGGCGGCCACGCTCCCGGCCCATGTGCACATGGCCACGGCCAGGCGAGCTCTCCTGGGGGCCTGTGGGATGTCAGCTCATGGCCCCCTCCCCCCTCCCAGCAGCATCTTCCAGATGCGAGAAGAGCTGGCATGGCCTGCTTCGTCCCACGGGACAGTCATAACCGCCCAGAGCTCCAGCGAGCCGGTGGCACTCATGTCTGGCAATCAGAAGAAGGTGGCGGTGTGGTTGGGTGCTGTCACCCTTTCTGCTCTGGCTGTGGATGGTGACAATGGGCAGGGATGCTGGCCCGCATTCAGATGAAATCGGAGGTCAGATGGGGTCTGAGGGCCCTTTTAAAACAAAGTGAAAACCTTTAACATGGGGAGAGCTCGTTGTGCTTGTCTGGTGTGACGATCGTGGGCTGGTACTCATAGGGTCCCACCTGGGAGCCCCCGTCTGCAGCCAGCCTGTGCGTTACTTAATGGCCAATTTGGAGATGCAATGTATTTAATTTTTGCCACAAATTTCTGACTCTGTGGCTGCGATCCGACAGAGAGAAACCACTAGAAGGGACCACCTTCTCTTCCCCCGTTTCTCCCATACTTTATGTTGCCGTTTTCTTTCCGGCTGTGGTTGAGGCCGACTGTTTAGAGCTAGTCACGTTTCACATAGGAATCAGCAAGAGGGGCCTGAAAGTGAAGTGAGTGAGTGTGAGCTGCAAAGAGGTGTGCGCTCGCTCACGACCTGTGGAAGTTTCAGCGCGTGTGAGTCAGGACAAACTTCAGTGTCATGTTCCCCAGAGACTGATTTTCCTCTGCCCCATCTTTCTTCGTCTGTCTGCCAACTGGTAAACTATTAACTCCATAGGTCTGGTGGAGTTTCTTTCCCAAGTGCTGTCCTCAGTCACGCGTAATTGTGTCCACGACTCAGGCACGTTCTGGGACACCAGGGAGACACGTGGGCTCGGCTCTGACACGGGTCCCTATTTCTCCCAGGAGGCGGCTCCACCAAGCGCAGGGAGACCCCGCGTTCCTGTGCCTTGGCTGCCCACACGGGCTGTGCTTTCGTGCCGCTCGCATCTGCTTTCTGTGTCTGGGTCCCAAACGCTTATCCGTAATCTCCTATGACTGTGTAGACAGTGAGGAAACAAGTTCCCTGGACATAAAACCAGCAACTGGGTCTTAGTGAAGTCAGTGAAAAAGCAAATTTGAGATAACATGAGCCAAATTCAGACATTGATACGAAAATAATCATCACCGACAGATTTATTTTAGAAACTAATAATATAAAAGATATAAAATATTAAAAGAGATATGTCATCGTCAAGCATGGGACAGGGAAGCAGGAAGAGTAATTATCATGTTATGATTTTTATTATGAGGAATAGTTTTGTTTTTTTTAAATAAAAGCTTTCCTCTTAATAAAACTGTCATTATGCAAAACTAGTGACAAATGCTCGGTTTCGGGGTCAGTATTTAAGACAGGGACACTGCACGCAGGCTGTGAAATTTTTGTATAAATCTCTTATCTGGTATAAGCATTAATTAACAAAGGAAAATATAGTATTTTATTCAAATAATCAAATGATTAGTATTAATGACAAAGGCAAGCCATACCCTGGTGACTTCATGTGCTAAATATCCCTCCTTGTCTGTGGTGTGATTTGAACACAATGTAGCAAGACCAGGCACCTGTCAGCAAAGGCCCCCAGCATCACACGTCCGCACCCGGGGCTCCGGGGCTCCCCGCGCAGCAGGTGGCCATCTAACTCCCCTAAGGAGAACGGACAATTCTGTGCATTGTCCCTCAGTGATTCCCCCAAGGAACTGACAAAGGACAGTCTTAAGAGGAAACGTCTTCTGTCAAATATTCTAGCCAACAGGAAGTGGCAAGCGCTGAGCTTGGGAAAGACTTACCGACTGGCTGTCAAAATTACTTGTGCATTTCATGGTCCAATATGAAGTTAGAGAAAAGAGATTCCATAGAAAGAGGGTCTCAAATGATGTGTTTGTTAGAGCTCTGTCCCCTTCTGAAATTAAAATGAAAACGGGTAACTTGGCTCAGAGGAATGAAAACATAAGGAAGCGGCTGGGGTTGGAGGGACGGGGTCCCCACCCCAACTCGTCCAGGTCAAGTCTTATGCACAGACTCCCAGGAGAGCACAGGAGCCACCTTTAAAACCTGCATTTCTTTCTTCTTAAATATTCTTTGCAGGGTGGTCAAATGGATCAGGTTTCTTAGGCTGTAGGTTTCTCTTCTACCTTCTTTACACGCACTGCATTTCGTCCAGTCTTCCCTCCACTCAGGCAGGGACGCGGATCACCTTGTCTTAACCAAAGACATAGCTCGGGCGAGGGGACTCACGGAGCACCTGTCCTTGGCGTCACCCCCCCCCCCCCCCGCCCCGAACTGTGCTGGCTGCAGGAAGGACCTGCCTCCTGCCTCCTTTGGGGAGCTGCTCTGCGGGACCAGTGTCCTCACACTGAGGTCTGCTCGGCGCTGCCCACCTGCTCATCCTCTGGGCACAGCCCCCCAGTTGCTTGCTCACGGTCATCTTCTCCCTCACAGTGCCTCCCTGGGGCCCTGAGCTCTTAGAGGGGCAGAGGGGCCCTGACGTTGTGCGTGGGTGCTGGTTTAAAGGGCACATTTCACTGTCAACCAAGTCTTGTGGAGGCCCCTGGACTTGTACCTGGAAGACACTCTGATGACAGTGTTTTCAGTTATGAGATTAGCCCCTGGGACACTCTGGGAGGGACTCACACACAGGCGACCGGCTCCATCTGCGCAGGAGTGGGAGGCCTTGCCGGCAACATTGCTGACACTCAGGTGGTCCCTCAGCACCAGCCAGGGCCCCGTGCCCTGTGGAGCGAGCCCTCGTCCCCTGGTCATCCCCAGGCACAGCCCTTAGCACAGGTGTGCAGCCCCTAGAGCTCAGGGCGCTCTCAGAGGTGGTGGAGACGACGCCAGCAGCACCGGGAGCTTCCAGGTGGTCAACGGGAAGGACCTCGTCTGGGGAACTGAGACACAGACGTAAAAAGAACAATGACCACCGTGACCTGTGGACACCACCAGTCGGTCTAATATGTGGTACTGGATTCCAAACAGAAAAGACAGAGTCAGCATGAATTAAAAAAAAGACCAAAAGTTCTCCTAAATTTGGTTTGAAAATCTCCATAAATATACAGATTAAGAGTCTAGCAAACCTCAGGCAGCATCAGTCAAGAGAAAACCACACCAAAGGACAATGCAACCAAACTGCTTAAAACCAAAGAAAAAGAAAAAAATCTTGGAAGTGACTAGATTTAAAAGGGACACACGCTAGTTTTCTGTTACTGCCGGAATGAATCCCACGGCATTAAACAGCAGCATTAAACAGTAAGCTGTTATCTTACAGTCTGTACGTCAGAAGTTCCAGCTAAAATCAAGGCGTCCACACCTGTGTTCCTTTCTGAGGCTCTGGGGGCGACCTCTTTCTCTGCTTCTTTGGCCTGCTGGCAGCGTCTAGTTCCTGTGTGGTAGGACTCAGAGCCCCATTTTCTTGTTGGCTGTGACATGAACCCACAGCTGCTAGGAGCCAGCTGCCTTTCCTGCGTCAGGACACTTGTCCTAACTTCAGAGCCAGCTTTGGTGGGTCAAGGCCCTGTCCCATGTTGAATCTCTCCCCTTCCTTCTCCCATGTCATCTCCCCGACTCACTCTTCTGTCTCTTAGACTCATGTGATTAGCTTGAGCTGAGCAAGAAAATCCAACGTAGTCACCCTGTTCAAGGCAGGCGGATTTGCAACCCCGATTCCAGCCGCAAGCTCGGTGCCTGAGAGCCAGGCAGCATCACACCGTCACGGTCCTGGGCATTCGGATTAGTGTGGGGTCATGTCTGAGCTACGCTGCCCACGGGAGGAGGCCACACAGTGTGACGGTGGACATGACAACTGGTTTCAACTCAAAAAGGAGAAGACAGTGAACAGCATCTTTTTTTTTTTTTTTTTTGGCTTTGTATTCCCTGCTGTCTTCATGAAGGACGTTTAGCTGTGAAACCTACAGCACATTATTGCCCTGATTTTTCTTTATTGTTTTTCTGTTTTCACTTTCGTTGGTTTCTGCTCTTACCTTCTGCTTGCTCTGTGTTTATTTTGCTTTTCTTTACTTAGGTTGCTGAAATGAGAGCCTGTATTATTGATCTGAGACTTTTCCTGTTTTCTGATGTATGCATTATTGCTATAAAATTTCCTTTCAGCACAGCTTTAACTGTTTCCCACACATTTTGGTTATTTGTACTTTAATTTTTATTCAGGTAAATTTTTCAAAAAGATTTGAGCAATTTGTGAAAACCATGATGTAACATGACCAAGCAAGGTTTCACTCAAAGGTTGGTTTTCATAAAAAAAAAAATCAATTAATATAATTCACCATCCTAAGAGAATAAAGGAGACACGGGTCTTTTCAATAGATGCAGAAAACTCATTTTGCAAAATTGTGTACCTATTCACGTTATAAACACCCAGCAAACTAGGAATAGAAACTTCCTCAACCTAGTGAAGGGCGTGTATAAACTAAAACACATTACAATTAATGGCAAAGCGCCATTGTTGCCTCTGTGACACTGGGAACGAGCCAGACGTGTCTGCTGTCACCACTGTGTAACAGTTCTTGATTCCAGATCCTATAAAGTGACAGTAATCAGACAGCATAGAGTTAGTATAAGGATAGAAAAGCGAATCAGTGTAATCGAATAATGAGGCTAGAAATAGATCCATACTAACATAGTCTGGTTTTTATTTTATTTATTTATTTATTTATTTATTTATTTATTTATTTATTTATTTATTTATATTGGGGAAGGGAACAGGACTTTATTGGGGAACAGTGTGTACTTCAGGACTTTTTTTCCAAGTCAAGTTGTTGTCCTTTCAGTCTTAGTTGTGGAGGGCGCAGCTCAGCTCCAGGTCCAGTTGCCATTGTTAGTTGCAGGGGGCGGAGCCCACCATCCCTTGTGGGACTCGAGGAATCGAACTGGCAACCTTGTGGTTGAGAGCCCACTGGTCCATGTGGGAATCGAACCGGAAGCCTTCGGAGTTAGGAGCATGGAGCTCCAACCGCCTGAGCCACCGGGCCGGGCCACATAGTCTGGTTTTTGACAACGGTGCTAAAGCAATCCAGTGGCACTGGACTAGTGCGATATCTGTAGGAATAAAAATGAGGCTTGAATTCTATTTCACAACATACTAAAGGATTAATTTGAGATTAACCACAGACCTAATCTTAAAAACTATATAATTTCCAGAGGAAAATGTAGGAGAATATCTTCATAACCCGAGTATATACAAAGATTTCCTAGAAAGGATACCAAAATCAAGAAACAGAAAATTATGCAAAATCATAATACATCAAAATAAAAATGGTTGCTCATCAACATACATCATAGAGAAAACCAGTAGGCAAGCCAGAGACTGGGAGAAATATTTGCATAACACATATCTGCTAATGGACCAGAATCCATAACTACTGTGGGATTTCCACAACAGAACAATACAAGACAAACACCACAACAACTACAAAAAAAGGACAAACTACTTGTAATGATCCTGTGTAAGGCTCACTTGGCCACTAATTACATGGAAAATGCTCAGGATGTGTAAATTACAGCCATAACAACAGCACACAGACCCTAGAATAGGAAGAAAAGAAAGACAACCACGGGTGAAGGAGCAACTAGAACGCGCACGCAATGCCCGTGGCAGTGTTAAAACACAGCCTCTTGGGGAAATGCTTCGGCAGGTCTCACGAAACCAACCATACAGTCACACGGGACTTAGCAATGATACTGCTAGACATTTACTCACAAGAAATAAAACTTTATTTTGACAAAAAGACTTGCACAAAAATGTTCACAGCAACTTTCCTTGTAATAGCTTCTAACTAGAAACAATGCAAATGATCATAAAGAGAACAGTGGATAAACAAACTGTGTGTGTTCATACAGTGGAATGAAAAAGCAGCAGAAAAAGTAACAAACCACTTACACAAGTGACCATGTGGATGGAAATGACAGACATTAGGCTAAGGAGAAGGAGTCAGAGACAGAAGAAGAGACTCCAGGAGCTCATTGTACAAAGTTCTTGGCGTGATAACACTAATCTTTGGTGACAAAAGCAGAAAAGTTGCTTTGTGTGGGGGACGGCTGGCTGTGAGGCACATAAGGAGATTTTTGGAGGTGATGAGAATGCTCAAGACTTTTGTGGGTTACGTGGGTGCTTGCATCTGTCAAACCCCATCAGATTGTACACTCAGAATTAGTGCATTTCACTGTATGTAAATTCTAAGTAAAAACAAAGAAAACCTACAAATATTGAACTCTGGTTACAGGTTTGCTTTTATCACTTTTAAGGGCTAACATGTCTGAAGCTACTAGCTGTCTAGTCTAGACCTCAGAAAATGAGTAAATATCTTGAGAAAAGTGGGAGCCAGTGTTTCTCACTGCTGGAGAAGGGAGTTCCATGATTGAAAAGGAAAAGACTAGAATGCTCGCTGTGCTTTTGGATTGGAATCAGAGATGTAGTCAGTAAACTCAGGATTTGATTCTTGCCGAAGGAGAAGCACAGGTATGTATGTATGTACCCGTCTGTATCCATAGGCGTGTCTATTTCTCTCTGAGCTCTGTTGCTGAGAGTCTGAAAGCGATGACACGTCAGGAGCCATCAGCACCCTCCAACCCTGACCTTGGTCTCCAGTCACCTTTCCCCTGAAAGGACACGGGCAGCTGAACAGCAGACTGATCCTGGCTGAGGCAGGGAAAGTCCAGGGTATCTGGTTTTCCAGAAAACAAGAAATCGCCCTAAATTCCAAGGACTTGTGGAATCATGTCTTACTTTGTAGCAAATCATCTTGAAACATAGTCGCATAAAACAATGAGCTCTCATCTCCCACCAATCTGTGGGTGATGGGCCAGGTCTAAACGTTCTCATTTGAGGTCTTTGATAAGGCGGAACTAGTGGCCAGCTGGGGTTTCCAGAGGCTTGTTGAAAGAATACAAACACTGCTTTATAGTTACACTGAACTGTGAAATTCAGAAAATGGACTGACGGTGACTTAAAAACACAAGTGGCCCAGAGGGGAGCCTCGGCTGAGTTGCCCCGAGATGTGGTGAACGGTTCATTCTGACACCTGTGGACTCATGTCAGTAGACTGTGTGCGGGCTGCAGGCCTCACACCGACGCTCAAGGGCAAGAGAGAGTGGAGGACGTGCCAGTGAGTGGTGCCTGTCCCTTTGCTGAGAATTATGGCACTCATGGAAGCCCCAGGGGCGTTCCTTTCCTGTATCTTGGTAAAAACGGTGTCATGGAGATTGGTGGCCACAAGAAGTGTTGGGCAAAAGAGTCCTTCCTGGTCTTTAAAATTTTCTCTATAATGGGGGAGGGAAGAGGCAGAGACGGAGAATTGAAAATGACATTGCTGGTGACCAACCAATGGTGCCAGCCTCACTTGAGTGCTAATAATAGTAACAGTGTGGGGAAACAGGTCCAGGACAGACACTGCTCCCCGGAACTGAAGCACTGAGATGCCGGTCGGCTCTGAGCTGGCCCGGGATGGGGCGAGCTCCTCACACCCCGTCCTCCCTCTGAGGCTCACTCTGAACCCAGTCCCGGGACTGTGATCCCTGCCATCACACTTCTCACCAAAAGAAGACATTGTCGGGCTGGATAAAAAGCAAGAGTGAACTCTAGCAAGTATAAATACACTTTAATATAAAGACACTGAGACGTTGACAATACATGGATAAAAAGATACATGAAATATGAAAATACCAATTTTAAGGTAGGTGGTGTGTTAATAATCACACAGCAAAAGGTAAACTGCAGACAAGATAAGGATGAAGAGGGGGCACCACATAATAATAAAGAGGCCCATTCAGGAAGAGGGAAGAAATCCTTAATGCATACACACTTAACTACGGAGCTTCAAATAAATGAACTCCAAACTGACAGAGTTTAAGGAGATCTAGACAAAAGAACACTTATGTTTGGAGATTTCAACATTCCACTCTCACTCTCTCAGCAGTTAGTAGAACACGTCGGCAGAAAATCAATAACGATACAGAATACTTGAATAGTGCTATTAACCGACGTGATCTACTGGGCAGACCAGAGCAGCCCTCCCAACCGCGCAGAACGCGGATCTTGTTAAGAAAATATGGCACATTCACCATGAGAGACCGTGTGTGGGCCACAGAACAAGTCTCAGTAAGTGTGAGGGGACTGAATCATACACAATACATATGCACTTTGACCACAGTGGGTATCAATTAGAAATTATTACAACTCAGTAAGATGGAAAAAACAAAACCCACTGAAATGGGTAAAATATCTGCAAAAACATTTTACAAAAGGAGATGTATGAATGGCCAGTGTGCACACATCAGTCACCTGGAAACATAAATTAGAACCAGAATGAGCTTCCACTCCACATCCAGTAAAATGTCAGAAGTGAAAGTGATGGAGACACCAAGTGCTGCTGCGTCCCCCACGGGCTTAGCAGCTCCTTCCACGTTTAAACATACTTTCCAGACAAGCTGGCACTTGTTCCTGTAAATATTTACCTAAAAGCGATGAAAACACACATTGTCACAAAGACTCACGCACGATCTTCCGAGAAGCTTTAATTGTAATAATCAAAACCTGAAAACAACTCAAATGTTTTTCAAGAGACGAATAAACAAATTATGGTCCAGACATACAATGAAATACTATTCAGCAATAAAAAGAAATAAACTGGTAATATAGGTAATAGAATAGATTAATCTCCAAGTTAGGTTGAATGCAAGAAGCCAGCCACAGAAGAGTACATATAAAACTCTAGAAAATGCAACGTCGTCATAGGGAATCAGTCCATCACGGTTTCCTGGGGCAGCGGAGGGAAGCTTGATTGAGGAAGCGCCCTAGGGAACCTTTAAAATAGTGGATACATTGTTTCGCTTTAGTGTGGTAGCGGATACACAACTGTACACATGTGTCCAAATGAAAATTGGTAACATTTGCTTTATGTAAATTGTACGTCGATAAATCATAACCAGTAAAGTTTTGTTTCCAATTTTAAACTGTCTGAATTAGTGACAATCACAGAAGATTCAGACAGACCAGGGGTCCTTAGCCTGAGGAAGTGTGGAGCTGGTGACGCTCGGCCAGCAACCAGGAGGGTAAGGGCACTGTCAGGGCCGCAGACCTGCTCTGTGACGCAGCTCCGTGAACTGATGCTTTTTGTGCAGTTCTTTCAATGACTCAGAACTTGAAGAGGCAGAAACCAAGAAGGAGTTTTCAACACATTTCTTCATATTTTCCTCCTAAGACAACGTCAAGTAACCAGAAACCATCGCCCGACTGGTTTCTCAGCCCTCTTTGCTGGATTCCAGAGCCCTGAGCAGGGACACCAGCGACTAAGGGAGAGCTTCGACTCCGCGCCATCAGAGACACAGAGCAGAGGGCAGCACCTGTGCATCAGGCCACACCTCCGTTTCTTTCTCCTGTTGTGACTTTTCAGTTACCTTCGGGATGAAGTAGCCCAGATGCTGGATGCCGAGCTGTGCAAATCTTTCACTTTTTGGAATGAAGGGTCGATATATGGCCAGTGGAGTGAATTTGGGCTTTTCATGGGCAGGCGAGTGTCGTAGGCTCCCCCCGCCCGACACGGGATGTGGGAAGCACTGTCCAGAGCAGTCCAGTTGTGCCAGTTCAGGATGCTGGGTGCTGCACAGACTTTCTCAGCGGGCTGAGGTCCTTGGTGCTCCAGAAGAACAGGGCTGAGAGGTTGGGGGGCCTGGTGCACGCTCCCCCACTTCCTGCCTGCCTAGGTTCCCTGACCAGGGGGTCCCCATGCTGCCTCCAAACGCAAGCAGTGACCCTGTGGATAAGAACCAGCTGGAGCACATCTAACACTTGACCTTCCAGGGCTCATCCCAGTGGTTCTGATCAGTCAGCGCCACCGTCTTCCTGAGGACGCTGAGCAGAGCCGGGGCCAGGACCCCTGTGGTGCCCACAACGGGTGCGTCCTCGTCCTCCTCCGTGACATCAAAACTTGGGGCAATCCCCGAGATAACAGTTCACTTTGATTTCCCCGCTGGGCCAAGTGATCTGGGATCTCTGACTGTTTCTTACAACTGCAAGGTGAATTTACAATTATGTCAATAAAAATTTCAATTGAAAATGGATATTGACATCGTAAAGCCTGGGACAGCTCTGGACTCTCCCGTTCGCACCCTCCACGCCTCATTCTCAGCCCAAACAGACAAAGTTGATCAGCCTTCCTGCCCAGCGCACCACCGCCCCCCACCCCGGATGAGCCCACCGCAGGGACGGCTCGTGCTTACTCCTAGAGAAGGGACGGAAAACGCTAACTGAAGCAGAAGGCATTTAATGACAGAAACTGAGCAGGTCACCGGGGAACTTATTTTGGACAAAGGTTTATTTTTCTCCCTTGAGATCTCATCTCATTATGTGTTCTGTGTTCTAACAATTTCCTTTAAGAAGGTGCCTTGGGAGAGGGACTTTCGACTTCAGTGACTGACCATCTTTATCCTGCAGACAGTCTGCTTGGTGTTCTTGTCAGTCCCACCGCGGATCACACGTGGCAGTTGCGGCCTTTGTGACAGGATCTGAGCAGAAAATGTGGGGGACCCTCGGAAAGCAGTCGTGTGGTCCCTGGGTTCCTTTGAGAGCCTCGGGCACTGGCTCAGCCAGGCTCAGCCACCCAGGAGCACAGACCAGGAGAGGGTGACTGTGCTTCAGGGAGGTGACAGCTCATCATCTCAGATCCAATGGGTGATGATAAAAACCCAGTCCCCCAAGCTGCGGTGTCACCATTGCTCTCTGGAGGTCAGGGCATTGTGCTTACCTAGAAGAAACCTCACGCTTGATGCTGGGGTGCTGGCAGGGCACGTCTGTCACCCCAGTGTGACTCCACTTAGCATTCAGCGGTAGCCACCTGACCCCCCACATGCATGTCTTTCATTGAGGGGGGGATCCCAAGGCTCCCTCCTGGCTGTGACTTGCTTGTGATTGATGACCTTGGTCCAGATGCCCTGAGGTCATCTTGTTAGGGACCCATAACCTGGAGCTTTTGCACGGTGCAGAGATGGGAGCCATCCCGGGGCCGCCAGACACAGCTGACCCCATTTATCTCTCAGGGCCTGGACCTGTCATCCCGTTGTCATGGCGTCACGCATGTCCGGGTAGCCCGTAGTGTGTAGGGAAGTAGAGCCCAGGGCATGTCACACCATCTCTTTGTGCCAGAGCCCCTTGTGGACCCCTGGCCTCACCCCTGCCTGCTTCTGAACGTCGCCTGCAGCCTCGTGCTCACCTCTAATTCTTCAAGGACTTGACCCATCACTTTGCTCACAATATCTGCTCAATAAGCCTTATTGCTTAGATTTGGATATTTTTGTTTAATGTTAGACCCCATTTTTTTTTTTCTGGGACCACCATTGGATAGTAATCGAATGTTCTGACTTTTCCAGGCAGAACATCTGAGCATCTTAATATCATTAAAAGCCTGTGGTAAGCCACTGTCACTGGTCTGTGAGCCCCCAGGGACCTGCTCACCTGCTTCTCAGCTTGTCCCATCATGATGCAGAATGTATCTGCCATCCTCTGTCCCGAACGTTAGTCACCAGCCTAAGAGGAAGCATTTTTTCTCCAAACATGCATGCTCAGGGGCTTTCCAGAAGACAGAGGCCGTGAGAGCCAAATGCAGAGGGTGTGGAGGTCATGTGTCGCCTTTTCTGATCTGCTCACCCCTCTTGTCTGGGGACAGTCGGCTGTCACTGCAGGTTCTACCCATAGTGTATTTCATGGATGGTTGAAAAGAGGGCTACACCCACTGCTGCCTAGAAACCGGAAGGATGCATTTAGTGCAAGATGCTGCTCGTAACCCAACGAGGCAGAGGGAGGTCCTGGCCAGGACGGTCTCCGGGCCCTGGCCACCTCGGTCCACACCCACAGCCGTCACTTCTCAGCTGTGAGATCTGTGTACGTGTCCAACCCAGCTGCTGCACTGGGTAGTGATGTCCCCTCATAAGGTTGTGACGAGGGTTCCAGGAGTTCATCCAAGTACTTGGACGGTGCTGACGGCCGGTTAGCAACATGGGTCCCACCGTGATTTCATCTTTTCCCAGATGGGGGAGCAGGTGCCTAGAAGGGTGAGCAGGCGTGGCACTAAGCTTTCCTGTTGGGCTTTTTCCTGACGAGGTCTCCCTGCTTATAAAAGAGGGTTGCAGGGGGCTTCCAGCAGCTCTGGCCTGCGCTGCCGGGAGTGCCAGCGACGGCTTCCTCCTGCTCCCACCATCCAGGCATTCACTGTGGTTGTGTATAGAAGGTGGGTTACCTCACGCCATCATCTCTGAAGGTGCCATCATCATGCGACTTCAGGTGATCCTATTAATGTGTCCAGGGTCCTTCCCAGTGTTGTTTCTGCTCATTGCTAATAGCGGGCTCAGAGTTGTCCTGCCGTGATGCCCTGGGCCTCCTGTGTACCAGTCCCCTGATTGCGGTGACCCACGTGAGGCTCTCATTGTTATGCTGTAACCATGCTCTCAAAATACAAACGAAACAGAGTCTTTGATGGAAGAAGGTGCAGTTGTGGTGAGTGCTCCCGTGAGCCTCTCCTCTAGGCTCCAGGCCTGCGAGTCCTGTCTGACAGGACTCTGGCCTTGGCACTCCCTTGTTTTGGGCAGAGAGGCCAGGAGGCGCTGCTGAGCCCCCGCTGGCTGTGCCCCTGTGCCCGCTTGCCCTCCTGGAGTGTGGCCCTGGACGGCGTGTGCACACTGCTGGTCAGCCTCCAGCGGCTCCAGAGGCCACATGGAAGAGAGCCAGTGTGCCTGCAGTCCCAGCACCGATGGGCCCAGGAGCTGAGAGAAGCCCGGCGAGACCAGCAGGGGATGATGCAGAAACATTGTGGGTCGTGAGGCGTGGCTGTGCTTTGCTGTGGGCTCCAAGTTCTGATTGTTGTGCAGCGACAGGTAACTGCACCATCAATGCCAAACAAGTCAGTGTGCGTCCCACCAACGGAAAGTTTCAGCATTTTTTTGTGGCCATTAAATAGGGTAAATGTATTAAAAACCTAAATAACATTCTCAAAATTAATTTAAATTATGATTGAATTATGCCCACTTTAGCTGGTTTTTATATGACTGGGAACACGGCATAATAACAAGATTTTCAGATCATCGTGCCAGTGTTCTGGGAACGCCTACGCCCGTCCTTCTTCTTACCCACCTGAAGCGCCAAGGGTTCCGGAGCTGGGCCTCACTCAGGGGGACAGAGGCCTGTCACGCCGCTGGGTGGGCTTTGACAGGAAACCAGATTCACAGCCGGAGAATGAGGGGTCTGTGAGCACCGTGGACTAATAGATTGTGGACAACACTGTGTGTCTCTGTCACTGAAAACTGCCTTGGCTGCCACTGAGAGCGCTAGCAATGTCTGCTTATCGGAGGTTTCAACCTGCTCCATGCTGAGACACAGCACAAACTCTTTAGTCTTGATGATTTTTAATGCCCAGTGATTATGGTCCATCAAATTTTATCTTCTGATTGATACAGAAGCCGTACGGTTAAGCTGCTAATCCATTTACATTACTTAACTCCAACCCTATTAATTTAATGGAAACAAATGTCCATTGTGAAAACCCCACTGAAGGTGAAAAGTAAATGTTGTATTTACGTATTAGCACTTTTTTCTGAGTTGGGAATTGTAAAATGCTACCATACGACATAACCAATCAGTGTTCAGAGATGCTAAGGTCAATGTCACTTGTGAGCAGAGCACTCGGGTGGCCTGTGGCATGCGAGACAACATGCTCTCCGGGGAGCTGCCCTGGGGTCTCCCGTATCCTCCCTGAGCCCTATCACCCTGTCCTGTGGCTCGAGGAAAAGCAGCCACCAGAAGAGACACTCACAGAAGCACTAACTCACAGAAGCGTCAGAAACTCACACAGGGCCAACAAAAGTTTGTGTCCCCGCAGGCCAAGTGCCCTGAATAGACTGGATCTCAGGGAGTCCACGGAAGGTGTTATCCCAGCCATCGGGACGAATTAGGCTCATCTGGACTGACCTTAAGAAAGCATTAAAACTAGCCTCAAAAAGAGCAAAATGATATCAATTAATTGTACTTCAGGGGAATAAAAAAAAAAAAAGAAAGAAAGCCCAAACCTAAAACATTTAAAGGAATAATGACAATAATATAAAAAAAAAATCTAACACCTACCATGGTAAAAGGCACAGTGTCTGGAATTTAATTATAAAAGTTACTGGACGTGCAAAGGAACAGGAAAATATGACCCACAACTAGGAGAGAAATGCATCAATAGGGACAGAAAGAGAAATGTCAGAGATGGTGGAAATAACAGCAATTATAAAAATGCATGAATCGTCCAGAAGCTAGAGGAAAATGTGTAACTTATTGCACTTCATTAAGTGAGATATAAGTTTGAAAATAAAAGTCTCAAAGAGAATATTTAGATACAAAAAGCACAATATCTGAGATGAAAAATGCACGGAATGGGACTAACAGGTAGAGACAAGTACTCTTAGAAGTTTAGCAAACTTGAAAAATAGCAACAGAAAGTATTTTTTTACATTTTGAGAAAACTGTGTATTCTGCTACTGTTTTGGTAAATAAAATATTACCAAGGTAGACCACACTCTAGGATATAAAATAGTCTCAATAATTTAAAAATGATTCAAGTCATGCAAAGTATCTTCTCTATAGCAGAATTAACTTCCCAAATGTTTAGCAAGTAAATGACACACTTTTATACAGTCCATGGGCTAAAGAAGAAATCAAAAGAGAAATTAGAAAGTATTTTGAACTGGAAGAAAGTAAAGCCATAACATGCAGAAATGTGTGGGATGAAAGAAAAGTAGGACATAGGAAATTAAGACATAACATTAGATACCTGTGTGGAATAAAAGAATGTCTCCAATCAGAGATCATTCTTTATGGTAAGAAACTAGAAAAAAAAAAAAACAAGTTAAACCAAAAGTAAGTAAAAGAAGGAAAATAATGAACAGAGAAGAAACTATCAATTAAAAACAGAAAAACAATACAGAAATTTAAATGAAACAAAGTATGTTTCTTTGAGAAGGACAATAACATTGGTAAACTTTTCTCAGATTTATTGGGGGATGAAAGAGAGAAGACACACATACCTAATATCAGGAATGAGAAAGATTACATCACTACAGACCCTACGGATATTAACAGAATGAGGGGGAATATTAGAAAACAATTTCTTCCAATAAATTTTACATCTTAGATTAAATGGAAAAAAAGTTCTGGGTAGCCATAATCTACTAAATCTTACTCAAGAATAGATAACGTGAATAGCCCTAAAAAGGTCAACTCCTGATCCATGTGGCTTCACATTCAAATTCTACCAAAAGATTTAAGGAAGAAATAATACCAACGTACAACAAAACTGTTACAGAAAATTAAAGCAGGGGGAATATTTTTGAACTTGTTCTATAAGGTCAACGTTATCCTAACGCCGAAACCTAATGAAGGCATGATAAGTAAATAAGACTACAGACCCATAATCTTCATGGACATGGATGCAAAAATTCTAAACACTCTTCCAGCCAAGTGAACCCAGCAGCATCTCACAAAAGTAACAGAATCCCGAGGAAGTGCTGCATATCCCAGGAATTTAAGGTCGGTTGAACATTATACAATTAATAGACGTAGTTTGGCACATTGAGACTGTAAAGGACAAAGTCACATGATCATCTCAGTGCACGTCCAATATGGTTTTTGAGAAAAACCAACCGCAATTACTGATAAAAACTCTCAGCCAACGAGGAATGGAAGGGAAACTTCCTCAAACAGATATAGATGATGATGGTAATAATGAATAATAATAAACAATAATGCAGCCAAACAAAAGCTGTACTTACACTTAATGGTGAATACTAAATGCTTTCCACCTAAGGTCAGTAACAAGACGAGGACTGTGTCTTTTGTCATTGCTGTTCAATGCTGGACAGTCTAACCAGCATAGTGAGTAAAAACACAAAAGCCAAAGCACAATCAACAGGTAAAAGGCATCTCAACTGGAAGTGACAAAGTAAAACTGTTTTTTCCTTTATCAGATGACATAATCATTTGTGTAAGAGATCCTATGGGATGTACAAAAAAGCTACAGAAACTCATAAGTGAGTTTAGCAGATCACAAGATATAATGTTGATGTACAGATATCAGTTATTTTTATGTCCTTGCAATTACTGAAAATAAAAATAAAAATTACTATTTACGGTTGCGTCTGACCAACAGGTGCAAGACCTGGGTATAAAACGTTGCAAAGTGAAATTAAGGAACAAACAGACAAGTGGAGAGATATTCCGTGTTCATGGCACAAGGATCCAGTACTGCTGAGATGCCACTTCTTCCCAAAGTTACCCCGAGGAGAACGAGCAGACTTTTATTTTTGTGCGAACTGACAAACTTATTCTAAAGTTATTCTGTGGTTGCAAAGGGCTTTGAATTGTCACACAACATTGGGAGCGAAGAACAAAGTTAGAGGATGAGTCGTGGTTTCTTTAGGACATAAAACTACGATAATTAAGAGCGTGTGATTGGCACCAAGTGCGACGAGACAAAGGAAATGGGACAGAGTCCAAGAGATGACAGTGGCACGTGCGTCCCCAAAGACCGGCTTTCCCAGGCTCGCGAGGGACTTCGCAGACAGGGCTGGGCTTCCTGAGAAACGCGCTGGAAGTGCTTCCTGATCGGGTATCCACACGCAACCTGGGGACTTTGCTCCACATGTGATGCATTGTGTTGAGTTTGTGTGAGGATAATGTTGGCCCTTCTAGAACAAGTTGAAGACATGGGTCGTAGACGTAAATGGAGAACCTGACGCTGTCAAACGTCTGAGACGGAGTCATAGCAGGAGATCCCTGGGACAGAGTTGGGCAGATTGCCTAAGCTTGCCATCAGAAGCACGGTCTGTAAAAGAAAAATTTGATAAATTTGACTTCAAAAAATTAAAATATCCATTCTTCAAAAGGTACTGATAAGGTAATGAAAAGACAAGCCACTGACTGGGAAAAGATTTGCTAAGTTTTTATTGACAAAGGACTTGTGTCCGGAATATATAAATAACTCTCAAAACTGTAAAATGGAAACAGCCCAATTAAAAATGGACAGAAGAGTCTAACAAACACTTCCTCATAGAAGACGTACGAGTGGCAAATGAGCACCTGGCAAGGTGATCCACAGCGTCACGTAGAAAAGAAATGCAAATTAAAACCACAGTGGGACACCTGTACCCAGCGATTGGATGACTAAGAATGAACAGCCCACTGTGGCAAGTGTTGGTCACATAGGGGAGGGGCTGGTGAAAATGCACAACCATTCTGGGAAACACTTCTGTAACTTTTTTGAGCTCTGTATTATTATTTTTAAAATCTAATATCCCTGAATGCATTTTTGAGACTATCAATGATAAAGGGTTATTGCAAAGTTATAAAAACATTTTCACGCACTAACTGACAAGCCGTCATGGTGTCATGTGAGTGTGCAAGCTTTATGCTTCGTGGTCTCTCTATTTCCTCCTTACATCTCACACATAGAGGATGGACAATTAAATTCGCAAACTCATCCTAGAAAAAGTGCTACACACCTCATTGCTGAATATCACTACGGTCACCTTCAAAGTCCTCCCCTTGGGAAGCTATGCACTGATGCCAGCACCTAGTCCACTCTTCAAAGCAATTTTGGAACTCTTTATCTGGAATGGCCATCAGAGCTGTCGTCATATTACCCTTGATGTCCTGAATGTCATCAAAATGTCTTTCTTTCAATATTTCCTTTATCTTCAGGTAAAGAAAGAAGTCATTGGGGGCCCGATCAGGTGGGGGGGGTTCCAATACAGTTATTTGTTTACTGGCTAAAAACTCCCTCACAGACAGTGCCGTGTGAGCTGGTGCATTGTCGTGATGCAAGAGCCATGAATTGTTGGTAAAAAGTTCAGGTTGTCTAACTTTTTCATGCGGCCTTCTCAGCACTTCCAAATGGTAAACTTGGTTAACTGTGCAGTTGGTACAAATTCATAATGAATAATCCCTCTGATATCAAAAAAGGTCAGCAACAAGTTTGTTAACTCAATTGTCAGACCTCATATTTAACGTACAATTTCCCATTTTTTCCTACCGACTTACTCAGCTGGTGTCTCAGTCTCTAGCACGAGCCAGGCTGGTGGGTACACTAAGTGGACATTCCTGTTCAAAGCACATTTTAAATAGTAAACAGCCACATTCTGTCCTGCAAAGAAAAGTGCAATAAAACTGCTTCAGAAAGACTGAAGAAAGAGAACACATTAGCTGGCGTTGGACGGCTTCAGACGAGCCTCACACGGAGCGGAACCTACAGCTATTGCGTCCATGTCAGCGATGCAATAAGCCTCTTCATGTGACACTTCCAAGTTAGTGGTCATGATCTTACATTTTGTTTGTGCTTTGGGAGAATTTTAATTGGATTATCTTTTGTGTTCTGTTATCCAGAGGAAGAATTTTGGGCGGCAGGAGGAATCGACTGGAGGTGTTTAGCTGGACACCCAACCAGGCACTGAGGGAGCCCATCTCCGCCCAGCGCAGTCTCATCTCACTGCCCGTCTCCAGAGGGGACTTTGGCGGGTGCATTAGTGGGACGTAGTCCTCAGCTGACTGTCAGCACCTCAGACCTGGGTGTCAGAGCGATTGCCCCCCTGGCCAGACAAAACAGAAAGCCCTGATAACGGGTTCAGATTCTATTGTCGGGGAAAGAGAGAAAAACACGTTCCAGGGCATTGTCCATTAGTATTGCAGGCTTCCAGCTACATGGCCATTTGAGTAAATCTGTGGCCGTCTGTGTCCCCAAGGCAGAAGCCTCTCCCACAGCGGCCACAGAGACAGTTGGCCACAGTCGCCCTGAGACCGCAGTGTCCTGGGATGTGCTCAAAGCATTTCTTCGTGATGCCCTTTCCCTTACGTCCTAACTGCACAGGTGGGGACTGATGACACACATACCCATGTGAGCGGAGCTTTCTTTCCTTAACAAACCTGACAGCTCCTTCTGAGGTGGGCGTGGAAAGAGTGCCAGGTGCCGCCTTTGCCCCTGCACTTGGCAGACGTCCTGCCGTGGCTGTGCCAGTCGGAGACCATGGATCTGGGGGTTGACGTCTCTCTGTGCCTCTGTCTAACAAATCTGTGCACTGGCTTGTAAGAAAAATCGATCCTGTTTTTCCCTGGTATTTTCTCCACAGGTGAGTTGATGGATTGTCTCACTACTTCCCATCCCCCCATTTTGTTATCAGTGTGTTTCTCTTGCTTTAGGGTTGAGCATTCGATAACATCTCAGTGGGATGACACCAAAAGAGGGTCCACGACCTTATCTCCTGGCAATCGCGTCCCTGGTGACTGAGTGCTGGCCTCGGCTGTAAAGCAGGGCCCGTATCTCCCGGGCCTCCTGGCCGATTTATGAGCTGTGCTATGTTCCTATATTAGCCACTGAGTGTCACAGATGTGTCCCCAAATCACGGTTCAATTACTTTAGTGGGGTTGCCTGCCAGGACTCCTATGTTTTCCCTCCAAATCAATAGAGACAAACTGTTCCCCGGGTGGAGCACGTGCCCTCCTCCCAGCACAGTGTGGCTGGGGGGACGGGAGGTGGGCACCTGGGGCTGTCCATCAAAGGCTGCCACCAGAGGTGAGCCAGCCCTGACCCCTGGCCCCCTCAAGTGCATGCGGGCTCCCCTGTTGCTAAGGGTCCCCTGGAGCCAAGAAGAGGACACGTCCGTGGCTGGGCTTTCCGGCCAAAGGTGACCATGTGCGCTGTTCTATTACCCGTGTTTGAGAAGATGCACCTCCATTACATCAAGCTGCCTTTTGAAAAGTGATTTACAATTTCCGTGACACGGTGGGGGTGGGGGCTGGAAGGTGAAGAAGCGGCCGCTGAGCCGTCAGAAAAGGGACCTGCTTATCTGGCAGGTAGATCACATTAGTTAGAAAAATGGGGGTTCTCCTGCTCGAGGTGATTTGTGACTGTCTGTTGGTGCTCACAACCCCCGTCCTTCTGGAGATGGTAATTCATTCTGAGCTGCCCCTGGACCACTTTTCGGCCCCCACAACCCCTTTCACTGCCAAGGGAGTGGGGAGAGGATGTCAGAGCTGGGACACGGATTTGCTGATCCGAAGCGCAATTCCTTCCTTCTCTTCCCCTCTTGAGATGATAAAATCCATTCTCATCTCCCAGGTGACACAAGGATGGCCGGTCCTGGAGGCAGGCGGCTTGGACAACTGAGGCACCGCACTGAAGTCCGGGCTCCCACATTCATTCCTCAACAGCTGTGAGGGGCAAGCCACAGTGCTGCGTCTATCCCGTGTCTCCCCTCCGTCTCCCCCTCCTGCTCCCTCCGTCTCCCCCTCCTGCTCCCCTCTGTTGTCCCCTTGGTTCCCGTGCCCTGCACTTGCTGTTTGTTTCATTCTCTTCCCTCCTCTCTCTTTACTATAAACTTGCTTGTCTTCATTTAGGATTCAACCACTGACCAGATGCTACGTTCCTATATTAGCCACTGAGTGTCACAGATGTGTCCCCAAATCATGGTTCAATTACTTTAGTGGGGTTGCCTGCCAGGACTCCTATGTTTTCCCTCCAAATCAATAGAGACAAACTGCTCCCCGGGTGGAGCACGTGCCCTCCTCCCAGCACAGTGTGGCCTGGGGGACGGGAGGTGGGCACCTGGGGCTGTCCGTCAGAGGCTGCCACCAGAGGTGAGCCAGCCCTGACCCCTGGCCCCCTCAAGTGCATGCGGGCTCCCCTTCCCAAAGGCGGTGCCACTGAGCTCCTCAGCCCACTGGGCTCCCTGCTCCTGCCCTGACACCAGGTGTGCCCCTGTCTGCTTTGTCTTGTCCCACCTCTAGTCCTGCCCAGCCCAGTGGCAGGTGAGCATGTGCTCAAAAACGGCTGACGGGGCTAAATTCACGTACCTGTTGCACCAAAAAGCAACCTGAGACCCAGAGAAAGGTGATGGACCTAAGTCACAAGGCAGCTACTGACAGGGCTGGAGGCAGGTTTTGCTTCCCGAGCTTTGCCCGTGATTGTCACCCCTCAATTAATGGGGCTCACGAATGTCCCAGGATTTAACCCCCAAAGCAGGAGAAAACAGCCGCATCCTTTAGGTTCCCTTATGTTTTAAAAGAGCACATGTCAAAGCAATAAATTCCGCCAAGTCCCCAGAGGACAAGGTCTGGCAGGCATGAGTGGCTGTGTCTCCTCCTGGACCCGTCCACACTGGGGGCGTGGGGACCCCAGACACTCATCTGTAGGAGTAACCTGGGGGGACCTTCTGGGAAATATTTCATCTCTACTGAATTCTGCTGAAAAGGGGGTTAACTTTTGTGTCTTATTTTACCTTCTTTTTAAAAATTCCTTTTCTTAGAGCTACACTTGAAGCAGAAGAAACCAGAGTAAGTACTGGTTAACATATAATAATTTTAAAGTCACCACTTCCCATATGTTTAATTGTTGGTCAGGGCATTTATGATTTTTCTTTTTGTTTCATCGACTGTCTCCTGGAAGCCCAAGGTTTTGCTGTTTAAAAAGCAAGACCCCTTGGGCCCTGACGGTGTGTCACTCACCACGAGGCCACCAGTCCTGCAAGGTGAGTGTTAAGGCTGTGTCTCTAACACACAAGCAAGAAACGGCCGGTCATTCAGGCTTTCCCATGAGGGGTCTGGCAGCGCCTGGGGCAGCTGAGGCACATAGTGGGCTGCCTCCTGCTGGTCACCCAGCCTTGCTTTCTGAAACTTCGGGACTCAGTGCTGGTGACGTCACTGAGGGTTTCTGCCTGGGTGTGTGCTAAGCGGTCTGCGTAGGTCACCTCATCAGTTACTTGCCATAACCGTAGAGTCGACACTACGTCTGTTTTAAAGATAAGAACACAGAATTTTGGAGAGATCAGCAATTTCTCTCAGCTGCCTGGCAGAGAGGCATGCAGCCGTGTGTGCACCTGACCCAGAGCCAGTAACGGACACAGCTACCCTGTTTCCCTGAAAATAAGACCTAGCTGGACAATTAGCTCTAATGCGTCTTTGGGAGCAAAGATTAATATAAGACTTGGTATTATATTATATTATATTATATTATATTATATTATATTATATTATATTATATTATATTATATTAAACCTGGTCTTATATTATAGTAAAATAAGACTAGGTCTTACATTAATTTTTGCTCCAAAAGACGCATTAAAACTGATTGTCCATCCAGGTCTTATTTTCAGGGAAACACGGTATATGCTTAGCACACAGGGGATGCCCGATATACCTGGCACCACTGTCCTTCTCCTGCTGTGCCCTGACCATGGGACAGTCCCAGGCTCACAGGCAGGACACAGTGAAAGCTTGTTGACCAGATGATGGAATACAGGGGTGGCTGACTGGATGAATGGTGCACACATGCATTTCAAAACAGCCTTCTGGAGCTCAGGTAAGTCACTGGGACACAGAAGTGGGGCCATTAAAATTCTACCGAAATAGTTCTGTGCTGACGTCAACAATTTGGCCACATTTGAAGGATCAGTTTGGTGTCATAATTTTTTAGAAAGCTAGTTCAATAATCCTAAGTCAGAATAGCTTTTCGTTTCACGCATCTGTTCAGCCTGAGACCCAGAGGACGTGAATTCCCACTGCCCACAGTTTAGCTGCAATCTGCCCATTTCAAGCCGGAAATCTGAGCTGAGTTCACAACCTCTTCTGTCTCTGGGAGTCGATAATTCACCACTTTAGGGCAGCGGGCCCACTAACATGAACAGCTTGAGAACACACTCTTCATTGATCAGATAAACAAGTCGTGAGATATTTTATTACAAAGCGATAGACCAATTTGGCCATCTTCTCACCAGCAATGGACTTAGATTGAATGTGAAATGGCAAGAAATTTGCTTCCCCAGGGAGCTATGAGAAGAAACACAGAGCGAAAGCTCACCACGAAAATGGCTCATCCAACTGGAGGTACATTGAATTCAAACCGAATTTAAGACCTACCTCTGATCAGCGAAAGTTTTACAGAATGGTGGCTGGTGTTTCTTTGTTAATTGTGCTCTGAATCCTTTGCAACATTTTGTTCTACACTTATGTCACAGTTTTAGCTTTTTCTGGATGTTTCTTTATTGAAATACATTGATTATATTGGTCACTTACCTAAGCATTAGTTGTCATGATTCTGATTTCATCTTAGGTAAGTGGTTGAGGGAATTTTAAAGTCACTCATAAAGGAAGAGGAGGAATTGCAGGTGACACACTGGATGCTCGCCGGGCACGTGTTCCACGTCTGAGGAAGAGGCCGGAGTGTGGCAGCCGGTGTGGGTGGCAAATGTCTGTTTTGGTAGCTGTGATTCGTAGTTGTGTCAACCAGTCAACTCAGGGCAGAGGGTGGGTGCCTGAGAAATGTGGGGTGCATCTGCTCAGACAGCATATGGCCCGGAACTGCGCGGGGTCACAGAGGGAGATTCAGGCACTCGGAGAAGGAGGCTGGGGACCCTGTCCCGGGAGACACCTTGTTTTAAAGACTCAGAGAGAATGAGAAGAAGGGGAAAAAAGGGGCTGAGAAAGTGACCGGTGAGGTAGCTGTGATCTTCTGTCTTCCCCAAGTTTCTGAAATGTCACTGGGATGTTTTGAACTTGGACCTTAACAGTCAGGCTGCTCTGTAGCAGGCGGGTTGTTTGTGGGTGAAGTGTTTCCTTCTTTCTGCTGCATCTTTTGTCATCTCCTCGCTCTGTTCTCTCTGCCGTCTCTTACATGTTGGCCTCCCAAGCCTTCTCCTTGGCCTCTCCCTGGGGCCCGGGCCTGCTGAGCTGGAGTTCACCCTTTCTATCACTTAGGGAGACCATGTTTGCCACACAGATTAATCGTCGCATGAAACACAGACAATTTTCTTTGATCGTTGAACTCATTTAAAATGTGAATAGCGTCTAGAGGAACACGCAAGCATGAATTTGCAGAAATGCCTCACTCAGCAAATCAGGTCGGCAGGCTCTTGACTTGCAAACAGGATTTGCGGTGACACAGACGTTCTTAAAGAAAAACACTGAATGACAAAGTTACAATTGAAACTCCTGCCATTGAAATTGTTCTTCTCCCCCCAATTCACGGGCTCACAGTACCTTTTAGAAAAGGTAACACGCATCCTTGGGTTCTGAGTGTGTTAGATATAAGTAATAAATGTGGATGATTCTGGGTGATGTTCTAATGTTTATTGTAAATTAGAAACTTTCTCAGGGGATGAACAACATAAATTAATCCTGAGTTTTTGTGTCTCAAAGTAAAAAGAATGAATTGAACTGTAACTCATTGATATTTAGAAAATATCAGACATATCCTGCAGTTTATTTTTTCTATTGCTGAAAACATTTGGGATTTGAGCAACTATTTCTTTTAAAGTAGAGACAAAAAAGATTGTACTTCTGACAAGAAGGCTCCCGGGACTCAGGGCCTCGTGTGGAGGAAGCGAGTCTCGCCGTGGCCGGGACACCTTCCTGTCTGCTCTCCAGGGGCCGTCTGGGTCTGTGACCCTCAGCTGCCAGCACCTGAACTCTTTCCTTTGCTGGAAAAGGCATTTCAGCATCAGCAGTGGGTTTGCCACCTCTCTCTGCTGGGGTCCTGCTCACATCTTGCCCGGCATCTCAAGTTAACACCGACTGAGCCACTGCCTTCGGCTCCTATGGTGGCTGAAACTGGTGAACTTGGCTGAAGACAGTGACCATGGCTTCCACACGTCTCGGTCACCATGCCCAGGACGGCCATGCCACACGCATCCAGAAGCAGGACCATACAAGAGACGGTCCCTCCTGCTCGAGGCTCTCTAATATCCATTTGTACCGACACCATTGTTTTTGGTTTTGTTTGTTGGGTCTTCTTAGGCAACTGTTTTCAGAACTAAAATGATCCAGTAGCAGTTAATCTGGATATTTTGGCCATTTCCAAGATCAACTAAGTCAGTTTCCTGCTCTGATGGTTTATGGGAGCCTTTTAGATTGTGCCTTTTAGATCAAATCACGTCGATTGCTGCGAATGCATACGGCCGGAAGCAGCCCGCCCTTGAAAAAGCAAATAAGGGAGGTAAGATGGACTCTCTTATAGTCGCTGTAGATACAAAAGTCAGTGGGAGAATTCAGGGTCAAGGGAGGAATATTTGCTTAGTCAAACTCACTTATTTGTATTTGTATTCAAAACGGAATGAAAGACCAATTGTTCGTCTTCACTCTGAGGGTTTCTAGCAGAAAACAACAATTGTCCTTAAATGTGAAAAGTAAATACCTTCCAGTTTGCAAGTTGGCCAGTTCATTTACAGTTTTCAGAGGTTCAAGTGTGAGCAGTTCTTAATGATGACAAGTTGTCACTGTGGTGAAAATATATTGACTAGAGATGCTGAAATATAGTATAAACAGACATAATCACTGGTTCCAATTTGTCCCAAGAAGACATAAGACCAAACTTGGCCCTGGAATGGCAGAAAAGGGCCACTGTTGGGTCTCAGGCAGCACGACCGGAGAGCCCTTGCCTGAGGAGGCTCGAGAACGCTGGGCCTGGCCGGGGAGGCACTGCACGTGCCTGGGACCTGGATGCGTGGCCCTAAGAGTCCCTGCTAAAAATGCAGTTGCATGTCTCTCCCTGTCAAGCTGAATGGACAACACAGAGTGTGATGCCCGTGAATTGCAGTCGCTGATGGTGCCATCTGCACCGTGGACTCTGAACGGACATGTTTTGTTTCCATTGCTGCGGTCTCGACGAGAGCAGACTCTAGGCTCATTGCAGCCCCAGCTGCGCCCAGGAAATGTGCTCTCCTTCAGCAGGCTCCATCTCTGAGAGCCTTCAGCATCCCCAGCCTGCATGCTCCATGTCTGTTGTCACGGTGCCCAATGTGACGGAGTCCTGCCTGTCCACGGCCTGGTTCCATGCCACTGACAAAACGCTTGGGAAACGCCAAGCAGCAGAATCACATCAACAAGACAGCTGGAGTTACTATGGGAAGTTCCAGCAATGGTGGGGGAGATGGGTGTCTCATCACTCTTTTCTGGAGATTGATTCCAGAAGGAGGGTGGGCCTCAGGCTGTCATCTAGGCTTCTTACTTGCAGGGGACTCTTGGCAGAGGTAACTGTCAGCTCTATGCCCCTTGGGTCAGTGGGCTACGGCTATTGCTAACCCGACATCAAGAAGAGAAGCAATAGGTGATGACGCCGTAAGGGGAGGGAGTGGGTGGTGGGCAGGCGGGAAGGACGGGGCGGGGGGCTCCAGCCTTGGCCTCTCCGCTGAGGTCTCTGTGGACAGTCTCACCCTTAGCAGTCAGTCCTGTGATGCTCTGTCTGGCATTCCAAGCGGACGCCCCACACGGAGGCTGCAGGAAGCCTTTGCTGGAGCAACGCTTGCATTTGGCCAGCCCTGTCCATCAAGGTGTGGCTGTGCTGGTCACGTTTGCATGGTGGACAAGGGGGATCAAGCAGACCACGTGGGTGAGGGTGTGGGTGTGAGTGTGGACGAGGTGGGCAGTGCAGAGTGTGTGGGAGTGGGCAGCTGAGGCAGCTGCTCAGCCCAATGTGCACGACAAAGGGGGAACATGACCACGACAGGAATGAGTCAGCATGGGAAGGACCCAGAGCGGGCACTGTGACACGTGGGCCACCATGCAGCAAATGAATGGACACTGCACCCTCAGGGACCTGAGGCTGTGGCCCTGAAAGCTCATTCCTGAGCAAAGGCCGTTCAGTGTGTCCCCTTCTGGAGGAGCATGGTCCCACAGGGAAAGCACACCTGCAGGATGCTGGGCCACAGAGAGAAGGACGTGCATCAAGCAGCGGGGCGGGGGGGGGGGGGAGGCCGCTTTTAGAGAAGAACGTTCTGGAAATGTGTCACCGAGCTCCAGTGGGCCTCACCTCTGTCATAAACACCTGTCATGAGGACACTGCCCACCCCAGGGGACGCTGGGTGGAGGCTCTCAGGACACAGCCCCAGCGGGAGAAACTCCTGTGACTGCACGACTGTCAGAGAGCACTCTGTTATTCAGCACGGCCTGAGCGGCCGCTGGGCTCCGCAGGGAGGGTGAGAAGGCGGTGGCATAGAGCCCACCTGAATCGAGCCGTCAGTGTGGCCGCCCATCGGTCTGAGCTGGTGACAGTGGGTCCCGTGAGTGCAGCAGGGGGCTGCAGGGGGATCCCGCGGCCCCCGATCTGCCCTCCGCCTTCTCTCCTAGTAACTGGCAACAACAACACTTAACACCGCCTCACAAAGAAACTCTACTTATTTGTTTACTGACTTTTGTAAAAAAAAAAAAAAAAAAAAAAGTCGAAGTGCAACTGATGCCAACCCAGGGCGAGGAGCGCGCCTCCTCCTGGGCCTGGCCTGGCCGGGCACCCGCCTGCCGCTTCCATAACGAGTTCTAGTAACAGCTCTATTACTGCCCGCCTGCCAATTGGCCCGGCGCTCTCCAAATTAGCCACAAAGAAGCCAGCCTGTCAATATTAATTCCACCACAGAGAGTGCTTGTTCCGGGAGGACAAAGGTGTCCAGGCTTGGGCAGAACGACTTAACGCCTTGTCTCATAAAATTTAAGCTGCTATTGATCGCATTCTTCTATTGTGTGAAGGATTACGCACGGTGTGCGCGCGTGCGCACGCACACACACACGCGGGGGTGGCACCAGCCTGCGCCCCCATCACTCACATGGCTCAGCCCCTCCTCCCTGCCTACCAGAGTCATTCAGCAACATGAAGCAAATTAAATCAATGAATTCATCCTAGCAGATGGCCACTTTAACACTCAGTTAGCCTTTAGATAATTGAGCGTTGACTCCGGAATCATAAAATGGATGGCTCGTTTGTACATTTTACTGAAATAGATCGCTGAGGTTAAATAAATGAAATCCCATTTGTCAGGCGGTAATAAATGGTCTCCCCTTCTGCAAACAGCTCTGTTTGGCCTAATAAATACAGGACGTTCCAGTGCTTCTCCCTTGATAGGGTTACAGCTTAATGAAATGGCCTTTTCCTCTGCTTGTTTTTACCTCCTCCTGCACCGTGCGATAAGTAGCAAACCAACGAAGCTTGTAATTACAATCTTACAGAAACCCGGCCAATCTGTATATAAATCTCACCCTCCAATTACAAGATGTAATAATTTTGCAGTCAAGCTGGTAATGAGGTCTAATACTCATGCCTGCGATAATCCCGCTGGATGCTGACTCTATCAGATGTTAGCTTTGTAATTATACTGGCATAAAATCATTATTTCATGTTCAGCAGAAAAATGAGGTTGGTGGGAAGTTAATTTTCTCTATGCTCTGTGAAGCGTAGACAAAATTTTAATGATTTAATCATTATGGTTATCCCTTTTGCAATTGACCCACGTTACTTGTGTAGAAACACTGGCACATTTAAAAGTCCCCGTTACCCGATAAAGCTTGCCAGGTATGCAGCTTTTAATGTAAGAATAACTGTATACAATTAAACTATTACCCTGCTGATAGGGAAAAGCCATTTTATTTTCAGTTTTCATTATATGTGTGTATGATTCATGGAAATGTTTGTGTCTGGCTCATGCTATAATAAATGGCTAATTAAAAAAAATTGAATTATGCTTTCCCGATGATGTCAACCCCACACAGTGTCATCGTAAAAGAACAATGCACGCAGGTGATTTTGTGCGTGGGCCTGAGAAGTTATGGCCACGGTGTCTCCCCCACGAATGAGGACAACGCAATGGGAGAGTGGCTGATATCCCATTGTGGAAATGTGACCTCTCTAATATAAGATTTAGTATTTCTAAATTTGGCTGGCGGGTGTTTAAAACAATGGACTTTTAAATACAGGATAAAATAATTGCTTGTAACCCTACTTTCTTTCCACATTTTGGTAACTTCAGCGATGGGAAACATACTCAGACCCGTACACACACACACACACACACACACACACACACACACACAGCACACCGGGCAGTTTCCAGCCAGTTGCACACTCAAGGGAAGTAAAATCTCCCGCACTGCACACCCCAGGAAGTGGCATTTAGTGATAGACTTTGGGAAACTGGAAGAGTACCTTCCTCCTGGTGCTATATTTTGTGGTAAAACACAAATACATTTTGTCCTAGAAGTCCTAGCAATGCAGAGGCGTGTTTGCCTGGTGACCTACTGTCGATGTCTCAGTGCCCCACCTGTGTCCACGCCAGCTCGCTCTGACCGCTGACAGCACCACTCAGGTGGGCCGACTGTTCCAGTGAGTAGAGCAGGTGTTTAGGGGGTGAGCATGTTCCTGGTTCTGACGTACCCTTTTTCCTTTTCGGTGCAGTTGTCTTCTGAATCAGACGTGGCCCGCCCACCTTCCTAGGACCACCAGCCGCCGCTGCTGGGCTCCTGGGGCGAGAGGAGCCAGCTGTGCCCACACAGGCTGGGAAGGGCGTGTACTCAGCCACATGAGGACAAAACAGCCTGTGGGAAGCAAACCAGGTCATTCTGGGGGGAGGAAAATCCCCGACTGGTAAATTGGCCTTTTGCTAAACTGTCTCTGTACAGAGATGTTGGCAGGTAAAATCTTACACACATAATAATTAGCATTTCCCAGATACCAAGATGAGACACACACAGGCAGAGTAAGGGTGAGTCCTGGAGCCTGGCTTCTTCCTCGTGACAGCCCGGTCACAGCGCTCTAAGTGTCAAGATCATTGAAGAATTTGCCTTTTCAGGACGGCAGCCAAAGTGATGGCTCTACATGGATATTTATGTCAATCACTTGTATGACGATCACTGAGAGTCTCTGGAAACATCAAAGGACGTTTGTATCAAGGTGGAGTCACACTGATGAACAAATCAAGCCACCTAGTGCCACTGTGATGGTGACGGAACTCACCCCGATTCCTTCCAGGGGACAATGAGCAAGGGGACATGGGTGTGTGTGGACTACGGGGTGACTTGGTGGGTGGGTGGGGGTCTCTCAGGGCGCCTGGGTGGGCTATGTGAGCTGTCCCTGTGCCGCAGGCACAGCTCCCCAGGCAGTCAGCTTGAGTGCCCTCCCTGGAGTTGGAACTGTGGCCGAGCACAGTGGTCCAGGAGCCGGGGCCACCAGCCCTCCCGCTTCCTTTCCTGAGGGGCGTCTGAGCTTCTGCTTGTCCAGGTGTCTATGGGGTCTGCTCCCTTGTCACGCGTGCCTCTGTGAAGGGCTTCTCAGCGAGCCCTTCCACAGGCTGCTGTCTGCCTGCCTCCCTCCTGGGTCTTCCACGGACGCCACAGCTCGCGCTTGCATGTAGGCGTGAGCCCAGCACCCACTCCCGGGAGAGCGGGAAGGCTTCTTCCCGACCTGCCCTCCGTGTCGTATAATCTCACCCTGGTCCTACTTCTACCCAAAGGAAGCAGAGGCTCGAGCACTTCTGTAAAGGACACACAGTGTAGACTGGGCACAGCAGCGTCCCTCGCCAGGCATCACAGATGGCCTGGGGCCTGCAGCGGGGAGTGCTTGCTGGGGGAGTGCCTGCTGCCCTCCCACCAGATCAGGCGGTGGAAACCTTTTTGCTTTCCCCTGAAACTGCCCTCTACATCCTTACAGTCCCTCATTTTTAAAGAACACCGTGCTTTCTGCCTAACCAGAAGAATGCTGCACCTTGGCTACTCGGCTTTCCTCTCGCGGAAAAGAGGGCCTGCTGTTTTTGACCTGCTGCTGGGTGGGAGCAGTGGACACTGTCACGCTGTGGTTGGAGGGATGGGCTCTGGAAAGCCCAGGTCCCGCGTGACAGGTGCACTAGTTACAGTAGTTGCCAGAGTTCATCTCACGTGGCCACCTGACTGGATCCCGGCACACCCAGACATCTGGCTAAACACTATTCTGGGTGTGTCTGTGCAGGCGTTTCTGGAAGAAATTAGCATTTCAATTGGTAGGCGGAGTAGAACACCTGGGCACATCGCTGAACCCTTATCAGGCCCGGACAGAACAAAAGGCTGAGAGGAAGGGGCTCATCCCTCTGCCTGAGCCTGAGCTGGGACTGCGTCTTCTCCTGCCCTAGGGCTGGAACCTACACCATCGGTTCTCCTGGTTCTCAGGCCTTCGGACAAGGCTGGGATTCCAGCACCCGCCCTCCTGGGTCTCCTGTTTGCAGGTGGCAGATCTTAGGGCTTCTCAGCCTCCATCATCCTTTGAGCCAATTCCTTAGCGTACGTCTACCTATCTGCCTATTATCTCTCTATCTGTCTCTCTGTCTGTCTGTCATCTATTTACCTACCTACCTATTGTCTATCTCCTGTTTATCTAATTACCTGTCATCTATCAATAAGTCATCTGTCAATTTACCTGTCAGTCTAATTATCCATCCGTCCATCTAGTCATCTATCAATCTGTTACCGATCCCTTATCTATATATCTGTTATCTGTCTGTCAACTATTTCCTGTTTCTGTTTCTCTGGAGAACCCTTTCTAACACAGTGGCCATAATTCAATATGCATTTTTGTGACAGAAACAAGAGTTAAGCTGCAGAATAAGTGGATTTTCTACAAAATGAGGAGTTTTAAACAACTGACAGGCTTGTGGTTGAAACGCAAGACCCCTTTGCGAGGTGTGCCTGAGCTGTGGGGCAGGGTGCCCCTGAGCAGAGCCAGGGGATGTGTCTGGCTCCCCTCCAGCAGCCCAGGCTCGGGCCCTCGGCAGGACACCTGGGCTCCAGCAGTCTCTCCTCAGTTTGGAGGGAAAGCAGGTTATGGGCTGGCCCCAATTTTACTTACAGTTCTTGTGCTGTTTGACTTTCTCTTAGTTTCTGTAAACCCCTCAAGTCTTTATGGAGGCAAGAAGATACATGTATGCACATAAGTAGAAAGGAAACATTAATTAGAATGAGAAACGAGATGCTTGGGTGACTGTGGGGTGCTGGGGCCAGATGTCTGGCCTGGCATTGGAAGTCACAGAGGGCACCTGCTGCCAGGCCGCCCACAGGATACTCCTGCGTCAGGAAGGCCTAGCCTGGAGTTAATTACAAATGGGGGTGGAGAAGTCTGGAAGTCTGGGTTTGAATTCATTTTTTTACTGTGAAATTGTAGACTTAGCACAGATTCCCTCCCCAGCTGGATAATGTCCTTAGTCTTGGAGTGCTTGCGAGGGCGAAGGGCATGCGTCCTGCTCAGCAGAGTCCCTGGAAAACAGCATGTCTTAGACAACGTGAGCCAGCGTGTCACCTGAATTTAGAGTTAAGCCTACCGATGCAGAATAACGTCACAATGTGTCTACCAGTAGGAGGGAGTTCCACAAGCTCACAGCCAGGCCCCCGAGGGAGTGGACGAGGTGCAGGGCCCATGAGAATGCAGAAGGTGACGCCCTCCCCACTGAGTGTGCAGGACAAGCTCCCTCTGTCCTCACGCCAGGACCAGTGTGTAGGCGCACCGTGTCGGTGTTGCTGTGTCTGATCCATCCTGCCATCCCTGACTTAGGCACTGTCACTGCCATTACACACTGGGGGCACAGGTGCAGAAAGCTGAAGACACTGCCACAGTTCCTGAAGCTGGGAGACAGACAGCATTCAGTCCACTTTCTCCCAGTGTGACAACCATTGTGATCATACCCTCAGCCGCTTACCACCGCCGGGAGCTTGTGAACGCAGGTTCTGCTGTCTGCTGGCTCCCATTTCTGCCAGGGTCTCTGAGCTCTTAACGTCTGTGCCACAAAGCATCCCGCTGCATCCTGGGGAGTCACCGCTCTCTCATCAGTCACTTGGATTCCCTGCTGGGCCGTCAGTGAACAACACACATCCAAGACTCGTGCTGCCCTTCCTCCTTACACAGTGGTGATGCTGTAAGGTGAACAGAAGCACTTTCTGATCCTTGAGGAAACGGACTATTGAGTTAACACACGTTCCCTCTTCTTTACTTCTGAAACGTCCATATGTCTTTTGCTGCTCTATGTAGCAAGCATGACAGTCAGGCAAAATTTTCATTGGCTGCATCAACGTTTTTCTTCCTCTTTATTATAAAAAGCCTAGATTTCCCTAAATATTGGAAAAATAAGAGGCATGTTTATAATCTTTCGTTTCCCTACCATCTTCACAATGTTTAATGTCCCTTTTTCCTTGAGGCATCTTCTGCTGTCGGACCCAAAGGAGGAGTGAAAAGAGCTCAAGGTCACGTCCAGAGGCCTCCAGTCAGTGGTGGCGGGGCACCTCCATACTCCCGCCAGGGCCAGAAGGCCCCTCCATTCCCCACTGCACAACTTCTGGTTGGTCAACTGGCAGCAGTAACATGTTGTGGTTGAAAGAAACTACAGACACCAGCAAACCCAGTGACTGGGGAGACAGATGTTCCCTCCAAACCCAGTTTCCAGGATTTTAGCCCCAAACTGGATTTTGCTGGAAAAATTGCCTGCTCTGTAGCTGAACTGGTTTATACATTTTAGAATATAAATTTTAGAGTAAGAAGGACAGGGTCCTCCTCTTGCATTTGGTGGTCTGTGACTCAAGGACAATTACAGGAAGTCCTTCAGACTCAGCACCCTTAGCTCTAACGTACAGAATTAACAACTGCTTCCTATGGCTACTGTGGGGAAGAATTAGTAACTTACGCAAAGTTGTACCCAGAGAACTTGGCTCCTGCACATGAGCAAAGAAGGCACGGACCTGAAGAGACCTTGGCTCCACCCTCCTCCCTGGGGCCCATTTCACTGGGATGCTTCATTAGACACAAACGTGTACACACACATACACACATGCACACTTACATGTGCACAGATGTGCACACTCAATATGCACACTCAGATACACGCACACACAGACACACATGCACACACACAGCACACACTCCAGAGAGCCTGTAAAAGCAATGCAGGTCTTCTTGAAAACAAATGGAACACTACAGAAATTTTCTGAGTTAGTGGTGGAGGGTAAATTTATATCACGTGATTCTCAACAAACTATATCTCCATGCCCTTCTCTGTTCAAGGTCACAGCCTCCCAGCTGCCTCCTCTCACTCCTCTGTCCTTCTGGATGCTTCCCTCACTGTGCTTTCCAGTGGGGCAGCTCCACCCTCTCTCACAGAACAAACCTCTACCTTCTCCTCGCCTTTCCCACCACAGCTCCATCCTCTAATCCAAGAAAGGAAACAAAGACTCTGCAGACCCCCTTTACTCTGAACACTTTCATATTTTTGTGCCTGACACTATGATATCATGATAATTACAAATGTTCTTTCAAAGTCAACTTCTGAAATATGTCTGTGGGGACAGAGCCAGGAGTGCAGTTTCCAGGCTCTCGGCCTCACATGGAAAGGTGCTGGCTCAGGTAGTAAATGGCCATCAACTGTGATTGGATGGCCATCAGCTGTGGCTAGTTGGCCGTCAGCTGTAACCAGTGAGCCATTGGCCACAATATAACTGCCGTGGCTACGCTAGCAAAAAAATGGGGGCTAGCAAGAAGATGGTGGCTGAGCTAGCAAGCGGGGATTGCAGTTAGCACGTGAGGTTGGTTGGCAGAGAGAAGTGGACGGGAGGTTGTGGAGAGTGTGGCTCCTGCTTCCTGTGTCTCCAACCCAGCCGCCAGCGAGAATATAGTGGTAAGACTCCCCCATCTATGGCTCCGTGGGTGTTCCTTTTTGGCCTCACCGTGTCCTGTGTTCTTATGTGGGAGTGAGACCAGAGACCCCGCATGAGACCCTGCATGACAATGTCCCTATATGTAATGGGAGAAACTTTGGTGGTTTACGGTCACCAAATCTCCATTATATGTGTTTGTTTGCTTATTTGCTTCCAGCTGAATCACATGAGCATCCAGTTTCATGTCCTGGGGACCCAGGATTCCAGTCGCCTGTGAGAATATTTTCGTAAATTCCTGGACCTAGAAAGAAAATCCTGCCACAGGCAGTGGCAAATATTTAAAAACAATGACCAGAAATCTCATTTGATAAAAGGTTCACCCCCTTAAAATCTAAACATTATGTTGTGTGTAAAACTTTCCATATTTGTATACTAAGAAAAGATAAGACTCTCCATGGGCAGGCAGCTCTTTTTCTACATTTCCTGGTTCTGTTTTTAAAAATTATTGTCACAAATAGTTCTTAAAGCTTTGTATCAGAACCGCACATTTAGCTCTGATACGTGCCAAACACCTTTTATGAAACATTTATAGCAGAGTCACGCGTGAAGTACATGAACTCTCAATTTGTACTTTGGCAAGTTAAGGGATTAGGGATAAGATTGAAGGAGTGCATTTGTTTATGATGAATATTTAAAGTCTCTGTCATAAAACGGGGCTAACCCTGTCTGCACTTTGGTGCCTAATTTCCATGTTTTATGTCTCCTTCCCACCCCAAGGTGTTTTCATACACTTTCAAAGGGAACGTTGATTTTTCTCGCCCTGATATTTCTGAGTTGGATGTGGAGGAGCCCTGCTGTGGCGTGGGAACTCGGAGTGAGGGGCTGCAGGACAGGAGGGCTCCCTCAGCCGGGGCTCTGCCGTAAGGGGCCGTAAACAGTCCCGACACCTCCCAGGGACCCTCCAAGATGGGCTGCGACTGGGTCAGACGGAAATGGCCCTTGGTACTTCGCCCATGCCATGTAATGCTTTTTCCTCATCATTTCTATCAGAAATAGTTCTTTTGTCCGTGCCCCTGCTCTAGAAGTATACAGTTTGAAGTTGATTTCATGCCTCAGGTTTACTGAACTTTTATAACATTTACTTCAAGAGAAAACATTTTCTTTTACACTCAGAATAAGTGTTTATTGACATTCGTTTAGAGTCTTGTTTTTAGCAGATTGCTTCCCCCTGTCCCGAGGACAGCATTTGCATTTTGGATTAGAGGGAGATTTTGTCAAATTTGAAGCCCCTTTAATTATAATAAAACATGTTGGAATGGTGTTGAACCTATTTATAAAAAATACCTGTATTTGCATTGGCAAGAAAACTTCCAGGAAATGCCAAGAATTTCCACGCACGTTTCAGATTCTCCAGATAATAAGTGATAGTGCTGGTGTGTTCGTAAGGGTGCTGCATTGCCTGGCTCATTCTGTATCAAGAAATACAGGGAGGAAAAAAGGCATGTCATGCCCCATGATTCCCTTTCAGTATACTGACTACCTTTAGGAGGACATTGGTACATAATCATATAATGATAAGTTATTGAAGGGAACATGAATATCATTTACTTTATTTCCAACAAAAGCAACCAAAAACTTTTTCAGTATAACGAATGAAAATACATCCTACTTTTAAATACCATCACAATGAAAGAGATCCAGTGATAACCTTACAATATTTATTTGCTAGTGACAAATTCTCTTAGATTTTCTTCCTCTGCGAATGTCTTTATTTTCCTTCATTCCTGAAGGATAGATTCACTGGTTAGAGAATCCACAGCTCAGGACTCTTTTCCTTCAAGCACCTGAAGAAATGCTGTGCCAGTTCTTTCTGGCCGCCATGGTTTGAGGTGGAAAATCTGCTGTCATTCAAATTGGTGTTTGACCCTCTACTGACATGCTGTTTCCCATCGATTGCCTTAATGATTTTTTCTTTGATTTTGGTTTTCAGAATAATGATATCTTCATGTGATTTTGTTTGTTTTTTATTTATCTTTTTGGGGTTTGCTTATCTTGTTGTATGTGGAAGTTTGCGTTTTTCAGAAAATTTGGGATGTTTTCAGCCATGATTTCTTCAAATACTTTTTTAAGCCACATTTTCTTTTTCCTGTCCCTGTTAGGCTCCAATGATATGAATGTTGGAACCTTTGTTATTATCCCAGGTCCATGAGGGTCTCTGTATTTTTTCCCCAGTCTGTCTTCTTTCTGTTGTTCAAGTTGGGTAAATTCTATTGATCATTCCTCAAGTTCACTGTTTATTTCCTTTTCTGTCCAATCTACCACTGAGTCAATCCAAGCAATATTTCATGGATTGGATCTTTCAGTTCTAATACTTCCATTTGGTTTTTCTTTACAACTTCTATTTCTTTACTGTGATTTTCCTTAATTTGTTTCAAGGCAATTTGTAATTGATGAAGAATTTTTGTGTTTCTATGACAGCTGCTTTAAAGTCCTTGTCAGATAATTCTGCCATCTGCATCGTCAGTGCTGTCATTGGTTAATTGTATTTTTCAGTCCAGTTTTGATTGTTTGTTTGTGGGTATCACAGGTGACTTTCTACTGTACCCCAGACATTCTGTTTGTTACGCCAGGAGGTACTGGGTCCTAGTTAAGATTTCTATTTTAGTGTGCAGCCATCCTGTTTGGGGGTAGCACACTGGTCCTGGCCTCCCTTTGTGGGCTGTGGCTCCGGGGACAGCTTAGTTGTTTGGCCTTTGTCATACTATTTGGTCACCTTGGTATAGCCAGCGTAGCTGGGCTCCCACTGGCCCCTGCTGGCATTACTTGCTGAGTGGATGGGATTTCCACCAGGGCACCCAGTGTCTCATTGCAAAAAGGACGCTTAGGCTGGGAGGATGAGGAGACTTCCCTGGCTGGGCACTTGTCATGGTGGCATTCCTACAAGTGACCCCAGCTGCCCCAGGGTCTCTGAGCAGGGCAGGGGCCCTCAGCTCAGCTCCATATGTAGGAAAGTGAAGACAGATGAGGCTATGGGACGGGAAGTGAAAGGAGACTGTGTCCCACAAGGGGGAAAAGAGTTGTGGGGCATGAATCCAAACGAACAAGCTGGGTGAGGGGTACGGGGGGGGGGGGGGGGCTGGGCTATTTCCATTGGCGCCTGGGTATCCCAGCAACTGGACTGTGAATAGGACAGCAGGTGCCAGGAAGGCAGAAACACATGCTGACTCAACATTGTTCTTGCTGTGGCTCTTGGTGCTTCTTAACTGAAAAGCCATTTGTGTCGGCAGGTAGCATTTTAACATATCTGCATGTTTCCTTTAATATAGATTTCACAAGAGACTAAAACCAAATTAAGTCACATTGTTATGATGTTTTCCTCACATTTTAAATTAGTAAAATGCCCGTGGGTGCTGTGGACATATTTTCCAGGGTAACTTATTAATCTCTGGACAGAAAACGGGGAATGCCTAAAGGGCCGTCCCCACCCAGCATCCCACCTTCACAATGGGGTGCTGCCTGTGGGAGGGGCAGCGTCTCCACAGCTCTGCCTGTGGTTCCGACATGGGGCACAGTCCTTATGGCACAAGAGTCAGGCTGAGTCTAGCTTTCGTCCCATTCCCAGGGAAGCGAGGAAGCTGCGACGCAGGTTCCAGGGTTAGTCTCATTCACCAGCAGTACTGAGGGCTCTTGTTGTGGAAGAGATACCACAGATGAAGGAGAGACGCGGCCATAGGTGTGGGGCTCCCCAAGGTACCTGCCTGGCACCACAGTGTGTTTCGGGTTGTGGGAAAGGCATCCGGTTTTTGGAGTAAAGCTTTCGGTTAAGATTAATTCTGCATTTAAAAGAAATGAATTGGTTTTGTTTTTTAGAACAGTTTTAGATTTACAGAAAACTTAGCAGAAAATACAGAGCTCTCACATGTCTCCATCCCCTGCCCCAGCTTTCCCTATTATTGACATTTTGCATTAGTTTAGTACAGTTGTTACAATGAATGAACCAATATCGGTACAATACAGTTAACTGAAGTCCATTAGGTTTCACTCTTGGTGCATTCTATGGGTTTTGGCAAATGTCCTGTCTCCACCCTCATCGTTTCATACAGACTGTTTTCACTGCCCTAAAAATCCTGTGCTTCACCTGTTCGTCCCCACCCCCAACCGCAGGCAACCACTGGTCCTTTTCCTGTCTACATAGCTTTGCCTTTTTCAGAAGGTCACGTCATTGGAATTCTGCAGTACACGGCCTTCTCAGATGGGCTTCTTTCACTTAGTAATAGGTGTTTAAGTTTCCTCCGTGTCTTTGTGGCTGAGAGCTCATTTCTTTGAGTCTGAATAACACTCCATTGTCTGGGTGGATCACAGGTTATGGTCCTTTCACTTACTGAAGGACATGCATCCTGCCTAGTCGACTTTTCAGGGGAAAAGCATCAGGGTGAAGATAAACTATATATTTTTAGGAGAATGATACTTTGGAGGTGGGAGTCTCTGAATTTTGAATTCTATGACCCTACGTTTTCCAAGGTGCAAGCCAACCATGCAGAAAAATCAGGACAAAGAGTAAAGATTTATGAGCTGCTTTTAGGTCTACAGTTAACCAGTATTAATTCGGCTTGCTGGTTAGGTGAACTAGGAAGTGAACTAAATGCTAAACAGTTTCCATTTCTAACAAATAACACGACTAAGCTGCTTGAGAGCGACAATGAAGGTGCATTTAACATATAATTTTAAACATTTGACCACATGAAGTGAACAAAACCCACGATGAAACTGCACAGGGATTTGCCAGAAGGCACTTCTGCATTGCTACACCTGCAGGACTTTGGTGGGATGGCACTGAAGGCCTGATGAGAAGGACTGAAGTGTCACCTCTGTTGTCACCAAGAAAGTGTGATGGGGAGAGTCGGGGGTCTAAGACCTAGAAACATGAAAACCTGAGGAAATTTACATTGTGCAAGACATTGCTTTGCACTTTTCTTCTTTCTTTTCTACGTGTTACATTTACCTAGGCTTACAACAAAGTTTGAGTACTGTCTTGCAATCCACAGGATTAAAAGCGATTTCACTTGTTAGTACAGATGAACTCGGTAGCCCTTTGTTTAGTGTGTGTATAATTGTGCAGGTGTGAGAGGCGCTGCTGCTCCTGAGGAAGTGTCATCACAGCTGCTGTAGATAAAGGAAGGGTTTTGGGGACAAGCAAAAAAAAAAAACAAACACGTCATGTTGAGAGGTATTGCCCAATTGTCTTCCGCGTATGTTGTCCTTCAGTCCCTCTAACGCAGCTTGCTCAATATTGTACTTTGAGTCAGTGCTCACTCAGAATAAATGCCAGCCATACAAATGTCCTTTTCCGTAACATACTGTTTCCTATTACTGTAATTACGTGGATATGAGAGCCCACCTGATACAAAATGTAAACTATGTATATTACATATTGTTGAGATCAAAGTTTGCACATGACATCTTTTCTCATTTGGTCTATAAATTTCATCAAATGTGAAAAAAATAATAGTTGGAAAATAAACACATCTAATGATTTCTCCCATCTTCATCGTTACTATAGAGGTCACATTACGTCTAGTCTACATACAAAGTGAGACTTCACTCTACAAATGAAACGAGGGCTGCACATGAGAACATGGGTGTGACATTTAGGAAGGGAGCATAGCCGCGTCTCCAGAGCTCACCCACTCCCATTAGCCATCACTTAGCCGGTGTCCATCAAAGAGGTTTGCATCTGGCACTGACACCATGCAAAATGCATTTATTGAAACTTCCAGTCACACTTGGAAAGTTTGGCAGATGGTGTCTCTTCTCATTTAATTTTTTTTTCCAATTTTTTTCCCCCTGAAACTCCAGCTCCAGGCCCTCGACCCCCCAGTTCGATACCTTCTTTGTTAATAGATCTAATTGGCAGCGTGTTGAACAAGAGAGGCCCTTTCTATGTGCAGTGTTAGGACAAGTGCAGCCCTGCTGTAGATCAGCAGAATAAACAACTTGGCCCATTCAATTACGGTGTGGGCCCGGCTTTTATCTGGCTGTGACATCATTTCAATCAAAATGTAAAATAATACAATCCAATAGTTGCAAGAGGGAGAGATAGGACACAGGCGGCTGCACTTAGTCATTTAATGAAAGGACAGGAGGAAGGTGGGGCACGCCTCCTCTGACAGCCGGCGAGGGCTTGCAGTACCCAAACCCCATTACCTGCTCTAATGGTATTCAGAAGGACTGAGTGTAGGAAATTGTCTATTACTTTTTATTAGCGGAAGCTGTTATGGAGGATACAGCCTGCTGCACTGTTTTTTTTTTTTTTTTTTTTTTTTCCCCCCTTTGTTCGTTTAATTAACAAAAGCATGAAATCTCCCTATTGGCAGCTTTCTCCACGCAGATTCTTCGGCTTTCCCCCTCTGAGCAGGGGCTTTATTCATTTCCTTTGTCTCCTTTGATTTTTTTTTTTTTAACAGTGATGTTTTTCAACACCCGCAAATCATTGTGAGAAGAAAAACATAATTCAATGGCAAATATATGGTCTCTAAAGCGCTTAGCCTGCTAAAATGCTCATGAGACATTGCCTTCTGCACAGCACTTTTGTGTGGAAGTTTCCCTTTCAATTCTGAGAGTTTTACTACCCTCGGGGACAGTAATGGGTGTGAGCAGCACCTGCTTTGTGTCAGGGTGATAAAAACAGTAATAACCAGCTCTATCCATCGTGCCTGTAAGCCAAAAAAAAGAGAAAAGGAGGTCAAGTTTTAGAAAGAGGGCACAAGTGTGTCATAAAGCTGAATCCCCTGAGTGCCGGCCTATCTGAATATCGACTGAGGCCCTTGGATAGCCCATTCCATCTAATCAATGAGTTCATTGTTTTTCCTTGAACTGTATTTAGTTTATAGCAAGCAGTCATTTTTAAAAGGAAATAATCCATTATCCTTCAATATTTTGCTTGTTCCGTATACCAAGCCGACCCATCAAGCAAAAACTGGCTTGAATGAGCCATAGAAGGAGGTGGCATAAAGCGACATTTTATGAGAGGACCCTAAGATCCTTAAGTTTTCCCCTTGAGTGTGTGGAGGACTGTGGCACTCCAGCGTTGGGACGATTGGCCTTGGCTTTCCCTAGCAGAAGAGAGCAGGATACAACGTTTCCCTTTTGCCACATACGGGAGAAGTGTAGCTGGGAAGGTGGCATCTTCATGTAAGTTTAGTGTGTTCCCTAAGTTTTTAGGTGAGCAGGAGCAAGGCAGAAACATGCTTGTGAGGCCATTGTAAAGTCGGGGACTCATCCAAAGAAACACAGCCTCTCTGCCTCTACCCCCAATCCAACCACCAAAGAGAAGGGAAGCTTGCAGGGAGCTGGTGGGCAGGGCTCTGCCTACGTGGACCACACTCTGGCTTTCTGCCTGTGGGGGAGAGACTCCTCCTGACCCTGGCGCCAAAAGAGGGGCCTGTAGGGATTGAGACTCTCATAATGGGACGATGGCACCTCCCTCTGGCTGATCACTGGAATTGCAGGTGTTTGAACTGCATTGAGACAGAGGGTTCTTAGAATCAGTGCAACCTCCAGACTGTGGGGATGAGCTTGGACATAGACGGTGCCCAGAGAGCGCTAGAGAGGGGAGGAAGGCCAGGGCAGCATGTGAGGCCACCGAGCGCAGTAGCTGGGCAATGCATTTCCATAGGTGGGCAGGGCTGGCTGCAGGCGTCTCTGGGTACCAAATGGCTACAACAGAGGGCAGTGGACTTGAGCCACCTGGGTGGGCAGCCCTGTAGTGTCGGAGAGATGAGCTAAGGGAATGTGTTGACTGAATACCAAAATGACCGTTTATCCTATCCCTGCATCCATGCCCTTTTGCAGTGTGACTTTACAGTCTCCCTCCCCTCACCAGATACCTTTTTTTTCCTCAACTGGTGAATCTGGGCTGGCCTAGCTGAAGTTTAAAATAAACTTCCAATGCAAAGTGGCACAAGTAAAAGTGTGATAGTTCTCAGCCTAGGCCTCCATTCGCTGTCTTGGGATCCTGAGCACATCATGGCAACAAGCTCAGGTTTTTGCCCGAGTGGATGAAGAGAGCCAGGTGGCCAGTCATGCCTGCCACCACAGCTTATAGCCAGCTGACCACCAGACGTGTGAGAGAGGCCTTCCTGGGCCTGGCAGCCGACCTACTGCCCATTGCAGGTGTGTGAGTGTGCCCAGCCAAGATCAGCTAACTCTGGCCCAGACATGCAGACCTGCTGTGTGCGACCTGCAGCCTCGTGAGCAATTCTAAACCTGTTATGCTGAGCCACAGGTGGGGTGGCTGGTGGTGCAGCTGTGGACAACTGAGGCTGGGAGTGTCCTGGGAGGACGGCCTCTGCCTCCAGGACTCCACAGTGAGAAGCTCCCTGTGGAGACATTCACACCCACATGCACACCTGTGAGGCATGGCCTGACACAGGGAAGACCGATGGCTGGATGATGCCCCGTGGGGGAGTTCCAGCACTGCAGGCATTTAAGGCTTGGCTCTGGATGCCCAGCCCGGACCTTGGATGAGCCCTCAGTGGGGGCTCCAGGAGGGAGAGAAGATGTGAAACACAGTAGACTCGCCCTGGACCACCCCTCCCCCATCATGGATTTCGTGAAGCATTGGCAATAAGATTCAAGTGGAAGTTTGGACCCAGTTGTAGGGCTTTGAACATGGGTCTGAGAACTGTGAGCTTCGTTTGGTAAACCATGGAAAACAGCTGGGGGGTCTCTGAGGGCCAAGAGACATATCAAAGTTGCATTTTAAAAACATGTATCCTGTCACAGTGCATTGGTGTGTGAGCCATGAGCAAAGCCTCACAGCGACATGAGGCGGTGGTTCAGGACTGGATTGGAGCGGCAGGGACAGGAGGGGGGCAGGGTGGGGCGGGGCACGAAGACGGGGAAGGAAGTGCTGGTGCCAAAGGCGGTAGAGCCACTGCTTTTGTCTTTGTCGTTGTCACCATGGAAAGAACAGTGTTGCCTAAGAGAGTAGCGACATGAAAAAGAAAACACCTAGGCAGCGTCTTGCATTATGTCCTTAAACAAAACACTCAAATCGTCAGCGCTCCTAGGTCCGGTATCTGCAATCTGCTGACAGAGCAATGCATGTGACATTGTAATGCATGTGACAGAGCAAACCGCGCTGGTCAAGTCTTGACCTTGTCGTGTTCCGGGGACAGTGCTGTTTTAGGGGGAAAAAAACTAATAACAAAACAGGAGAGCAACAGCCGCCCGCGGAGCCGCCCGGGAGCGACCAGTGAGCCCCGCCCGCACTGCCGCGTTTCCCGTGTGTTGTTCCGCGGAGAGCTCAGGTCATCCGCCTGGGGACACGGCTGCGCCCACTCTTCACAGATGAGGAGACGAGCGCACACGCTCAGGTGAACCGTCCAAAGGAGGCGGAGGCACCCACCCGGCGCGGCCACACGGGTCCCTGCGCCGCGGCGCCCCCGCCGGCGAGCGGCTGTGAGCCCACAGCTCACGGCGATGCAGGAGCGTCTGTTCACCGAGCACCTGGCGCAGGTGCACCCTTTTCTGCGTCCGAAAAGGGGCTTCAGAGGGATCGGGCTCCAAGTGAAAGCAGTAGGTCACATGGGGTCAGACACTCAGGGACGAGCTGCGGCTCTGCATTGAACCTTTCCTCCTCTCTGTCCTCCCAACGCGGTGCCCCCTGCAGGGCACACACAGGAGGGACACGCCCATGAGCAGCGCCAAGGCCACGGACAGACCGCGTGACACGTGCTGGTCACACGCCATGTAGAAGTCACAGCGTGCAGAGTGGTCACGTGGTGTACAATGCTTGATGGTCAGCGGTCACATGGGACACCAGTGGCATGATGTACGGTTGTCACGTGGCACAAGGTGCTCACGTGATGCCTCACAGTCACACCACACTTGGAAGCGTCAGCGGACGTGCCCTTTATGAGCTATTCTCCTCCCAGAGCCTCCACTAGTGACTCCTCACCGGGTCTCTCCCGACAAGGAGCCCGGCTTTTCGCACCGTGTCTCCTTCTGGTTCACAGCAGAAGCACCGGCCATCTCTCCATCCCACCTACCACTCTGCTCTGCTCCCAGCAGAGCTCTGTCGCCTCCCGTTCTCGTCTCTGAGCCTCGGGCTCGAGTTTGCGCTCCCACCGTCACAGCTGCGTGGCTGCCCCACTGGCCTCTGCGCCTCGTTCTACCTGTGGCTCAGCGCTGGCCTCCAGGGCGCCCTCGGCGCTCATCAGTGCACGCAACGAGCGTTTCTGAACTTCCGTCTGTGTGCCCACTACCACGCAGGACACAAACCAAAACCTCGGCCCCACGGCTTTCTGGGGAGGGAGGACAGAGCACAGCAGCCAAGGAAACTGTGCAGGTGTTAGGGGGAGACTGAGGCCCGGCTGTCGTGGCACCGGCCCAGCCTCCAGTCCCGGGTCCTCCCCTGCAGTGGTCTCAGCCCCTGCCAAGAAATTCCAGGGCAGACGAATCCTGACTTGGGCGCCCTCCCCACCTGCAGACCCGTCACCACCTTTGCACAGTGACCCCGTCCCACACGCCGCACTGCAAACAGCACCCGTGCGGATGCGATGGCTCATCCGCCTCCTGCGCCTTCTCCTGGGCCCCCAAATCCCCTTCTCTGCACCCGCAGAGCTTTCCACCAAGTGCTCAAGTCCCAACTCGGAACTAGACGTGCGTCTCCTCAGCTCCAGACCCACATGCGACCTGACAGCAGCCCTTCCAGGCCCCCCTTGACCACGATCCCAGCTGCGGCTTCTGCCCTGTCCAGGCACATCAGCACTCCCTGCAGAGCTGCAGAGCGTGACAGCCTGGCCTCTGTGCCCCACCACACAGCCAGGGGATCCTGTCACCACACGTGTCACATCCGGGGAGGTGCTGCCCGGAGGGCTGAGAACCACATGCTCGCCCAGCGAGTCCGCCAGCCCCGCGGTTCTGCTCACTTTCTTGGCTCCTTCTCTGGCCACGAGCACCTTGCTGGTTTTGGACTCTGCCTGGCAGGCTCTCACCCAAGGCCCTTCTTCACCCCTCCTAATGTCCCTGTCCTGCTTCCTCTGCTAAACTGTCACCTCCTCTGTGAGGGCCCCTGTGGCCACCACTCCAGGGCCACTCCAAGCCACGACTGGTGAGGAGGCTGCTTCCACAGGTCGCTGGCGCTGGGCTGTGTGGTCCTCTGGTGGTTGGTGCAGGCTCACGTTTTGTTGGCTCAGACGGGATCCTGAGTGGGCTTGTCTGAGGTCGGCACTGGACACAACACAAAGGCCTCACTGTGAGAGCTGGGCCAGCTCCTGATGTGGGTGGTGCGGGGGGCAGGGGGGAAGCCCTGGGTGCTGGTGCCCTTCCTGGTGGCCTGGAGACCCCCCAAATCAGAGAACACACCGTGCTGCCCTTGGGTGGGGCTGCTCTGATGCGATCCTGACAGTGAGAGCCATTTTAACAAGCCTTGCCTTCCCCACGGAAGTCAGGAAAATGCCCATCTTTCTCCTCAGATCACCCAGGATCCCTTGGAATTGCATTTCAGCTCATAGATGACATTGAAAAGAAGCAGGAGGAGATGGTGTCAGCAACAGCTGTACTATTAGCGAAAACAGGTCGGCCAGTGTTGGGGGTGGGGGTGTGCGCAGCTCACCAGCCAGATCTCAAGTCGCCTCATTCAGATGCCAGGATGGGGCCAAGTCAATCAAGTGACAGGCTTAATCAATTAACATCTCTCTAGGGGTTATTACTGACCTTGGATGATTTACTGTTATTCGTGAATCGGTCTCACTTTCCATTTTATTGCAACAAACGCTGATTGGACCCTCGTTCCCTGCTGGATGCTGCCAGAGGTGCTGCTGAAAACAAGTCAACAGAACTGCCCTCTGCGCTCAGACACACGCCCTGCATGGCACTGCCCAGGTGCCTGCTCATCTGTGCGTGAGCGAGCACACGCTCATACCCTTTGGGGCATCCACACTTGCTACAAGCGTGCCCTCTGCACCCGAGTGAGCTGTCCACTCATGCCCCATGCCAGCCTGGGCAGAGGCTGCCGTGACCCTCCTCACACCATCTCCTGGAGCAGCGTGTGTGGGTGGGACCCAGTGTCGGCCATGTGCTGTCATCAGCATCCCACTAAAGGATGTCCTAGGTTCCCATCCATTAAAAATCCCCACAGAGGTTCCCAGGCTTGAATCTTAGTTTATTTAGTTTCAGCAACTTGCGTAATACAAATTCTAAATGTTTCTGGCATAGAGTCAAATAATCATTTGGTACTAGCTATGTCACCCTCCCAAGTCCCACGTTGAACCTCAAGCTCAAGGTGATGGTGTTGGGAGTTGAGCTTTGTGAGGGTGATTGGGTCGTGAAGGTGGGGCCCCCTGATGGGATCGGTGCTCTTCTAAAAGGGACCCCACAGAGCTCCCTCTCTCCTCCTACCATGTGAGGACACAGAGAGAAGTCTGCCACCTTGACCCAGGAAGAGGGCGTCCCCTGAGCATGCTGGTACCCTGACCTTGAGTTCCAGCCTCCAGCACCTTGGGCAATGAACTTGTGCTGTGTATCAGCCCCCGTCTGGGGTGTTCGGCTGGAGCCCCTGGAATGGAGTTAGACAGGACGTTCCAAGCCTTTCCATCAACTTCGGGGGAAAAGAATCAAATCTGTTGTTTGGAATTGCCATCCTAAAAACAAAATGTGCTTGACATGGTTTTCAAGTTCATCCCACAAATATGACTGGGTGTTGACGATGTGTGGATGTGTCTCGGCTGCGGGGACAAAGTCCCAGGAAACGAAAGGAAACACACACAGACCAACACCCCTGACACCCTGACTGCTTTGGTGGCAAAATAACCAATGGGCACAATCCACGTCTCACTGGATCCACTGCTGAAGCCTTGAATTTGCACTTTCAAGTTTTATTAACCCCGAGAGGCACCCATTTTTGAAGCAAAAGCCTTGCTTTTTAAGACATCATGATGTGAGCCAAGTTCTCCCTTCAGGGGGGCCCACGGCACAGAGGCCCGGGCCTGGGTGGTCCCTCCATCGGCACCAGCAGGGCTTGCCCGCGTTCTCAGTGAAGCCGACACAGACCTTGAACCTTTGGCCGGGCACAGGGTGGGAAAGAAAAGGTGGATCCCCAGTCCTCCCTGCCCACCCCCACCTCTGCCACCTCGATTTCCTAAAGAAGCTAAGAGTTTTTATAATTCATCACCTGGTGACAGATGAGTTCTGCTGGAGAATATTAGAAAATGTCTCGAATCTCATATATATGCTAATGGTATGCCGAGACTGGTCGGTGGTGTGCCGGAGTTTTTAATCTGTCTTGGCCGGTGTGGAAAGTGGAGGAGACAAGTCACTGCACTCGACAATTTATGATCAAACAGCTGAATTGTGAAGGAAGAAGGACATGCAGAAAGGGAGAGTCATTTTCTGATTTAACAGCGTTGTTACGACAAATAAAGAAATCTTGATTTTGACTGCTCTCGACATTAAATGAGTTTCCCGTGCCCTGTGCTGAATTTTTCATTTTCAGATTCGTATAAAGCGTCCTGCTTAGATACAAGTGACAGATAAGGAAATGGGTGCATATGGAAATCAAATGTGGATAATAAACCCATCTTCTGTTTATTAAATAAACACATGTAGATTACTTTTGTGGAGGATGCGCTGATAATCCTTCATCGTGTCCCCCTTCTTTTTGCAAGTCACAAAGAATCGTATTTAACACGAATGTAAGACGCCGGCGCTTCCGTTTGTCACCTTCCCGCCATCCGGGGTCCGGCACGTGGGACTGATGCTAGCTGTCCCCCTGGTTCTGCTGTGCCCGATTCCCCCTGTCATTTCAGGACGTCATCATGTGCACGCAGCACTTCCGGAGGAGGCACCATTACGTTGCGTTTTGCTAATATTTCCAGTATAGACGTGGCAGGGTGAAGCCGTTGGGGAGGGGACGGGACGTTACTCTGAACAGGGAGGGTGCTCGGCGAAGCCTGGCATTGTAGAGAGTCGGTGGCAGTGGACTCGGGTGGACTGACGAGACGCGGGCCATGGCTGGTTTGGGGAGCACGGTGGGTCAGAGGGCACTGCTGACGGGATCGTCCTGGCGGGGTTAGGAGCCCACGCTGTGTGCGTTGGCGGAAGTCACTGGGACCTGTGGGAGACGGAGCAGAGAACGTGCTTCACCGCTGACCTCAGGAAGCCTCCGACCAACTCGGGATCCAGCTGGCCTGGGAGGAGGAGGGCGGCGGGGCACCACCGCTTGTCTCTCCCAGGACGTTGCACATAGTGAGCAGTGCTGACTTCCATGTTCCTGGATTGTCTACCTGACATTTCCTAGACATTTTGAGCTTCCTGGAAGGAAGGGTATAAGTCAGTGCCAAAATGAAGCATCAAGTCACAAAGATTTTCTCCAAGTTTCAATATGAACCTAGATTCCCAAGCATATAAAGGGAATAATAAAAATAACTTTTATTTCTTTTTATATCATTATCAGCTTTAAAAAATTTTAACTATCATTTTTCCATAATCTACCTATGTATCTACTCATCGATTCATCTATCTGTTCATTATCTGTCATCTATCTATCTATCTATCTATCTATCTATCTATCTATCTATCTATCTATCTACCTATCTACCAGCTGTCTGTCATCTATCTCACTTTATTTTTCTTTCTTGTCTTGAACATACACTGCCTAGTTTTTACTCAAACATCAGGTGGTATATTGATGGACATGGTCACTTCTTCTGTTACCACAGGTTTGGTCCTAGATTAAGTTACTCGGACACAGTGGTTCTCACCTGAGGTAAATTTGCCCTCTGCCTGCTCCTGTCCAGGGGACAGAAGCAATGCTTGGAGACATTTTTGTTTGTCAAAATTGTGGCAGCAAAGGGAGAGATGCTGCTGGTATCTAGTGGGTGGAGGCAAGGACACCGCTAAACATCCTACTGTGCACAGGACAGCCCCGCAGCAGGAGGAGTCTGGCCCCAGTCAGAAGTGGCCTCGAGGCCAAGAAACCCTGGTCTGATGCACCAGCCGGGCCCCAGACACAGGGTGTGGTCATGTAAAGAGCTGAGAGAAGGCAGGACGCCCTCCTCGCTGGGTGGGCGTGGGAGGAAGTTTTCACTCTTTTTCTTCTAGCTCCTTATGTCAGTGAGCAGATGGGGCCGGACGTTTAGTTTTATTCTCCCTTTAAAGTAACATGTGTCCTTGACTTGGGGCTGGCCTCTGAGGTAGGGCTTGGAAACTGGGCACAAGTCGGCCTGTGGTGTAGATAAATACGTCCAGGGGACGAGCAGCCCTCAGGTTGGCTGCCAGCGGTGCTGGTGACAGCTTAGGCCCGTTTGTCTGTGTCAAATTGGCACGTTGCCCTGGAAGGTTCAGCTTCCCAAAATAGCCGCGCAACGGAGAACAGCTTGAAACATTGTCATTTTTATTTCCATCGCATGGCTGCTCGTTTGGGTCTTAATTTCTCCTCTCCTTTGTAAGCTGGTTATTCCGGGAACCACCGCTCTTGCCGCATAGCTCTAATGAGGTGCTGGAGGCATCTACCGCATTAGCTTTTATTTCTGAAGAAGAAAGCAATTGCCTCTTTAATCTTCTACAAAGTGAAATCACCAGGAAGTGTTAGAACAGGCACCGGGAGCAGTTTTATGTTGTGTCAGGGTTTGTGTGTGAGCTGCTTAGTTGAGGAACACTTCTTTGTTTCCAAGGCAGGGCACCGCAGCCGGAAGTGTCATCGCTGCTTGGGGATCTGAATTTTCTCCTGTACGCCCCTGTCTTTCCAGGGTCGAGTGCCCTGTGGGACATAAGGTTGAGTCAGAAAGGGTTGGGCGGTGACAACCCCCTGCAGGTGCCACCCCAGTGGCAGGCAAGTCTTCCCGAGAACGTCCCAGCCTTGGTCTAAAGCCCCCCTGGGATCCTGCAAAGGCTTGGGAGGTGGCCCAGTTCTGACACCTGGACACGCCCACCTGTCACCCTCTTACTTGCGTTTTCCCCAGTTGAATTGGCTCCCATCTGGGCACATGCAGGACACTACTTTGGGTGGGGTTCCCCCAGTTTCCTGAATAGAAAGAGGTGAAACATTTTCATTGACCTGAACGTTCAGACCATAATTTCATGAAACTGGAACTCAGCTAGTTCTCCCTCCAGCTCATCCCACCTGACTTTCTGCTTGACCTAATTCAAAATGAGGACGAGCATCAGGAAGAGGTATGACTGCCCCCATGACCGGGCCCCACCAAGGTCCTGCACAATCGGCTCCAAGAACAGCCCCTTCCTCACCTCCCAAGAGCTGAGGACTCATGTCCTTCCCTAAAGCTGTGGGCTGTTTCCTCCCTGCCAGTGTCACCATGGGCAGTGTCAGCACAGAGACACTCAGCCCAGGGAGGGTTGGAACTGAGTGGAAGCCAAGCACTGACACTGGTTTACACTGGCTGGTCACCAGCACACGGGATGATACATGGCGTCCGGCCACATGGGAATAGCTGTCACCACACCTGCAAACCGTCCTTGCATTCTGTTTTCTTTCTTTCCTTCCTTCCTTCCTTCCTTCTTTCCTTCCTTCTTTCCTTCCTTGCCTCCCTTTATAAGCACAACATTTACTTTTGTTTTAAAAATAGTATTTCTTGACTATTTAGACATCAGAAAAAAGCATAAAAATAAAAATAAGAACACAATATTTCCATTAGAGTAAACACTAATAAAATTTCTTCTATTTTTTTCTCTATAAAAATACAAACATAAACAGTATAAACATTAGGCAATACTGATGTTAATATTTTATATCACATTTATTTCATTTAACATTATACTAGTGGTATTTTCCTGTTTTATAGTTGTATTTAAAATAATCTTAAATCACCTAATTGCCTGAATAATTGATCTTCTGATTTCATTTATCATTTTTTTTCCTGATGATAAAATTCTGTGATGAGCTCTGTGTGCACTTGTCAATCTCCTGTCTCCCCAGACCCAAAACATGGGAAGCAGAGATGAGGGCTCTTGGCCCCTGGAACCAATGACAGCGACGCTGAGGGTGAGTGAAGGTCTTGCTGAGGATGATGCTAATGGTGATGCAAGTGACAGCTGAAAATGGCTGAGTCCTCATGGTGGGTGAGTGTGTTTCTGAGGGCATCACACACCCGCTAAGGGAATTTTCACAACAACCCAGGGAGGGGAGTACTGGGACCCATCACCACCCCCTTAAATGCAGAAGAGAAAGTGACGTTGGGCAGAGAAGGAAGTTATCTATCTATCTATCTATCTGTCTGTCTGTCTGTCTGTCTGTCTGTCTGTCTGTCTGTCTATCTATCTATCTATCTATCTATCTATCTATCTATCTATCTATCTATCATCTATCACCTATCTGTCTATCATCTATTTTCTATCTATCTAACCATCTGTCTATTTTAAGCTCATGCAATGGTGAAGGCTGGTGAGTCCAACAGGTGCAGGCGGTCAGTGGGCGGGAAACCTGGGAAATAGCTGCAGTTTGTCCACGGCCATCTGCTTGCAGGATTCTTTCTTGCTCGGTCAACCTTCAGCTAATTGCACGAGGCCCGCCCACGGTAGGAAGGGCAGTCTGCTCTACCCAAAGTCCACCCATTTAAATGTTAATTTCATCCAAAAACACCTTCACAGAAACATCCAGAGTAGTGTTTGACCCAATATCTGGGCAGCATGGCTCAGCCAAGTTGACACGTAAAATTAACCACCACGGGAGGCCTGGGGCACTTGCTTAAGCGGCCTCCACAATGCTTGTGCAAATTCCTGTTTCCTTTGTTGGTACGGGTGGGGTCTTATTTAAAATGCCTGTTCCTGGCACTGCCCCAGCCCTTCTGCACTCTCTGCATGCCCCGTCTCATGGCTCATCTCGCACGGCTAACACTCACCCTGAGGTGTGTGGGAGAAAACTTCTCACCTGGATTTCAAGGTGAGCTCTGAGAGTGTGGGCAGGGGAGTGGCCCTTACAGTCGGAGCATCAGTAAGCGCCCACTCTTTCCCAATGCCTTGGATTCCCGAAGGGTGCACCAGGTCTTAAAATAATGTGTTTCACAGTTAGACCTACAACTATATTACTTGTCATTCCAGGACTTCTAGACACTTCGTCTTTTTATAATGGTTTTTTAAAATTTGATTTTTAACCAATTTTAGAGACACAGGGAGAGAGATACACTGCTCAATGCAGTGCTGTGAAGTGGTTATTACCCTCATCCCAACACAGCGTGAAAGGTGGCTTTGAACACGTCCTCCCATTGGGCTGGTTCTGTTTCCAGTGGAAATCACCATCTTCATTTCTGGGGTGGCCGCCACATGTCCAGGTCATCAGATCGTCACGGGCTAGTCCCAGAAGGCAGGCGTTTCCCCACCACCCAGCGAGTGGCTAAAACGCCCTGGGTTAAGTGCTATTGATTTCAGAGCAGCAGGCTTATTTCTTGGCTGCGTGATCGGGTTTCAAGCTAGTTCCCATTGAATTAATTTTTGTTGCTCAGTGTTTGAAGCTCAGACAGGAATACTTGGCCTGGGAAGGACGCCTTCATTTGGGCCGAGTGTTGAAGCTACAGGCAGGTTTGATTTGGACGGTTTTCTGTGGCCTCCGACTGCCTGCAGCCAGCAGCATGGCAGCAGGCGCCGGGCAGGTGCGCCCTAGCCAGCTGTGGGGCTGTGAGGACGGCTCTGCGACACTGGGACCTGCTTCCTGTGACCCCCAGAGTGATCTGGAGCCTGGGTTTGCGCCATGAGTTGAAGGTGAGGAGGCCATGGCCCCACAAAATCCCACTCACCAGCAACCCGAGGCAAAGGAGTCAGCTTGTCCGACCCTGCCGTCTTCGGTTTGGCTTTGTTTTCATTCTTTGCTTCTTTCAGATCAGTATTGGTCTTACCCGGGTTTGAAGATGTAGGGGAGGTGTACCCTCTCCTTCCACAGGTTAAATGACAGCCCTTCATCAGGGACTTGGGTGAGGGCGCCTCCTAGGGCCAGGCTTTCATGGGGCTCGGGGCACCTGACCCTGGCCAGTCAGTTTGGAAGACCATCCATGGTGGGCATGGTGGTAACCTGACAGTCGGTTTTGGTGGAGGCTGGCGAGTCCAACACGTGTGGGCAGCCGGCGGGCGGGAGACCTGGGGAAGAGAGTACTTCATGGGCGGCCGTCTGCTGGCAGGATTCCTTCCAGCTTGGAGGTCAACCTTCCGCGGATTGCACGAGGCCCTCCCGTGGTAGGGAGGGCAGTTTGCTGGGACCGTGATTCCGGCCACCTCACAAGGCTTTGAGGGGCTAATGAGCTGCTGTGCAGGAAGGTTCTCTGTGAGCCTCGGAGGCTGCATGGGCGCCACTTGTCACCGGTGTTAGCGATGTGTGCACAGCCAGGTCCTGGCTTCTACCAGGGGTCTGCTTTGTGCCCCAGCCAAAGCCCAGATGTGTAACAGTCTAAGGGAGAGCCGGGTAAATCCACAAAAGTGCCCACTGGCTGGTGCTGCCACACTCCTCTCTATTTGCAAAGATCAAAGGAGAGACAACAGCCATCTGAAAAGTGCATGGAGCTGGCAGCATAGGGGCCGACCATGGTGCCCGTGGAGGGCACTCTGTCTACAGGAGGGTCCCACTGGGTATGGGTCTGATGTGGCATGCTATCGAACAGCATTTAAACCAGCCGTAGGGTTGTTGTGTGCAACTCAGCTTCTGCATGCTGCTTCAGGAGCGCTCCTGGGCAGGGCCCACGGGCGGGAACAGTCGAGCCCGGAGGCAGTGCACACCCCAGCAGGGGGCCACTGCACTGCTCAGAGGCCCAGGTGACAAGGGGGCTTAGGGGCTGCCTTTCCATGCCCACAAATCCTGTTTGTTTTGGTAACCGTGCTCTCTGAAACATTAAGTCTCTGTAAGTATCTACATCGTATGTCTGGTTTATGCGTTTTTAAAAGTCCATTATTTTATTAAACTTTTCTGCAGTTTATCTTGTCTGCCTCCAACATTTATGAAATCAGGTAAACAGACTTCTAGCACAAAATCTCATTTTGGTTTCGGGGAAATAAACAGCGTCAGCAAAGGGGGAAAATCAGTGAAGTACTAACATCTTGTTTCCTGACTGTCCTCACCTGTGAGCGCTGCCTCTCCCAGACTGGATGCCTCCATTTCCGGTCCAGCCCCCTACCCAGTACCTGAAGACCCGCAGCCGGAAGTGAACGAGGGTGACATCTAGTGGCTACCTCGTGAAGTACAGACACATGTTTCCTGGGCCCCAAAATCTAAGAATTCATTCATTCATTCATTCATTCATTCATTCATTCATTCATTCAACAGATGTTGTTCTGGGACTTTAAGATTGGAAAGATAACAGTCACCACAGATTTATTAATATTAATCTCTTAAAAGCTAGAGATTTCCAAATGTTTCAGATGGAAACATTCACTACCCCATCAGGCGGCAGAGTCCCTGCTGGGCAGCCATCCAGTCTCTTGGTGGGAGACTGAAGAACAGATTGGGGTAGAGTCGTGACAGCCAGTGAGTCAGTGGAAAAGACAGACGACACCTGAGTTCTCTTTGCTGTCGGCTCCAGGTTTTTCCTCTAGCACTGGTGACTAGATGCCCCTCCCGGCCACCCTTCATCCCTTTCTCCTTTGCTCTTTCTTCCTTTCCCCAACAAATGTTTTTTGACTGCCCACTTTATGTACCAGACAGCACAGGAGGAAATGTGAGCCGTCCGGGGGCTACGGGAGCTCACGTGCTCTTGGGGAACAGGGGCAGTGAATGGCCCTGTTAGAAAGGGGGGCAGGCAGTGGAGAAGGCGGGTGGTCATCACTCTGTGGCCGACAGGGACAAAACCCAACAAACACGAAAGACTGGCTTACAGTGGGGGGTCCAGGCACCCAGACTAGGCCATCAGTGCTCTTTCTTTCTATCTCTTGGCCCCACCTCCCTCTCTGTGTTGGCCACTTTCCCTCCCACTGAAGATGGCACCCACAGCAGTGTGTGTGTGGGGTACCACTCCGGTAGGCGTGGTCAGAGATGGCGCGAGCTGCAGCCAGAGGAAGGAACCTCATCTCCCCTAAAGCTGCCTGTCAATCCCGGAAAAGGGCCAGTGGGGCCAGCTGGTGTCAGAGGTCCACCCAGAACCAGATTGTGGAAGTGGTTTCAAGATGAGTTTTGGTCACTGCCGTCTCTATGCCAGGAGGGGTGGCTGCCGTGCCCGCAGCACCACAGCGGGGTGGGGAGGACAACTCACTGGAAGCCAGGCTGCTGGGCAGATGCGAGAGCTGAGGCTCCTGTGGGGTCAGAGGAAACATCTAGGACCAGAGCAAGTCAGACAGGACCGGGGTGAAGTTGCCGCAGTCAAGAGAGATGGGTGTGGGGGTGGAAAACAGTGTCCCAGCTTGGGGACAGCACACGCTCCAGCCAGGAGGACAGAGGGGACACTTTGAGCCCTGAGCGGGTCTGGTTGGACGGGGAACTCAGCCAGAGCTGTGGGCATGTGAGACTGGATGGCAACAGGGCTTTGTGGTCTTTATTCTGGGGTGAATTTGGGGCCACAGGCAGGGTGTAAGTACAAAAGGGATGTATTCAGACTTTGATATTATGAAGACAACTGTCATTGCAGCAAGAATTGAGGAAACTGGCAGAAGGGAGCAGTTAAGACGCCATTGCAATAACCCCAAGCGGAAGTGACAGAGGTGGCACCACACGCTGCCTAAAGTCAAAATCAAGTCATGCGTCCATGGCCCCTGTAACACGTCTCAGGCCTTCCGAGGGGCTCATCTCTTGGCCTCAGTTTCCTCATGTCAGGTAAGGACGTTAGAATGGAGAAGTTCCATGATTCCTTTCTCTAAAAATTCTATGTTTCAGCTACATGATTAAAAACTAGGCACTGATCCCCGTCCTATGTCTAGGAAGGAGGTCGCAGGGGACCTGTGACCGGGGAGGTCAGGCCTCTCTCGGGTCTTGCTGGAGAAAATACTGAAGTACCGTGTCAGTAAGTGTAGCTTCTCACCAATCCCTTTGCACTGAAGTACTCTAAATATCCTCAGGATTCGAACTTATCTCTCTGCACCTGAAGGCAACTCCTCATGCAGAAACACCCAAGCAAGTTTCATCTCTCATGCGGGACCCCCTCGCACGTGGGGCTGTGGCTGCCGCCGGGACCTGCTGGCCCCACAAGACCCCAATTACCGCTCAGCTGGCGCCATTTGCCTGGAGCAAAACGGTTGCCAGCAGTTAGTCAATATTTGCCCAGCACGCAATCGTGCCATGGTGACACGCACCTCGTGCTTAAGAGGCAAATGGCAAATGATTAATTTTGAGTGTGTGCGGTGGGAGACATCCACTTCTCTCTGATCTGCATTTACTTAGGAGCTCTGCAAGTGCAAGATGGATACTCTGAGTTCCAAGTTCCTAGAGTAAATGTTGTCTTTTTAAATCAAAAGTAAGCAAATCCTATGTAATATGCCTGACATATATTTATTACAACATTCTTTAGAAGCCATTTCGATTCTGATGTACGACTGCCTGGATTATTATTAAACAGTTAAGAAAAATGGAGAGAAGGCGGTCGCGATTAGATTTTTCTGAGATGTAACTACAAAACGAACGATGCATTATAAGAGCATTAAAAAAGCAATGGAGTTTAAACTATTAAAGAGATAAATGTCAATTGACAGACGCTGCGGACTTTGTTTTTTAACATTCCCATCGTCAAAATTATAAAGCTGGATTCTACAGACCAGTGTTAAAACATCTGTATGGGAAGTTTTTCAATATCCTGCAGGCAAATAAATGAATCAGTTTGGAAGTAAATGCACAATTATTATCACTATTATTTATTATTACTTTCCTAATTTGGAAGAAATTAAACTACGACAAAATCAGAGGATAATATAATAAACAACCACAAACTTTCCACCTTAAATGAGCAAATACAAACATTTGGATTGGATTACATTTTTTATACAAGTGGAATATTACAGATGGAGGCAGCCCTCCCGACCGGGCTCAGAGCCAGGGCTGTGCCCGCCCGCCCGGAGCCCTGCCCCACATGTTGTGTGTGCAGAGTCCACATTCCTATACTTTTATCACATGTACACTTTTACTGTGCGCACATATTGCTCATTTGAATAACGTGCACCTTGAACACGGACAGTGTGTCATACCACTCTGATGAAGCCTAGAGCACTTAGGAAAATACGAATCTGGCCTTCCCCATACTGGTAAACCTTAGGGACTGTATCAGCTTTCCCGGCTGACGTCACAAAGTACCACAGCCAGGCAGCTTCAAACAATGGGAGTTCATTGTCACATTCTGGAGGCCCGAAGTCCAACGCTCCCTCCAGAGGCTCCGGGGGAGGGTCCCTTCTACTTCTCCAGCCTCTGTGTCTCCAAGAGCTCCTGGGCTTGTGGTTGGGTCACCCCAATCTCTGCCTCTGTCGTTGCAGGGCCACCTCTCTATGGGTCTGTCTCCAAACTCCCTCTTATCTAAGGTCCTACTCACTCTTTCCATGTAAAGCAATGTTCACAGGTTTCTGGGGGGCGGGATATGTCTTTGGGGGCTCTTTTTCTCAGTCTGCCAGAGCAATGCTGTGGACGCCGTTGTGGACAGGATGGACACGTATGTTTTCTTGGGGGACTTATCTGGAACTGGGATTGCCAAGTCAAAGGTCTGTTGCTCTGCCAGCCCCCGACTCCCTGGGGGCTGCATCACCCGTCACCCTCAGAGGTGGGGAGCCCCACTTCCCCACATTATCACCACAATGGGTTGTGGCACTTGAAAGTGTTTACCAATATCATGGCTCAAGGAGCAATTCACTGGGAAAACACTGCTTCCTCTTACTCTCAGTAAGATGCCCTGTGTTTTCTTGTTTGGGGCTGGGTTTACATTTTCCTTATTGGTTTGTAAAGAGTTTGTTTTGTGTTTTGGATATTAACCCAATATACGAGTATATTGCAAATAACTTCTCTCAAAATATCACTTCTTTACAACTTTGTTTAAAGTGCTTTTTTTTTGTCATGGAGATGTTTTCTAATTTAAAAAAGTCAATTTAATTCATCTTTCCCTTCATTATTTCTATACTTTGCATCTCGAAGAATCCTTCCTTATCATCTAATTTTGTGTTATAGTTTAATTTTTCCACATTTGGTTTCAAATCCACCTGGAATATACTTTTTGTGTATAATGTGGAGTAAAAACCTAATTTTATTTTATTTTCCCATATGGGATGCTTTTATGAAAAGGTCTATCTTTTTCTCATTGATTTATAATGCTTTCTCTATTATTTATCAAGGTTGTTCATTTGGTTATTTCTATTTCTAGGTTTTTTTTTCTTTGTTTCATTGACATATTTCCTTCTACGCACCAGCATAGAAGGTTTAATTACTGTGTATTTAAAATACATTTTGATAGTGGGCAGGGGGGATCTTCCCCTTTTCATTTTATTTGTTCTGATCATTCTTGTATCTTTCCTTTTATATTTGAACTTTAGAATCAGGTGATTTTTTTTTTTTTTTTTTTTTAAATTGCTACTTAAAGCTCTGTGGATTTTTGTGTTGTTTCCACCTGCATTAAAATGAAAGCCCGATTTAGGAACAATCATCCCCGTCTTGTTGAATCCTCCATGTCACGAATGGGAAATACCTCCCTATTTATTATCTTTCAGTTTTTGAAAAATGCCAGGTAGTGTTTTCCGCAGTAGTGTTTTATACCTTTAGTTGCCTTTATTGTGATCCATTATAGTTTTAGATCTGATTATATTTTTCTTTTTTGTTTCCTAAAACCCATTTCTCCTGATTTATAGGAAGGGTATTGATTTTTGATGTTTGTGTTGTGTCCAAATAACTTGCTGAAAAATTTAATGACTTCTACTACTTGTCTATATATTTCATTGGCTTTTCCTTGCAGACAATTCTGTTTTCGAGGGTCAGGAGTCTGGGCACAGCTGGGCCCAGGGTCCCCAGGCTGCAGTCTGGGTGTCAGCCTGGCTGCGTCCTTTCTGGGGTGTGGGGTCTTCTCCTCACTGGTTGTCGGCAGAATTCAGTTCCTTGTGGTTGCAGGACTGAGGGCCCCACTTCTGTGGGCTGCCGACAGGACTGCTGACAGCTGTTAGTGGCCCGCACATGACCCCGCCCAGGCTCACAACATGGCAGCTGCCTTCTTCAGCGCCAGCCCATGGACCTCTCTCTATTCTGCTACATAGGGGTCTTACCTAACGTAACACAACCTTTGCTGTGTGCCATTGGTTAGAGGCAAGGTACAGGTCCTACCTCCACTCCAGGACAGGGGATTACCCAGAGGCAAGACTCATGGAGGTCATCTTGCTGCCTGCTGCAGGCCTCCACCTCGCCCCAACTATTCACTTCCCTCCAACATGTAAAATACATTCATCCCATCCTAAGTTCCCCAAAAGTCTCATTCCATGACACCCACCATCAGGTGCTGGACTGTGGACCCACAGAGGTGGTGGCTAGTTAGCAGCAATGGCTGCCCATACACCTCCCCACTATCCCCCTTTGTGGTCAGATGTGGCTGGACATGCTTGGTCAGCAGGACCAGAGGTCAAGACAACAGAGCGGACGTGGAATAGGCGAGATCATGAACAAGACAGGGTCCACAAAGCACATTATTTGTCCGTTGCCCTGTGTTCAACACGGAGGGTAATGCCCCCTGCTTCATTCCCGCCTTCCAAACCTTGCACCCAGAGTGATTCCACGTGTGCAAATCGAGGAAGCCAGGTGCAGGCTGCACATCAGCTTTATTCCAAGGGGACCCATTATGTATGTTCCCACACTCAGTGTCTGCAGTTCAAGCCAATCTGCTTCCACTTCTGCTGACCAGAGAGTAGCCTTGCTTGCCTTGCATTTGGGCGAAGTGCTGTCAGCATCCCACTTGACTCAGGGGTAGGTTCCGTGATAGCACCTCCCACCGTCTTTCCTGCTCACACAGACCAGGCACTGCATGACCCCTGAAACCTACCTGTGTCTGTCCCCGGGAGCTCTCCCAATGGCAGGTTGAACAGAGTGTCCTAGTTGGGTGGGGAGCAGATTGCACATAACATTCCTGCAGTCCTGTCTCCCTAAGTCACTGGACACCTTCCTCTGCGGTGTCACAGGGAGCTGTGACCCTCAGCGCCAGTCACTGCTGATGGCCTTTGGGTCAAGTCTCAGTTAACCACTGAGCAAACTTCTGGGCCATGCCCAGTGCCTTCACACCATGAATTCAGAATTTCTGCTTGGCACACCCACATCAATTAGTTTGTGCAATTCTCATGGTACACGCCTCATAGCTAGAGGCAGCATCCTCACATCCACTTCCAACCACCTTCTATAGGTTTCTGTCAATACAAAGCAGCAAGATCTTGCGATTCGTTTGGTGTGTCTGGTGTGTCTCGATGGGTCACACCTTGTACATTCATCTCATCTTTCTGAACCTGGTCCCTGCTGAGCACAGTGGCCCTGGGCCTGCTTGGGCGTGAGTTACAGGTGGGCAATCGAGTGGGGTGGGCACGGGGCTGAGGAGCATCAGCCTTCCCTCAAGGTCAGTACCTCAGGAGAGATCATCACAAGTGCTTTGGGCAAAGGAAGACGGAGCCCACGGCAGGGGAAGAAGGGCTACTTCTAGGGTCAGAGGGATTGGGGCAGAATTCAGGGATTAGATTGACAGCCGCACTGGATCTTGCCCAAATGTCTCCGTTCCAAGTTTGAGGGTTCACATCCTTCCTGATCAATGGCCTTAATTTAATGTGACACCCTCATAAGGCTGTGAGTTCAATGTGTGTTGCATTTTTCTGTTTGCAGAATAAGAGTTTAGATTGGTTTGCAGAAGTTTTGACTTTTAGTTACAGAGGACACGTTTATTTCAGCCAAGAAGCTTTCTGACTCTTTGCCTGGTCTTTGCACTGGACATTTATTTATTTCCCTCCAAGTTCTCCAGCACGTGTAGAAGCCCCCAAGTTCCCTCACTGTTCTCTTACTCTTATTTCCACCAAAACACGCTGCATCCACAGCAAAGTGTCCAGCGGTGGCCCTGGGGCCCTCTTGGCCAGTGGGGCTCAGTCAGAAAAGGAGGTGGGTGTACATGAAGAAGATGAGGAGATGGCTATTGTTTGGATTATTATTTTAAAAAATCAGCTCCCCAGGTATTGCTGTTGAGTGACAAATCACTTTCCTTGATAACTCCGCGACACCAATTAGCAAGAGATTGTAAGGAGGGGTTCCCGCAGGCTCCTGCAGACCAGCGCGTGCCCAGATCTGCCCTTTAGTTCTGTGTTCCTCTCTGTTGTGCTCGGAGCCTCTCCTAACTCAGCCAAGCACATTCTCTGAAGTTAACAAAATGCTTAAAAATACCCCGCCTCCCCCCATATTTAATGCAGCTCTTCTAATAAACTGCAGGTAACGGAAGCATCTTTTCAAGTAAAAACTGCACTGCATGCTGGAGTATTTCCTCAAGCTCTTCTGACCGGTCTCCAGTCCCAGTCTGGGTGAGAAGCGTTCTCAGCCTTTCTCACATGACGGAGTGCCTTGCGTTTCCTTTGCTACTGAGCAGCCGTGCTTCCAAGCCAAACGCGGTCGCCCTTTAATTATTCACATAACGCCTGGTCCCGGCCAGGCTGCTGCAGTCTGAAGCCAGAAGGAGCCGAGGGGGCTCCTGAGCTGTGCGAGAACCTGTCAGGTGACTCCCAGATCTTAACGTGTGCATCTGTGTGTTTAATGAAAAAGACCTCAACTCACAGCCTTTGTGGGGCGGTAAGAGATGAAAACTGGGTATGCGTAGTTTGTAAGTGTGGGCTACTTCTGGAAACGCTGCGAGGTCCTCAGCTGTGGTTTTCCTGTCACTGAGCAAGTCACACCATCAGTTTGAGCTTGGCCAATAAAGTTATCATGCAATTATCATCAACTGGTTTTTAATTATTAATTGTCACCTCTGGGGCTGTCTGTGGACTGAGTGCTGTATTTCATCTTAAAGTGGGACCCAGATTTGACAGATAGGAGGGAAGTGTGGAGAAAATAATCAGTGTCACCATGAATAATTGAGCTTTAATAATTTTTGCTGCGTTTAGAAATCATTTCCCACACTTGTTACACGACCCAAGTGCCTGAAGCCAAAAAGTTGATCAGACTCATCTCGTACTTGGTGAAACTCTGCAGCCTGAATGAGAGCGAGGCACAGATTTTCCAGGAGACTCATGGGAGAGGGGTCCAGGTGAGAGATGTCTGAGTGACCGCTGCCCATCTGTGGCACTGCTGGCCACAGTGCACTCAGCAAGGAAGCCCTTCAGACACTAAGATTGAGAGCAGGCTAAGGACAAGACTCTCTTTTAGAACCACTTTATTACTATTTGTTTTAGTTAAAAGGCAATATTTTAATTATAAAGATGTTATTTAGTCACTGTAAACAAATTAAAAAACAAAAGTAAAAAAGTCTACAACAAGAAGGGTAGATATGCCCTTTCTCTCCCGTTGTGGCCGCCCTAGAGAAACGGACTGGCCACCACCCTAAATCTGGTGTGGATGTCAAGATTTAATGCACCACACAACCAAGAGGCAGGAAAAGGTTGATTCTTTGCGTAGTGAGACCTTTGGGGAGAGCAGACCAGAATCCCCAGCTGGTCTGACAACGGCCCGAGAGCAGACACAGGAGACTGGCGTGGGTTTGTCCCGTGGTGGAGGGAGGGCAGGCTGAGGGCTCCCACAGGTGGGCAGGGGCTTATGTGGTTTTAGTCTCCCAGTGGTGCCAAAAGAGGGAGCGCCCAGGCTTCCTCATCAGCTCACCCAGATGTGGGGCAGAAAGAGAAGAGAGGTGAGGCTTAAAGCTGTCAGGAGTCAAATATCAAAAAATGGACATATTTTTCATTCTATTTCCTGAGCCTTCTCACTCCACATGGACCACTGTTTACGGCTTCCTTAATATACATCCAGGTAGTTTCTTTGTATGAATACAAATATTTTTACATGAAATCTATATATCTATCCATCCATCCACCCATCTACCCATTCATCCATCCATCCATCATCCATCCATCCATCCATCATCCATCCATCCATCCATCCATCCATCCATCCATCCATCCATCCATCCATCATCCATCCATCCATCCATCATCATCCATCCATCCATCCATCCATCCATCCATCCATCATCCATCCATCCACCCATCCATCCATCCATCCATCATCCATCCATCCATCCATCCATCCATCCATCCATCCATCCATCCATCATCCATCCATCCATCCATCCATCCATCCATCCATCCATCCATCATCCATCCATCCATCCATCCATCCTGTTTTAATGCAAAAGTGGCATCACATTACACATACTATAGTGAATCTGCTTCTCCGTTTAACAATGAGTCTTGAGAGAACATTTGTCTACAGCCCCACCCCTTTCTCCTGATGGCTTTCTGGTGTCCCATGGCCTCTAATGGTGGTCATTTGGGGCAATTCCATACCCCCTCACAACAATCCTTGCACGCCTGCACCTCTGCAAGTATGCTGGTGGGATGTGCTCTCAGAAGTGTGATCGCTAGGTCACAGGGAGTGTACATTATAAGTGTTAATGGATATTGTCAAATTTTCTTCCAAAACTGTGCTCTAGAATAGTCTATGACAACAAGTTATCAGAACCTGTTTTCTATTATCTGTATCAATTGGAATGTGGGAAGGGCATTAAGACTATCTGCCAGTTTGGAGAAATTGTTGCAGAATTAGTTTACATCTTTTAAATATTTGTCAGTCATTGTTATTTATTACTCCGAAATGCCAGTTTTTCTCAAGTCAATCATTTATTTCTTATTAATTTGTAGAAGATCCTTATATAACTTATGTTGTGAATATACTTTCCAGTTTGTCATTTGACTGTCTATGAAATGTTTTGCTCTAGGGTACTTTTTCATTATTATAAAATAAAATGTAATAGTTTAATCTTTTAAGAAACTGTTTTGTTATATTTTGAAAGTCTTCCTCTAATGAAAGATTGTTTTTTATTACTTACGGTTTTGTTCTAACAGTTTTTAATTTTTATACTTAAATTGATGCTCCAACAAGAATTTCTTTTGCTATAAGGCATAAAATAGAATTCCTGTTTCTATCTAATTGGCTAGCAGGTTGCCTCAAAACCATTTAGAATTTATTAACCCTTTATCTGGTGATTTGAAATGCTGCTTTTATCATGCTAATCATTCTGAAATTTCTAGAAGTTTCATTTCTGGATTTTATATGTTTTATATTGATCTACATGCTGATTTCTCTTCTATTTCACAGTTTTATTTATTGTTTTCCAACGTATTTCAATGTCAAATAAGGCAGCTCCTCTGATGCAGAACTTCCTTTGATTCAAAATTTTTCTATTTAAAAATGTTTATATTTCTGGAAGATTTTTAGAATCGTTATGTCATGTTATAGAAGTCCTCTCTCTCCCAGGAAGCATTGAAGATTCTGTTGTTATATGAATTGGAAATGCGTTGAAAATATAGATTACTTTGGGTAGAATTATCATCTTTATATAGTTGTCTTTTTAGGTAAGAACAAGATTTGTTGCCATTTATTCAAATATTCTTTTATGTCTTTATGTAACGCTTTAAAGTTTTTATATGTGCTACATTTTTCCTAAGTTTATTTATAAATATTTTATACTTCTTTTCTTTTGTAAATGGAATTCTTTCTTCCTGTGTGTTTCTAATTGGTCATTGGTTTTTAAATAGGAAAAGTGTTGATTTTGTATTTTAAATTTGTTTACATTTTGATATTATTTGTTTTCCAGGCATCCAGTTACACAATCTACAGGGTAGTAATTTTCTCCTTTTTCTGACACTGCCATGTTCTCACTGTGTGACCAGAACGAGCCCCCCACCTCTCTGAGACTCTGTGTCCTCATCTCTAAAAGGGGAGTGGTGTCCACCTGAAGGACATCAAGGTGAGAGGCTCAGAGACAGAACTCCCTGAGCGCTGAGCCTCCCTGGAAGGGAAAACCCTGGTGCTTCTGGAGAGCCGTGTCTTCCAAGCGCTGAGGCCATTTTCCAGGAAAAGGTGTGGGCTGTGCACGAAGCATCACAGCCAGGAAGAGAGAAAATGGAGAAGCAGGAGAAGCCAGGTGCCATTTTCGGGTCTTGTGCATACATTCACTTTAAGGGGGATTTGGAGTGAAGGGGAAGTCAGGAGGCACTGGAGTGCCCCCCAGGAATGGGCGAGGCTGGCGTGGGGGGGGTCCCGTCTTCTCTACAGGGCACATGAGTGTGGGCTGTGTGTGGGGCCACAATCATATGTTACTGAAGAGAAATGATGAAAAAGTCATGGTTAAATATTCAGACATGCAAATGCATGGCAGACGTAGGAAAACAATGCAGCTCTGGGTCAAGTTCTGGGGCGGGAACAGTGTCCATGGGTTGGAGGGAAGACACACTGAACACGTTGGGACTGACCCCGACCACGTGCCGTTCAATGCCAAGAGCAGGACTCATTGCTGCTGAGGGCTCCCGCCGTCATGGCCGTCAGCCCTGGATGAGCAGGCTGTGCTCCCAGGTCTGCGGGAGGTCTCGCCAAATATCCCCAGCGCTTCGTCACGTGACCAGGCGTTTCATATGGGTCGTGAGTTACTCATCACCTCGTCTTTACATCTGCAGGGATGGCATTACGATGGGATTTTCATTTTCCCTCTGCTGCTATGACCTGTGTTTTCCTACCCATCGTGCTCTGCTCAGTAGGACAGTTTGACGGCCAGGGTGTGTCCCCTTCCCGGGCTCCGTGGGATTGCTCCCTCTTCAGGCCCTGCGTCCACCCATCAGCAAGTCCCATTGACTCCACTTCCAAAACCCACCACACACATGTCCCTCTTCGTGTGGTTGCTTCCCCAATGTCCAGCCACATCAGCGCTTGCCAAGACCACTGAGACAGCCACAACCTTCCATGCTCACACAGCAGTCAGACACACTTTTAATTAGCCGCTTAGGCCACATTACGCTTCAGTTACAACTGTCCAACAGAAGGACTCCCGAGCCCTGCGCCTTCACCCACCAGTCCCTGGTCTGCCCTGCCTGCAGCTCCCACCTCACCCTGCCCCTCGGGCCCCCGCACCTGCCCTCCATACCCACCCTCCCGACACAGACCTGATGGCTGCTCCCCACCTGCCTGCCCTGTTCTTGCCCTGGATCCCTGACTCATCCTCGGAGGGCCCTCCGGCCCACCTGTGCTCCACCTTCCGGCTTCCTGCCTCTCAGAAGCTGCTGGTCCAGGGCCTGGCTCAGACGACTCGGTATTTGGCGACTGACAGCCTGAAATTGCATATCCACAGCTGGAGTTCCCTTCTCTCCTTCTTCTCTGGTTTAATTTGGGTGCCATTTTTAATGACTGGTTTTACTAAAGTTCTAGACACTTCTTTATAAGCGGGCCTGGTTCTTGTTCACAGATGTTTGTGGTGAGTCTAGTTTACATTAGCTTCTCATGCTCCCACTTTCTGCCATAAATCCCACAGGGGGGCGATGCGAGCATTTCAGATCTCGGTCATCTGTAACGCACATGACATCTAGAAGAGCCTCCACGTTGTGATGTCAGCCCAGGGCCCCGCTGGTCCATCCAGACCCGAGATTAAGGCCAGGCTGGAGACAAGACCAGGCTCGAGGCTAGAATACAAGCAGGGACTCACGGAGGCTGTGAAGGAATAAGGGAGAGACCCAGACAGCAATGGCTTCATGTTCTCTCAGTTGCAGAACAGACCACGTCATCGTGAATCTCTTGCCCGAATCATCTGAGATTTTTCCCAATTAAATAACAACTTAATGGGCTTGATGAAGCCCATTACTTTTTTGTAAAGATTAAAAGACGCACAGATATGTCTTTCTACTTCCAATATGCAAATAAAGATGCTGCAAAACCCACTCTCTGTCCTTATAATTAAATATGTCTATAAAATTATTTTATAATTTTGTAATTTATGCTCTGTGTATAATTGTTTATCCGTGGCTTCTGATTTTTTCACAAAAGTACACCAAATAATAGTATAATGCCATAAAGCCGTTAAATGCCAGTAAAAATGAAAATGTAAAAAACATTTTATTTAGACAATGTCTTCAAAGTGTGGTCGATGTGGAACGGAGACGGCACCTCTGATCCCACATTTTCTTGCACTCGTGCACATACGTGTATGAGAACATGTGTGTGTGAACGTGTGTAAGTGTGCGCACATGTAGGTGTGCTCACGGATGACATCAGGCCATCTGAAGTCTCCCTCCTACAGTGACAGGCCCAAACGGCTCCAAACCACATTTGCTGGAGAAAAGGCTCTTTTTCCCATCAGTTCAGACCCGGAAGAGGCTTCCCAGATAACATGGCTCATTTTCCAGAGATGAATGTCCAGAAAGGGAGGGCGAATGCGGGTGGCACTGCAACCGGAGCCTCCGGAGACGCCGAGAAGCCACTGGTTGATTTTGAAGAGACCCTGGTGAGTGATGCAGACCTGGGCCTTGTCTCTCAGTGGTTCTCTCTTGACGGGACGGCTCGGGGAACGTGAACTGGGTCGGGGTGGCCACAGGAACACGCTTGTCTCCGGCGAAGAGGTTCAGTCACATGGGGTCTGTCTGGAGTGACCAGCTTGTGCGTATTCCTGGTGCAGGATAGGCCAATGCTGCTTCTGTGCCAGTTTTTCCAGGAAGATAAAGTAACAAAACTAATAGGTAAGGAAACCTCACAGTATTTTAGCTCATGAGGAGAGAATGAGGGAAACACCGCGTGTGACAGGCCCATCATTCATCTTGGGCTGGTCTAGAAACCATGGTGTTCGCTGAGTCCAGGACGAAGGACATTCTCGGGCACAAGAGTTCGTGGTCAAACACAAACGCTTTTGTTTTTTTTTCTTTCCAGATGTGGTTTTTCTTTCATTCAGTGCAACCTGAGTTTGCATGTCTCCATGTTGGTGGTTTTCACATCAGAGGCCTGTGTCCCCACTCGCGCACTTTCCAGCTTCACAGCTGTTTGCGCCCCCGTGAGTTGCCGGGCCTCCTGTGGTTGCCCCCATGGTCTGGGATCTTTCTGCAAGATTGATGGGCAGCAAACCGGAACCCTTCACAAGGACGTCTTCGGTAGTTCTGAGTCCAGAGACGGACCAAGGACCTTCCTTCCACCCCCTCTGCCTCTGCTCGCTCATGCCCACCCCACCCTCCACCGCAGCCCATGGAAATGGTCACCCTCACTGTGAGTGCTTCTCGTTGACATGCCGACAGGAAATTATCACACGCCATTACGTTGCTTCAAACACAATTTCCCAGCCTTTGCAAATCACTGTCTGTGAGCGTGAGGGGTAATGGGAACTGTCTGTTCCACTCACACTCTTTGCTGCCACTGTCTTTTGGCCAGTGGACAATTTATGTTTTCTCATTGCAGGAAATAAAAAAAATCCTGTTTGAAATATGTAAAGAGCAGCTTCACAGGTGATACAAAATAGGAAGAAAATAATCCTCCGCCGTCTCCTTGACAGTGGCTGCTCACAGATAAGCGCTTCTTAAAACCTGTGCCCCAGACTCATACCTCAAACACGCCAGGTTCGGGAAGCATCCAATGAAGGTTCTGGAAAGTGTCCCATTTCTGGAAATCTCGGGTGGTGCTGATGGCATGCCGTGCCCGCCCGATGCCGGCACCCACCCCGGTTCCCCCGCCCGGCAGGAGCAGATCCATTTTTTCCCTTTGCTGCCACTTGCGCCTGTGTGACTCTATCAAATAGCCATTTGTCTTGAGTTCTTGTCTGAAATAATTTGAACTGCCAAGTCCTGAAATGAATAGGTTTTGTTAACACAAAAGGCTAAGGGACTGGTTGGAAATTTTAAAGAGCTCCCCGTCCCCCAAGTCTTAACGGATCACATTGTTTGGCTCCCAGGCATTCTTTTGTCAGCGTCATTCTGCCTCGGTGGGTGTGGGATGATGGATGGTCTGGCTGCTGGAGGCGGCAAGAAAGGCACGCCGGGCGGGCTGGGAATTGGCTAAGGACTTGTGGGCTCCGACCTCCGAGCGGCGCTCAGCGAGCCGCAAGCTTGATTTATAAACTGGGGTGGTGATGAATGATCTTTTAAGTGGACAAGGCGGGCCTCAGCCCCGCACGTCGGAGCGCTGAGACACGACTGCCACTTGTGGCCGGAGAATAGCGGGCTTTGCATGTAGGGAACTGAGGCAGCTCCTGGGCAGCGTGCATCCTTCAGCCCGGAGTCCACCCACTTGGGACCTGAGTCCCCAGCCAAGGCTGCCGGCCGTTGTCCATGGTGCGTAAACAGGAAGGACGTGTGTGGGAGGGAGAGGCCGCTCTTGCCAGGGGCTGCTGCAGACGTGGCCCCAGCCAGTGGCCAGGCCCGCTCCTTGGTGGGGCCCTCCATCCTGCCACACGGAGCCTTGCCAGACCGTGGCTCTGGGCCGTTCGCTTGGCTTCGTTCTTGCCATGACCCCCATGGCCCCTGAGGACCCTGCTGTGCTGCCCAGGGGCATCGGCTGGGCTCCTTCCATCTGACCCCTGTCAGCCCACATTGTCCTACAGGCTTCCTTCCTCCTGAGCTGGAGGACAAGCGGCAAATGTGGGCCACTGAGAACACGGACGTGGCTGCGAGGCCTGGACAGAGCCCCTCAGGGCCAGGCAGCCCTACCCAGGCTCTCCCTCGCTCTGGGGCAGGGGGGTGTGGACCCCTCCAGGGGACAGAGAGGCACCCGAGTGCACAGTGAGCAGTGCAGCGGTGCTGGGGACGCTGTCGCCTGGTGCTTTCAGTACTTGTCAAGATAATGTCTGTAATTGGAGTCGGCCTTGCTGCCAACTGACTCATAAATAAACGTGGGCACTGGGGCACTCCCGCTCTAGGAGAGCAGCGAGCGGATCAATAGTGGAAAACCAACTTCTGCTAAGAAAAGAGCTTTCAAGTCTCCCCAGAGGGAGATTCCAAAATCATTTCAATCTGTTCTGAACTCAAGGGAAAATCTAAGTATGTCGAAAGGAGGAAAGAGAAGAGAGAAATCTCAGAGGCAGAGTCTGTGCACGTCAGTTATAATGAACTGAGCCCTTTGCTCCAAGACGTGTAATATCCCCCTCAAATGCCGTCTGCAAGGAGTGGAGGTGCAGCTAATGAATTACCCTGTAGCTCAGGACATCTGTGGGAATCAGCAGCTCCTCCTTTAAAGCATTGCTGCGCCCATTGCCGTTTGCAAAATGCAAATGGGAAAGTCTAAACCACTGTGTGAAAGTTGATTAAAAACTCCATCCCAGAATTCTCCGTGAGGAGCTGGATGGTAGAGACCTCGGGAAAAACATGACTTATGCTGATACGTTTCTGGTACCGAGGATGGAAGTGCGTGAGCGGGAGCCCCTGTGCCTCTGTGAGGTGATGGGCCTTTTCCCCAGCAGAGGCGAACTTTTGTTTTCTGCCGCTGGTTTCGAAGTCAACAGAATAGACTCGCAATTCAGAATAATGATTAATTTGGGGCTCAAAACGCCTCTGATTGCCGTACTGGACTTCCTCACAGAGAATTTCATACCAGTTGCGCAGGGTCATGCAGGAAGGACCGGAAAACCATCGTGGTGATTTTCTTGAGTTACGGGGGTTTCCTCTTTCTTTTCAGTTAGGGCTTCGAACATGTTTCCTCTATATTTGTTTTTCCTCCAATTTTTAAATGTAAAACATATTAGTTTTGTAATGGAAAACTTGATTAGATAGTCAATAAATTCCACCTTCGTAGAACAAGTGAAGGGGCGGGAAGAGGGTAACCACTGTGTATCGGCCGCCTGTGGCTCCACTGTGCAGGCGACCCTCCTTCTGAGGGGTTCACAGCATCCCTGCCTCACAAGCCATTTTGCAGGGAAGCTTTCACCAAGGCTTTCATTCATCTTCTCTGCACTTCTAGGAGCAAAGGCAAGAGCACGCAGTTGTGAGTGTGGAGTGTTGCTGTCAGGTTCTTTTTGATACATCCTCATGGTAAATTTGAGCAAGTGCCCTGGTCTTCCTGGGATGACCATTGCAACAATGGACGTTCCTCTGGCTTTGGCGCACCCCAAGCTCTCTCCTAAGCCCAATTTCACACAATACTTCATTAATCTTCGTGGCAACCCCAGGAGAGAGGACCATTCTTGCGGGGGAGGAAAGTGGGGCACAGAAAGGGCAGGAAACTTGCCCAGCATTACACAGCCACCAGGAGGCGGAGCCCGGCAGCCTGACAGCAGCTAATACACAGCTGCCCCAAGGCTGCTGTGAGACTTGACTAAGAAAACTACGGCCCTGCCCGACACGGCTCCTTTCCTCTTTCTCTTTGCTCACAGCAAACGAGGTGGCCCAATCACCTGAGTGAAATTGGGTGACGGCTTATCCAAGCGTCTGGTGGCTGAAGGTCGTGTGCCCTGGTGATTCTCCTCTCAGGTCCCTGAACCATGCGCCATCTTGGATTCTCCATTCGCTTTGAGTTTCATCCCTCTGTGAACTGTGGTCCTTCCGACAACTGGCCTCCCTACTGCCTCTAATGAACAGCAACCTAAACACTTCATTCTTTCTGTCACCTGAGATGCTGTCACACTTCGTGACGAGCGAGCAGTGGGCTGAGCGAGGACACGTGGTCAGTGTAGGTTGCTGTGTGCACTTGGCTTTCTAAAGGAAAGTTATATTAAAAAAAGCAAAACCTAAACCAACACCCCAAACCAGAGAAAGAAAACAAAACAGAGAAACCAAACGCCATGCGGGATTTACGAGTGGCCCCCAGGACCCACCCGAATGGCCTTCGTCCCTGTAAGTCACTCCGGGAGCCTGTCTCTGTCAGCCTGTTTGCAGCTCGCAGACTCATTCGGTGCCTCCCGGGAGTGGCAGGCGGGCGGCCCACACGTGCAGAACAAGGGCTGCGTTATAACGCAAGCGGCCCCAGCGGAAGGCGGCTCGGAGAATTGGCTTTTCGGCTGCGATTATTTGGGAAGAGAAAGCAACATTTATTTAGCCTCCACGTCTGCAGAAACTGCTGAAGCGTCAACGAGAAGTTTATTCTGCTATGGGTTGTTTCGTCTTCATCCAGTGCCGGTATCGATTTCCCTCAGTGGATTAATTATCAGAGGCAGTTTCAGACTTCCCTGAGATGGACGGAAGGAAAAATGATGTTTTCGTTTCAGTGAAGCCTGTTGGCAATGGGGTGGCGTTTCTCCGAGCCGCGGGGCCCGTGAATCAGAGGCCGCGCCTGAGAAGGGCTGCGCAGGGGGGCTGTCCATCTTCTCTGTGGCCCAGAGTCTCGGCAGGGTCTGGGCACTCCGTCAACTGGCTTTGCAGGGTTCTCGACTGCTGTTTGTAGACGGAGGGCTCAGCCCTGGGGAGAAGGAAGAGAAATTATAGACTGAACAGATGGGGAAGTCTGGGTTATTTATAGTGCAGCCGGTGTGTGACGGGAGGGACGTTTAGACTGCTTACTCAGATGGAGGCTCTTGTCGACGGGGAGCTGGTGTAAAGGCCACCTGAGAGCAGCAAGGCCGTGAGAAGGTCCTGGGGAGTCACTTCCAGACACTGCAAGAGTCTACATAGCAAGGGTGAGCAGATTCTCAGACCTGAAAGCTGTCTTGTCACCCTTCCTGTGAGTGCTGTCAGCTGCCTAGTGACAGCAACGCTCCTGCAGACGTCCATGTGGCCATTGACTTCCTCGGGTCTCAGGGGTCACAGAGCTGGGCTATGAATTCTTGCCACGTCGCCACCTTTAAAACCTGGGTGGAGCAGGAGTACAGGAGAAGGTTGAGTTTTCAGGCAAGTCCAGGATTTTCCCGGTGCTGGTGGGGCCAGAGACACGTTTCCTGGGTTGCCATCATCCTCCTAAGGATTGAAATAGAACTTCTAGAAGTCTCTGTCTTCTATTATTGTTTTTATTTTTTCTTAGTAGAAGTGTAATAAGGTAGCTATAAAATGTCATCATGTTGTCAAATAGAAATCAGATAAAAGACGGAAATAATAAATAATGTGTGAATAGCTTACCACCTAGATGGAATCGCTGAAAGATTGCGTGTTCTCTCTTTCTCTTTTTTCTTCTTCTCAGATGAACAATAGCAAAAAGTAGCACTTGTTAAAGTTGCTTTGTAAACTTTTCTCTTTAGGAAAAAATACACCGGACATCTCGCCTATGATTTTCTATAACATCATTTCTCGTGGCTGCAATGTGTGTGTGTCTGTTTGTTTTACTTTTTCTTCAGTCTCCTTCCTGAGTTGATGCCCTTAGGGTGTTTTCTATTTTCTGCTTCGAACATCCTGCAATGAATGTTTCTGGACTCGCGCTCTGTGCTGGTTCATGGTGCGTCTTGGGGTGACCCCTCACGGGGATGTTTGTCAGAGGTGGGGACTGCCTCCTCCGGTCGGCACTGGGGGCAGCAGTGCTTCTCCCTGCCAGCCTGGGACCGGCAGTTCTCTGCAGCAGCAGGTGAAACAGGACTCTGCTGTCTGCTCTGAGCCCCGGATTTGCCATCAGTGAGATGTGGGCGGGCACTGCTTCCAGTCTGAAAGCACATCAGGGTTTTCCTACAATTGTTTTCTTTTTATGAACTGACTTTTGTTATACACTCGCCTGTTTTCTTTTTTTCCCTGCAAGTCTCCCCAGTGTGTTTATGAGACAGGTGATGAGGGTATCAGTCCTTTCCTGCCACTTGTGATGAAAGCACTTTTCAGTTTTACCATTGTCTTTAACTTTGTTTACTGTGTTTTTCCTTGTGCTGGAGCATTTCATGTTCAGTGGAGCCCATCACATTGATATTTGGACAGCGTCTGTGTCTGTTGACATGCTTAGAAATACCTCTTCCAACTCTAAATTCATATAAATCTTCATAGATATTTTTCTCTAGTATTTTATACCCTTTTGGGTCCCATTTAAAACTTTAAATTACTTGAAAAGAACTTTGATGGATGACGTGTAGTGCAGGATGCAGGACCTGACAGATCCCTCTCAGGGTGTGGGGACAGGGCTTCATAAGGGCAGGCAGTGTCGTCCCTGCTGAAAACTCACCGACTGAGTTACAGTGACCTTGCAGCTGTTCAGTGTCCCAAAGGCCACTGTCATCATGCTTCCCAAATGTACTGCTTCTTGCAGTTCATCCAATACACCAGACTGCCAGAAAGTACTTTTTATGGTACGGTTCTTAATTCTTTTATTTATGTCAGAATATTTTTATGGTTACCATTTTATTGTTAGTGTTCTTTATACATTTGTGATTAACTTATTAGTTGTGATGGCTCACAGTTCTAAATTAATTTAGAAGGAAACAGCATTTAGGTGGATTCTGTTTGCTTTGGAACTTCTCTTGTCCTCATTGGGGGCCACCCTGGTCACTGGTGGCGCTTTCTCTAAGTCTCAGAATCCCGCAAAGAGGGCACCGCCTTGCATGCTGCCTGGGAGCCTGCATTCCAGGCAGGGGTTTGGTGGATCACATTCCTGGCTGTGCAGGCAGCACAGAGCCTCAACTTTCAGGGCATCGTCCTCTCTGCCTTCCCCCCGTGACTTCCTGCCAGTCCAGCAGGAGTGGCATGGCAGTGCCGGCCCTGCAGGCTTGTGGCATCACTGGGAGGCCAGCTGAGACAGCCAATCCCCCTCGACCGCGCCCAGGCTGGGCCACCTCCCTCTGAGCCCCACTGGGCCTGCAGGGAGAGAGGGGTAGAGGGCCGGGGGCACAGCTGCAAGCAGGGAAGCCCAGCGCAGGCTTCGGGCAGGGCGCTCACGCTGGGAAGATCATTGGCTGTCCCACTCAGACGGTGTCCAGGTTTTAGGTTCCTCAGGTCAGGGAGGGGAGAGGTTGAGAGTTTGCATTTCCAACTGGTGCGCAGGTGCTGCTGCCACCTGGGGACTGGCCTGCAGAAGCTGGGCTTTAGGCAATTGTGCACGTTTGCTTTCTGTCTCTCTGTGTTTGTCTCTTTTTCTCTCTCTGCCTCCCTCTATTTTTAATCATATGTACAATAACAGTTAATTTTTCTTGAAGTTTCCTTATGCTATTTAAAAACAATGAAGCAGATATTAGAAATATTCTTTTAAATTTTTTCAGGAAGAACACTTTTGTCTCTTAATCAATTTTCTTAATTATTTAAACTGATAATTACCATTTGTTTCCTTTTTGCCTGCTTTCCCTGTAAGGTAAATCTGCTCCTCTGCCACTGTCACCCGAGGCGTTTAAACGGATCCCAAGAAACAGAGGAAGAACACATGAAATGGCACCGGTTACGGGCACTAAGTAGAGTGGACGTCTCGCCATCTTTCCTTGTTCCTCAGAACAAGCAGATGAGCTGGGCAGGGAGTTAAACACGTGGAGTTCAGTGCTCTGACCCGTATCCCCGAGAGCTGGTTCTGTCCCGCAAGTCGACATGGCCTTAGAGGGATGGGGACCTTCAGAACGTGTGCTGACTACTGCAGATGAAATTCTGGAAAAGAAGTGAGTCAAACACCAGTCCGATTTATCATTTGATCACTTGCTGGGAAAATGCTTGATTTATTTGTAAGTCAATGCCTGTCATTTTCCCTAAGTGTGATTTGTAATGCATACATCATATGATTTATTTAAAAGTATATTTATTTCAAATAACTGCATTTGAATGGGGATGAAACACAACCTCCAAGCCAGTGATTTAAGCGACGTGTTGCACAGAAAGCTTGTACAGACAAGTAGCTACATGTAGCCAGCAGCTGAGAGAGGACGGAGACTGGGAAAGTCACATCTATAAGGTGGTTCTGAGGGGGGCAGGGGGAACCCGTTTTCTCCTCTCAGCTCCGGAGCTGAACTCAGTGAGCTGGGCCTGGCGAGGTGGGTGTTCCGGTTTCTGGGCCCCAACGTGCCCTCTGTGTCTTCCGCCAGCCTGAAGGCAGCGTCGCTGTTTGGATGCGAGATTCCCGTGTTCACCGAGGCTGCCTGTGCTCTGCCAGCCCCCAGCCCCAGGCCAGCTGAGTCACGTGCGGTCCCCCTGGCCCCGGTGACTGCTTGTTGTCCCATGTCCAGTGATCGCCGCCCAGCGGGGCTTCCATCCTGGGGGAGGAGGGGAATGACACCATGGACATCTGAACTCTCTCCAGTCCTGTGCTGGCACAGCCTCGGGCCTGGCTCAGGCCAGCTGAGTCACGTGCGGTCCCCCTGGGCCTCTGCAAACGCCTCGATGATGGAGCCGCCCTGCCTCTCTCCTGCCCCGCCCCACGCGACTCCTGAGGTTGGCAGGTATCTCTCCATTCTTCATGCTCCTGGAATATTTCCAGATTCCTAAATTCCACGCTGCAATTCAAAGGCCAGTGGAGTGACAACCCAACAGCCACCTGACTACAAACGGTGGGTGGTGGACACACCAAGGAGGGGAGGAGCAGAGACCCAGACCTGAGGGGTGAGCCTGCAGGGCCGGAGGTGGCCACTCTGGGGCAGCCGTCCACATGGGAGGATGCTCATGTGGTTTCTGCCACAGAAAACCTCCAGTTCCCAGGTGTGTTTGTCCCCTGTCCCTCCCTGTGTAGCTTTCTGGGCCCCCGCAGTGTCCAGCCCCCTGGGGAGGCCTTTGGAGGAAGACCAGGATGAAGGCGGCACCAGTGCCCACTCCCACTCCACCCAGGAGCTGCAGGCTCTGCTGGGGGCCGGAGCCCTGACCCCCGAAGCAGCTCTCACCGTCTCAGCACAAAGGGTCTCGGGACCTGCGTCCGTCTGCTCTGAGCAGGGTGTTGTGGCAGCCCCGGCCCCGCTGCTCCGGTGCTCAGCCCCAGGCACCTCGGTGTACCCCCGGGCACACCGCCCCCATCACACATGGGTTGTGCATGTGTTGGCCTCCCTCACCGTGTCCTCGGCACCAGTGGCTGGAGCTGGTGGTGCTGCCCACAGGGAACAGACGGGTGGACGTCTCTCTGGCTGTGCCCAGCTGATCCAGCCTCCCTGCCTGGCCTGCCTGTGAGGGCCAGACCGTGGAGCCTTTTTGCAGGTCAGCCTCAAGGCAGGGTGCCTGCCTACCCTCCAGGAAACCCGAGCGTTTTCCCCCTTCCATGGATATCCCCGGAGGAGGGGTTCTGGCCCAAGCTAGTCAGAGCCAGGCTCACGGGAGGGCAGGGCCCTCCTCAGACACACTGGGGAGTCACAGAGCCGTCTGGAGGATTGGGACAATTCATCACACATGGACCTGGGTAAAGTGCAGCGCCTGCGGTGAACAGAACGCCGTGCTGGGGGTTCACGCTCCACATGTCCGCCCGCGTCTCTCTCCGGGATACTAGATCCTCACGGAGGGGCTGGATTCAGAACCACCCGTGCGCGATGGGCTGGTGGCCTCGGTGGCCCCCTCCTTCCCCTGTCCCTGTCAATGCCCGCAGGACCCTCCAGCAAACCTGCCCACACAGCACATGTGTCACCATCCTCTTGTGCAGACTTGGGGGAACACAGGAGCTTGAAACACGATTAAAGCACATGCACGCAACCCTGTTTTCACAGGTGACACCCCACATGCACAGTGAAAAGTAACGTGCAGTCAGGTGTGTGTGAGCTGTGTAACGTGCAGTCCGGTGTGTGTGAGCTGTGTAACGTGCAGTCAGGTGTGTGTGAGGTGTGTAACGTGCAGTCCGGTGTGTGTGAGGTGTGTAACGTGCAGTCCGGTGTGTGTGAGGTGTGTAACGTGCAGTCAGGTGTGTGTGAGGTATGTAACGTGCAGTCAGGTGTGTGTGAGGTGTGTAACGTGCAGTCCGGTGTGTGTGAGCTGTGTAACGTGCAGTCAGGTGTGTGTGAGGTGTGTAACGTGCAGTCCGGTGTGTGTGAGGTGTGTAACGTGCAGTCCGGTGTGTGTGAGGTGTGTAACGTGCAGTCAGGTGTGTGTGAGGTATGTAACGTGCAGTCAGGTGTGTGTGAGGTGTGTAACGTGCAGTCCGGTGTGTGTGAGGTGTGTAATGTGCAGTCCGGTGTGTGTGAGGTGTGTAATGTGCAGTCAGGTGTGTGTGAGCTGTGTAACGTGCAGTCCGGTGTGTGTGAGGTGTGTAACGTGCAGTCCGGTGTGTGTGAGCTGTGTAATGTGCAGTCAGGTGTGTGTGAGCTGTGTAACGTGCAGTCCGGTGTGTGTGAGGTGTGTAATGTGCAGTCAGGTGTGTGTGAGCTGTGTAACGTGCAGTCCGGTGTGTGTGAGGTGTGTAACGTGCAGTCAGGTGTGTGTGAGCTGTGTAACGTGCAGTCAGGTGTGTGTGAGGTGTGTAACGTGCAGTCCGGTGTGTGTGAGGTGTGTAACGTGCAGTCAGGTGTGTGTGAGGTGTGTAACGTGCAGTCAGGTGTGTGTGAGCTGTGTAACGTGCAGTCCGGTGTGTGTGAGGTGTGTAATGTGCAGTCCGGTGTGTGTGAGGTGTGTAACGTGCAGTCAGGTGTGTGTGAGCTGTGTAACGTGCAGTCAGGTGTGTGTGAGCTGTGTAACGTGCAGTCAGGTGTGTGTGAGCTGTGTAACATGCAGTCCGGTGTGTGTGAGCTGTGTAACGTGCAGTCAGGTGTGTGTGAGGTGTGTAACGTGCAGTCAGGTGTGTGTGAGCTGTGTAACGTGCAGTCAGGTGTGTGAAACCCCAGCTGTGCACCCAGCTGCTGAATCTTCTGGGTCCGAGTTCCTGGGAAGCGTGCGGCTGGAGACGCAGAGGGAAGCTGTAGAGCCCACCTTGGTTCTGTACAAACTCAGTGCAGACAGGTAGGCCACATTTCCTGTGAGCTTTATGAAGATGAGCAGCTGGGCACTGCAGGCAGCTAACACTCTCCACTGGCAGGGACGCTGCAGCAGACCCAGGTCACTGACGGGGTGGTGACTGCCGATCCTCGCTTTATTAATAGCTTCTTGCACTTTCATTAAATAACAGTGTTTTAATAGTCACTTGTGAATTAGTATTTTGTTGCCAATTATAGGATACAAATGATTTAAGCCTTAGAGACGGCCTGCCCGGGAATTAGGCTGCGGGTGCCGTTAATTGCCACTGTGAGAGCTAATGAGACAGACGGCCAAGGCACAGAGAGACGCGGGAGGTAATTTACAGCCCCTCTTCCCCACGCATTTGTGTCTCCTGTAGACCCGGTTGCCCAGGACTGACTGCAGTAAATTTCCCAATGCCTTTGAAGCCCTCTTCCCCGCGCCTCCTGTGAGGATGGGTCGGCTCCCAGGCTGCGTCCCCGTCCTCGGCACTGGCCTGCAGGGCGCTAATTAGCGCACACGCCTCTCCTATGTACCCAACGGGCTGTGGGTCTGACGCTGTGCAGCCTGTAGTCTCGGGGGCACAGGACAAAGAGGGGTCGCCCTTGTCCACAGCTCTCACTGCAAAGGTCGGCACCTGCCTCAAGTGTCCCTCCAGTGAATAAGATTACACTGTCCCCAGGAAGGCCAGCTCGAAACTGCACTCGCCTCTCAGCCCGCACGGGAGAGCTATCTGGGCCAGGCCTCCCCACTCTTGGCCTTTGTCACCGGAAATGTGACAGTGGCCCGGCACACCCCGCTTCCAAGGGGAACCTCAGGTTCTCAGTTCCCAGAGGTGACTGCCTCTGACTCGCAGGGAAGGAGAAAGGAGACCACACGAACCAGCCACAACTGAACACCCGACTTCGTCCTACACGGCACCAGCGGCAGCAATGGGCCCGGGTCTCTGAGCATAGTCACCAAGGAGCTCCTCGCGGATGGAGGGAAGTTGGCCGGCTGGACACCCCCAAGTATCCACTCCTTTCTCCCCCTGCTGGTCAAGTTGGAAAGAGCCCCCTTACAGGCCTAAAGGTTTAGGTGTTTCGTTTGAACTGCAGATTAACTTGTCTCACCTTTAGAAAAATATAACTGGCCTCCAATAAACTGTGTGCATTTATATGTAAATTACAATGTCTTGAGTTCTGACACGTGCGTGTACCCTGCAACCACCACCGCCATCACGATAGTGAACTTGCCCTCCACCCCAAATGCTTTTGCAAACCCCTGCTCGTCGCCCCCCCACACTGCGTCTCAGACCATCACTGATCTGCTTCCTGTCACCATAGATCGACTTGCATTTTCTAGCTTTTATACAAATGGAAATGTATAGTTCATGCTCTTTTTTGTCTGCTGATTTTCCCACTTATCATATCTCTTGAGGTTCCACGTTGTTCCTTGTTTGTAACTTTTATCGCCGAGTAACATGGCGTTGCACGAATAGGCCGCCCTTCGTCCATCTGCTCACGTGGCCGCGGTCATTTGGGTCACCGCTGTTACTTAGTTATAAATGAAGCTGCTTGAATGTTCATGCTCAGGCCTCTGCCTTCATGTGTCCTTTGTCCTCGCTAGATTCCCAGAGGTAGAGACAGGAGGCCAGGTCTGGCTGAAGAAGCTGCCCAGTTGCCTCCCAAGGGTCTGCTCTCCTGCTCCCGTTGCCACTGGAGCTCGTGAGGGGCCCAGCGGCCTCGCCAGCACGCAGGGCGGTCACTCTCCTAAACTCAGTCACTCTTGTGGTGACTCCTTGTGGTTTTATCTTGAATCTACCTGGTGACTGATGACGTCGAATGTCTTTTCTTGTGCTTATTGGTTATTCAGATTTCTACTTAGTGGAGTGTGTGGGCAGATATAATGCCCACTTTTAACTGGATTTGTGTCTTCCTGCCATGGGTCTAAAGAGTTGTTTATGTGTTCTGGAGGTAGGGACTTCGTCAGATCTATATTTTGCAAACACTTTTCTCCCAATTTGTGACTTGACTTTTGGTATTTGTAAGTTTTGAAGAGCGAATGTTTTTCATTTTCGTAAGTTCAATTTATTGATTTAAAAAATATATTTGTGGTTTGTGCATTTTGCAAAGCGTTCAAGAAATATTTGCCAGACATAAATACAAAGATTTTTATCTGCGTTTTCTTCAAGAAGTTTGAAGCTCTTGCTCTCCATTTCAAGGCAACTTTTTGTACGGAGAGAGGCAAGAATGGAGGTCCATGCTTTGCAAGTGGTTGGCCAAGGGTTCAGCCCATCTGTTTGTTTTCCTCTCCGGAAGCCAGTGGACCTCACCTGTGCAGGTCTATTTTAGGATCTCTATTTGCATATTTGGCCATTTTATATAAATACCACACTGTGTCGATCCCTGTCACTTTAAGTCCTGAAACCATAGGGAGGTGCTCCAGTCTTGTTCTTTCTGAAGATTGCTTTGGCTATTTAAAGTCTATTGTGCGTCAATTGAATTTCAGAATCAGATTGTTGAGTTCTATCAAACAAAAGAGAAAAAAAAAAAAAGAAAAAAAAGGAAAAAAGCCTGCTGGAACTTTGATTGGGATTGCATGGAATGGAATCAATTGCCTTGGACTCCCCCCCGCCCCGATCTGTGACCCCAGTGTATCTCTTCATTTATTTCAGTCTTTGAAATCTGTAAGCAATGTTTTATAGACTTTATTTGACCAGACTGACACACATTTTATCAAATTTATCTCTAAATATCTAATATATTTTAATGCTCTTATAAACGGTATTTAAAAATTTTTTCATTTCCAAGTATTGATTGCTAGTATATAGAAACATGATTCATTTTTCTACAGTGGCCTTGTATCCTGCAACTGTACAAAAGTTGCTCGTCCATTCTAGTAGCTTTTTGTAGATCCTTTGGGGTTCTCCACATCGATGATCGTGTCATCTAAGAAATAAAGGCAGGTTTCTTTCTTTTCAGTCTGGGAGATATCCTCTTTTCTACATGTGCTTTGAACGCATCGTGCTGGCTGGACTCTCCAGTGTGTGCTGGGTGTGCTCTTTCTGCTCCTGTGGGTGAGACAGCAGTCTGTCATCGCTGAGTATCGTGTTAGCTGTACTTCTTTTCTGTTGGTTTGTAGGTGCCCTTTATCAGGTGGGGGAAGTTCCCTTCTATGACTAGTCTGCTGAGAGCTTTATCAGGAATGGATATTGGATTTTATAAAATGCCTTTTCTGTATCTGTTACAATGACCAGACAAATTTTTGTTTTCAGTTCGTTAATATGGTGGATAGCAATGATTAATACTGGAATTTTAAAACAACCTTTAAAATAGACCTTGGAATTTTAAGAAACCAAATAAACCCCATTTGGTTTTAATTATGATCATTTTTAGGTTTGTTGCATATGATTTGCTAAAATTTTGTTAAGAATCTTTGCATCCATATTCACAAGGGATACTGGTCTGTAGTGTTCTCTTAATATCATTTTGTCTGTTTTTGGTATCACTATAACGCAGGCCATAATACCTGGGGAAGTATTGCTGTCCTTCAGTTTTCTGGAAGACCTTGTGTGGAATTGATCTCTTTCTTAAATACTTGGAAAATTTACTGGTCAATCTACCTGGAGTTTTCCATGGGCAAACGTTTTTAACTATAGTTTCAACTTCTGTAGTAGATAATAGAGCTATTCAGCTTATCTATTTCATTTTGAATAAGATCTGAGAGCCTCTTTCTTTTAATAAATTTATTCTTTTCATCCACGTTGTCAAATTTAAGGGCACAAATTTAAAGGAAATATTATTCCATTATTTTCCTTTTAATGTCTAATAAAATTGTAGTGATGTCTTAATTTGTGTCTTCAATTTTTTCCTGATCAATGTAGCTAGACAGATCTCTAGCTCAAGTTCATTGATCTGCTCCAAGAACCAGCTGTTGGTTTCTTGATTTTCTTTGTTCTTTTTTTCTGTTTCCTATGCCATTATTTCTTTTCTTATCTTTGATCTTTCTTTTTATCCTTACTTTAGTTTTAATTTGGCATTTTTCTACTTTCCTAAGGTAGAAGCGAGGTTATTAATTTAGGGTATTTCTTTTTTATAAGATTTTAGCACCATAAATAATAATTGTCCCACTGAGCACGACTTACACTGTACCCACTCGTATTTGAGATGTTGTTTTCTGGTTTTCATTCAGCTCACATATTATAAAAATTTCTTTGGATTTTTTCCTTTGGAAATGCTTCTTTGCAGTGTTTTATTTAGTTTACAGATATTTAGGGATCTTGCAGATATTTTTTTCTGTTACTGATTTTAAGTTCATGGTGGTTACAGAACATGCTTTATATGATTTGAGTTCTCTCAGATTTGCCAGAACTGGTGTCATGGTCCAGAACATGGAATATCTTGATACGTATTTTGTGTGTGTGTCCTTGAAAATGACGCATTCCCACGGAACTTCATAAGGGTTCTGCAGGTCACACACGGCTACAGGGTGCTTTGTGCCGTCTGCGTTCTACTGAATTTCCATTACTTGCTCTGTAAGTTATTGAGGGAAAGGAGTTAAAATCTCTGACCATAGTGTGTACTTTTCCTAAAACTACATAAATTCCTTTAGTTTTTTTTTTTTTTTTCAGTCAGTTTATGCTTCATGTGTTTTAAAGCTGTGATTAGATGAATAAATTAACAGTTTGGGTGGCTTCTTCATAGATTGAACCCTTGATTATTATGAAATGATCTTTTTTATCCCTGGTAATACTCTTTGCTTTAAAATCTACTGTGCTGGTATTAATATAACCAATGAGGCTTTGCTTGATTAGTATTAGCGTGGTACCTGTTTTCCATTCTTTATAGTTCACGTCGGTTGCTGAGGCAGGCTATCTGTGTTTTGCTTTTTTTCCCTTTTAAATCCCAATCTGCTTTAAAAAAAAAAAAACCTTAATATTTTATTTGTATTTATCAAATTAAAATGTTCAATTTCCCTTTTTTAACTGAGATGCAAATTAATTGACATATAACGTTATATGAGATTCAGGTGTACAACACAATGATTTGGTGTTTCTATATATTGTGAAATGACCACCACAATAAGTCTAGTTAACATATTTCTGCTTTTGTAATAGAGGTATTTAAACCATTTATATTTTATGTGATTATTGATGTGGTTGGTTTAAACTTACCTTCTTGCTATTGGTTTTTTATTCCATTCATTCTTTATTATTTTTCTCTCTTTTCTTACGTGGTTTGGATTGTGTATATATAACTTTATTTTATATCTTTTGTTGGCTTATTTGATATATTTATTTTCTTTAGTGGTGGCTCTAGGGATTATAATCTAAATATTTAACTTATCACTGTCTACCTTCAAGTAAAATTATACCACTTCACGCATAGTATAAGAACCTTATAGAAGTGTACTTACAATTCTCTCTCTCGGTCCTTGTGCTATTGTTCCCATAAATCGTATTCTTACACAGTTTATATTTATATTTCTGCAGGTTACTTATGAGTGGAAGCGACCCATGGTACAAATAAGGAAGACGGTGTACGAGCTGGTGGCTAAGAACACCTGCGTGGCTGCTGACTGAATCAAGTCTATCCTCTGTCTGTTATTCACACTTTTTGCTGTTTCCATGCTATGGAGCTGCAGTGGATAAAAGCAGGTTCTGGAGTGTCCTGGAACACGCTTTCTAACCCTTTAAATGTTAATAATTTCTGTAGTAAAATAAGAATAATAATGGTCTACACTTTATGGGGACTTCAGGAAGATTAAAGAAGACAATATGCACAAAGCCTGTAGAGCGGTGCCTGGTGCATGGTGAGTACACATGTGGTAAGAACCCATTGTGCATTAGCTATCGTGATTCTCACCACCACCACCACCATCAACATCACCACCATTGTCATAACTACCATCGTCATTGTCATCACCGCCAGCATCCCGTCAGCATTGTCACCACCTGCATTATCACCATCACCAACACCAGCGTGTCCTCAGTTCTGCAAAGGTCTTCTTACTCTGCATATTTTCAACACCTGTATTACCACCTACAGAGGAGCAGTTGGGTGACGTGGGATTCCATCACCTGGGAGAAAATGAGAACCCTGTAAGCTGGTGCCAATTAATCTTTTCATTGTGAAGAGTGAACAAAAGCCTTGATTTCAGGCTCTGTGGAATGAATTCTTCCTACAGATGGTACCAGTTACACAGAGCCCCCTACTGTTTCTAATTCCACCCTTAAATTCACAGCTAACAATGATGCCACCAGCACCAAAGTGGAATGAAGTTCCGTTTCAATCATCTTATTGGCATGACAGGTATCCAAGAATTGCCAGTGTTAATACATGAAAGCCCCGTGTCTCAGAAGTGGTCGGAGAGTATGTGTCGCCCGTTCTCATTACAGGCTTTCCAAGTCAGTGTCAGGCTCTAATGACTGTAAGTTTGTTCCTGCCAAATTTTAGGCTTATTTCAATTTTACAGTTTTTCTTCTTACATCTACTTTGACAGGATTTCTACACTATGTTAAAAAATTGGGAAAGAATATTGTCTACATTTCTGCATCTCGTAAGGAGAAGTAAAAACCATTTTCTGTCCAATTTAGTGCTTTCTTATGACAATTACTCAGTTATGTTCCAATTACTTTTCCTGGTTAAGTGAGATCAATAGCACAGAAGATAAGCTTAGATTATTATTTAAATTATCGTGTCTGTCAGACAAAAATTAGACTGGGTCAGAGGTGGTCAATGATTAAATACTTAAGAGATATAATTTACATAGTTTAGTAGTTACACAAGAACCGTTCTAGCAATTTTTCCATCATCCTCTCTTGAGATAAAATTATTGGTGTTGAGATGTGACAGTGCAGCCAATAGTACTTTGGGAATTTTTTTTCGTAGCATCGAAGAAGTCTGCATTATTAATTTTGCTCTTCGTGAGTTTCTGCAGTGGCACACTGCCATGGCTAGGGGGGGAGTCAGCCTGTATCTATATCACATTTTGTATAGTAATAAAGTATTGTCTTCTTAAGGCTTCATCTTTCTTTACCTTGTTTTTTAACCCCACATAGGAGGTGTGGATATTTAAGAAATGCTCTGTATTTTTCTAAACCCTCCTTAATTCCCCCTCCCAGAACCCCTCTACACCTTCTACAGAGAAAACAAAGATCAGACATAAAGAAACGGGGTGTCCTAGTACCGCAGATTAGAAAATTATGGTTAGTTTATGTATATCCTGACCCAATGCCAGACCTACAGTATAATATTACCTTTTTCAATAAATTGAGGCTTTTCGGGCAATACCTAAAAAATTAGTCATTTCTTGTGTCTGAAAAATTGTGACTCAAAATGTTCTGAGTCACAAATACCCAGGTTCTTCTCCTGTGACATCGCCAGCCCCCCGCTTGGTGAGTTTTTATTTTGGGGAACTGTAACTGCCTCCTAACACTCTGTGACTGTGCCCCTGGCGGTTCAAGGGCTTTCAGTCAGGGCTGCATTTCAAGCAGGTTGGCTTTTCCCAGCTCCCTGTATGTGAAAGACAACAGCTAATGAAGCACTTTAATTAATGTGAAAAGGATGCAATCTTAGCTGCGGTTGATGGGCTCTGGTTAGGAATCAATCACTGTCTTTTAATTCTCTGATGGATCCGGGGATTTATGAAATGAAACACCGCCAAGGAATCACATAGGAGGACCCAACCGGGTGGGAAGGCTTTGGTTTAGTGAGTGTCAGAGTCGGTCCGCTGCAGTGTCCTGGCGTATTTGTGTGACGCAGGTTACTTGTGTACTCACAGTATTTCCTGTTCCGGTCTGTACTCTGTCCCCAGCTTGCACTCTGAGTTGGGATTGGTAAACATACTCACTGTGGAAGAATCCTTCCTTGGATGGGTGATGGGGTGTGGCAGCCACATTCTGAGAGGGAGAGGGCATCTGGGCAGGCAGCCCCCACGGGAAGGGACAAGCTACTGGGAAATTTCTTTTTGGGTGCAGTTTCCTAAAGAATGGAAACTGGGGGTTCCATGTGGGACCTCAACAGCCCATAGTTCTGAGTAAAGTCAAATTTACCGTCACCTTCACTCAGGAACAATTCTAGTCCTTTTCAAGTGTCCCTGATACTTTTGCTGCAGGGTACTGGGGGGACGTCCTGGCCCACCAGTCAGCTCCCTTCCTGGTCCTGGTTACCCTGAGCTGCTGGGAAACAGCCTCTCTACCTGGCCTCTGCCCTGCTGAGCTGGCTGCTGGCCAGTCCCAGTCTCCTGTCCTCTGAGCTTGGCTGATGCTGAGAAGACGATGCCCCGCCTGCCCATGTCATGTTCGGTTTGGGGTCCTGCCCAGGGTTCTTGTTCGGAGTCTCGGGCTGGGGGCACCTGCCCTTTCAGTTTTAAGCTTGCCTGGCCAGGGCAGGGGGTGGGCTGGGCTGCCGGCTGGCTCTTCCCTGACACCCGGACTGCTGCCGGCCGTGCACTCAGCCTGCGGCAGCACCAGCTGTCCTCCCATCTCCACATGTAGCCCAGTCCACGCAGCTTCAGAGGGAAGTGGGCGTTTCCGATCACCATGTGTTTTATAAAGCTCGTAGTTGAAACAATCTATCCTCTTTCAATGCATTGCTGTTAATCGAAGTTGCTGTCTTCCTGGGAATCCTAAAGTTGGCAGCTTGAACCGCAGCCATACTTTACACTTATGCCAGCTGAATGTCACTTGGTGGGTTTTCAGCATTTTTTTGTGTCCTTCATGCCTGGCTCGACCAGTGGTGAGCACTTTGAGCAGGGCCGGCAGGGGAGTTCCACTGCAGACGGTTCAGATGGCGCCCTTCCTGCGATACAAAGCATACCTCGTCCCCAGCCAGGTGTGCCTCCACCTACCCACACTCGGTCTTACCTGCACATTCTTCGATGAGCTCAGGGGACGACTGACCCTGGCATTTCCCAGCTGCAAACCTGCAAACTTCATGGACCAGGAGGCGGGAAGACAAGACTTTGGTCTGATGGCCTGAAGGGCACCCACAACCTGCCACTGGGCCCCTCCTTGTGGCACCAGCCCAGGACAGGAAGTGTTCAGTGAGCCCTTAAACCTGGACTTGCCCAACTGGCCATTTGTAGACAGATCTAGCTGTTGACCAACACGTACATTCGGGCATACAGAGGCCTGGAAAGAAAAATCCTTTGGTGCATAGCGTGCTGTGATAGCTCGCCTGGGCCTGGTGGTTAGGGTGACGTGGTAACTTCACAGAAACCAGCTCCCTGTTTCCATGATGACCTTTCAGGGCTTGTGCTGAACGGACCATGTCTTAGAGATTCCACGTCGCGGCGTCTTAAGGCGCGGTGGTCAGTGGCCAGCAGCGTCCAGGTCCAGGCTCAGCATGGCCAGGCCCAGGAGGGTCCCAGTCCCACTTTCCACTGCTCGTGTGTCACTTAACCAAGCAGCCTCTCCCTTCAGGCTCGCTGCCTGGAAGTCCCCGGGGGCTGTGAGTCTTGCACCGGTGGCCAAGGAAATCATTTTAGATTTTAGGTCTAAGTCTGTTACTTCACCATCTGCGCCACCCCTTGGCTCTGATGTTGTGAACCCCACGTCTCGAGGGGGACGGGTGGAGCGTTTCCACTGTCATAGACAGGCACTGTCAGTTAGGTCTTGCGTTCGGTTCCCTGTTTATAACCCAGTGGCTACTAAGCATCAATTACTCCGGCCCTCGCTTCTTGTCCCCGGGAAGATTGATGGCGCACGTCAGCTCCTGGTCACAGACGTTGAAATGAAAATCGCACTCTGTCTGCATCCACTTACCCGCTGAGCGGGGCAGCGACACTATTAAATCAAATTATATGTGACTTTTAAAACTTCCCTTTACAGCATTCAATTGAAAATCTGAATCCTATCATAATACGGTGGCTTTTTATGAGTAAATTGACTTTACTGGGTCCCCGGGGGTCTCCAAACGCCTTTCCACATCAGGTGAGAGAGAGGTCCACTGTCCCTCTGGGGCTCGGTGTGGGGCCCGTGTGAGGGAGCTAGTGCCCCTGGCCCTTCCAGGGCCTGATGTGAGGGCACCCATGCCTGGTCCCTGACACCTCTGCAGGGCTCCTCACACGCTGCCTGCAGCAGCGTCTGGTGTGGGGCATGTGTCAGAGGCACAGGAGGGTCCGTGGTCCTGGGGGGACTGGGGCTCTGCGCTGCTAGCAGCTCCAGGTGGTTAGTGGGAAGGTGAGCCCATGGTGCTGGTGGCAGTTTCTGGGGTCTCCCCTCATCCGACGCCCTGTGGGTGTGCAGCCTGGAAGGCTACCAGATGGCATGACGGACCTCACAGAACCCAGAGGGCCATGGGAGGTCACACCCTCACCCTGAGGTCACAGCATCCACTCATGCTGGGAACACTCTGGCTGCTGCGACTTTGAGGTCCAGAGTGAGCAGCACAAGGGCTGGAGGAAGCCCCAGGGCCCTCACCTAGTCCTCCACCTGAAGGTGCGGCTGCGTCTGGATGAAAAGAACTGCCTGGGGTTCCTATGTCCTTGGTGCCAGCTGCAACCTGTGCCATGTAATTTTTCGTTCATTGCATCCACATTGGGAAGCAGACTTGCGGTCCTCAGTTCACAGATGGAGCCAGGAGGCAGGAGTTCGAGGAACGTGTCCCAGACTGTTGATTTGGCTCGCACGGGGCCTCGTCCCACACAGTTCTAGCCCTGTCTTAGCAGGAAGGGCGGGGAGGGACCACTCCTGGCCGTGCTGATGGAGGCACAGATGTGTGCCCAGCTCTCTATTTGGTATGGACTGTGGTGATGGTCCAAAGAGATTCTATCTCAAGGAAATAAGTTATTCATTCCCTAGAAATATCAAGTATCCTTAGAAAACTTGGAAACATATATATGTGTATGCGTATTCCATATAGATGTGGATTAGATATAGATACATATCGATTTAGACAGAGATATAGATAAACATGTAGATATATAGATTAGATGTGATATAGATACAGATAAGATATAGAGATAGATACAGGTATAGATATAGATAAGATACAGGTATAGATATAGATAAGATATAGGTATAGATATAGATAGAGATATAGACATAGAGATAGGGATTAGACATAGACACAGACATGACAGAGACGTAGACACAGGCTTAGCCCTGAAAGGGAAATGGCCAACTGCAAGGCCATTGTGAAGGAAGGTGTGTATAGAAACCATGGCCAACATAACATTGATCAGTACAGGACGAGTCAGCTGGTTTGGAAGGAGCTACAATAAGCAAGAAGTCAGCTGAAGAAAGAGTGAGGGCTCAGTGAGCAGGTGTCCTGACACTGGGGGTTTCCTTTCTCACGAGGATCACAAGAGAGACGGTAGCCAAATGCACTGGACCTTAAATTTTAATGATATATGAGAAAGTTTCTCATGCTATTCCTGCTCTCAGGCCTGGGAGTCGTTAAATGGTTACAAAAGGTAATATGAGATTCAGGTGACTTCAAAATGAATGAATTGCTGAATTCGGAGAATATAGATTAAAGCTTTTTTTAATTAAAATGTTTTTAATTTTATTTTTTCTCCAGCTTTATTGAGACACAATTGTCATATAATATTGTGTAAGCTTCAGAGAATATCAAAGTACTGGTGGGGCCTGAGGGGCTGTTCTACTGTCACTCTGTGGTCCATTGAACATCAGTTGTCAGAAGTCACTACTCTTGGAGGAAGGGCAGAGGTGCTGGTGGGAACAGTTAGAACTCGATTTGGCAAAATTGATATTTAAAAATGAATGAAAAGAAATTAACCAAGTCAATTTCAGAAGTAGCAAATGTATACCTTACCATTGGATTTAAAACACAAAATTAGATTTAAAAGCTGGATAGAAGAGGTCTGTCACGCGGGACAGCCTTTGGGGTCTCTGGTCCCGCTCCTCACATAAGAACGCAGGATATGGTGAGGCCAAAAAGGAACACCCATGGAGCCATAGATAGGGGCGTCCTATAACTATAGTCTCGCTGGCGGCTGGGTTGGAGACACAGGAAGCAGGAGCCACATGATCCGCAACCTGCCGTCCACTTTTCTGCCAACCAACCAACCTCACTTGCTAGCTGCAATCCGCTGCTTGCTAGCTCAGCCACCATCTTGCTAGCCCCCATTTTCTGCTAGTGTAGCCACAGCAGTTATATTAGTGGCCAACGGCTCACTGGTTACAGCTGACGGCCAACTAGCCACAGCTGATGGCCATCCAATCACAGTTGATGGCTATTTACTACCTGAGCCAGCACCTTTCCACCTGAGGCCGAGAGCCTGGAAACTGCACTCCTGACTCTGTCCCCACAAGGTCAGTCCCAGTGAAGGTGTTTTCTTGATCACAAATTGAACACAAGCCCATGTTATGACATGGTAAGAATGTCACCAAGGCCATCATAACAGGGGTGTAATACTGAGCTTGGGAAAGGAGAATAAAGGTTCTTTGACCAGTTGAAATAAACTAGTGACTAAGTAACTACATCCATGCCTTTCCCCCTAAAGAAACACGAAGGTGGGCATTTCATTCTGTTGCATAGACAAGGAAGGCACCCCTTGAAAGTCCTAATCAGGGGGCACAGGTGAAACCTGCTTCTTTGGCAGAAGTTGCTGGAGAAGAGACTGTGCTGTTGTCTTGTGGTCCAGGGTGGCTGGCGTGTCCCTGTGCACGCTTATGCTCGGCACGCTGACCGAGAAGCTTCTGAGGCTTGGCCCGGGTGCCAGGCTCTGCGGGCTGGGCTCTAGGGCTGGGGCTGAGACGTTCCCTCCAGCAAAGCTCCCTCCAGAGGCTTTGCCTGACTTTCTATGCACCTCTTCTGACAGATGTGGCCTTACCAGGACCTCCTGCCACTCTCCCGTGCCCCACACCCTGATTTCTGGAAGGTGGGTTCCCATCTACCCCGAACACAACTGTCTCACGAGTACTTCTCATTTGTGCCTGTCAGAAGTAGCGGCGACAGCCGACACTGGGAGGCAGGCAGGAAGGTGAGAGTCAGCGCCCAGGTCAGTGCGACCAGCGAGCGCGTGGGGACACTGCAGGGCCTCCCCTGCTGCCCCGGGTCCCTTCTGGGAAGAGACAGGACTAAAGCCCACATCAGAGGACTGAGGGAAAGCAGGTTAATTTGGCACACTGTCTAGAACTTGGGCTTTGATTTTAAAATTGATTTCATTTCCTCGTCTCTGTAACTGAGGCCACTGCCTTCCTGGAGGCCCCTCTGGGGTCCCCCTCAGGCAGACCATTCTGGATTAAGTGCTTTGCCAAGCACCTGGGTGGGAGCTCTGAGAATCCGCCCTGTGCCACCCCCCACCCCCAGCCTTTCACCCCATTCTTTCCCTGCCCTCAGCTGGTTCTAAGGCATGTTTTCCATATTCTGTGCTCCATCCACCTCCCCCCGGTACATATTCAATCCATAAGCACTCGGCAGGGTTCCTTTGGGGGAATTACATTTGTGATTTGAAACAATGAATGAGAATATTTTGACATGTATATGAGCTGAGTTAGTTTAGGGTATTTCTAAAGTGCTTCAAAAAAAATCTATTTCAGTCATCATTTGCCAGATAATCCACCTGTGATAGCCATTGCATGTGACCGATTCTACTTTCTCATGAGCATGGTCAGCATAATCGTACATGAGAACACTGGTGCCGTGTCGCTTTCCTTGACAGAACTGCCGGGGTGGGGGTCTGAGCTGTGTGGCCCCGCGCTGAGCTGCGCACGCCTCTCTGCTCCTGGCTTGATGCACAGGGGCTCTGTTTCCTACTGTGAGCAGGTTCGGGCTCCTGCATCTAATGTCACTGACGTGCCTTTAAAATAGAACTCACTCCTTCCCACACTTCTTACCTCTCTGTTAATTTTGTGCGGTTTTACTTCAGTGCCTTGACCGGTACAGGAGGAATGTCTGGGCTTTTCTCTCCCCGGTAGTGAAGGTGAGGGCGGAGGAGTACTGGTCATACGTGGGCTGCGTGATGGGAGCGTGTCAGAGGCCTGGCTGCTCACAAGTGGGCTTGTTTGGCTGAAGAAAACACGAGGCCGCCTGAAATGCACGCGGATGCCAGGGCAGGTCGCCAGGGTTTGCTCATGTGAATCAGGTGAGCTTGGAAGGCTAGCCCCAGAGGCCAAGAGGACATTAAAGTGCCCTCAGGTCACTTGAAAGTCTGCACGGAACGTGGATTTCTTTTTGGTGAATTAGCAGGACCAAGGTCAACGGCAGCCAGCCCCCTGCTCAGACACAGCGGTGTGCCCTTGTCTTGGGCCAGGACTGAGGGGCTCACAGGGTCCCCAGTGGTCAGTGTGCAAACGCAGAGGTGGCATTGTGCCTCTCTTTGGGTTAAAGCGATGGAAGGGAGCATGTTTCAGTTGTATAATATTATTCATACGTCTGTCTGGTCCAGCACATTCAAAAGGCAAGGGTCACGCCTGTGACATGAATAAAATCAAAGGCCAAACACAATTACCATCCCAATGTCCACACAGATGAGGGTGTGGATACACCGCCTCTTCCACACTTAAAACCCCCAGAGCTGGTAATGACCGTGCATCTAGAATTTTCCATTGAAAAACATATCGCTTTTTACTCGCTCACTTAAATTGCTATTCTAAGTAATTGTTAATTGGAATTATTTCTGGGCTGAAGCACCTGGTTTAAGTGGAATTATAGGATCCCTCCCGTCTGCACTGACGGGGTCCAGGCAGCGTTACTGCAAATGCACAGCCATTAGCGCCCAGCCTGGGGCCTGGGGTCTGGCAGGCCTGCTGGGTGCCGCCTCCATAACTCTATTCAGCAGCAGCTTTCTTCTCCCCTCTGCTTATAGAGGCCAAATATTTACATTCAAAAAGTGGGACTTTTGCTACAAAGGCCCCCAAAACGCTCTGGACCCAGGATTCCTGAGCTTGCAATTTCACGGGATCTTTCAGTGGCTCCCAGGGCTGTGTCCTGGACACGCTTCCCTACACCTGACAGCTGCATCGTGGCACCTGAGCCAGGAGCTGGATGAGGGAGAAAAGGGTGCAAATTACACGGAGTGGCGGGGACAAAGGTTTATTTCTCCTGAGCACAGCCCTGTGACAGGAAAATGGAGGGGACAAATGTGTTGCTAATTTAATTAAGTGGAATGAGATTCCAGGGTCTGCAGATGCCATTTGGAACAGAAATAATCAAGAGCGGGTGACGAAAATGAGTCGTCACACACAGCATTCGCGTTTTCCGCAATCCGGCACAGCCGAAGGAGTCAGGGCTCTTCCAAGCAGGACAGTTTGCTCACTGATCCAGACCCAGGCCCACATCCTCCTCACGATGCTCAGGGAACCTCTCCTATCTTCTTGCCATAATCAAGGAGCCGAAGCGCGAGGACGAGGAGCTGGCCCACCCGTCCAGGCTCTGTTGATCTTCCTTCCTCTGCGTGCTCCCTCCAAGAAGGGAGGGTGCCTTCGGGACTCAGGACGTCTTGCGGACGACCCTGAGTCCGTGTTACATATCACATATGTCACCACTCAGTTCTATGGCGAGTGCACGGGTGCACGCAGGCCCCAACAGTTACTGAGCGCCTACTGTGTGCTCGGCACTATGCAAGGGGACCCTTCACTCTGGTGCTGGGAAGAGCCACAGGGGAGACTAAGCACCAGAGAAACGCGCAGCTGCCTGTTCTGAGGCCGTCCAGGGGGTGCGACAGGGCCTGGCGCGTGGTAGAAAGCAATCCCACTTTATACACTGGGCTGAGGGAGCCAAGGCATTGCCGCTGTGCCTGGAGGACCCCGCCTGCACCGTGTGCTTTGCGGCACCACCTGAGAAGGACGCGGAGCTTGGAGGGCCTTGGGAGCGAGGAGTCGACCCCAGTCTGTTCACGGACTTGAACTTGTGTTTGGCACACGGACCGGTCACACACTACAGACACCTCTCTGGAATGGCTGTGGGCATCCGGAGAGTATTTTTCAGTCTCTTCAAGTTTAAGCAGCAATTCTGCAGTTTTACTTGTACCAGATTTTTACTTCACGGACGTTGGAGATGGAGAATAAGGTGCGTTTCAGTCAGAGGGCATCCGCATTTTGGGAAGTTGTGAGTTAGTGGGAGCTAAGCCTCTTGTCCTCGGCAGGCTGTTCTCCAGCTGCACTGGAACAACGTGGGCGGGTTTCTGTGTTTTCCCACCTGAGTGTCAGCCCCTCCAGCAGGCACAGCGCCTCCATGTCCAGGCCTTTCCCTGCGGTAAAAAGAAACGCAACCCAACTAACAATATGCAAGATCCCTCTGAACGCTAGCACTCTACGATGGCCTTGAAGGTTCTCCTGGGGAGGAAACTATTACACATTTGAAATATGAAACTACGACATGTTTGTTTAGAAGGACTTGGAGAATGTATATGAATTGCAGATAAACACTTTTCTCCCCTTCGTCAACAGCACAATTACAATTGGGTTACATTGCCTCCTGAGTCTGCAGCATAAAATGGCACCCCAAAGAGTATTTGTTGTCAGAACGAGAGCTTTCCAAGGCAGAGCAAGAGGAATGTTTGGAAGACGCCATCTTTCTGGCAGCAACCAAAGGGGTCACATAGCATCCCTGAAGCTAAATGTTCTCGAGCCCAAGGTTCCCCAAGCACTGGGGAAGCCCAGAACACACGCATAGCCGCCGGGGAAGGAACAGTGGCTCCGAGGCCGAGTTCCTTTGATGTTCATGAAGGAATGTCAGAAGGCAGCTTCTTCCTCAGCTAGATATCAGCTTATTGCAAATGCACACATCTGACTGCAAGATACTCTGCAGCCAGAAGTCTGGGAACTGTGACAGTGCTGGTTTCGCTTTGGGCAGTGACGGGAGCAGATGGAACAGAACTGGGGCCTGGACATGGACGTGGCGTTTGGACTCAGCCAGAGTTCGTCACAGCCTGTGAAGGGCCGGTGACACTGCCTGTGACCCGCGGAGCCTCACGTTCAGACTTGGGCGTTCAGGGCGCACTGCCTGACAGGACAGGGGACGGGACGGACCTCGCAGGACTCAGACCACCTTGGCTGAGGTGGGTGTTCCAGACGGTCGGCACCACAGAGAGCAGAGGCGTCCCTGCTCTCAGCACAGTGCAGGGCGGGCCGTGGAGCGGCATGGTCCCCCAGATGGAGGAGGGGAGTCATGTCAGCTTCTCAAGGGCCATAGAAGAGGGGTGTCATGTCAGCCTCCCGTGGGTTTTAGGCACGGTGGTGATCGGCTCAGAAACCACTGTCCGTTCCCTCCTGGTCCTCCTTGGCCCCCACTGGCTGCTGATTGGGAGACACCCGTCGGCTGGTGCACAACTAAACGACCTTGCCAGCTGCTGGGGATCTGTGAGGGGTGCGTTTAAAGCTGGCGCTGGGTACGTGGCTCTGGGTCCCAGAGCCGCCTTTGCATATTCGAGCTGCTTTTGAAGTCCCTTGTTCTAGCTTTTGTTTTTTATAGGTGAGGTTTCATTCTCATTAATTCCAGGACTGTTTTCTTCTAATTCTGTCTGGGTTGGCTAAAGTAGGAAACAGAACAAAACGAATTCAGATTCTGACTTCACACTTACCCTGTAAACCCAGGAGGAGTCACACAGCCCCTTGGGCTCTGCTGCCTTCACTGGACCCCCAGGCGAGCCCCCCACCTTACCCCCTGCCCTTCTCTACGGGGAATGGCCAGCAAGGACTGGGGTCAGTACACAGAGCAGAACCTCTCTCTCCTAGGAACGGAAGTTTAGGGCATTTTGTAAAAAGTAATGTCTAGACTTGAGAGGTATCAGGACTTTTACAGATTTCTCCATAATTTAAGACTCATTGTTTGGCAGTTTTGTTTGTTTGTTTCAAACAGACTGAGAACCCTTCTGTTTTTCTGTCCGTGTTTGCAGTTACGGTTGTAAACAAGCCTGGGCACTTTGGTTTACGTCACACCGGTGTGGACTCGCCAGCTTGTGTAGAAAGAACCAGTTGTTTCAACCCAAACAAGGGAGCGCGTGTGTCAGGGGTGCAACGTGCAGCTCGGCATCGCCAGGTGGGTTTGTCTTTTCCACCTTCAGGCGTTCAGCCTGATGCAGGTGTCTCCCCTCCTGATGAGACATCCAAACAAGAAGGGGCTTCATGCTTGGGGGTCTCCCCACTTTCCCACGGATACAGTGAACCTGCTCGCACCCCCACACCCCTCAGGCAGCCGTTAGGGGCCACCCAGTTTTTGGAGTCTGCTCCCGCTTAGGGTGCAGCTTGGGTGACAGTGAATGTCCTTGTGGGGTGGCTGCCCCTCCCACTGGGGCCACCTGCACAGGGGGGTGGGGGCGGGAGTCAGTGTGTACTGAAGACTCATTTTAACACTATTCAGTAAGGCTTACGCACTGTAATAAATCAGTCTATGTCTTTTAGATATATTTTGGGGAAACATAATCTCCATTAGTAGAATGTTTGAAACAAATAGAAATACTTTTATATGCGTTCCATGATTTTGTTGTCAAATGTCTCAAACTTAAAATGCCCGTGAGATCATGGGCAGAGAGAAGGGTGCTGGGAGCTGGCGGGGACCCTGCCGTGAAGTAACCGGAATATTCCTAATGCACCTCACTGCAGCCACAGCACTTTTCAGAGCCAGAAAAACTGTATACCTGTGCACAATCCCCTTCAAAGTCACTATAAATCAGTCTTAATTAATGTGTTTTTACATTAAAATTCATCACAAGACCAAACGTTAAATATGTGAGCTCATCTGTAGTTTGCAATTATTGAGATACTGCCTTCCTTTCATTGTCATGGGAAATTGAGAGCTGGCTGTACTGCCCCTAAGAGAAAACCAAAGAGAAGAACAGGGGAGATGAACGTGGTCTTGGAAGTGGTCAAACCACAGCACTGGGCGGCTGCACGGCCAGGGACACCAAAGAAAGTGAGTCATGAGCGCATCCAGACTGAGGGTCCATTATCAGCTGCCTATAAAATATAAAGAGATAAATATAGGTTCTTAAACAGTACAGTGTGTTAACGCTGGAGGGTGAGAATGGATAGGAATTTTTTTATTAAACTAATATACCGTTTGATTAAAAAGCGAGCTATGTAAGCTTTAATCAGATGGGAATGATGATGTCGGTAAAAATATCCCTGAATTAGCTGAGTTAGTATTCTTTTTGGAAACTGTTCAACAGGAAAGAAACTGAAAGAGACTGTCTGGGCGATTGTAAAGCCACACATGTCATGGATGTGGCCGTGGGGTACCGGCTGGAAACACCCCGGAAACAGGCGCCCCAAGTCTCACATACTCCCAGCACCTCCTCAGGGTCCAGTGTGAAAATGACAGAGCTCAGTGACCAGGTGCACTCTGGAGAAAAGGCCACTGGACAATGAACGTACAGCCCATCAGGCAGGGAGGATGGAGTCCCCATCTGAGGGTACACATATGCCCTCTCGGGGCCAAGCGTGTAACAGGCTGCAGTGTGCGAGACCATTAAAGACAGAGCCAGCGGGGAGGGCGCAGCTTCTAAAATGCGTTTTAAGACGGCATTTTCTTGACTTGGAGGAGAGATTTAATTTGCTCTTAAGCCAAATGCGTTGGTGACTTTTTCTTTTGCACCCTTGCAGGTTACCCAGGAATGCATCCATTTGTACCGCAACTGGGTCCTAATCGGGGTTTGATGCACCTGACAGATGCACAGCGTGTATGACAAGATAAGGCCACCAAACACGAGGGGGCTAGAAGCGGGTCAGGGTTGGCCACAGCTTCCTCCCACCAACCCGAGGAGGGGACGTGCTCTCTTAGCAGCAGCCAGGAGCAGGTGCTGTGATGGGCTGATGGGGTTGCCAGCCTCCCCAAACACGCCCGGGTCCCTGCAGGAGACAGTCCCACTGCAGCCTCCAGGAACGTGCTCCCATCCCAGATGCTGGTCAGTTAGCTGTGAGCTCCAGCGGAGGGCAGAGAAGGAAGCACCTGCCTGCTGAGCTTCTGTCAGGATGGAGGGGGAGTGGAGGGGGGAGGCAGCAGGGGGGGGCAGGAGCTCCCCGTGGTCCTCTTTGGGACACGCTCCAGGCACAGGGAGACAGGGCTGTGAGGGGCCCAGGGGTGAGAGAGGGAGACTCAGGGAGACACCGCCAGGGAGGCAGGGTGGGGCTCTGGGCACGCAGTTATCAAGCTCCTGACACCCAGTGACCCTCGGCCACTGGGAGGCCTGGAGCTGGAGCGACGTGCTGGGAAGGATGGAGGATGGCTGCAGGGCCAGGGTGGAGAGCAGCCGGTGCCTGAACCCAAATGTGTGGGCATGCAGCCCTGGACTGGGCCGTTGGCAGTGGGGACAGTGAGAAACGGCTGAATTCTGGGAGCTGTTGCACATCTGGGCTGGGGCGTGTGAGCTCTACGTCCTGAGCCCCGGAGTGTTACCCAACAGAGAGGGCCTGACGGCTCTGGGCTGTGGACTCAGGGCTGAGCAGGCGGTGGGCAAGCCAGGCCACTGCAGTCACAAGACGCAGCTTTCCTTCACCCCGTGGCACCAGGAGTGCCAGAAGGGGCTCCCCCAGTTTGGGACACAAAGTGCCTCTGACGGGGAAATAACAGGATGAAAATGAAAGAGTGACGTAACTCCTGTTAAATAGCGACCTCCGTTTCAAAGTCGTGCCCTGCTTTCCCCAAAGGTGAAGGCGAAGGGTCCCTTGGGTGTGGTCCCACTGTCCTGGGAGCTGAGCCCCGGGTCTACCACTCCCCGAGAACAAAAGACCCCACCAGGTGTGTCCTGGGGCACAGGATTGGGTGTGGGAATCCGAAAAGTGCTCCTGGAGTGTTTCCACACGTGACCTCAGAGGTTGGGAAATGCCCACAGTACCAGCCCACCTCGCCAGTGTGTGCCATGGTCTCGGTGCGGGGACCGTCATGCAGACAAAATGGGCGTTTCACAGTGTCTCGGGGTGAATGCGTGCTGTCCCTTTTCTTGAGTGTGTCACGTGATCTCGCTGTGTGACACTACCAGTGTCCGTCCCGCTTTGTGGGCCTCTATGCATGAGTAACTTTCCCAGTGCTTGTTGTGGGCGACGCCGGAGAAAGAGTGCGTGGCGGGCCCAGGCCTCATTGTGGGCCCCGCATTCTGCCGGCCGGAGCCCTTACACCAGGGGAAGGACCCCGGTGGCATGTGTCATAATACATGAGGCATTGTCTCCTGAAGAACACACGAAAGAAAGAACATTGTTCTACGAGGCAGCAATTCATCGGGTTTTTCCCAGAGACTCTTGGGTCAAGTTTTTACGGGCCTATTTGATTTTCAAATTCTTTTCCTCCCCTTTCCTCTCAGCGAGCGTAGTGTGCAAACCTGTCTCCATTCACTTCCCATGTTTCGTGCATGGTCGATGTCCTTTAAAAGGAGTATCTCACGTAAGTCTTTATTCTTGTTTTGTTGGCTCTTATTCAGTGTTTTCATGAACTCTGGCCCCAGCCATGGCAACTGCAAGAAAAATGTTAACAGTGATTGACAGGATTAGAGAAGCGGGTCTCGAGACGCATTTCAAACACTTGGGGAACAATGGTGTGTGGTGTGATTGAATTAATGAGATACCGCGGGCTGTCAAAAGAGCACACATACTTTACATAAACCTGATTATCTTTGCATGGCCGCAATGGGGGGAGATAGGGGGAGAACCCAGTTTGGCTTTGGCTCCTGCCTCCAGAGGAGCAGGGCGGCCGCTCGGCCTCCCCGCGCCCGCTCAGTGCACATCAGCCACGGTCCCTAACAAGTCTATTCAGGAGGCCAGGAGCCCAAACAGCGCTGTCTGCGCTGCGGGCGGGTGGGCACGCAGCACCGTGGTGGGGTCGCGCTTTGCTGTGAGTTCCCTGTGAGCCTCTCACGTGCACTGAACACACAAGGCGGCAATTAGACCTGAGCAGGCCTCCCCGCCCAGCCCTCAGGACTGTGCGGCCCTGTGCCCACTGCAAACCCCAGTGAGGATCGCGCGGGCCTGTCCTCGCCGTGGTGGGAAACCAGATTCTGTTCCTGACAGCAGGGCTGACGCCTCACGTTGTTATTGGGGACAGGAGTACGAGCAGCTGAAATATTTCAGCCCTTTCAGTGAGAACATACTGGTCGCTCTGCTGGGGGTGCCACGCAGAGAACGGTGTGTTCATGTAAAGGTCCAGTGAACCAGGGCTGGAGGCCTGGCATGAGGTCCAGTCCTCCACTGGAGGAGAGGGGCCAGACCACCCTCATCAGGCACACAGGTATCTCGCTCCTGCCTCCAAAAGGACCAGCAGCCCCACAGGGGTCTAGAGCTCCACCCAGCGATGGTCCCTGCACTTCGTCAGACGCCTGACAGTTAGGAGGAAAGAGCACCATCAAAGTGACAGAAGGGAAACAAAGCAAACAAACCATGCTCACCCTCCATCGGCCCGCCCCGACCTTCTAAGCACGTCCGCTTCTGGCAGCTGCCCTTGCGACTCAGAATCCAAGCGGGCACAGGCGGAAAGGCCAGTCCTGCTTCGCTCCAGCAAACCAGTAAGACAGACGCAGGGTGGCCCAGGACCAGCCGAGAGCTGCTTCTCCAAAGCTAGTGTGAACTTCAGCCCCACCCACCTGTGGACCTGTTGATGGCATTTCCATCACCACATCCAACGTTGAGGCCGGTCTCTGCATTCACGAAGCCATTCAAAGATGCTTTGGTGGCTGGTGTCTATACTTTATCCACGGATTAAATGCACACACACACAGAGAAATATAACACTAACACGTGTGCGGGGTCACTGGGCTGGCCCCACCGCGCCTGCACAATTCTATGCTCCCCACACACGGCTGCAGCTAATCTCCACACCACGAGTTCAGCTCCCAGAGCACAGCTTCGGGGAAATACATTCTCCAGATTTCACGTCAGTCCTCGAGTGTGAAACCCAGCGCCCATTTCATTCACAGCCTAGGAACAAATAAGAAGCGCCCAGCCCACCCTGGGCCACCGAGCAGGGAGCAGGGCAGCGTGGTCAGCAGCTCCACCAGCAGGTGTCTCTGTTCCACACCCCTGGGCGCCAGCGCCAGCTTCTCCCCACGGGCCAGACTCCAGGCCACCCTACCTGCCGGGTGGGACAAGGGAGCAGGAGCTGCCTGCTGTCTTGCCTGGAAGTGTGGACGGGCAGCCCTGGAGAGGAACCCGCATGGCCCACTCACAGCCCTAGAAGCCCCCAGGCCTGACCCCAGATTAACCTGCAAATGCCTCCCCTCCCCCTGGGACCAGAGACTCCGGAATGGTCTCAGTTCTCTTTCAGGAAAAACACAGTGACACAGCAGAGCTGGAGGGGGCAAGGGAAGGAGATACCGGCTGGATTTTACAGTCACATTTTCATCTGCTTGAAAATTGCATGCAGCACATCTCTAAAGGGACCTGGCTGTGTCATCTGTCCCTGGTTTACTCCATCTGTAGTCCTGTAATTGCCCGTTTAAAGTTTTGCTGTGGTTTAAAGAAAGAGGGTTTCTTTCTTATTGTAAATATTAGAATTTGATAGTGAAAAAAACTTTTTTTTAAAGTTGTTGCATCATGTAAGTTCTACTTTAACATTTCACACTTTTCCAAGACAGAATAAACATTTGAATTTGCTTTCACATCTTTACTTGGTTTAATGAAAGCGCTCAGAAAAAGCATTTCATTTTTTAAGGCTGGGAAGTATTACTGTAAGTTACATTATCGGCTTGTAAATGGGGAGCTTGGCAAACAGGTTTGATTAGTTCATGGTGCCATTTCTTTGTGTTGAAGTTATTTTAGACACTTTCAAGCGTTCGAGTGCCTAGAAACATGTCTGAGAGGCTCAGAGCAGAGCCTCAAAACTTATTGTTAATCTTATTGTTGAATCAATGACGTAGCTACAGTTGGAACAAAAACTGTCCTGAAAATATGAGCTTTGCCCCAGTTTTATCAAGTGGATTCCTGTTAGGGTTTTTATAACTTTAGCTAGTGTTTGGGAAGTGGTATAAAGTCATCACATTCCAATAAAATCATATTTGTTACTAAAGGACCCCTTTTTCAAACGAGAATTTGAAGCAGCTCGTGTCTGTGGAATTTTATGGCTTCATTTCCGATGATGTGCAGACTGAGACAGACGATTGGCAGTGGACACACAGGAGTTTTAGGGGCAGGAACTCTGTACTGGGACGTAGACCTTCTGAGCCCCCATTTGTGTTATTTGCTTCTCCACGTTGCTTTCCCAGTGCTGTTTACATATGGTGGCTCTCGCCTCACACCAGGCCCCCTTGAGGGTGTTACATTTTAGTTAAAAAATGCTCGTGATGATCACTAAACCTTTTAAACAGGTATTTCACGGACTTTAAAAACATGTTCGAGCTCTCTTGTAAGGAGGGAGCAAAGGTAGTCTGCACGGCTCCACTGCTACAGCAGGAGAAGGCGGTGACCTGGGCTGCAGCCCACGCCTGTGGTCCGGAGCCCCTCCCCGCCTCACCTCTCTCACCCGCCAGGAGCCTAAAGAGGCTGCTTCCTGCTGGGTTCAGTCAGTGAGGAGTCTTTGCTGTTTTGGTGATGCTGCCCCCTCACCGTCCCCGCCAGGTCTGGGTGCTGTCAGCTGGTGTCCACGGCGGCACGACTGCCCCCGCCAGCCTCCCTCTGTCCTCACTGCCGTCTGCCTGCGCACCTCTGACGTGTGTCCCTCCTGTGGTCCAGCTGTGCTCTTGCAGGGCGCCTGGCAGCGGTGTCACCCCGTGGTGGGTTGGGCTGCTCACTCAGGCTCACTGGGGCCTGAAGGGAAGGTGTTCCGTGGTGACATCACTGCGTCACCGCGTCAGCATGCCCGGCTGAGCTGTCCTCACCCACCACACAACAGGGCTGCCCAGCTGCCCTTGTGCTCTCTACTGGCAGGTGTCATGGTTGGCCCTCTGCTCTTGTGTGTCTTCACTCCACAGAAGCCCTGGGTCACAGCTCAGGCCCTCCCCAGGCTCAGCCTAGACTCTGCGATAGTTTGGGATCAAGAAGGGGAGAGCATGAAGCAGAGGTGACCCCCAGCCTGGGACGGACCAAGTGTGCCGGTTCAGAAGCTTTGGAAGCCAGGCAAGCCAGACAGAAAGGGGTTTGGGGCCAAGCCGGGGTGCGAGGTTCCCGGGCCGGGGGGCAGGCCCGCCAGTCAGGCCCATGCCCTCCCACTGCTGTGCCCTGACCTTGTGGTGGCCACAGGACCACACAAGACCTGAAAAGTCACCAGTCTGGGAGAGAGTGGTAGGAGGCCATACCGTGCAGGCACCTGTGCCCAGTGGGAGTGCCAGGTCACCAGCTCTGTCCCCAACAGAGAGGCCTGGGGGCAGGTAGGGAAGGGGCTCCAGGCTCAGTACATATCACAGTGTCTCTTGCTGCTCCAACCAGCCCAAGGCCAGGAGGGAAGCAGGTGACACAGGGGGAGCAGCAGGTGACACAGCGGGTGGGCACCAGCGAAAGCTTGGGCTGCCTGCTTGCAGGAGAGCAGCTGCTCCTGGTTACAGGTGCACGGAGGTGAACACAGAAGGGGGCTGCTGTTTGCTATTATGGGCGCTTCACTTTGGGGGGGGGCATAAATATTCTCACCCCTGGCTAACAGCTGATCCAGACCCCTTAGGAAGAGGTGGGACCGCTCATGCCATGCCTGTTGCTACAATGAGGACACCCGTCCCTTGTCATTCAGGGTGGGGACCAGATGCCCCCGGGGAGAGTCGGATGCAGCATAGACTGAGGTTCGGTGCGTGGTGAGGTAGGTGTCGACCTGTGACCTCATGGTCTCTGGGCATTTTAAATAAAGCCCATGTTCAACTCTGAGTCTTTCTTCTAATATCTAGAAGCCTCTCTTCCTAGTCTTGGTCCATCTAATAAAACCCAAGTGATCGATGCTTTGGTGGAGAGTGGGGACGGGAAGCCAGGGGGGAGGAAGGGGTTAAGCAGCTGTGTTTCCTGCGATTTCTCAACCAGCCTCGGGTCAGCTCTGCTCATAACACGCTGCACAAATATTTCCCTTCTATCAGAGGAATTCTAATTCCGCCGCCGACCAGGGCGCTCAGATTATTGCACATTATTAAAAATTAATTTTAAGAATGGTCTGGTTCTTGAAATGTGCTGTAGAGATGTATGTCTAAGTCTGAATTTGCAGCAGGCAAAGAACGGAAAGAAACCTGTCCACTGGAGGGGCAAAATCAACCCTGTCATTTTGACACCTGGTCGTCACCAGTTGTGGCTTTTCTCTCTTTACCGCAATGGCTAAGTTATTACAACTGACCTGAAAATGCAACGACAAATCCTTCTCACCCATTGCCTGTCCCTCTGTTGCATCTGTGCCCGGATGAGGGAGGCTGGGACACACAGGACGATGCCCACACAGTGGACGGGATGATGACGCGTGCGGAGGTCTGTGTGGATGGAGCCAGGTGCTCAGCCTCTGCGGCTCTCAGAGGGGCGACGTGCGTTTTCCCCGGAGGACGGCTGTGGGGCCCACTGATAAGGCAAAGGGCCACCAAGCCCCGAGGCTCAAACAACCGACAGAGATTCCTTGTTCTTTTATCTCCACTACAGGAAGTAAATGCAATGAATTCTAATGAATGGGTGTGCATATGTGTACTGGACATTCTCATTACTGCTTCTTTAAGGGAATAGATGATTGGCTGGTCATTAAACTCAGTCAGGTGAGAGATAGGTCCCACAGTGCCGTTCCCAAACCATCCTTGGATGCAAGACACTATTCAAAACAGTGACGCTCCCATCACTGGTGGCCTCCTGTGTCCCAGGCGCCCACGTACAGCATCACGTCCATTCTCTGGGCGACCCAACGATTAAGAGAAGGTTAATACACTGAATGACATCAGAACTAGTGGGCGGCGGCTGCAGTGGTTGGATGGCTGAGCCCAGCTCCAGCCGCCTCGGCCCTGCTGCTCCTCCTGAGGCAGAAGCTGACTTTTGTACAGGGTGGTGGAGAGCCCCTCCCTGGACAGCCATGCCGACCCATCGGCTCGGGCCACGGGCAGGTGTGTGCGTCTCCAGGAGGGAGAGTACCGTTGCTGGGGCACAGACTGCGTAGGACGTAGGGACCAGGGGAGGGCAGCCAGCAAGGACGCACAGCAGATCTCTCTCTGCACAGCCCATCCCACCGAGACCGGGGCAGCTGCCTCTCAGGGGGGTGTCGCCTTAGAAAGTGGTTCTCATGTTTCTGAGCACAGAGTCTGTAAACCCCGAAGTGTCTTGTGAATAGGGTTATAAAGCACAAGCCATCACCTTCGGGGTTCTGTGAGACGCATGGGGACACAGAAACAGCTGGTAATCCTTGTGACCAGCAGCCAGCCACCCATTAGCTTTCAGTCAGACCAGCCATCCAGGGCCCACACAGTGGTCACCAGCCCTCGTCCGGGGCCAGCACAGGGCCCGACATGCTCCGTCCTTTCCCCGATGGCCTTTGGGTCCATGTTTTACTCTGTTGTGTCCAGGTTCTTCCTGCTCTGGAGTCTTCAGTCTGAAAGACGCACTCTGTGCTTTCTCGGGGGGGTGGGTCACAGACACAGAGGGTGACTGGGGTCAGTGTCGCTTAGAGGATAGTGTGTGTCTGGCTCTACAATTTCTGAAGAAAACAACGTGTCCAAGAACGCATTTCTGGAAGAGGTTGGCGCAACACTTCCTGGAACTTCTGTTTCTTGAGAAGAAGAGTCACAATCATGCTTCCCTTCACACACAGCACCAGTAATTTCCCCAGGCATACGGCTCCCAACTAAACACAGACGCCTTAGGTCAGTGATGGCTTCCTGGTCTATGCCTGGGTCCGAGCCGGTGGCGGTGCCCCTGGCCAGGCCTTCCCAGCAGAGCCACCGCTGTTGTAACATCACCGGCTGCATTTCCTCGCCTGGGCCCTTTGAATAGGATCAGGCTTTTTTCTGACACCTCAACTAGCAGTTTGCTCGGTGGTTATACCAACCACAGACACAACAGAAATGTGTTGTCTCAAGGTCCTGAAGGATGGGGGTCCACGAGCAGGGTATCGGCAGCGTGCTTGCTCCCGAAGCCTCTGTCCTTGGTCCGTAGACGCCGTCCTCTCCCTGGGTGTCTGCGTCCTAATCTTATCTCATAAGGACACAAGTCCCACTGAGATAATGCCCGCCCTCGTGACCTCAGTTAATCACCGCTGGAAAGACCTGTCTCCAAATACAGTCACACCCTGAGGTCCTGGGGGTCAGGACACCAAAATATCTAGTTGGCATATTCTAAAAATTTGAAGGGACACAGTTTGGCTCATGACACCTTGGCTCACCCCCACAGGACAGCTCTTCCTCACAGGGAAACGTGTGCACACAAGCCCGGCCCTGGCCCGATGCCCCCAAGAGCCGGGCACCCAGGACACTTCCTCCTAGGTCCTCCTCAGGTGCACTTGTCTTCTGGGTCCTGTCCTTCCAGAGATGCAGCCACGGGGTCGTGTCACCTGCAGGTGTTAGGACCGTCCCCTCCGTACTTTCAGGAACGGGCCCCACCAGCTCCCTGTCAGGGTCCTCATACAAGTGGTGACGATGCTCTACGTTGTCACACACAGGACGTGCTTCTAGCTGCTGGGACTTTGACTGGACCACCTGAAAGGGTTTAAGTTGATCAATATCTACAGCTACGCCCAGTGACGAGTTGGAACAAGCTATGTTTGGCCTCCTCTGGTATCAGGGGCCAGCGCGTGGAAGAGTTGGCACAGGCTGCAGTCATCCCCGGACGCCCTGTCCTCTCGGCTGGGGCTCTCAGTGCCCGCAGGGGCCGGGGTGTGGGCCAAGCAGGGCCCCTGCCAGCTGCAGGCTGGCTCCTCGGCCCCACAGCCCGGCCACGTCCCAGGCTCCCCGGTCCTGCTGCCAGGGGCCCGGCAGGCAGCTCCAGGGTTAATGCTCAGTGCTCACCGGACAGAACCAGCGAGCCAACTGGAGCGCCGGTTTGTAAAATGAACTTTCAATGTGGAGCCCACAGATGCTCATTGATTGTGGCCCATAAATAAAAGCAACCCTGACGTTTATTGTTGGAGGGAGGGACTCTGAGCGCGGGGCCGACGGTGTGCGGCTGAATGCTGCGTTTGTGGCTGGCGGGCGGGCCCGTGACGTCGGCTCCTTTCACGGGAGCCCGAGGGCTGCTCACACAGGATGTCTGGGTCCGTGCAGGGCCTGCTGATAATGACTCCTTTATTCAAGCCAGCTTGTAGGACAAGACGATGAAGAAAAGGGGAGAGAATTACAGCAGATGCTCAGGAAAGTATTGCAGGGTTAGAAGCAGAAGACGAGGACCTCTGCAGAACGGCGTGGGGGGCGTCCAGGGGAAAGCGCAGGGCTGTCTAAAGTCAGACGGGACGCAAAGGAGGGTGTTCTCACACAGGCCTCTGAACATGCTCAAGATCTCAGTAAGCTTTAATGAATCTTCGGAAATTCATTCTCTTGTGAAAGATTGATTTTATGAACCTTTGAGGTTTAGCAGACAAGTATTTTCTTGTGAATTATTTAAGATTCTGCCCCCTTCGTTTTCCATTAGACAGAACTCCAGGGTCTCACTTCCTGTCTCTCCCGATTTCCTAAGTCAAACCCACTCTTCCCAGTGACTGCCCCTTGTCCTGTCTGCGGTCCCACCTCCAGCAGACTGGGTGGAGTGGCTTGAGCACACGGTAGAGCATTGACATTAAACGTCTACTCTGTATTGTTGCAGCACACTTAGCGCCATCTCAGCCTGGCAAGGCTTATCTGTACCCCTTTCCCCAGAGGACGGCTGTGGGTCCCATTGTCTCTTTTCAAATAGTTGTGTTTCCCAGAATCATACCTGACATGCCCCAGGCACTGTCCTGACAACCAGAGGGAGGGGCATTACAGGACCCCCGTTTTGCAAATGAGAAAGGAATGACAGAAGCGGGGTGACTGGCCCTGGGTCAGGGCGCCGGCCATGATGTGTGCAAGGTGTGAGGTCTGACAGTCCCCCCCTTGGAATCTGGGGTCTTAAACAGCCATGACCACTAAGATCAAGCCGCGTAATGTCTGAGTCACTCTTTGTTTCTGCCTGTGATCGTTTTATGGCGCTGGGCCGTCCCTGAGTCCTGAGCGGCCGGGCTGCTGCAGCTCCAGTCCTCACGGCGTGGAGGGACTGGCTCCAATGCCCCCCTTGTTACTGACAGCCTCGCAGTTTGGTTTAACTTGATTTTGCTTTAGCGTGTGGTGCAGTGTGAGGGGACAATGCAGAAAAGCAGCGGGAAGATGCTGGCGTCCTGTGTCCCCTCTAGGTGCCTGATCTCGGGCACCAGTCCAAGGCACTCAAGGTCACTGCTCTAACGGGCACAGCAGGAGTTTCCAAGGTGAACTTGAAAGACAACGTCATCACATCTTCTCTATGTCACAAAGTCCTGCATTTCTGAGCCCTTCCTCCAGGGGCACAAAGAGACCCACCTCTGTCTGAAGGGGGTTCCCCTAGGCTCCGTGGGGTGTTCTCACTGTGCCTCGCAGAACAGCCCTCTGTGGACAGTGGTTAGGAAAGGGCACATGAGCCAGGGAGGAGAAAAGAGAAGGGAGCCTGGTGAAAGGTAAAAAATCAAATAAAAAGAAAAACGGAATACTGTAATGTGATGTCAACCAATCTCTGAGTGAACCAGAACATTCTACGGGGAAAAGCAACAGAATACACCTAGATTTGACTACATTAAAATTGGAAAATCTACACTTCCAAAACAACTTAATATTAAAAGGATAATGTCACAAATACAGAAATATATTTTTTAGCAAATGTGACAGACAGACAAAAGGTTAATATATTTAATATAAGTGGTTCTCTTATATGCAATTAAAAACTAACAAAAAGCAATGTGGAAAACTCAATGTATAGCTGGCAAAACAAACAAGCAAACAAACAAACACCCATTAATATCATTAGCAACTAAAGACATTGCAACTTAAACAGACTATTGTGAGTCACTCCTGACATTGCCAAGAGTCACAAAGCGACGATTCTAACCAGGGCAGGTGAAGGATGGGCGTCCACATATAGGCAGGTGGGAGCAAAAACAGTGCACACTTGTCAGGAGAGGAGCCTAGAAGTCAAGGGCCTGAAAAACGCTAACAGAGTTTAACGCACTCCTCATGATTCCAGGATTATACCACAAAGAAATACACAGATGTAGGCAGGCACGTTACTGTGATAGATATGAGTAGAAATGCACGTAGTGTCATGTGTTATAGCAAAAAACTTAAAATTACTTGATGTCTGATAGCACAGTGACATTCTTCGCTGACCTTAACTGTGGCCCCAAAATACAGTGTGACGATCATAATCTTAAACACCGTTCAACAACACGGGAGAATAATAATAATATACAATTAAATTAAACTTATGCAGCATAATCTCTAATAAGCTTTAGATGTATAAATTCGATGCCTAGGAAATACCCAAGAGAGTGGCAGAGTGACCCAGCCAAGGGGACGCTGGTTGCCAGTCTTAAGGCTGTGGTTTCCTAATGGGGATACTTGGGGAAGTCACTTAATCATGAATGTAAAATGGGGATTGAAATAGTAACTGCCTCCCAGGATGTGGGGATGATTTAACGAGCTGAGTGTGTAGTCCCAAGTCAACAAAATTCTATAAAAGTCCAGATCGCAAGCACCTTAAGCTTTTAGGGGTGCACGGTCTCTGTCACAGCTAGTTCACTGCCCTTGCAGCCGAAAACAGCCATAGGAAGTCTAAACAAATGTGGGGACTGTGCCAATAGGATTTACAGGGACACTGACACATGCGTTGCCATTAATGGCCATTAATTCCTGCCATGAAATAGTCTTATTTTGACTTTTTTCAATCATTTAAAAATGTAAAGAACATTCTTAGCTTGGGGCTGCCCAGAAAGAAACACAGGATGGATCTGGCTCGCACGGTGGTCCCTGACCGTGACCCTGACCTAGGGTACTGTGTGGAGATACATTAGTGACTAAAGTTATTATTTCTTTGTTATCCAAATTAAAATTTAAAAAAAGAAGGAGAAAACATTACACAAAGATTGGTATCTGTAATCGTAGTTGATTTTAATTTTTTTCCTTATCTTTTTCTGGATTTTCCAATGTTTCTAAATTAAATGTCACAAGTAATCATCTTACAATTTAAAAAAGTAAAACTTTAAGAGTAGTGTAAGCCAAGAACATCAAAATCTCGGGGCGAAAAGAAGGCAAAGAGAAACACCCACTTCCAGGAGACCCACTTCTTGTCAGCTTTGGTGATGTGAGGAGAAGCCTTTGCATGTCTAGGAACCAGCTGGAGACTCAGAGCAAACACCGCGGGAGCTGCAGCAAAGGGGCCTGTCTGCTCAGTGGTGGAAGGGCACATGTTCATTCTGCTGCAGACCGGGCGCCCTAGAGCCACATGTGTGATCTCTGTAAAGTGCTGGAACTGGTGTTCACCAGGAGAAAGAAACACCCTGGCTGGAGCGCACGTGTTGGTGTAAAAAATGAAAGCAAGAAGATTTGAGATGGACCATCTTTGTCATTTGCTTGTTTCTTGTTGAAAAGTCTGAATTTCCTAGCAGGAGATATCTTTTAAACAGGACTTACAAGTCACAGAATCTGTTATTGAAACGAGAGGATGCATTGGGAGCCTATGAGCCAAGTCCACAGCCTCTGTCACCTTGTGGTTCCTGTCATTTTTGCTAGTGGCTCAGGGAGTCATTAAATCACCCCCCTGTTGCTGGCTCTCGCGCCTCCGCATATGCTCACATGCAACAGGCGTTGGCTGTCCTTGGTTCACCCTCATCGGTGCACTTTAGGTCCGTGGGGTGCCTTCCCCTAACCCGGAGGGGCTGGGTGTGACCGACTGACTCAGCAAACCCCAGTCTCACCCGCTCTGAAGTGGGCAGACCCCCGCTGCTGTTCTCGGGGCTGCAGGGCTCCCCGGGGTCCCCAGCCATACCCTATATGCCCCCTCCTATCAGCTTATCAGCCACCCCATTCCTAGCAGGGGTCTGCCCACTCGTGAGCGGGCCAGATGGGGGTTTCCTTCCTGGATGGGGCCCTTCTGAGGAGAAACTGCTTTAATTCCACCCACAGTTGAACAGGACAGAGACACAGACAGCAGAGGGAGGGAGGCCCAGACATGGGGGTGGGGGTGGGGCGAGCTGGGACTCCCAGGAAGCGACAGCCAGTTCTATGCACTGGTGACTTGACTGGGGGAATTCCAGGAAGTGAGGAAAAGTACTCTGAGCCACGCCAGCCTCTCCAGGTCAGGAGACCTGAATTCATAGGAAAATGAGCAATAAAAAACCCCAGGCCAAATCCACACAAAGCTTTCATGAGAACAGAAGGAAGAACAGATTAACATCCCTAAAGTGACAGGAGTGGGCAGATCAAACCTGTACTGTGCTCAGTCAGAACAAGGAAAGGGCCTAAGAAATGGTGCAAAAGCCCTGACGTCACTCAGAACTAGCGACACACGGAAATGAGAGGAAATAGTGCAGGAAATGATTAGGGGAAGGAAAGAATCAGACACGAGCCAAGAAAAGTGTGATGATGAATAAACAAAAGAAACAGAAGGGAGAAGAGAGAAAGCGTTCACAAAAGAAAGAATTAAGAGAGAAAAGATTTGAAAGTGCACTGAGGCTACGTACAGAAAATTCAACATGCAAATAGTAGGTGTTCCCAGAAAGAAAAAACAGTGAGAGGGAGCAGAAGAAACACTAAACACTATCATTCAAGACAACATTCCTGAAATTAAAAGAAGACAATTTAACACCACAGTCAAGAGGGCACAGTGTGTATCTGAGAATTTGGACCCAAATGGCCAAGACATTTTAGTGAATTTCCTGGGCTTAGCGGAAGAAAGAAACTCCTTTGGGGGTCCAGGCAAAAATTACACGTGATTTGTACAGGAGAGAAAATTATATTTTTGTCACACTTTTCAATAACACTTTATGCCAGAAATAAATGGAGTAACATCTTTGATATACTCAAGAAAAGAAAATATGAGCCAATGATTTTATAGCCAGAGAAACGGTCCATTATCTAATTATTCTCTGAGCCCCTTCTGAGAAGTCTGCTAGACAAACAATAAAAGACAAGGAAAAAACCCAAAAAAACTTTGATATAGGGACTGGTGGTAAGTGGTCGCGTGTGCTAGCAGACATCGCAGAAGGGGACCGAACTATTTAAAAGGGCGTGTAATGCTGACATGTTCAGACACTCTAGGTGCAGCATGACTACACACAAAATCAAGCAGAACTGTCCTCATTAATTCTGCTGATGTGGGTGCTATGACTACTGTTATTCGGAGGCTGTTGTATTTAATGTGGGACAAAATAAATGGTAACTATGAGATATTCCAAGTATATAATCCCCTGTATCTTGGAGCAGCAGGATTTTCAATGTGGAAGAATCTAACAAGTGGATGCGAGGTTACCCATATGTTTCCATAGAACTCCAGAGGTGCCCTATCTTTCTGTGTAACTATCACAGTCTGTTCTCTCTAGATGCCTACAAACACCCACCACCCAGCAGGAGTGGGCACCTGGATGGTGGTTCTGAAGTACTCTGTCCTGCCAAAAGCAACCGGCTTCTTGGGGGAATGTCTGATTTCTGGTCTGGAGGAGAAACTGTAAAAGAGCCTGGAATATCTGTCATAGCAGATGACAAGGGAGCCAGGTTCACAGAACCAAGGACCAACTCAGATTGCCTCCCCCGGCCACGGGAGCTTCGCAAAAGATAACAACAACTCATCAATTACTTTAAAATCTGAACATTATTAAAAAGCAGTAGCTGACCTTCAGAAGTAATGGGAAACCAACTCATTATGTTGACAACTCCTAAATACAGGGCAACAGCCAGCTCTCTAACCTGTTTTCCTTCTATGAAGCATACAGGGTACCAAGCTGTGTGTAAGGAGACAAACCCGGGCACTGAATTATCCCAAATGAAAAGTGAAGAAGAAATTGGGAGGGAAATTGCAGGTGAAACAAGATTTAGATGAAGAATTCCAAAGTGGGGAGGGCCAAGCTGTGCACTAGAGACCCCGACTTGCTTGGTGACTGGTTTCTACGAAAGCCAGGGAGAATCCGGTGTGGGGGAGGGGCGCTGTGATGGGCTGGGCTTCCCAGGCTGCTGGGAAGTTCTGTTTTCTGACGTGGGTGGGTGGTTATAGGGTGTTCGCCTTATATGACTCATGTAATACGTTTATTGTGTTGGGTTTCCCCTATCTGTGTTTTATTTGACAACAAAAAGTAAATAAATAAATAAATTTATAGAAAATTAATGTAGTAGAATTATACCGTTATTTATTTTCCAATGTAGTGGAAAAAGTGTCTCTCTTCTCCCTTCTATTTCTTCAGTGGTTAAGAGAGAAAAGGAGTTTTCTGTTGAGCAGTCAAACACCGGTCACTGCCCAGCCTGATATCTGTGTGGCCAACACAAGATCAGCCTGTGACGGCAGCAAAGATAGTGGCGATGGCCTCCAAGCCAGTAGGGGTCAGACTCGCAGGTGCTGTCCACCCAGCAGCTGAGCTGGTCTTCCAGACGGAGCTGAGCCTGTCGGAGGTCTCGTGAATGTCGGATGAATGCCAAGTGCTCACCCCTTTTTAGTTGAATTAAAATAAATCAGGGACCGGTCTGTGAAGGTGTTTTCACTATATTGGGGTCTCCAGAGTTACAGACAGCAAGAACGGGAACATAAGCAGACACACTGTAGAGTGGGTGACAGATGCCCACAGAATTCTAGATGTCCCCTCGCTACACCCTCCAGGCTGTGTGGGTGATGTGGGCAGGGCACCTCTGTCCACAGCTGGGTCCGTAATAGCCCAGGGGAGCACGAGTTGCAAGTCAAGGTTTCCCGTCCTGCAATGTCCAGGCCAGGGCAGGGCGTCCTGCTGGTCTGGCGGCCAGCTGACCTGTGCAGCTGGGCCCGGTGATCTCCTCAGTACCTGACACATGGATGCAAAGGGGCCCGGGGTCCTTGTCATCCTGACTCCAGAAACCAGGAGAAGTGAAAGATGGAGCTACAGAGCATTAGGAGGTCTTCTCCCCATTAGCCCATGATTTAAAACACAGTGTCATACCAGTGTTTATAACATGCACAGGCTCTCCCGGAAGTCAGATACAAATGAAAAGCAAGGCAAAGACATGGACTCATGAAGAACTCAGGGGACAGTTAGCTGACGTGCTCTTTTGGCACAGTATTTTCATGTTGTTGTCCTGTCCTTAATCATTGATGAGTATTATAGAACAGAGTGTAATTAGACCTTGAATGAACACATGGGACACACAAGACACAGCAGTGAAGGGAGGCGTGTTCAGCAAAATACCGAACAACAGGGCAGCGGGGGCCTGGCGTTCTGAGAGAGGGGACGCCCGAGCGCCTGGGGGCCAGAGGGCCTACGTTGCCCTTGAGCAGACTTACCCAATCTAACCTTTATGCACAATCACCATGCAGCAGAGAAGTCAGATCTTGGTTTTGTCTAAGGCAGGTGAACAAGATGTCTTTGGTGGAATTATTTCTGATGAATAATAATTAAAAACGCCCCCAATCACCTCCAGCATCTAAGTGTCTTTCGGCCACGTGGCCTCCACACACAGACTTCAGAGCCTCCCTCCCCGGTCTCGGCCCCCCTCCCATCACTCTTTTCCTTGTCTCCAGCTCTCAGTGATGGTGTGCAGCCCATGGGCACATCTGGGCCATTGCTGACAGACTTCTGGTGGATGAATCCCAGCTCCCAGTAGATGTGTCTTCCTGGAAGGTGCCACCACACTGTCCCCTGAGTGTGCTGCTCAGAGCCTGGTGAATGTCCGACCTTGATGCTGGCCACTGTGTCATGGCGAGGCCTCTGCTAACTCAGGTTCCTAGCTGTGCCCACTCATTATTCAACCTACGCTTTTTGAAAACTGGGAGATGAAGAAAGAGGTAAGTGAGTGAGGACCCCTGGCCGCAAGGCGCTGGAGTCGGTATCAGTTGCGGTTGTCACTGCAAACATTGCGAGTGACTCTGAGTAATGTAGGAAAAGAGACACGAGGTGGCTGGCTCGGTGTAAGCTAGCACTCAGGGTTGATCAGACGGCAGGAGAAGGACGACGCTCAGGCAAGATGAAGGCACACGTCTCACCAGCATCCGTCCACCAGGACCCTCGGCTCCCAGTTCTCCATTCCGACAGGACCACACTGATTAGTGCCCAAGGGTCCTGGTGCCCAAGCCTCACCTCCCCAAGGGACAGACTGGGAGCTGACTACCTGTGTCGGCTGCTTCCACCTGGGAAGGCCACGTCCACACACTGGCTCCTGTAATGTGGACGAGGGTCTGCCTTTCCCGGCTCTGCCATCACCTCAAATGGGAAGGGGTTGAGGCTGCCCACCACATCCTGAGAGGCCATTGTGTCTTCTTCGTAAAGCCCACCAGTGCTTCGCTTATTTCCCTTGAGGATAGCAAGAGTCACGCTTCCGTTTTCCGTCCCAGCAGGCAGGGGTCTTGGAAGTCCTCAGTCCCACCCTCACAATAAGAAAAAAGCTGAACAAACTGAAAGTCAACTGTTAGATCCATCAGAGACGTGAGGTCACAGGGCAAACTGCTCCCTCCCAGATTGGAGACTGACAGGCAGATACAGAGTCATAACCAGCTGGAGAATCCGCTAGGAGGGGAACCTGAGCGGCAACTGGAGAACCACTGGCGGCTCCGTGTGGATGGGGTGGGTGGTGCCAGCTGCAGGGGCGCCCACTATTCTGTGAGCTTGACCTCCAGCAAGCAACAGGTTCTCACTATTCACTAGGAGGTCACAGAACCTCCCCTCCAGCTTCCAGAAGTGGGAAGGGAAAGGAGACACTGAAATACACCCAGAGCATCTATTCTTCCGAGACAGGTTGACTCTCAGGAGAAACTAGGTAACCAGAGCCTGACTGACCTGGGGGGGACACCCAGCCCAGCCCCAGCCCCTTGTTCTGCTAGAGGGAAAGCAAAACAAATCAGCAAAACTGAGAAGCGTGTTAGGATGGCCACAGGCCAGGCTCCCGTAGATGGCTCCAGAACCTTCCACAGTAGCAGGCTCCCGTCTGCCAGGGAGCTGTGCACAGAGCCGACGCACAGCCCTTGTGTAAAGCAGCAAACCCTTCCCGTCCTGCTGAGGCGAAGATCAAAATATCCACCTTCAGGTTTTGTTTGTGCATTTGTTTCTCAGTGAATAGTGTTACTGAGCAGTTGAATCAACAACTGTCAGAAGTGGTTAAATATTCCTCATTTTACGTAAGTTTCTCACATCATTCCCTGTATTACATACAATAACTTACTTCAGTTTTTTTTCTGGGGACAATTATGAGCTGGTGCTATAAACGATATTATTTATACTTTCTCCGTACCCTAGGAAAGGCTGTGCCCGTTTCCCATAAATGGAGAAAATAGGTAGGATTGTTTACCTCTTTGCCAGAAAGGAAAATATCTGGTTATTGACAGATTACTTTAGCATTGCTTAAATTGTAGATACACATGCATGATGTAAGGGACTTAATGCATTGTCATTTTGGAATCAATTTATGGAATGGGCTGAGCGCTGACCTGAAACAGCCCCCCTCTGCCTGTGCCTCCCTCGGGGGATCTGCCAACTCTGCATCACTCATGGCTTCAGCTTCCTTTGTTTTGTGAGAGGCATTGATGACTGAAAAGCAGCCTAGAATCCACCTGACAAAAGTGTATAGTGACGTGAAGTGCTGGGCTCTGTAACCTGGGCTCCCACCAGTCACCTCACCGCAGTGAACAGCTAGGCAGGCATACGCGGTGGCCTACGGTGGCACCCAGGGTCCTGGGGCACTGTCGGGGTCTTAGGGTCCGTCTGGTGACTGAGGGCCTGGCTTTCCACCAGGACACAGTACTTCCCCATTCTAATGCCCCCTGTAACCTTCCAGTCTGACGTTTCCAGCTCCGTCCTTGGATCTCCACTTGGGCTGCTCAGTATCTTTGCAGATGGGTTGTGGGGGGGGGGCACATCCACATGTATGAAATTGGGCAGATTTTCTGGGGTTTGGGTCAAATATGTTCAGTGATTCCTGTTTCATTAAAGTTTGAGGCTAGGAGCTCCAAGCAGAGCCAGTTTTCCCAGGCAGCTGGAAGACAGCTCACCTTCAGGCCCGACAACCAACCAGACGCAACCGCCCTGGGCTTCCCCCAGGGAGTAAAGCACACAGCTGACTTTTGTTTTCTTGCTTCTACTCTTAGCAGCCCCTCCTTGGGCTCCAGGACCTCAGTGCCCCCCCCCCCCCCCCACACTGGGGTACATTTTCTTGAATTTACAAAATGTGAAATCTCAACTCAGTCCTTACTGATTTTCTGCTTTTTTTTTTTTTCTTTCTTTTTTTTAAATTAAATTTATTGAGGTGACAATTGTTAGTAAAATTACATAGATTTCAGGTGTACAATTCTGTATTACATCATCTATAAATCCCATTGTGTGTTCACCACCCAGAGTCAGTTCTTCCATCACCATATATTTGATCCCCCTTACCCTCATCTCCCACCCCCCCACCCCTCTTACCCTCTGGTAACCACTAAACTATTGTCTGTGTCTATGAGTTTCTGTTTCTCATTTGTTTGTCTTGTTCTTTTGTTGTTTTTGGTTTATATACCACATATCAGTGAAATCACATGGTTCTCTGCTTTTTCTGTCTGACTTATTTTGCTCAGCATTACACTCTCAAGATCCATCCATGTTGTCACAAATGTTCCTATATCATCTTTTCTTACTGCTGAATAGTATTCCATTGTGTATATATACCACAACTTCTTTATCCATTCATCTATCGAAGGACATTTTGGTTGTTTCCATGTCTTGGCCACCGTAAACAAAGCTGCAATGAACATTGGAGCACACGTGTCTTTATCTCTTGATCTATCAACTATTGAAAAGGATCATCGAAGTCTCCAACTATTACAGTGGATTTGTCCATGCCTCCTTTTCGTTCTTTTGGTTTTTGTCGCCCACAGCTTGGCAGTCCGTTGTTGAGGTGACTATCGATCTAATCGGTTGATTGAACATGACCAATCACGTTCGTCACTCCTTTCTATTCATTGTCAAAGGCTTCCATTTCTGTCCCCCAGGCCCCCACTTCTGGGACACTGCTCTCACTCACTTTACTTCTCTATAGACTGTAATCACTCCATCCATTTCACCTTTATTTATTCCTTCTCTGACTTTCTTCCTTTATGTGGATTCCAGTGTCTGATCTATATCATTTTCTTTCTGCCTGAAAAACTTCTCTTATCATTTCTCAAATTTCTTTGATCATTTCTTAATAAATGCTCTCATTTTTCGTTTGTCTGAGAGTCTTTATTTTTCCTTCACTTTTGAAGGTTATAGCAGTCTAAGTTGGTGGGTTCTTTTTCTTTTTTACGATTTAAATATTTCATCCAGGTAGTATTTCACTCTGCAGTGATTCTGATGAGATGTCGGCTGTGCTACTTGTGCTTCCGTAAGCAAGGTGCTCCACATCCCCAGGCTTCCTTTAAGATTCTCTGTCTTTGGTTTGCCACAGTTTGAATATGATATTCTCATGTAGTTGTTGTCGTATCTAATCTGCTTCACAGTGTCTGAGCTACTTGGATCTGTGGTTTGGTGTCTGTCATTAACATTGGAACTTTCTTGGCTATTATTACTTCAAACATATATTCTGCTCTGTTCTCTCTTTCTTCTCCTGTTATTCCAATTATATATGTTATAGCTTTTGAAATTTCCCTCAGTTCTTGCATGATGTGTTTTTTGCTTTTTAAATTATTTTTTTCTCTTTTTATCTCAGTTTGTGAAGTTTCTATGGACCCATCTTCAAGTTCATTGATTCTTTCCTCAACCGTGTCAAATGTACTGATGGGCCCATCAAAGGCAGTCTTCATTTCTGTTACTATAGTATTGATGTAAAGTATTGTCGTTTGGGTTTGTGTTAGGATCTCAGTCGCTCTACTTATGGTCCAATGTGTTCTGCCTGTTTTTTACCTTTACCATAGTGCTCGTAAGTTATTATGAGTAGTTATTTAAATTCCCTGTCTGATGATTTCATCATTAGTATTATATCTGAGTCTGGATCTGATGCTTGCTTTGTCTTTTCAGACTATGTTTATTTTCTTGCCTTTTTGCATGCCTTGCAGCTGTTTTTTGTTTAAAGCTGGACATATTGTATCAGAACTGAGGGAAATAGAACAAGAGTGAGTGTTTTTGTCAATATGGCTAAGAGTTGTCTTTATTTAAGGTCTCCGGTAGCCATGGGTGCCAGGGACCGCAAGCCGTCTCTTGTCCTTATTTTTGTCCCTCCTGACGTTAGGCTTTCCTGGAGCTGCTGCTCAGAGAGCATCTGCAGCTCTTCCAGGCATAACCAGGGTGTGCGCTGGGGCCACGTGACATGGGGTGAGATGTGGGAGAGGGAAGCGTCTTTCACTGGGCTGTGGTCCCTTGGATGTGACCTTTATAGCTTTCTCTTGTTGTAAAGACAGGAGTGAAAATTGCCATTTATGTGTCAGAGCTAAATTTGGAATCCCCTGCAGCCAGAGTCTTTAGTATTTCAGTGGGAGAGTTGTACTATTCAGCTACCACAAAAAGCAGAAACTCTGGTCACACAACGTAACAGGTATTAATAGCCCAATGTAGAATTACGTATTTTCCTTAACCAAGAAAGGAAGAGACTGCATCTGCCGTGCATCACTGTTCTGAAAATCTCTCTTGTTAATGTCTGATTCTGAGACACATGTGATGAGGGGGACGTGCCCTCCCTGAGAATGAGTCTCCATGTCAGTATTTAATTCAATGTCTGTGTCCTGAGCCGAAGTATATACAGGGGTTTTCCACATGCTTCCTGGAGGTCTCCACATCTCCAGTGCCTACGGAGAGGCCTGTACGCCCGGTCTCTGCTGCCCCATCATTACTCTGAGGGAGGTGAAGCTTGATGGGGTCACAACAGAAGAGGACTAGGGGTGTTTATTCAACAAAGATGGAAAGAAGGTTGTCAAATACTGATTTTCTTGGGCGTGACCAGTGTCACTAATAAACCCAATGATGCCTACATTTGTGAATTGTTTATGCATTTAGTGAGCATTGCTACCTGCTTTATGGCATTTGATTTTTAAAGAAACACAGTAAGATTGGAAGTGCTCTGATGGCCGTGACATGTGTTTTGCTCACTGATGTTCACCTAGCACACAGGGAGTGATCAACAGTATTAGTCTAAAAACAACCTGTTTTATGAGCAAGGAAACTGGGCTTCATTATGTGAACTCATGAGAACAGGTACACACGACCTTGCACTCAGCCTGGGGGCATTCTTCAGGAGCAACTGAGACAACATATGCACCCCAAAAGGGGCGAGAAGCCCGCCTGATTCAGGCCACTTGGCAGGTCCTGCCAACATGTAATAAAATACATACGGAAGCGCATGGGGGGCTGGGTGCATTCCTGTCTGACCTCAGTGGAGCCACGTCGCTCATTGGAGAACAGGCTGGTTCTGGGGTCTCGGCAGCCCTGGGCAGGGGGCCTGGTATGCTGCTCTGTGGGTGAGCCCAGACTCCTTCGTGAACTATGTTCTACCACAGCTCACAGGAAGCATTAGTGACAAGTCCCTAGGGGGAGATACCTTAGGAAATGACACCATTTGGCTGTACCAGGGGCTGTAGACTGAGCCAGTATGACTCGTCACTGGCCCCAAGAGAGGAAACTATGTGAGGTTCACAGTCACCGAGGAAAAGCCCGTCTCAGGGTGCTAAGGCTGGCAGAGGAGTAGCCCCAGGCAAAGTGTCGCCCGACCCCTCGCTACCTGGCCAGGGACAGGGAAGGCGATGAAACCTCCATGCTGGTGGGAGTGGCGGGGACCTTTGATGCTGCAATGACACAGGTTCAGCCAGAGCAGCTCCCAAGGTACAGGGCGACTTGGAGCTTCCTGGAGGCTGTCAGGTTTCTGCTCGCAGCTTCGAGGAGCCCCCACCGTGGCCTTGGGGCAGTGGGAACAGGGAATCTGAACAGCCCTCCTGTTTCACCAGAACAGGCCCACAAAGATCAGGTTCTTTGGGTTCTGCAAGGAGCGCCGGGCAATTCTAGCTGCGCTAACGGTCAGATGGTCAGAGCTGCGCTAACGGTCAGATGGTCAGAGCTGTGCTAACGGTCAGATGGTCAGAGCTGCGCTAACGGTCAGATGGTCAGAGCTGCGCTAACGGTCAGATGGTCAGAGCTGCGCTAACGGTCAGATGGTCAGAGCTGCGCTAACGGTCAGATGGTCAGAGCTGCGCTAACGGTCAGATGGTCAGAGCTGCGCTAACGGTCAGATGGTCAGAGCTGCGCTAACGGTCAGATGGTCAGAGCTGCGCTAACGGTCAGATGGTCAGAGCTGCGCTAACGGTCAGATGGTCAGAGCTGCGCTAACGGTCAGATGGTCAGAGCTGCGCTAACGGTCAGATGGTCAGAGCTGCGCTAACGGTCAGATGGTCAGAGCTGCGCTAACGGTCAGATGGTCAGAGCTGCGCTAACGGTCAGATGGTCAGAGCTGTGTTAACGGTCAGATGGTCAGAGCTGCGCTAACGGTCAGATGGTCAGAGCTGCGCTAACGGTCAGATGGTCAGAGCTGTGCTAACGGTCAGATGGTCAGAGCCCGAGGAACTTAGAATTTCACCTCCAATATCAGTTCTTTGAGTTTCTTTTCAAAGTAAGACCTCTGTTCATACAATGACTCACATTTTTAGGGAACAACTGGCTTCAGCCTTCAAGGCATAAACTTAAGCAGACAAAGTTGGGAGCCACTGACAACGTCCCTGGGGTCCGTTTTCTAAACACTCATCTGAAGGAGTCACGGGGTGTCAATATATGCCTGCCCATTTAAAGAAAATGTGATTGATTTTACTTTAAGTATTTTATAAACACATCATTGTTTACTTGGAAGTAATTGAAGACTTGCAAGTATATAACCAAGTTTCCAAGATCTCATGTTATCTGAATTAATATTCTCAAAGTAAAGTCTCCTGGTTAGAGAAATGGCAAGAAGCAATCAACAAAAACACCCAAGCATGACCTTCACTTTTCTGGTGAACCATATCTGAGATCAGTGCTCAGGAGACCGTTGTTTTGTGGGTCAAAGCAGCACCCACTGCCCTGGGAGAATCAGGGAATATAAAGCTCATTCCCAAACTCAGGGGCATGTGTTGAGTTAGCCCCCGAGGGAATAGGTGGATGCAGCTGACCCAGGGACTGGGTACGTACTCCCCACGTCCCAGTCTGGCCGGCAGCTGGATCAAACGTGTCCTCCCTGTCTGTTGTCTGCTGTTTGCATTTCCTGCCCCAACCACCCTCCTCTCCTCTGGCAGCCTGGTATCTGCTAAGCCCCACGTTGTTACCTCTCTGAGGACAACGTTTGTGAACTGAGTTTCGGGGGCCACCATGCAGGGAGTGGCGGGGACCGTCAATGCTGAGCACATGTGGGCTTGTCCCGGCACCTGAGGACGGCTGCGTGCTAGGTGTCTGGACAGTGGGAACCAGGGCCCAGAGCTGGTCGAAGTCACAGCAAGTTGTCCTCCACCTGGAGAACACGAATTTAACGATTTGTGCCTTGGTTTCTTCTAAACTTGAAATTACTGTTGATGAGCTCACGGGGAATAAACCTCAGCGACGTGCACAATAATTAGTGAAAAACAAATGTGTACTTAAGTATTAATGAAATAAATATTTAGCAGCTATTTGGGATCTTTGTTAAATTCTCAAGTGTTTAAAAAGTAATGAGAAGCTTATTAAAACTTCAAACTATGACTCAGTAAAAGGATTTTCACAGTGCACCTTCCTTCCTAAATTCAGAAAATATGGGATTTGTTTTCTAAAGACAGGTGGGCCAACCAACAGAATGGAAGCTGCGGATGGACGCTGGGGATAGAGGCTGGGGCACAGCCACAAGACCCATCAAAATCCACCAGCAAGTGAGGGTTTGGTGGGCGGCAGCAGAAAGCACCCCAGCTGTCATACGCGAAGGATTCAGACAGGAAAGTAGGGCCTGAGAAGATCGCTGAAGACCCTTCTGCAGCGAATGCAATCCCAGAACACCACCACAGAACCCACCCCAGGGGAACTGCGCCTGCTGGAAACCAGGGACTGAAGGAAGCCCCCAGAGCGACCCTGCAGAGGCCCCCATGGCTTACGATGACCTGAGGGTCTGCACTGAGAGACACACAGCCCCCAGTCCCAGCCTCACCCCCTGCTGCTGTCCGAGTCAGCCCTGGCCCAGGCCCTGCCCGGCGGGTGCAGCTCCTGGCAGAGTCTGGGAGAGTCGCTATAGGTTTGGCGTTGACAGGGCGGCAGCTTCCCAGGGGCACCGGAACTGCACCTGCAGCCTTGCAGAATGGATGCTGGCTGGCCGCAGGGACTCACCAGCCCTGCTGAACTGCGAGCCACCTCTGACGTTTCCAGTTGTCTCTGCCTCTGATCCACCTAGAGTGACCTTTCCTTCCTGGAGGGCACCCGTCAACCCCATCTCTGCTCCCTGCCTTAGTCTGAGCCAGATGCTGCGACCACCTGTGAGACCCTGCACCTGCCTGTGACGTCCCGCCTGTAAATGAGCCGCAGCCACACCCACCTCCCAGTGTTGGGGGAGTGGGGAGAAGTGAGGTGCTGGCATGTGAGGGTCCCTCAAGCTCTGTGCGCTTGTGCCCCAGGGGGATGGGCGTGTTCCCGTCAGGACACCTGCTGGGAACCTCAGGGGCCCAGGCACACAGGACATGTGGTTCCTTACGTATTTGACACCAACTCTCCAGTCATTGTGAACAAGGTGCTGGATGCCACCATGTGGGACAGAAACATGCGCTCACCTGCACACGCCCCTCCTGAAGGTCACCTTGGGAGGGGAGCGGCTGGGCTCTGAGTCCAGTGCACTGTGCTCTCCTCTTTCCACCCTCCTCCCCTTCCTCCTCCCCTTTTCCCCCTCCCCCTCCCCTCCTCTTCCTCCCCCTGTGTCTTCTCCTCGTTTTATTTTTTTTGCCATGAAGGGTCCTATCAATTAAAAACCCATAAGGAGGAGACTAGTCAGAAAGGGCACACTGTGCCCAAACGCGACACTGTGTTTCCCTGAAAATAAGACCTAGCTGGACAATCAGCTCTCATGCGTCTTTTGGAGCAAAAATTAATACAAGACCAGGTATAATATAATATAATATAATATAATATAATATAATATAATATAATATAATATAATATAAACATAACACCAAGTCTTATATTAATTTTTCCTCCAAAAGACACATTAGAGCTGATTGTCCGACTAGGTCCTACTTTCGGTGAAACAGGGTAGTTGTGTTTCAGGAAAGCCTCCCACAGCTGAAGATGGTGTCAGTCTTAAAAACTGGGTTCTGTGGGCTATAAAGCCGTTATTTTTTTGGGGGAAAACTGTAGAGGCCACATTGTCAGTGACATTGATATGGAAACCTTCAAGACGAGACTTTTGATAAGATTTCTAGAAACATAAGTAGACTTCTGTTTTCCTGTCCAAAAGAATTAAGAAAGAACAAAACTGAGCCAGGGTGAAAAGTGGCTTTCACGTCCGTAACCTTCAGCATCCCCAGTCACCTGGAGAGGTCCTCTACCCATAATGCACTAAGTGGATGATTAAAAAGAAATGGGGGCTTAACTGAGGGTGAGCGTGGGGTCCCCAGAGCTTTGCGGAGCATTGAACCGTGCGTCTACAGCTGTCTCCACACAAGCCCGACATTCTTTATTTATTTGTTATGAAATATTTATGGGTGTTATGAAAGGTTTAAAATAATGTGTCTGTGGCTCTCTCCCTCTCTCTTCCCCCTTGTCCGGCGCTGCTTTCCAATGCATAAATAATTCTGGGCCTGGGCAGGCGGGAGCCACACTGGGTGGGTGGATCTGCTGTATCACATTTTTTCTGCCTGAGAGAAAATATCATTCCTAGTAATTTTCTACACTTACACAATCGGCGTCGACAGTAAATAATTGATGTATGAATTTAGGACTAAACTCCAACACAATATGACTTTATGTCAAGGGTTACTCCCAGCAGATTTTGAGCTAAATCATTTTGCAAAATGGGTTCTTTCAGTGGGAGAAAAAAGGCTTTTTGAAATTATTTTAATGGAAAACTGGGACCTCTGTGCAGCTCTTCTTTTGATGAGGTCTTGCTTTGCATGGCTGGTGATAAAACCAAGCAACCTACCCATTATGAGATTGGAAATGTTTCATTTGTGATCACAAATGGATTTTTTTAAGACTGACACAAGCTGTTTTTACTCTGTTCATCCTTTTGACTTTTTTTCTCCTCTTTCTTTTTTTTTCTTTTTTTCTTTTTTTTTTTTGTGTGTGTCCATGTCTATGTGTGATTGCATTTGTATGTGATAGGCTGCCCTCTGCTTTTCATCCTAGCATCTTCCGCGGAAGCACAATTATGATTTAAATTGCAAGCTGGATATATTTGCAACGTAAAGATACATAACTAGCAGAAAGGCTTCAAATAAAGGAGTACACATTCCCTCCCACCACCACAATTAAAATCCTTTTCATCATGAAAAAAAGTGGTTCCTGAGGACCAGGAGGGGACCTGCAGATTCAGGAGAGAGCTTTCATGAGATTGTCAAGAGAGAAATGCTTTATATCTTTATAGCTTCAATTGAAGGCAAGACCAGAAGATCAAGGAAAGCAAATCAGGTGAAAGACCCAGAGTGAGATTCTCTATTTGTTTTACTGTACTCGGGGGAACGGAGATTTGGAATTATCGAAAATCTTTCTTTATGTAATTTCATTTTTGCTGAAACCAAGATACAAAGAATAGAATTTAAAGCAAGGTTCTCTCATCTTTGAATGAATCTTATCTTTATAATTATTTTCTCTGGTATTTACAATTGCATAAAATTTTGTTTGCTTATTTTGAAAACCATTGTTTCCTTTAAAAATATTTAGATCTCTCCTATACTAAATTTAATTAAATTTATAATATAAACGAAGAGATAAGATAAAATTCGAAGCCTCCGGAAAGAAAGCCTATGGCACAGGCAACACCCACCTTAAAAATCAGAAGTTTGAGCCGCTTCCCACATGCTCCTGGTCTCTCTCTCTCTCTCCCACTTTTTCTCCCCGTAATTCTCACTTGGAAGAAATATTATGGCTCTGACTTCATTCTATAGGTGGCACTCACGTATCTGTGCACGAAGTTCTGAAGAAATTCCAGCTCAAAAACTGGTTCCTAAAAAGACCATGTGTCAGAGAAGTGTACTGATTTCTGAAAACCGTAAGACAGATTTCTTTACAAAGAAAGTTTAGATGAGCTTTCTGAGCTACTTTCACTCAGCTTACACCTTTGTTTATATGTGGTGGCGAGTAATTTCAAGAGCGTTAACAAATGGATTATGTGTAACACACACTCTGGGCCAAACCCTTAAGTTTGAGTGTGCACACACGTGTGTGTGTGCAGTGCAGTGTGTACTTGTGGATTTTTCAGTGTCCAGGGCAGAGACAGTAGGCATTCAGGCAGACGCTCTCCTTGAAGTAGCCTGCAGGGCCGGCCACAGGTGCAGGTGTGCACGGACGTCTGTGTCTGAGAGAGTGTGCGCAGGTGCCTGTGGGGTGAGGACATCAGGGTTGTGGGTGACTGCGAATCGGTCGTCCTGAGATGACGTCTGCTGTGAATTCTATTACTATAATGGTTTCCTCGTCAAGCTGGAGGACCACATCTGAACGTGGAACTCAGTGACTGTCAGTGATGACCTGAAGAGACCCGCTGCCTTGGAGCCCCTTGCCCGCGGCCACAGGCTGGTGTACGGCAGCGCACATGCGACCTCTCAGGTCTCAGACCCCAGGTCAGTGCATCGTGTGGCAGGGGGTCTTTCCCAAGACTGGACTCAAGACCAGCCTCCCAAGAAATTGCTGGCCTGAGCAGAATTGTGGGGCCTGGGCATTGTCCCCTCTTCCTGCCAGGACTTGTGCCTGGGCTGGAGCTTCCCCCCCGCAAGATCTCTGGCTGCCCCAGTGGAGCTCTCATGGGGGGTGGCGGGGACAAGGCCCAGATCCAGGGTCACTGCTCGTCTCCCCAAGATTCAGAGATGAAGGGCTGGGACAGAGTGGGGAGGGCAGCCTGGGCCGGCGGTGAGTGCTGACCCACCGGGGTGGCCAGGAGCCAGGCAGGGGTTTGCACACTCGGAGATCTGTGTTCGTCTTCACACCGCTTGCTGGTGAGGTCGGCGTTTCACCGGGAAAAGGATGAATCGCTGCCTGACTTCACCACGGGTTTCATCCGCCTGCCTGCGCATGGCTGAATCCCCCTCTCCTTGCTCCGCAAAGCAGCAGACAGTGCGTCGCGGAAGGAAAGGTGCCGGCGTTTGGGTCAGACCTTGCGTGGGCCCCTCCCACCGCACGGGGCAGCCTAAACTCTCCGGAGTCACTGAGTCACGCTGTTTGTTGGAGTGGCCTTGGCCGTTGTCAGGAAAGCCTGTGGCTGAGACCCGAGGGTGGACTGGGTCCTCGTCGTGGACACAGCTGGACACACTGGGCCTGGGCTCTGCTCTGAGAGTAGCGGGTCCTGCCACTGACAGAGGTCCCCGAGTCTCCGGAACCCGCGGGGACTCAGTCATATGACTTCTCTTTGCTGCCAGCATCCCTGAACGCCCCCGGCCGTACTGAAACGGACTGCTTCAGTGGTGTGGCTGTCAAGCCAGCCTGGGGTGCAGGGCAGGGGCTTCAGGGGAGCAGGCCTCTGTGTCCTCTCTCCCTGAGCCTCTATCTGAGTACCAGGCTCCTGGGGATCTGCTGATGTGGCCGCGGCCATCTGCGTCCTGCTGGGACCCCGGACACGCCTCCCCGGCCAGGCCCTGGAGCTGGGCTGTTGCTCTACTGTGTTCACTTCCCAGTACACCTGTGACTATAGGTAAGAGCCTCCGGAAGTGGAGGGGTGTGTGCGTGCACATATGTGTGTATGTACGTGTGTGTGCGCAACTGTGGCCATGGGTGGTGGCTCAGGGGCACAGGAGCACCCCAGACACTGAGTGGCCTCTGGGCTCTGCCCTCCTTTACCCCACGTCTTCCTGAGGGTCTTCTCTCCTGAAACCCTGTGGAGCAGCACTCACGGGCACAGTGGGGGTGGCTGGGACCTCAGCTGTGCTCGGTTCCCATCACTGTGACCAAGGCAGAGGGATGGCTCTTTGCTAAGGCGTCACTCACGTGGCATCTGTTTCTCGCTTTCTCTGCAGTCTTTCATGTAGAAATGGTGTATCGGGGTACATGGGATACTGTCACATCCAGGGGTCTGTTCTGTTTTCATAGAACACTGGGTTGGAGTGGCACAGGCCTGGGGCCAGAGCCAGCGGTGGCACCGACCACCTGAGACTCCCAGGCAATTCAGTCTCCTCGAGCATCCGACTGGCCCCTGTGGGCTTCCCCAGGGTCCCTGCTGGCCCTGCAGACAAGGCTGGGTCTTCACCTACCTTTATGGCACATTGCTCTTGGCCCAGGTGACAGCAGGGCCCTCACCCACACAGAGGCCCTCCCTGACCACCCTCTCTGCTTCTAAGCACCACCTCCCTTGATCCCGTATGTTCCTGATAGAAATAACTGTGAACGCACAAGCACGATCTCCCCTTGACTGTCTGGCCACCCACTAGGACCTCTGCTCGTCCGGGCCTCCTGGCCGTCTTTGCTGCATGTCCACGTCGCCAGCCTGTGTCTCACCCCAGCAGGCCCATGACTGTCCGTGAGAACGAATGAAAGAATCTGTGGGTGGGGGAGGCGGCCCGAGTAGTGGATTCCAAGGTCACGTCTCTGTACGATGACAGCCCCAACCTTCCGGCTCACTGACCACAGACACCCCCTAGTTCTCTGTTTCAAACCCTGTCCTGTGGGATCGCAACACACGCATCCCCAGAACATTAAATCTCACGTAGTGTGGATGAATGTGTGTCACCATGATTGGCTAAAGGGGTCAGGAAGGGTGGGTGTTACCTCTTAAACAGAATGGGAAGGGGTCGCCAGGGGAGGAGGGGTGAAAGGCAGGCTGAGGACCGGTGTCTATGCGGAGATGCACCCATTTGCGTGGGGTCCCCTCTACCTACAGGATGCGGTCTCACTCTGTCCACTTCTCCCAGCTTTGAAATGTACTGGGAACAAGAGGCCTCCCCGTCCGGTGGTCCATGGAGCACAGGGTCGTGGCCCAAGAACCAGAGGCACAGTCTCCACCTGCTCCCAAAGGGCAGTGCCGGCAGGGGGCACCTATGCACCTGCACACACGGTGCCATCTGTGACCTATGTCTGGGGGCCGGGGGCATCTGGACCACACCGCGAGGACCTAGAGTTGCTTACTGCAGTGCGGGGCTCAGGTGGGGAGCCGCCCAGCTGTAAGGGTTGGGAGATCCCCTCCTCCACCCAGAAATGCCCTGTGGGGACTCAGACACACCTGCCAAGACCTTCCCAGGCCTTGGACTTTGCATCGACCCTGTTGGTCCTCAAGTCCTCAGACACAAAGAGGATGATGAGGGTCTGATTCTTGAAGGCCAGACTCACAAGTGGTTTTTCAGAGACCTTCCTCAAGGCCAGTGTGGGGAAGCTTGGGGAAACGTTTGTTTCTTCAGTGTGGGACTCGTCCTTCCACGGAGACTTGGAAGTCAAGATTCTGTGGGATTTGTTCTCCTTGGGATGTCTCTGGATGCAACACATGCTTGCTGAGCACCACCACACACCTCTTCTCCACTCAGATGCACATGGCGATGGGTTCTACAGGAGGCCTGGAGCCGAGCAGAGCCGCTCCCCTTCTCACACGGGGAGGTGGGGAGCACACTTATGTTTTAGCAAAATTGGAGCATCATGTATGAAGCCACAGGATACGGCAGGTGCTGAACAGCTGGCCTGCAGGAGTCTCGAGGCAGAGGTCCCCAAGTAGCGAGAGCCTCAGAAGTCACCGACCGACTTCCAACCAGTTCTCTTAAAACTTTATTTTGCTGCTGTACAGATGGACGACTTCTAAATATAACATTAAAGGATTGTGTCTGAGGGAAAAATAACTAGCAACACATCCCAGCTAATCATAAAACGATAAATATACCCTCTTGCTTCAACAAGCTAATATGTTGAGTAGACTCAGCAGAAAGTAAGTCACCTGCATTGGGTGACCCCGTCCTGCGGGGCCGGGAATCCCTGGCAGACCCCAGCTGTGGTTCCCGCACACCACATGTGGCCTAATTAACAAGTGCAACGCCGGCACACACAACTGCCAGGCGTGCCCCCAACAAGGATGCTGGGGAGCCCCGGACAGCAGTGCCCAAGTAATGCTGCCATTTTTAATTCTTTGGAGAACCAACTCAAACAGAAATTGTAATTAAAAATCTGCAAATAGAACACCCGAAAGCACTCCCCCTGGCTCCTGAATGCATGCCTTTGATGTTTGTTTGCCTAACAGATTATCAAGTAGCCATTCCATAGGTCCAGCATCAGAACCCCAGCACCGTCCCAGCTTCGCAGCCTGTGAGTCTGTCAATTACTGACCTGCCTGGGCAGCGGCCTTAACCCAGGTGTTACTCTCGGTGACTTATAGAGTCTCCTGGAAAAGCGACCCTTGTTCAGCGTCCTGCTGTCTTGGCCGCAAGGACTGGGGCGCCCCTGCGAGGACATCAGCCTTGGTGCTCTCTGGCTGATTTCCGCAAGCCTAGGGGTCCCCGTGGGTGGTGGTCATGGAGATTGCAGAGGTGATCACCAACAGGAGAGACAAGGTCAGATCAGGGCTCTGGCGACCGAGGGCTTGAGGGGTGAGGACCCCCAGGCCATGCGGTGGATGGACGCTGGGTTCGTGGAACTCGGGCTGCATGGCCGTCTTTGGCTAGAAGCTGGGAGAAGAGCACTGGGCCTGAATGGCCATTCTGAGCTCATCCTCTGCAGAGACTGTCACCACTTCAGGGCCACACCAGCAGTTTCCCACATGTTGGTTCTTCATGCACTGTGAGCAGGAGGAGAAATGGGGAAGGCGTGAGTGAGTGTACATGAGCGTGTGTGACTGTGTGAGAATATGTATGTGAGTGTGTATGTGAGTGTGTGACCGTGCGAGAATGTATATGTGAGTGTATACATGAGTGTGCAGCTGCGTCTGCCAGGGATGGTTTACTAACGAAATGTGACTTGATCCCAGCAGCTTTCCTGGAGCTGAAAGAGCAGTTGAAATGGGGACTCACAGGAGCAGAGGGCCCTGCTGCCCGGCTCCCGAGTCCCTGCCAGGGGGTGGGGGCTGGTCTGCACTGCCACCTGGCCAGGAAAACCCAGCCGTTCCTGCTCAAAACCACGGCGTTTCCTAGAGCCCAGCTGAGGTTGGCAGGCGGAGACTGGGCATCCACAGCTGCTCAGGTGGACGTCAGTCAGCTGGGTGTGGGTGTTAAATTCAGTGGAAGTGACTTGAATAAAACACTGAAGCAAAATCTTCTCCGACACTGCCAGGCGCTTAGTAGGTGTTCCGCACATGCCTCCTGGTCCGTTCCCTCAGAACCGGGGTCTTTTCCCCTTTTCTCTGCCAGGCCAGAGCAATCCTCTGGCACCTGGAAAGCTGGGACGGTTCCCACAAAGGTGACCCGCCAGTGGATCTGCCCTTGAGAAGGGTGCGTGCTGGCCGGTGGGGCATCGAAAGGAGGTCCTTCCAAAGCGCTGGCCTGACCCATGTCCAAGGGACAAGTGAGGAAGGCGGCTAGCGTCCAGGGAGAGCTGCAGTGGCCACCGTCAGTTATCAGGAGACGGACATTCTTTTCTGCCTGCTCGTTTCACCCAGTTAGCCAGACCCCTGACATCCACGGTTTAAAGAGGAACACGTACGATGGAATAGAAAACCCTTTAACAGATTCTCAGCTGCATTTGTTTTCTAATCCTTATTTCTAAATGAACACACTCGACTCCAGAACTCTTTAATGTAATAAAAATATAGCTCAGGGTCAGGTATGAAATTAATGACACACATTCAAAGCATGAATGCTCAGTGGGACGAAACAACTTCAATGAAGAAATAATCAAACTCTGTAACCAGACCCAAATGGAAAAAGATGGAAGCACATGAACAATTCCAGCAGCAATCTGTTATGAGGAAAATTATGAAAACATGTATAAAATATTTATTTTTAATAAGATGAATGTCCTATTTCTTAAAACGAAAATAAGATTGGACTCAACTTACTATCAAAGCATAGCCATAATTGTGAATGCCGCCTCTTCGTGTAGGTGGAAATGCTAATTCTATTATCTTAATTTGTACAGCTATGTTTCTTGTCTAGTTCTTTCTTTTTAAAGTTAAATAAGTATTAATCAGGTAGCTTTGGGGTTTTACTTATATGAGGTGAAATCCGCAGCATGAAATTTGACAGGCCCGATAAGTACGGGACCAGAACAATGTCTTACATCACAAGACTCTTGAAAGGACGTCTGTAAGACCTAGGGAGCCTGGAGAAGGGGAAAGGGAGAGCATCTTTCAAAATGTGCAATGCCCGAAGCTATACGTCACTTTGCAGGTGACACACTCCAAGAAAAGGAAACTAACCATTGCATGACCCTGGAGGTGATTCATTTGAAGGAGAACAAAAACTTGTGTCATCATTTGCCAAGTCCTGTCCTTGTGTATGGCGTGGACATATAAGAGGCAGCCCAGGCAGGTGAGTTACAGAGGCCTTTGGCATGTCACTGCCACGCATGCACTTTTGGCCTCTCAGTCTCCTGGCTCAGGTAGTGAAAACGGGCCGGCTGAGGCCAAATCCCCTGGTCCCATGGAAGCTCCCTGGGAACAGCCTCCCTACAATGGCCCAGGCAGGGGCTCCAAGTGGCAGTGGTCCAAGATGGTTCTCATACTAATTTGTTACATTAAAAAAAACAGAACAGAAACAACATATTTTCAGTTTCTCCTTTGACCCCAAGCCCTTCTGCATCCCTCAGTTTATAGTGATACTGCCCTTCGCAGGGGCTGCCCCGGCCTATACTCTAAGGGATCACCGCCATGTGACAGAGCTCACGTGCTACCACGCACACACGTCCCCACCCAGTGCACTGCTTCCTTCACACCATGGTGTTGAGTTGATTCTTCGGCACAGACAGCACAGTTACAAGACCTGCCGGTGAGGACGGCTTTGTGTGCTGCTGTCTGGCACTGCGCCTTCTGCTTCTGATTCACAGTGTTGCTCTGGTCGCAATGTGCTTATGTAGCTCTTGGCGTGTGTAAGACATTGCACGGAGCACTTCACCGTATTGTCTGATTTAACCCTCAGATTCTCTCTAAAGAAACCAGCAAAACCCCGCCCCAAACCCAGGACTGGTTGGTGGCCAGGGCATACGTCAAACTCCGACCCCACCGGGGAGTCAGCACCTGTAGGTTTTACCTGGGGAAGCGGGGTGAGGGCGGGAGGTGTCTGTCCTCCCAGATTTCAGCAGAGACACTGGGAAGTTTTGCTGTTAACGATGTTGATTGAAGGGTTGAAGCGAGTACTCTCACTGGGTTAAGTACATACTCTTAACAGAGATTTTAAATTAAGGACATGGACTAATTGAATATTACTACTAATCATATATTATGATTGTCTATAACTAACATATGGAGGTCATAATGCGTTTGCCCTGTGAACATCTATGTGTGTGACTCTATGGCCTCCTAATATTTAGCTTATTAATGCGATACATTATATTAATGGATATATTGTTAACTTAAGGCACCTTATTATTTTCTGATAAATCAATTTGATTTGGTAGATTGGTTGAATTGGATTCACTAAGATTTTATGCAGTGGTGTGCTAACCAAGTCCTAGTTGTCTGAAAAATTGTGTACAAACATATACATACCTAAGTTTTAAAATAAATTTTGCTGTTTTATTTATACAAAGGATAGCCAGCACATAATCATAAATAAGACAATAGGCAGGGGTACCCGTATTGTAAATGGCGCGTAAGCGGTCAGTTCTCAGAATGTTTATGGGACCTGCTAAGCTCTTGACTCTGCAGCCAACCTGTGCTTGGGATTGGCCCTCAGCTCCAACGTGACTGGGATGAATGTTGTTGACACTGCGCCAGAACTTCACTGATTTGTCAATGATGTGAGTGATTTCTTTGCTGAATCAGACAATGATTTTCACATGCTCAAAGAATCTTTTGTCAATTTGTTGTGCTATTCACAATAAGATGGCTCAAGACTTCACACTGTTAACTTTAACAGGCATTGCTAGCTTTTTCTTCATCACTTCCCTCAGTCTAGACAGTCACACAGCAAAACAATGGACCAAGGCCCAGTTCGTAGCGTCCGCCGTGCCCGTGGTGTAAATATCCCACAACGGCACTGAGTTTCGAGTGGCCAACATGGCTGCCGAGTGTGGCACTGGGAAGCAAAGCGTGGGGACCTCGGTTATGCAGCACCCACCCTACATGCGCAGAAACCATGGTAACAAACTCACTAGGAAGTGAGCGTTTCTTAGTATTTCCTTTTAAAATGTGATTTATTTAATATTATGTTTGCATAATTTGACTTTTATGATGGCCATTTTTAGCAGCCAGCTTGCAAAATTCTTGACTGTTTAACAGTTAAGTCTCACGGATGGGGCAGAGCTGTATTTCTCTGTCTCACTCTCCTTTGTCAGGTTTTCACACCCAGGTATGTGTTATTTTCATGAATTGACTTGAGTAGCTTTTCTGTGTATGTTTTCCCAGTTTTCTTGTAATTTATATGGTATTGGAATAAAATGCTTCTTGAAATTTTGATAGACGTTGCCAATAAATCCACCTTGCCCTTGAAACTATAATGGAAAAACTCTGATTTTATTTTAGTTCCACTTGTCACGACTTACCTCAAGCTATCTTCAACTTGAACTAATTGTGGTCGCTTTTGTTTGCCTAAATACTATAAAATGTATTCAAATTATTAGAAAAATCCCTCTCCTTATAATCCTTACAATCTTCACAGCATCCTGGAAGCTTTCCAACCAGCCAGCCCACCCGACTCCAGCTCTCGCCAGTCTCCCAGTCTCTCGCAGCAGGAAAGTACCACCCCACCCCCAGAACTGTCTTCTCCCTTGACTGACCCAGCACACGGTGGTATAGAGCTTGGTTTTGTTTTAAACTTGTCATGCTGTGCGTTCTTCAGAAGAAATTTTCTCTGGAGTTAATTGGACTCCATCCAGTTAGCTGCTCAGGTTCTGTAAGTGAAAGTCAACACAGCAGCTCACTTCCAGGAATCCACACCTGGTCGGTCTTCAGAGTGCGGATTCAACATACATATTGATGTCCTACTATGTGCTGGAGCCATGTGACACGGCCGTCCATCAGGGCCTTACCGCTGAGTGTGAGAGATGACTGGGGAAGTACCCACACACGGTGGGTGCTGCCCTGCAGGTGGCTGCTTGAGGACGGGGTGGGGGGGTGAGCAGGTCGGGGCCTCCAGGAGGGGGGCGCAGGTGGGGACCACGAAAGGTTTCCCCAGGAAGTGGGAGAAGCATCCCCAGCAGGAGGGGCGGGAGGTGGAGCACCTGAGAGGGCCAGGCAGAGGGGTGGTGGTGGGGGGTACGTGGAGGGGGCTCTGGCATGCTGAACCCAACTCCCTGGATGATTGTTCATTTATGTTAGGAATTTCGGGGTTTTCAGTGGTGCATCCAAAACATTGAATGACTCTGACTCTGAACAAAAATACTTGAATTCCAGTCGATTCTTTTACGAGCTGTAGTCAGCCTCCTGAATGGAGTGGTTGCCGTGGGTCACCTCAGACAGTGAGTGGGTTCTTCCCTGAAACCCTTCACCACAGGAAGGCGCTGTTTGGAAGGGACTCCGTGGAGCAGTCCCTGCGGGTCCCATTTCATGCTGCAGCCACATCAACCTGTAAATGGCTTCCAAGGGCCCACATGGGTGGGAACCGCCACAATGTCCTCCGTGTGGCTCCTCCGCAAGACACTTGCCTCCTGCCAGCAGCTGGGGGCTCTCTGTTCCCACCCGGTGCACCTTCCACTGCAGGCTGCAAGCACAGCCTTTCCCCGCCTGCCTGTGCCACCTGCCTGCACGGCCAGCTCCAGGAGCACCTGGGCCCTGGCAATACTCAGGGCTCAGCTCACAGACCCGCTCAGGACACATCTGCAATGTTGAGAGTAATGAAAACAATGTCACGTTAATCAAACTGAAGGGAAAAAAACAGAAGACTTAAAAATGTCTGCAATGTGCTGGGCAATAGAAATTGAATTCTTCGTGCTCTCCACAGCCTTTTCCAGATCCACGGATGCTAGTTCGATGGCAGTTCTGATGGGCATGAGTGGACTGTTAGTACATAGTTCTCAATCTGGTATCATTTATACTACATGAGTTAACTTACTGCTGAGAGAAGGGGGTAATTGAGGTTAAACTACGATTGGACAGGATGTGGCAACGAAAAAGTAACACCCAACTGTTAGTATCTTAGTTTTTCCATCTGTAAAACAGAATATTTTATCTTAATTTGGGGAACCAAAGATCACTTAAGAAAAAGGTGATGTCTATGAAAACCCAGAGAAAAACCCAAATGCCCTGTGGGACGCAGCTATGGGGAGCAGACTGGCTCCCCACCCCAAATGCAGACTCTCTCCCAGAGAGCCATCTGAAAATTGCACCCACTTACTTCCAAAAGGGAGGCCACTATGCAGCTGACCCAGCGGTGTGGGGGGCTGGGGTTTTCTGTGGTGGGCCCAGTGTTGCCCACTAAATAGGAAGGGAGGGGACATGGGTCTGGTGGTCTTAACAAGCTGTGGCTGTCATCACTGAGCCACGTGGACAGACATGTCCACAGAGAGGTCCACATGCCCCGGAGAAAGGGAAGTGTCATCTGAAACGATGATGTGAGTAGTTTAGTTACTGGATTTTACTCTAAGAGTCAAGTTTATTCTGCATGAATTGTTTACGTAATTATTTTCCATAAGCATTTATCATTATTTATTGCATACCTATAGTGTATGTGTTAATCACATCCTACAGTAAGTTTTGCTTAGGAAATAAAGACAGTGAGTAGGCATTACCATATTGTACTTTCCAACTTTGCTGTGCAGATGTCATGGGTATTCACCATTTTCTGAGGGGTCCGGGGAGCTGGGACAGCCTCCCTCTCTCAGCCCGCAGGTGTGTGATTTCACCTCACCTGGAAGGTCCTTCAGTAAAGGGCAGGCTGTGGATGGGGAAGGGTGTTCAGTCATCCCCACTCCCTCCCAGGCTCTGAGCCGGCCTCAGGCCCATGACCGGGAGGTGGACGGGAGCTGCTCTGGGACACAGAACCTGAGAGGTTTGTATTTTGTATTTTGCAGGGACAAAGCTGTCTAGCTGGGGCTCTGAACTTGTGCAGGGCCCAGCTGGGGGAGCCTTGCACCTGAATCCTCTAGAGGCCCCCAGAGCATTTTTGCCCTGGAAAGACTGAGCAGTTCTGTGGAAAGGCCACCCACTTAAACTGATTTACCCAATTTCCCTAAATTAGCTGTGAAAAACCAGGAGAGTCAAATGTTCATGCGCCTGTCTGCTTGTGAGCAGAACTGACCACTGTCTCCAGGGCCTGGCCTTACTGGTCAGACCTCAGTGGAAATCTCTGACGTTCATTTCTGCTTGATTAGAAAGCCCTGTTCTTAGGAATCAGGAGCCGTTTCAGTGGGATGAGACCGCCCGTGATTCACACGCTGGATACTCTAAACATGCTCTCTATTGTCTTAAGTTAGACGTGATTGCCCTCCATGAGCCATCTAGCAGCTGTCTGGTGGCGCAGCCTTGTGAACAAATATTAGCCAAAAGCAGAGAAGGGCGCAGCGATCCCCACGCCTGTGCCGCCCGAGCAAGCTTATGGCTAGGAACAGAGACGTCCTGGGCCCGGTGACATTCCCGCCCAGCCCGGGTCTCCAATGGGCCTGAGCCGTCCGGCGCATCAGTGGTACCTCCCGTGTCTGCTCTCTCTGCCTCTGCTTTCCTTTTTCTCTGTTTTAAAAATAATGTTTTGAACACCTTTACCTTTAACCAAGAAAGCCCAACCCGTGGGCGCTGGCTGCTTCTGCTGCAGCTTCTCCTGCTCAGATAAGGGCCAGACGCCTCACGGCCAGCCCGGCCGCCAATCCATAATGTTCCCGGCCATGATTAATCTGATAAATAATAAATATATCAATCTAGTCTTTTAGACAAGGACAAATTCTTACCAGCAGGGAGGCACGCGGCCTCCTTTACAGCTGCCTGTAGAGCTAGGATTAATTATTTAATGCTTAATTCTTCGGGAAATGAGAAAGTTTTGATTAATGCTGTCCAGTGTCATTTCTGGCTTGTTTGATATGTGTCAGATAATTTTTCCTCGCAGTCACTCTGAAGAAGCCAGAGGCTACTGTCACAGGGATCAGACACTGAATTTCCAGAGATTAATTGAAGTGAAAATGTAGAGGAAAGCACCGTAAGCCTTGCCTGAGATAACCTTTCTCAGGCTGGAGTTAGCTGCATCCAGGGGTGTCGGCGCACTGTGTCCTTGTGTCAAACCCTTACTTTCGAGGCTTTGCAAAGCCGTATTTGGTTTCCGGAGGTTCTTCCCTGCTGGCTGTCAGGTGGGCGGGAGCACAGGGTGGGCTGCAGCTGCTTCGCGGGCGGCCTGTTCTGGCCGAGTGGGCGTGGGTGCACGTGACTGCGCGCAGCCCTCAGCGAGTTGGGCGCGGGAGCCGGGGCAGAGCGGCCAGACCTGGCCGGAGGCGCCCTTCTCCGTCCACTTCACTGCGGCGAGCGACCCAGTGCGGTCCGACCTTTTCATCCGCTCCGAGCTTTCGTTTCCCAGACCCCCAATCAGACAGGGGCCACAGGACTGACTTCGCGCTCTAACACCACGACCCACCACACTCCACGCATGCCCACCCCCAAGGCGTCATTGGAAACCCCGTCTGTGCGAGAACAGAAGGGGGCGCTCGCCGGGGCAGGAGGGGGGACGTGCAGGGAGGAGCCCCGCCCTCAGGTCAGTGACCCCCACCGGGCCTGGCGCGCGTGCTCCTCTCCCCAGCGCGCGCCCCTCCACGCAGCACATGGTCCTCAGCCTGTGAACAGGGGTTTCCTCCGCCCCCCCTCCCGTGCCTGACGATACAGCATCGCAGCACCTGCGGGCTCCGAGCCCTGCGCTGGGCTGGGCGCCTCAGGCTGGCGGCGGCCGCTTCTCCCGGATCTCGTTCCCGTTCCACCAGCGACTCCAGCTAAGAGCCGGCGGGCACGAGTTTGCACGCACGGGCTTGCACGCCTGTGTCCCACAGCACGTGACGAGCGTGTGCCTGAGATGCGACGACACAAAGCCTTGTGACGCGCCAGCCCCGAGCTCTCCAGAGGCTTATGGCGTGCGCTGTCCTCTCTGCGCGACGGGGACGGCATGGCTGTGTGCGCCCGAGCGCATGGCACGGTCCGCGGTCACCGAGTCTGAGCAGGGCGGGCGCGCGTGCTGTAATCGGCCGGATTCGGAATTTGAGCTCACGTCTGAAAACGGGATCCTGTTAGGAAGACGGTGGCTGATAAGCGCATGTCCAGTCTGCAGAGCGGGAAGTGGAAATGTCACCCCCGGTCAGCTGAAGGGCAACCACTACAAAGCAGAGAAAAAGCACAAAAGTGGGACATTTCATGTAATTGGCACGGTAGCTCATTTGCGACACAGGGAAGAGTTTAAATGTTGTATTGGGTGTTTGGAAACTGTTGGTCCTATGGCCACGCGCACGTGCACATCCACACACGCTACCGAGCAGAGAAGGGCTGTGGGGCCGAGGGACGACCCTGTGTGCCTGCCACTCACACGCTCCCACTGCCCGACCTCACGCACTCTCCGAGTTCACAAGTATCTCCCCTCACATTGTCTTCTTTTAGCTGAGAGCTGGGTAACCCCGCCATTTCACAGATGAGGAACTTTGTGGAAGATCAGGTGACTTTCCCAAATTTGGGAAGTGGGGCGTGAGCTTGGGCCTTTGGCTCCGAACCCCACATCATTTCGAGCCCCCAGGACCTGCAGAAATGCTCCCCTGGGCCCCGAGGGTTGGCTGCTAACACGTTAATTGTTAACTTCACAAGGATTTGGAAACTGGACCACAATGTAGATCTTCCCAGAAGAAGCGCGCACACTTGCTACTTGCTTATACAATTTGTGCATAGACTGCAGGAGAAGCCGGAGCGCCTGAAGCTTGTCACAAGGGCACAGAATGAAGAACCCCAGCTTTGGCTGCCTGTGGGTGCATGTGTGCCTGGCTTCCTCGCACGTCCAGGGGCTGGTCCCTGCGATTGTGCTGGACTGTTCCTGCCCGATTCTTTCAGGGCCCCTTCTCCAGGTTTTCTCACATCACTGAGCACGCGGAGTGGGAACAGGCCAGGCGTAGGGCCACCGCACCAGATCCTGGCTGGGCCACATGGGCTGAGCTGAACCTTCCTTAGCCTTCCAGGTGTGGGCCGGACCCTCTGCCCCTGCGCCCTCTGCGCGAGGCCACCAGGTCCACGTGGAGGCCCCACCATGCTGAGTCTGAGGCCACATGATAGATGGACGGCCTCCGTGTATGTCACGAGACCCACACACCCACCTCCTGGTGTGCAGGGAGATGAGTCAGACCTGCCCTGTGCATTTAGGGTGAGGTTGAAGTGTGCAGAGAGATCTCATGAGCACAGATGGCTCAGGGTGCCGGCTGCCTTCCTGACATCTCCCACTGTTCCCATGCGGTCATTGCCCTCCAGCTTCTCGTGTGTTTGTCCTACACACGGTCCTCTTTGGGGTCAGAGGCACCTTAGCCTCTCCAATCTGAGCCCCTGCGCCCCCGGACATGGCCCCGTGGGGGACAGAGTCCAAGCCTGAGGGAGGCCCTTTTGAAGGGAAATTTGTTTAGGGAATTTGTATTTTCTGCTGCTTCCTTCTTGAACCTATTTGCATTTTAAATAATTAAAACATTAAAACTGAAAAATTTATAAATGAGAACTGCTAAGAGGATCCTGCCTGGCAGACAATAGAAAATAAATGATTACCCTGCTCGCCTCGCTTTAATGTGTTATCTGTCAGTCTCCCGGAGGTACAACTCTGCCACGGCCTGGACTGTGCAGCCCTCGGTGCACACGCACCAGCACAGACACACACATGGCATCACGCAGACACACACGTGACAGCACAGGGACACACATACCAGCACACAGACACACACACAGCATCATACAGACACACAGCATCACACAGACACACACATGACAGCACACGGACAGACACACAACAGCACACAGACAGACACATGGCATCACACAGACACAACAAAACACAATAGCATCTACAACACAAAACAACAACTGACAGACACACAGACAACACAGCAGCACACAGACCAGCAAGGACATACACAATCACACACACACACAAAACAACACACACACAAACACATTAAAGCCGGCACACACTTCACCAAAAATACTCAGACATCTCACAACAGAAAGACACTCATGTCACAGCAGCAAACTCACACGTCGCCAAAGAGACACGGGCTCTCACAGAACCACCGACCCTCCCCCTGCCTTCCTGCTTCACATGCACGTCCCCTGTGACCTCCCCACTCTGCCACTTAAGGACTCTATTTGGGGAGGACTTGATCTCATTATGTAACTAACTCAAACAGAATCTCGTCAGGTCTCAATAACCGGCTTGCCCCCCTCCACCCCATTTACTTTTCCATTGAAAGTTCACGTGGAGGCGGGGAGGGTGGCGAGGCGGCCGAGTGACAGGCACGGGGTCTAGCGCGGCTTTGCCTGGTTGTAACAAGCCTGGGGACATCAGGAGCCACAAAAGCCGGTTGGCCACATCATCAATCACTGTGCCGACAGCCGCCTTCACTTTGTTTGTTCCACTCTGCATAATAAGCGATTGGATCAGGTTTAATTAGATATTGGGTAATCAATCATTGCCAACAAGGCAACTCAGCTTGGGATCTAGATGTGGCAAGGGGAAGGGGACGAAAACACAACCCAGCAAATCGCATCTTGTGTGTGCGTGCAGGAGCAGTCCCCGTGCCGTGTGACCAGGACGTGCAGACGGTTGCAGGATGCGCGGAGGGGAGCACCTCACATCTGGGCCAACGTGCCCAAACGGCGCCTGGCTGACATTTTACTCTCGCTGCATAATTACTTTTCAATATAAGATAATATAATATGCAGACCTGAGGGAGGAAGGAAAAGCAATTAAATTATGCACTGGCTCTTCCTCCCGTCGCTGTTTCCAGAAGTGACCAGAAAATGTCATTCAGTGTAGAACCACGTAGGCTGAGGTCTGACACCAAGTAGCTGGCGGTGCCTTGGGGGCCACGTTCCGTGTGGGAGCCTCAGAGACACGGGTTTGGCGCTCTGTCACCCACGCTGACCCTCTCAGCTATGGCTTCCTGTGCGAGCGTCAGTAGCCGGGTTTCCCCATAACTCAGCAGGCCCATGGAGATCACCGACCGGAACTGTGGGTGACTTATTTCTCTGTTTTGAAGATGCCATCAAATCTCATGGGTAGAAGTAGCAGCATCACCACGTTCATTGTGTGGATGTCAAAGGTTGTGCCAATGCTCATAGGAATCTCGTCAGGCACAAAGGCAGGCAGGTCTGTTAGGAACCTGGGGACCCCCAGGGTTCCCTCAGGTCAGCAAGCAGACCCCGTGGCCTTGGCGGAGGCCATGCCAGTTGCACCAGTAAGTTCTCTGTGTTGTAGAGTGCAGACATCGCCCTGATGCTGATTCCTGTTACGCAGAAGGACGCAGGTCCCTTGGCGTCGCTGAGGCTGTAGTAGAGAGCAGCTCCCTGTCCCTGCCTGTCCTCTCCACATGGTAGGAAGGAGTCTCCAGGTAAGGCACCCCTCCGCTCATCTGGAAAGAAGGCAGGTGTGGGCCTGGCACAGGGGAACCAATAGTTCTGTGAGTTGGTGGACGTTCCTGAATGGGTGAGTCGGTGGGGGATGGATGGGTGGTTTGTGGGTAAATGGGTGGGTGGATGGGTGGATGGGGGGATGATGGATGTGCCGGTCAGGTGGGGCTGGCTTCAGTGTCCTTGCAGAGGCATAAGTAGCCGTGCAGTGATGCGTCGGATAAGAGAGCCAGTGGCCAGTGGGGCGTCAGTGAGGGTGGGGCACTGTTACCCATCCAGGTACGTGAGTCTCTCCCATTTATAGGAAAAGGAGAAACAGGCCCCCTTGGATTTTAAGTAACCAATTGCAATGTAATTTTAGAATAGTATCTTTTTTGATATTTCAGATTCTAATCATTGCATGGAAGAAAGAAGACTGGATGTGTTTCATTGGGGGGTAGGTAACAGCAGCACATTGCAGACTCTACAAATACGTGAAGCAAGAGCACTCCACGGGCGGGTCGGCCGATCACCAGTGTTGGGGTTCACCATGTGTGCCCTCTTCCCGCCCCTCGCTCCCTGGCAGGCCATGAGGTGCCTCTGCTCCCCATTCCTCCTCAGGTGCCCTGAGCTCTTGTCACTGGGCAGCCATACTTTCCTCCCCACTGGAGAGAAGGTGACGTGTGTGTTAAGGTGTTTGGGAATGTGTTTTGTGTCGCACGGGGAGCGTAGCCTCCTCCCACTGCGTGTGGACCAGGGGTGCACATGGAATGTGGGTGGGGTGCAAGTGGGAGGTGTGGGTGTGAGTGATGTGAGTGGGGTGCGTGTGGCTTGGCCGCTTTCCCTCAAGGAGTCCTGGGCTGAGTGGGTCAGGCATAGCGGGACCCTGGTGGGACCCGGCCTCTAACTTGGAGCTGAGGTCAGTGGGGCTGGGCCGTAAGGGCCTGGAAGGGTGAGGACAGAGTGCCTGCCTGTCTTCCGCGGTGATGCGGGGAGCAGGCAGGACCTGGCGGGAGGTGCCGGGGCCTCGCGGAGGTGACTGCTGGCCAGGGTGGTGCCTCGGTGGCACAGTTGTCCCCTGTGTGGAGGGCTGCTCTCTGCCACGCCCTGTCCTGGGCCCAGCGCCCCCTTCTACTGAGCGAGCGTGTCTTCTCTGGATGCACTTGAGAGTTGACATGAAGTAAGGAGCCCTAACTGGCGCTTGTCCCCAGCCCCCCATTTACTTGTCTTTTGTGCTCCTCCTTGGCCATAGAGTGAAAGATTGTTTTCTGTCTTCAAGGCCCGTTTCCCTTAATCCCGGATTAGCCTCCCAGCTCACTCTCCGTTTTCAAGGGCTGGGTGTCATTTTTCTCCTGTGCAATAATGACAAAGGGTAGAGGACGAGGACGATAGTGTAATTCTCAGCTTTTTCAGGGAATTACACTCTCCCAGCGCATGTGCCGACTTCAGAGTCCTTGACACGTTTTGCCCTTTGGTTTTTGGTTTTATTGTAAATTTAACAAGAGACAGAGTAGACATCAAGCGACGGGGAAGGAACGGGCGTCTGCGGCTCCCACCTCGAGTTTTGAGGGGGGCAGGACTGCAAGGTCCCCCCGGAAGCCGGCCTCTGCGCTGACCGCGTTCACTCTGCACGCCTCTCTGTCCCCGGGGGGGGGGGGGGGCTGTGCATGATGAGGTGACGCTGCATTTGTTGAGGGAAGAGGCCTGACGTTGGGGTTGGCGCAGAGATCAAGTGCGGGTTGAGGAGGTCAGTGGTTTAGGACAAAAGGAGCTTTGTGAGGCCGGGACAGGGACTGAAACCACACCCATGTATGTGCGACCCCCATTCAGTGGCATAAGGGCCAGAGATTTAGAATTCGGGGGGCTCCTGGCTCCCGCACCCACTCTCTTCCATCAAGCTGCAGCCAGTGTCGGAAGACGACTTCTCGGTGACTTATTCTTCCAGAGACGGCCTGGTCCCCAGGTGAGGAGGTAGGATGCTGACACCTTCTCCTTGGCAGAGCCGAGGCTGGAGGCCTGATGGGCCAGGACACCCCACTCCATGGCAGAGCTGCCTGCAGCTTTCATTTTGGTCCAAGGCAGACTCCAAGGCTGTGCGATGGACCCAGGTGAGGAGGGCAGAGTGAGGGGTGTCCAGGTGGTGCAGCCCAGACGCCACCATCAGGAAGCCCCCCCACCCCCATTTTGCCTTGTGCAGCAGCCCCTGAGAGCAGGCTGGAGCCCAGTGAGCGAGGGGCAGTCAGGACAGGCACAACCTACGTGGGAACAGAAACAGGGGGCTCAGGCTCAGAACACAGGCAGATTGGCACAGAGGCAGGGCAAGAGCCAGGCTGGGATTCTGGGAACTAGCGGGGTCCCAGGCACCCAGAAAGCAAGGGTGACACTCAGCCTGCAGGCGTCAGTGCTTGGTGAGCCACCCCATGGAGTCTGGTTACTGTAAACCCTAAAAGATAGGGAAGCTTCTGGCCCCTTGGCACCCTTTACAGATGTCTCAGTGCAGTGTGCTCCTTCCCGCTTTGCACCTGGCCTCCTCACAGGGTTGGCATGTCAGGGGCCCCCACACCCCCAGAGAGGAGACGGATCCATCAGGGCCCAGAGAGAGATGGCCGTACCTGCGGGATGGGTGAGGACCACGTGACTGGAGAGAGAGCCCTCGAGGTGGGTTTTCCAAGCAAAAGGATGCAGAGATGGGAGTGGAGGCCGTGAGTGGTGGCTACAGAGCCCAGCTATGTTCAGAGAGGCCTCGACCAGGAGAAGGGAGAAGTGGGGGGTCCCAGATCAGCTGCCTGGACCTGGGTGAGCTGCTGTGGGGGCGCTCTGCACCTTCACCCACCCGGCCCGTCTGGAGCCCTGCAGCATCAGCTGGGTTCGGGGGTCAGACAACCGCGACTCCATTATACGCCAATGACACAAAGGTGGCCTGATGCTGTGCTAGGAGCTCACCAGAAACAAAGTCACCCGTGACAGCCAGCTCTGCAAAGCTGGTGAGCGGCACTTTGGCCGAGACGGTCACGGCATTGTTAGCCGGCAGAAGCCGGGACCGTAACAGCGGCATTTGGCTCCGGAGCCTCTTCTGTTTATCTGCTCCTCACTGGAGTGACGTGGAAGAAAGAGTCGGAAGTGTGGCGATCGGCTTCCGCCCTTCACAGGTCACCCAGGAAGAAGTGATGAGCCCTGGGCCCCTATTTAACAGTTAACGGCACACGGACACAGGAGCCTTGGGCTCTGTGCCAACCAGGGCCCGAGAGGGCTTGACTGAGTGTTTACCAGCCCTCTGCTTTGCCGTCATTTTCAAGGTGGCCCAGGCCGGGGGGCACTCAAGGCGCCAGCGTGGGGAGCGGCTTTCTTCCAGCCCATGGAAGCGCCGCTGCAGGAAGCTGCCTTCCCCGCACAGGAGCAGTCTGACGGGGCCTGGGCCCTCGGTATCAGTGGGGTGCCACTGGCCACATCACTCTCGGGGGGCCCACTAGCAAACCTCAGCTCTTGGCAGCAGAATGGCTATTTCGTTGCAGCATGGAGTAAGGAAGGAATAGAATGCAAAGCATCGACTTTTCCAAAGAGCCAGTTTTATTTCATAGTCTCAAAAAAGTTTGACCTACGCTCAAAAAATAATTAAAAAGAATTTAAACTGGAAATGAGCTGAATTGTAAAAATGTGTCTGTTTCCACGTGAGAGCTGATGGGACACGGCCTAGTGTGTCATCTAGGGAAGGTGGGTGGGGCTCCAGCATCCGGGGTCTCTGATCTTGGGCTGGTTGTAGATAGTGACCCTCATCACCCAAATGGTGTTATGCACATACGACCCTTCATTCTCACACAGATACAGGTCATATGGGTTCGTGCACCCGAAAGAGCTGTAAGGGGGGTGCAGTCCATGCTCTTTACCTGAAAGCGTCCGTTACCATTGTCTCCATCAAACACACAACATGGCGAAATAAACGCCACTAAACGTTATGTACCTGTAGGCAACATGTGTGTGCACATTACATGTTGTCCGTGGATCATTCCATGTGTCTGTTGAGCTGTCCAGACAGCTGGTAAACGGCCTCTGGCTGTGTCTGTAAGAGTGTTTTCAAGAGAGATCGGGGCCCCTCACCTGGGTGGGTGGGCATCACCCAATCCGCCAGGGTCTGAACAGAACAGAAAGCTGGGGAAGGGTGGTTTGCTCTCTGCTGGGCCCAGATGTCCGTCTTCTTCCACCTTGGACAGCGATGCTCCTGGTTCTCGGGCCTTCGGACGCAGGCCTGGACTTACACCGGCTGCCCTCTGGTTCTGCGGCCTTTGGGCTCAGACGGACCGGCACCACCAGCTGTCCTGGGTCTCCAGCTGGCACGCGGCCGCTGTGGGACTTCTCAGCCTCCATACCCACGTGAGCCAATTGCTGTCAGAGTTAATCTTTTTATTTTGAGTTAATTGTAGATTTTCCTATGGTTTTAAGACTGAGTAGAGATCTTATGTACCTTTCACCAAGCTTTCCCCCGTGGTAGAAGCTTGCTTAACTAGAATTCAGTGTCATAGCAGGGAACCAACATTGGTGCAGCCCAAAGAGCTTGTTCGGACCCCACCAGTTTTACCTGCGCTCGTGGTGTGTGTGTGTGTGTGTGTGTGTGTGTGTGTGTGTGTGCACGTGTTTAGTTCTATGTGGTTCTGTCACACCTGTAGATTCCTGTCACCACCAGCACAGTTAGGACACAAAACAACATCGCAAGGATTTCTGGAGCACCTGTCACCACAACCACTGCTACCCACCCCCTCCCCTTCTCAGCCCCTGGCACCACTAATCGCTTCTGCATCGTTATTTTTGGTCATTTCAAGCATGGAGTGTAAATGGAATCCTGCAGCATGTGTTGGAGTCGGTGTTTTCACTCAGCGGGATTGTCTTGAGCTCCATGCTGGCTGCCGCCAGTATCAAGGCTCCACCTTGTTGCTGAGCCGTGTTCTGTGGTTTGATGTTTAACATCAAATCATTTAACAATCCACGCATTAAAGAACATTCCAGTTGTTTCCTGGTTTTGGCAATTACAAATAAAGCTGTATGAGCATTCATGTACAGGCTTTTGTGCGAGAGTAAGTTTCGTTTCTCGAGATAAATGCCCAGAAGTATAGATGCACAAAGGCCCCTGTGTGGAGGGTGGGAAGCCCTGGATCGCTGCTCCACCAGGTGTGCTTGTGGTGCATTTATTCACATGCAGGAATGTAACCTGCCTGGACAGAGAAATCAGTCCCAGGCAGAAGCACGCTCCCTCCCCACCTTTGGGGGCGGGGCAGCCCTGGGGTGAGTACCCCGAACCCCCTGAGGTTCCCTAACTTAAAAGCTTCTACTAAGACATGTCTCCTGGGCCCACTGTTGGTTTGGCAGCAGATTGCCACATGCTTGGGATGGCTACGGGTTGGCGCCTCACAGGAAAGTCGATGTCAGAGGCCCTTTACAGCCCCCATTTGAGGCTCTGTCACAGACTTAGGAATTGGGGATCCAATTAGATGGGGTCTAGAAACACAAACCCAATAGTGCACCTCCAACATGAACCTGCACGTGGGGCATTTTTCTTCAGAGCACAGGCTTCCCCTATTTTCCTGTTACAACCCGGGAGGAGGGGACAGATCTGGGCTCTGTGCTGCTATGGAGAAACGGGCTCGGGAGGGCAGGTGCGGAGGAAGGGACCTCGGCCGGGACGTTCAGAGATGCTGCCGGCCAATGTTTGATCAGGGATGAAATGCGCTGAGGTGACAACATCTTGCTCTCCATGCTTTTCAAGGACAGTCATCAAAAATGAAGCGGAGGAGAAAGAAGCCCAGAAGCCCCGTGTTCTCTCCACATACAAGAGAGAGACACGTTCACAACATGTCACGAGCAATATCCGTTTGTGTTTACTCCTCTAACCTGCTGAAGAGCCTCCTGGCCAGAGCCAAGGACGCTTTGCCAAAGACAACCAGGAGCCCTTGAGACTCTCTGGGGAGGGGGGTGGGAGCGCTTAGGAGCCTTCCCTGTGCTCATCGTGGGTCTTCACATTGGAAGCGGTCACCTGGAAACGCCTGGACAAGAAGCCCTGGCCTGCATCATGTGGTAGTGACTGGCTAGTGTTGGGGATTTCTTCCTTTAAGGACATGTTGGTGCGAGCAGCTTGGGCATGCCAAACCAATTCTGAACACAAAAAGTCAACTGTCAGAGCGAGGCGCACCGTCTGGCGAAGTGTACTCAGGTAGGCACCTCTCCGGAGCCGTCCCTGCCACCAGGCTGCTCCGAGGGGACTGCTGGCTCCACCTGACAATGTCATAATGTTTATTAAGGAGCACTTCCGCCCGCTTACAGAAACAGCAGCTGTGGGGCTGTGGTGTCAGAACCAGCTTTTCAAGGAGACTGTGACAGGGCTCCTGGGAGTGTCTGCCTTGGGAGCCCGGCCACGCTAGGAGCAAGCTCCCTGTGCCACGAGTCCAGAAGCCCTCGACAGCAGTGCCACCTGACTGCCCTCCCCCTCACTGTCTCTTCTCACGCCTGTTTCATTGTGTTCCTTGGTCAGTATTTCCAATAGCAAGCTGGGTTTGCCAACCCTTCCAAGTGCAGCCTCAGAAAACTGCCTGCTGTGGCTGGGGCTTAGTTATAGACACATGACATGGGACGGAGGGATGTCTACCCTTCCCTTGATAACAGCCTGGACATCAGACCAAGCTGGCATGCTGAGAACATTCAGGAAGGCTGGCCCATATTCCCTCGGCCCTGAAACTTAAAAGAAAAAGCCCAGGGGCCTTTGGCATCCAGAATGACAGACCTGAATTCTAATGACACACGGCATGAGGGATGTTCGTAGGCCTCACATGGACATTGCTGACAGGGAAAAGGAAGCGTTGGGGTCTGTCCTCAATATTAAGGGAGAGTGGTATGAGGTGGTCAGGGGGAAGCTGATCCTGCTAGACGAGGCGCAGTGACTCTCAGTGACCGCTCTTGATGAAGGGGTATCCTGGAATCAGGACAGGCAGCCCGCTGGTGCTGGTACGGTGGCTTTCAGGCACTTCGGAGCCTAGGATTCCTGAACCCCACCCCCCCACCCCTCCACACACACACTTGGGTATTTTCTATCAGGCTGGTGCGTGCTGCTGACACACACAATGGTTAAGCACACTGATTCGGTTCCAAAGTGCATTTTACAGATGACAAAACTGGTACTTGGAGAGGTGACATGACTTACAGAAGGCCCAGGGCTTCTGCCCAGGTGTAAGGGAGTCTGTGTTCCCACAGCAACACATGGCAGCCCAGTTACGGGAATAATTGAGCTTCAAGGGGTTGAAATGGAAACTCCTCACATCTCCACACCCCCAACTTCTGCCCCCTTTTTTTAAATTCTCATTCTTTTGTCTTTTTCCTTTAAAAAATTTTTCATCCTGAGGAAGAGCGCTCCCTGAAGCTTCTAGTTCTGCAGACCCAGTGGGCGTTTCTGGGGACTGTGCCCAGGGAGCTGCACCTCAGACCTGAGCCTACGCAGAGGCTCGCTGGCTGCAGGGGAGATGGGACAATGGGTGCGGAGCTCCCAAATGCAGCCTCTGTGCCTGCCCCCCTCCAGCCTGGAGGCGCTCACCCCTGCGACCAGCCCCTTTTCTTTCTGCAGGTGCTCCTGCCATTCAGCCCCACCTGGCTGGCTCGGGACTTCGCTAGATGAGGCAAGTGTTCTGGGGCCATAATGATTTCCCTCTGAATTAATGGCTCGCTGTGGGCTGGAGCTGGGTCCTGGGGTGCCAGTGGCCAGCAGGAAAGGATCCTCTCCGTCCCCAGGGGCGAGGCAGAGAGTTGTCTCTCACCCATGCTCTTCTGCTGTTTACTTGTCAGCAACATAGTAAGGTGATGCCTGGTCATCCTGGACCCCCAAACATCCCACACGGCTCCCAAAGCTCAGTGGGACCCTGACAGTCTGAGGAACGTGCAGCACAGCCACGCATTTCTGTGGGTATACACTGCCCATGAGGCAGCTGTGAGCTGTGTCCTTGATGTAGGCTGTGGCCGGGAGCCTTAAGGCCTTCTGTGGGTGACAGATCTTCACTGGGGCAGCTTCAGAGCCTTGGGGACAGGGTCTCTGTTCTGTGCAGTGGTAATCTGTTCTGGCCGACCTTGGAGGGTAAATAATGGTGTCAGGTTTTCCAAGGAGGTGTGGCCCTATGAGCCTCTCCTGGGTGGTTTAGAATGGCTCATATACTGTATCTAAACCTTCCAGGACTTTGTCTAAGGGTGGCACAGGCAAGGGAGGGATGGACGTGAAAAGGTGTTTGAATGAGATTTCCAGAAAGTGGGAGGGACAAGGGTGGTCCCACAGCAGAACGGGGTGAGGGTGGGTGTTTATCATTTCACATTGATTCAGAAGCAAATTCCAGTGAGTCTGAAAATATGTCTCCAGAATATCTTTATCTGTATTAATTTTAAATGTTATTTGAATTATTGATTTGTAAATTTTTGACACACCTGGTGAAAATAAGTTTTTAATAGAGGAAATTTAAAATTGTTGATTCCTGCTGAAGCCTCTGCTCTCGGTTCTGGTTTTACTCACTGAGGCTGCATTCAGACAAACCTCCCATGGTGACCTCCCCATCACTTCCCACCAGCGTGGGCTTCACCCACGAACACACACAGACATGCTCCTACCAGGATGTAAGTGAGGAAATGGACACTCTTGTGTTTTCTATTTTCTTATGGGAAAAACAGCAGGGGTCATTGTGAATAGCTTTCCTACAGAGGGACAAATACTGGTTTATTTTGCATGCAAGAAGCTGCACTTTAAATGTCAACAAATGTATGTGTGATACTCTCAGGATGTTTCTACATAAAAATATTAGAGCATGCACTTTATATGCAGAGTGGGAAGGGCCTTATCCCTTGTCTGTCAAAGGACAGCTCTGTACTTGTTAGTGGCCAACTGGGGACAATCAGACCTTCGTGACCCATTTCCTCTAAGCACTGCATCTCATCTGTTACAGAGAAATTATTTTGAAGCCTGTTAAAAATGGCATGAGAGACTTTATTCAGGACTATTGCAATAGGAGAGAGAGATTAAATTCAACTCCAAATCTGACACGGAGCAGTGGCGGTTTACAGCCAGGGCACAGAGTGCAGGACAGGATGGAAATCCACCCAGAGGAACTTGATTTGAAGTCAGGGGCAGCAGAAGAGGAGCCTGGCAGGACGGCGGCTGTGGGGGTGGGGTTCTCCATTAGCGCCTGAATGAGGAACTCTGGGACTAGACTTGTCTTCTTTATTTCATCTTCAGATGCAATGCATAAAGCACGTGACAATTGAGTCCTGCATGTCGCATGTTGGTTCATTCTTTCAGAGGGATGCATAGCAAATTTGAATCACAACACAGTAAATGTAGCATTAACAGCTTCCCATACTTCCTCCCAATCTGGACACGACCCTCACTCTCCTGGGGTCCGGTCCCAGATGCCTGAGAAGCAGCAAGGAGCTTCGCTGAAGCTGCTCTGGGCTCAGAGAAAGAGAGCGAGGCAGCCCTTTGTTGCCTGGTTTTAATTTCAGAAGCCTAGGTGAAGTTCCACATCTCCATATTCATTCCTTCCGAAAACGTACTGCCATAATTACACGTTAAGTATGATTCAAATCTGCAGGGAACTGTGACTCAATAAGCATGAAAAAATTAATGAAAAGCTTAATTATTATAATAATGCCATTAAAATCTAATAAGGAAAGGAAAACGTTGATTTCATTTTATTTTGGCTTGGGCACCTAATATCTTTCCCCCCCTTTAGGAGAAGTATAATTAATTTCGACTTGGGTTTCCTGGAAAGCTAAATGATGTGCTATAGCACTTCAAAATATGCAGAGAAAGGGAAACAGGAGTATAAAACAGAGCCCATGCCCTGATACAGGGTGTGGCACAGCTGCCCGAGAGAACGCATGGCAAGGGCTGCCATTCTCAGGAGGTCCAATCTTTTCACCACTTTTAATGGTTTGTGAGTCTTCTGGCTGCTCTGACTCCTGTGTGAGCCTGCACACAGTGTACAGGTGTTTTACGACTCAGGGTATTAATTCAGTTACCAACACTGAAGCCCTTGGATGCTTTATGTCATACAAATCTGTCCATGCTGGACCACACACCTAACCACTCCGCCCACAGCTCCATGGTCAGCAGTCCCAACTTAATTTTCAAATGACAGGATACATTTCTTTGTTCATCAGATGTTTTAGGTGAAGACTAAACAGGAACCTCTCCGCTTGGCTTGGGTTCTTTGCCCCTCAGGAGTACCTTAGTTGGGGACTATACTTGTTTTTTCATAATCATTTCCTTCTAACATTAATTCATTGTGAAGTGTATGTCTGTTCGCCTCCTGAGTTCACCTCTCTTTAAACATTCAGGGAGGTCTTTGGGGGTTCTTTAGTCAGGAAACATTTACTGAACACGTGCTGTGTGGCAGACCCCATGTTGGCCACTGGGAAGCCCAACTGGAACAAGCACCGAAGAGTGAAAAGGCATCAAACTCAGCAGCGCGGACGCCGTGTGAATGGCAGCCAACCAAGAAGGTTTACTGTTTGTTCCCACCTACAATGAGGGCTCCATCAGGCTCACTTTCTGTTGTTTTCAGTTGGAACAATGACAAATCACTAAGTCCTGTGAATCCTAGGTTTTAATTCTTGTTGGAGACACTTTCTCCGCAGCCAGAGTGAAGGTCAACCATTAAGTCACACTGTGGGCGAATCCCCAGCGGCACACCCATTGCCACAAAATGCTGCCTTCAGTGGGCAGGCCTGAGACACACACGCGCCCAGCTGGCCTGGGGACCAGCCTAACCTCGTTACCGGTGCTTTTCATCTGCACAGCCCTGCTATTAGCCTAAAGAGTTAGGAGGCAAGCTGTCCGCTGCTGAACCCACCCTGAGTTCTCTCCTAGCTCTGCCCTTAATACGACAACACAGGTAAGGTTTTCTGCTTATTGTGGCTCCGTAACCAGTTCTCAATCCTGGCTGCTCATTCACACACTCACTTGGGATCATCAGGAGAGCATTTATAAGTGACTGATGCCTGGACCATGGCCCAGCCTGGTCAGGGCTGCCTGAGGCCCCTGAGGTCTTTGTGCAAAACACCTGGGCAAAGTGACCAGGCAGCCAGGCTGAGAGCCCTGTCCTAACAAGTGTCACCTAATGGGCTTATTAATAAAAAAAGAAAAGGAAAGAATTCAAACATATGTTCCCACTTTAAAGTTCTGAGTTCCTGTTGTTCTAATAATTTTTGCTTTGTATGGTTTTACTACAGAGGCTATGTTCTTCGTCTGATACCTCGGGATCTCAGCATTTACATCTTCTAGCCCTTAAATCACCCGAGCTTCAATAAATGCCCACTTGTAGATATTCATGGATGTGAAAAATGTGTAGGGATGTACACACGCTTGTTCAAAGTTGATTCTCGGTTCTGACACATCACGTCAGTTACTTGGGGAAAAAATAATGGGAAAACCAAAGCATGTTTGGATTCTAGCAAATGACTCTAACCTTGGGGGGGGGGGGGTTGCAAAAGCGTTACAAGACTCCTTAGCCCAGCCCCTTCTCCTCTGTTTCTGAGCCGTGCATTTGTAAAGGACACGTGGCTGTGTGTTTGGTTAACTTACACGTAAGTCAGCAGCGTATTTGGTAAGAGATGTCTGTTGACCAGAAAGCCTCCTCGGCTAGTTTCTGCATCTTTAGCTTAGGAAAAAGGAGGTTGTAATTGCAAAGGAAACGTTATGCAGGCCTCAGCAGGTTAAATGCTATGTGAGGCAGCAGAGGTCCACGGTTACCGAAGGCGCTCAACCAGGAAAAGGTGGTTCACCAGACCAAAGAGAGGAATTCCACACAGGAACTCTCCTGTCAGTTTATAGAACATGGTGATAAAAGGCTTTGTTGACACCTCTAAGGGAAAGATTCATTTAGACTGTTAGAGAAACACAAAATATATGTACTTTCTTTTTCTTTTGCAACAGGTTGTTTCGTGAATAAGCAGTATAACATCAAATTCTAACTTCCTATGACCCTTTTGCCTTCTCAGTGAAATTATAGGCAGGACAAACACCACTGGTGAGAACAGCGCCCACTGGAGTTCCAGCGTGGCAGCTGCTCCCACACGGAGCCTGACTGGGGCGACGTCTCCCAGTAACAGCTCGAGACGCCCTCACTTACAGTTCTCCTTCCAGCACGGACTCAGTCCACCCATCGCCTTTCCCTTGACCCCCTGAGTGTTGGCTCATGCCAGCCATCCTGCAGGCTCAAAGCTAACCAACCTGCCCTCTGTGGAAAAGGGAACCATTGGGTGGCCGTTGTAGGCCCCTTGTAGTGGCCCATCGATCAACTCTCCTCTTTCCACCTTTCAGAGTTTCTGTGTTTTTGTTCTGTGTGTAACGTCCAGAGTTTTTAGTGATGAGAACAGGGGAAAGGACATGTACACCCTTTTCCCAGAAGCAGAAGTTCCGTAATCACTCATTTTTCTCCAAAATAGTTTCTTTTATGACTCTTGGGGATATCAACAACCTAAAAATCAGTTTTATACGTCCTAAGTGAAAAGATATCGACTGACTAGGCCACTTTTATGACGCAACATCCCAATCTAGTATATAAAAAAATGTTTCTTATTTTTAATGTCCTAAATCTCTTAAAAACACATAGTGTTAAATGGTGATTTTCATTATTTGTCAAAAATTCCTGTAGTGCCAAAAATGCCGTTTAATATCAAAATGAAATGCATACTACTTTTCTTTCTTTTGTATTTTTAAATAATACTCCCCCACTTCTCACTCTTTTTAATATCCCATCCAACTAGTGGAGAGTAGCTAATATTATTTGACCAGGATTTGGACAACTCTTCATGAATCACATTCCAGAATCTGGTACGGAGTCTGGTACTGGACTTGGTCCTTCTTCATTGTAATGGAGTTGTGAGGGGAGAAGATATGCGTGAAGGCACTTTCAGGCACACCAGGTGTCATTTATGGAACCCTGTACCTAACGAAGCCAGTAGCCCTGATCACAGTTCCGACTGAGCTTCCCAAACCTCCCGTGAATTCTAGAAACCAGGGTAGACAGCCAGCTTGGCATGGAGTGACTGGAAATATGATCGTCAGGAAATGACAGACATCCATGCCCACAGTTGTCAGGAGCCCTCTAAGTGCCTCAATGGGGACCTGCAGTGATACTCTGTGTTACTTTACTTATTACCTGTCCCCATCTGTGTAAGTTCTGTTAGAGCTGGAGCCTCTCTTATCACGTTTACAGCTTTATCTACAGCACCTGGAGCCAGGTAAGTGCTCCTTAAATATTCATGGAAAAAATGAATAAATGAATTCTTCACCAAGGCATTCTGGAACATTGTGTTTCCTTTTAGAAAGATATTCTTGAATTTGAACTCCTTTTATGGACCTGAGCACCTGCTTACCTTATTCTAAGTGATACCCTCAGTGGCTTGTGACCTCAGAGCAGGTTCTAGCAAATCTGCAGGGGAAGGTGAGTGTGGGTGGTCAGCCCGAACTCGAAGCACCAAGTTCAGAAGTTTTCTAAGGATGATTCCAGTTACACTCACAATTACACCGTCAATGGTAGGTACATAGCACCCTACAGTCACGTGAAAATTGCAAATTTATTTCACCAGTGGAGGCCTGTCTGTCAGAATGACTGACACGCCTGTATTATTGAAGGTGGGGGTGGGTGTTGGGACGGCTCCCTGCCGTACACAGCGACACTGTCAGAACCAAGGCCACTGGCTTGGGAAACAGTACTCGTGGGAAGCAAGTTGACAGCCTGGAGTAAGGGCCTGACTGAACGAGAGAAGATCTTAGGTCCGGCACAGATTCAGCCGTTTAAAAAATAATTCAACATGAAAGGAAATTTCCCAGTCCAGGAATTAGTTAATGTTGGATAAAGGTTACCAACAGAGGGTATGAGTTTTCTGAAATTTTAAAATTACATAAATAGATGACCCCGATTCCAGGAACTAGTTTACGTAGAGGCGACCAACTGGATAGTTTTTAAAGGGTTTCTGCTCCCAAACCATGTAGGACTCCACAACTCCCGCAGTCACCAGGAGCATAGCAGGGACCAGCGAGCTCACTGGGCTGCCCCGCCCCCCTGTCCTCCTTGGCTCGGGTGAATGTGCAGAAATTTGCAGAATAAATAGCACAGTGTCTCAGCACTCAATGCTGCCCTGACAAATACAGGAGTGCGGAGCGAGTTAAGGAGGCAGCCAGTATTTTCAATAATGCATGCTCCCTGTCTCTTAATTATTTTGACAACATCTGCTGAAGGAAAAGATTCTCCAGAGGGGAATTAAGAAGTCAAATGGCAGTCACTGTGTCTGCCACATTTCACTCCTAAAGAGGGGACGGAGACCTCAAGGGGCGCAGTCCCCAGGGTCCCGAGGAAAGTGGGACGTGGGCAGGATCTTCACACTGCGACGAAGCAGGAGGACCGGGCGCCGGCTGTCCTGGGTGGGTGGGTCAGCGAGCCCTGGACTTGGAGGCGGGTTGGTGCCACGTGCTGAGGGCGGGTCATGCTCACCTTTCCCGAGCTGAAGTCCATCTCGGAGCAGGGCTTGCCGTGTCCAGTGACCTCGCACAGGACTCGGGAGTGCAGGTGATGAGTCAGAAAGTGTTCGGCTGCAGAAGGGAGGTGACTTAGGGAAACAGGTGTGGTGTTCTCCTGCGGGGGGTGAGGCGGGGTGGGGCGCAGGATGGTTTTCTGGGGGTGCGGCCTGGCCAAGTGTTCATGCGAAGCAGCTAAACATCAGGGAAATGAGGGAACCAGGTAAGTTCCTCATCTGAACAAGTAAGACCATTTGCACACTAGGCTGTTCATGTAAAACTATAGTGTTTTGTTATTACTGGTATCGCAGAAAGTCCATCAGTGGAAGAATTATTTAGTTAAGAAAGCGAAGATTGTTCATAAAATTCAAGTTGTCAGTTCTTTTGACTGTAGAGTCCTTCATAGGTTACAGCAGCTTCCACGTGCACTGTCAGCCGCTGCTCAAAGCCAAGACATCAGGAGTCATGAAACATGCAGACGGCAGAACAAAAGGGGGCCTTGTGCCAGAGTTTTCATTCCGGCAACTCCGGTGAGTGTAAATATGATATTCTACACGCGGGTAATGTGCATAAAACACACATCTAAGGAATAGGGTGTATTTCATATAGTTCATATATCAAAATTAATTTTTTATTTTTATAAATCAAATCTAATAATAATTTTAAGTAACTTTCTAGGTCCTAGTAACATCAAAGGAAGAGCACATATTTCATTTTAAAATCCACACTCCAAATGTCAGAGTGGGTCTGAGTCCTGTGAGGCACGAAGCGAGGGACTGTGCACCCTGGGGTAACCGGGGGTCACTACTCATCCAGGGGACCCGTCGAGGACCTGCGTGTGTCACAACCAGACAGTGCTGTGCGTGGAGCAGTGACTGTCTACTGGGGGAGCCAGAGACTACAGAAGGAATTCTGCAGACTCCATAATTGCCATTACGGCGGCTCAAGGCACAGGGGACAGTGAGCCTCTGTGAGGCCAACAGTCAGCCCACTGGGACCTGGCGCTGGGGACGCAGCAGGACCCAGGGGGTGAAATACTGGGAAAAGGAGAGCGAGGAGGACAAATACATGAGAAAAGTCAGAGGAAGAACCTGAAAATCTTCATGTAAGAAATTAAGACACAAAGGTCCTCAGGGAAGTGGCCTAAAGGCAGACCAACATGTGCAGCGACAGGAGTCGTGACAGCCTCTTGGCCTCACCCCCTGGACATACAAGAGAAGAGTGCTCGGTCTGGGAGCTTCCATGAGAGATGCATGTGCGTGCGTGTGTGTGTGTGTGCGTGTGTGTGTGCGTGCACACATGTTGCGTGTGCTGGGTTTTAGCAGTCCTGTATGAACTCAAGGAGGGAGGGTCAGGGTGGAAACCAGAAAGGAGCCCGAGGACAGGAAACACGGTGGGACGACTCACTTTGTTTGCCCACCTGGAGTCTCTCTGTGTAGACCAAACTCAGAGTGTCAGAATGCAATGGAGAACTAGCACGGCATATTTTTAAGCACACACGTCTTCTGTTTTCTTAATGTAAATCAGTGTTTCTATTTCATTGTGTTTCTTTGAACAGACACACTTATGAGGTCTCCTCTTACGTGGAGCTCTCCTGAAATTGAAGCATAACATAGGCACGAATTTAGGAGACAGAGTGAAGCCAAAGGAGGACGAAGCTGCCTCAAGGAAGTCGTGATGGTTTTCGAAGTTGAAGGAAGATGTACAAGCAGGGCTGACCTAGCAGAATGGAGGGAGTGACTCCAGGGCCTGGAGCGGGAAAACCAACGGGGGCCACGCTGCTTCGCTTCGTCTACTCGTTTCTTCTACAGGCTGGAGGTTTCCCAGAGCCACCGTGTATGACACTGGTGCATGTCATCACAGTAATGGGACTTACCATGTTACTTAAAAGATAAAATGAATTTGAATAAAAAGCAAGCTCTTGTTCCTATGAAGCCTGAGTTCAACACAATTAATAAAGGTAAATTGCTTTAACAATATCTCGGTCCTCTTTAAAGAAAGCAGAACTGTGGACTGTAGGTGAACGCAGGGTCCGGTGTACAGAAAAGACATGAGACGCCACAGTCAGTAACCACCCAGGGGACTCCGCTGGCACCTGCTGGAGAAGTGCCCAGCCATCCCACAATGAGTGTGGCTGTGAGCAAAGGAGACGGGCCACGGGGGCATCGAGGTTCTGACGGCTTTGGCTGCTTTTCCTGAGAGAAGCCATTGAGTCAGCTGGGCTTTGCTGTCTGTGTTCATCAATGAGACACTGGTTTTCACAAAAAACCTTCCCAAAAGGAAACTAGTTATATGGTTGTGACGAAAAAAAAGGGAGTCTCTTAGCTGAAAAGTCTTCTCTCCAGTAGGCTAAACAGTTTATTAAAAATGAAATACAACCAAGAATACACGTGTCGTCCCAAGAAATGGTCTTCACTTGCCTAACTTGTAATGATTGCATTTCCATATTACCATTTGAAATACAAGAGTGGGAAAGTCAGCATGAAAAAGACTGCAATTAGAGGTGTGAAACCCGCTATAATGGGGTTAGTACCAAGGCTACTGAGTCCTTATTGGAATTTCACAACAACTGATAGATGTGAATTTTAACCAGGTTAAGGCTGAGTTCTGTAAGGAATAAACTGATGGGACAATTCCAAAGACCCTCCTTTGCAAAGTGTTTTTATGTGAGTTGAAATTCTGAGCTGATACTTACAGAATTGTCAACACCGGTGCTTTCAGTTGCTTATTTTACTAGGTGCAGACAGTGCTCTCAGGTCCTCCCATTCATCTACTAAGTCCTTACAAGTCCCTGGGTGGATATGGTCACATCCCGAGTTTACAAGCGGATTCTGGGTATGGAGCATGTAAGTGACATGATCAGATGTCATGAAATGTTGTAAATGTTGGAGTTAGGATTCAGATATGGAAATCATCCTTCTAACCCTATCCCTTTGACTTTATTTGGGGGATGTGACGTAAGGCAAGGGTGTTTTGTATTTCATGGCTCTTGGTCCCATGGTCCAGGGAAGTGCTTGGAGGTGATGCAACTCTCCCCTTCCAGGAAGGATGTGAGAAGAAACAGGACACGGGGGGCTGTGCTTGGGGTTTGGGAGAGAAAGACAAGTTTCACTGGAAACGGGTGGTTTTGAGAAGCGTGGCAAAGGCTGAAGGTATATTGTAAATAGTTGCAGATGGACTGGGTGATGAAGAAATGAAGACAGAAAACGTGGAGCCATATTTCAAGAAGTTTGGCATTAAATAACAGGAGAGATAATTACAGCGACAGTTGATGGGAAAGGAGGGACACGGGCAGCGTCTCAGGTTTGCTGGATTGTCATTTGTTTCACCTTATTCTCTGCGTGTTTCACACATCTCTTTCCTTGGGGCCTCAGACTGGAACTCTGGTTGCTTGTAGCTTTAAGTTCAGGGGGGAAAAAAGGCAAATTTTACGTGAATCTCTCTACATAGGCAAAACAGTCATATTTGAATGATTTTTCTTGATATATCCCCATGGTTTTTATACAAAAACATTTAACCAGTCAAGATGCCTTCTCAAGAATCCTTTGAAAACAGCCAAATATTTTATATATAACACTTTCTGAAACTATTCTTTTTACCTAATCTTGCCCTTTTTCCTAGAGTTATCTCCCATAAGCTGAGGAGGTGTATGCAATCTGTATGTACAGAAAATAGAGAATTATATTTTAGAAGTCTATTTTTATTTATTATCTATCTATCTATCTATCTATCTATCTATCATCTATCCCTTCCTTCCTTCCTCCCTCCCTCCCTCCCTCCCTCCCTCCCTCTCTTCTTTCCTTCCTATTTTTCTTTCTTTCTATCTTGATGTTAGTGTTAGAGATAGAGTGATGGACAAAAACAAAACAAAACAAAGCAAAGCCAGTATTACTCTCATGGAGCTTAACTGTATTAGAAAATATAACACAATCACAAACACAAACCTGCATGGTTCCACCTTATGGTGATAGCCATGAAGACAGAGAAAAGATTGCAGGTTCTTATGGGAGTGTGGCAAGTGCATACAGTATTGATTAGGAGAAGTTGTCTGAAAAACCCTCTTTGTTCTTGATCTATCACAATTTATTACTCATGTCAGTTCACCTCTCTATTTGAATAACTAGAAATTGGCTAAAAATACACAAAAAACCCCAAACCAAAACAAAAAACAACAAAGTTGATTAAAGGTTTGGGGAGCAAACGAAGCAGCGAGGACTAGAGGGACAGAGGTCTTTGACACAAGGAGCACAGAATGAAGTAAGCCTGGCACTTGGCACCACCTTCCCACGGGACGGTTGTGGACTCTAACCTGGTGTGGGGCTCAGACTCAGGGAACACAAGTGATGCCCTCAATAGTCTCCCTGGGCTGGAGACAGAAACTGAAATAAATTTGTGATTAGTTTCACATACTGCTTTATGTGTCTGTTAGGTGCACATATATTTGTAATTGTGAAATCTACCTGGTGTATGGACCCTTTTATCATGCGAAAGTAAGCCTCTTTGTTGCTGGGATGCTCCTGGATGGAGGTCCGTTTTGTCTGTATTAGCAGAGCCAATCTGGCTTTCTCATGCCTGAAGTTGGCGTGGCATTTTTTCCTAACCTTTTACTTTCAGTCTCTTTATGCCCTGGTATTTAAAGTGCATCTCAGACAGAATACAATTGGTTCTTGCTTTATTATTTGTCTGACAATCTCTGCCTTTATTGAAGTAGTTAGTCCATTTATATTTAATGTGATTATTCATATGATTGCATTGAGGCCTGCCATTTTGCTATTGGTTTTGCATTTGCCTCATCTGTTTTTGTCCTTCTGTCCCTCTTTTCCGGTCTTCTTCAGTGTTTTTCAAATATTTTTCAGTCTTGGTGGTGGCCATGAAAATATGCCTCTCAGATCTCTCTATGCAGAGAGTTCATTGACTGACAGCTTCAGCTGCTGCGAGATGAATTCATCACCATGTTTGCACCGGGGCCACACTTCCCGCAGCCAGGTCCCCCTCAATGACTGAGTGTAGCTGGCACATTCCTGTGAAACATGGCACAAAGGCTGCTGGGTGACTTTTGCTTGAGGACTCCCCATTGGTCTTGTCAAAACCTTGTTAGATGTGCATCGTAGCCTAAGACCTCTGCTCCTTAACCTTCTTCCTTCCCTCTCTCTTCTGTGGGAAGGGGTCTGCCTCCTGACCTGACAGCTCTCCAGCCCCACAATCCCGGTACAGGCATTTTCTCCTACCACTTAGATATCTAATCACATCTTGGTGTTTGCTTCTTGGAGGCCACAAACTAACAGAACATTTCATTTTAATGCCTTCATTGGTTTCCTAGTTGTACCTCTTTGCATTAGTTTGTCATCATTGCTCTAGAGATTACAGTGCACATCTAAATGTATAGAAATCTGCTTAAAGTTAGCACTCAGTCACTTCAGGTAAAACGTGGACAATATGAGGACATGAAACCTAAGGCAATGCATGCAGGGTGGACACCATTTAGCAAAGGAAGAAGAGTGAGAGGAAGAACATTCCAGAAAATATGACAGAAAAGGGCTGGACGAGCAGACGAGGAGCACGGTGGCCTCAGAAGAGGGTGGAGATGACGAGGAAAACGAACCCCCTGTGGGGAGCACCTACTCTGGGAGCACCACCACCAGGCGTCATCCCATGTGACCCTGACAGAGACTGTGAGAAGGGGCCTCACTGCTTCCACCTTACAGGTAAACAAATGGAGGCTCGCCCACACCCTCAAGGTCACAAAGCGAGGCTGAGAGCCGGGTCCAGCCCGCAGTGTGGGGGATGCTGGCCATGGTGCTTGCGGCCTCCTGGGAGCAGGATGGGGAGCCATGGAGCAGGGCATTGTGTCCTGGCCGTTGCACTTTGCCATGACTGTCACCCAACAGGCTTCATCCCCATCCGAATTCCTCCCCAGCCCTCTGCCGAGACCCACGT